>NC_140988.1:369161521-369864021 GCF_052327205.1 Somniosus microcephalus | reverse complement strand
ACCTCTCCGCCTCGCTACCTCTCTTTCCTCCTTTAAGACGCTCCTTAAAACCAAGCAATTATAATCGGGGATGCTCAAGAGGGCAGAATTAGAGGAGCGCAGATATCTCGGGGAGGGAGGGGCTTGTGGAGTTGGAGGAGATTACAGAGATAGGGAGGGGTGAGGCCATGGAGGGATTTGAAAACAAGGATGAGAATTTTAAAATCGAGGCGTTGCTTAACCAGGAGCCAATGTAGGTCAGTGAGCACAGGGGTGATGGGTGATTGGTGCAAGTTAGGACACGGGCAGCCGAGTTTTGGATGACCTCAAGTTTACGTAGGGTAGAATGTGGGAGGCCCGGCCAGGAGTGCGTTGGAATAGTCAAGTCTAGAGGTAACAAAGGCATGGATGACGGTTTCAGCAGCGGATGAGCTGAGGGAAGGGCAGAGACGGGCGATGTTATGGAGGGGGAAGTAGGCGGTCTGAGTTATGCTGCGGATATGTGATCGGAAGCTCATTTCAGGGTCAGATATGACACCAAGGTTGCAAACAGTCTGGTTCAGCCTCAGACAGATGCCTGACCCACTGCATCAGGAAAATGGATGATGGAATAGGGAGCCATATATCCAAGTTTGCTGACAACCCTCTGTTAGGTGGCTCAGTAAGTAGAACTGCAGGAAACTGCAAAGAGACATAGACAGATTAAGTGAGTGGGCAAAGCTGTGGCAGATGGAGTCCAAATGTGGGGAAGTGGGAGGTCACCCACTTTGGACCCAAGAAAGACAAATTAGAATACTTTCGTAATCGTGAGAAACTGGGAACTATGGAGGAGAAAAAGGGAAATAACAGCAGAAAATGCTGGAAAAACTCAGCAGGCCCGGCAACATCCGTGGAGAGAAATTAGAGTCAACGTTTCGGGTCGAAACCCTTTTTCAAAACTGGAAAGGAAATTAAATAGATCGAAAGGCAGGGCTGGGAGAGAACAAAAGAAGTGAAGAGACATTAAGAGGTATTCAAAACCAGACGAGATGGTGATAGGACTAGTGGAGACAAAAGACGGCTCGAGATTAGGTGTGAAATGTTCTGACAGAATGAGAAACAGTTGCCATGTGGGAGAGAGAAAAAAAAAGAGGGGGGGAGGGAAAGGGCTTTGGGTGTCCATGTACACATCACTAAAACTAGTGGACAGGTACAATAATATAATCAAAAAGGCTAATTGAGTGTTGGCTTTGATCTCAAGGGGTCTGGAATACAAAGGGAGAAAGTGATGCTTTCGCTGTACAGAGCCTCGGTCAGACCCCACCTGGAGCTCTGGGTTCAGTTCTGGGCCCCTCACCTCAGGAAGGATACATTGATCTTGGAGGGGGTGCAGCGCAGATTCACCAGAATAATACCCGGGGGCTAAAACGTTTACATTGTGAGCACAGTCTGCATAAACTTGCCTTGCCTTCCCTTGAGATCAGCGGCGATCTCATTGAATTGCGGAACAGGCTCGAGGTGCTGAATGGCCTCCTCCTGTTCCTATGAAAGGGGAGTGAACCCTGTCAGGATTTGAAACCAAGACCATAGCCTGGCGCACATCTAACAAGGCCCAGGACCTGGGGGGAAATGCATTAAAAATTAGGGGTAGTTAGAAGGCAAGTCAAGCAGGACCTTTTCACACAAAGGGTAATAGAGTTTGTCGAATAAGGTAGCGGGGGAAGGACGTTGAAGCTGACAGCAGATAATTCCAGATATATTCAAGAGATAATTGGATGTTTGTGGCGGGAGAATGGATTGCGTGATAGGGTGAGATGTGGTGTTGAACTGTATCACAGCAGCTGGACTAATGCCATGGGGGAAAAATTGGGTTTCGCCCATTTTAGGGCGCTAATATCGGCCGGTCGCAAAGTTTAGCGCCTGGCGCTAATTATCGCCTCCGACTGCAAAATTGGCCTCTATCGCCCCTGGAGGTGATTTGAGCGCTAAATCAGGCGCTACACAATTCTCTTAAGGCGCTAACGTCGGGGAGCGAGGCGCTACCTCAGAACGCTGCTGAAGCTCAGGCGATGTCCGTTACCATGGAAGCCAGACAGACTGGCGCCGTCCAGTTCTTAAAGGGGCGGGGCCATCTTGCTGGCCAGCCACTCCCTGCTCATTGCAGCCTTGAATCTCGGCCTGGAGTGACCTCGAAAGCAATTGTGTTGGAACCACCAATAGATCGGCCCAGGGAAAGAGCTCGGTGCTTAGGAACCTCAAAAGTGGTGCTGAGGGCCAGAACTGCTTAGGACAGCGGTAAATCTCTCCAGACGTCTCTCTCCCTCTGAACCTGCGTGTACTAAAAATTTTGCAGACAAGAAAAGGCAGGAAGCGCCCGCATTTAAATAGCGCTCCTCCAGCCCCTTCCCGACTTGAGAACTTTCCCCTCTACCTGTCGTTCCTAGCGGCAGGCACTAAGGCAGGGGGTGCGACTCAATATCCGGTCCAGGGCGCGACCGGGGCGTTACACGCTCGACTGACGTCACGATCTGCCGGCGCAGGAGACCGTGGCGGTAGTGTTTAGCGCCGCTGCAAAACGACTGGTCAATTTCGCGAGCGGCGCTAAAATCGCCGCGCTCGGGCGCTAAGTTCCTAGCGCCCTGTTAGCGCCCCCCCCGCCGGAGGCGCTAACCAACTGAATTTATCCCCCCTGGTCTTTTCCTGTTCTTAAAAATTCTTGCTGGGAATTTCTTCAGGAGCGCTCCAGATCGGCCGTCGTAGGTTTCGGTGGAAGATCCCGGAATGACGTGCGAGCTAGCGGGCTTTCCGTCGCAGTTTCGGCGGGAGCAGCGGTTCTGAACAAATTCCGGCCTACATCTACTCTTGTCCGCAGGGAAGGCCCAGCAGATGTAAGTCGCACTGCTGCCCTCTGCTGGCCGCGTCCTCCCTCTGCACCTTCCTTTTATTTTTCAGGGAAGAGGTCGAACATTTTATTTTCCCCGCCGTGCTGAATAGCTTATAGAGCTGTTCAAAATTATCAAGTGGACTTGATAAGGAAAAATTGTTTCCACTGGCGGGAGGGTTGGTGACCAGATGACACGGATTTAAGATAATTGGCAAAAGAAGTCCAGAGGGGCAATTGGGATTAATTTTAAACGCAGCGAGTTGTTGTGATCTGGAACGCGCTGCCTGAAAGGGCAGTGGAAGCAGATTCAATAGTAACTTTCAAAAGGGAATTGTATAAATACTTTGAATAATTACTATCATTCTAGTAGATCTGTGCTGCTCCCCCGGCAGGGCTATGGGGTAAGAGCGGGGGAGTGGGACTAATTGGCTAGCACATTCAAAGAGCCGGCACAGGCACGATGGGCTGAAAGGCCTCCTTCTGTGCTGTATCATTCCATGATTCTAAGGACTCGTTGAGTTCCGGCAGCAATCCTGAATTGGGGGATTCCCTATCATATCGAGGCATTCTTGATGGACCAGCTGTTTTTTAAAATTCAGTCACGGGATGTGGGCGTCGCTGGCAAGGCCGGCATTTATTGCCCATCCCTAATTTCCCTGGCGAAGGTGGTGGTGAGCCGCCTTCTTGAACCGCTGCAGTCCGTGTGGTGAAGGTGCTCCCACAGTGCTGTTAGGGAGGGAGTTCCAGGATTTTGACCCAGCGACGATGAAGGAACGGCAATAATTTTCCAAGTCAGGATGGTGTGTGACTTGGAGGGGAACTTGGAGGTGGTGGTGTTCCCATGCACCTGCTGCCCTTGTCCTTCTAGGTGGAAGAGGTCGCGGGTTTGGGAGGTGTTGCCGAAGAAGCCTTGGCGAGTTGCTGCAGTGCATCTTGTAGATGGTACACACTGCAGCCACGGTACGCCGGTGGTGGAGGGAGTGAATGTTTAAGGTGGTGGATGGGGTGCCAATCAAGCTTTGTTCTGGATGATGTCGAGCTTCTTGAGTGTTGTTGGAGCTGCACTCATCCAGGCAAGTGGTGAGTATTCCATCACACTCCTTACTTGTGCCTTGTAGATGGTGGAAAGTCTTTGAGGAGTCAGGAGGTGAGACACTCGCCGCAGAATACCTAGCCTCTGACCTGCTCTTGTTGCCACAGTATTTATGTTGCTGGTCCAGTTAAGTTTCTGGTCAATGGTGACCCCCAGGATGTTGATGGTGGGGGATTCGGGATGGTAATGCCAAAGGGCAGTGGTTAGACTCTCTCTTGTTGGAGATTGTCATTGCCTGGCAGTTGTGTGGTGCAAATGTTTTCCTGTCCGTCAATTCCGTATGCTTGTAATTCAACAGGACCACGGTTTCAGCCCTATACACAGTGTCAGCTGTGACTCAGTGGGCAGCACTCTCTAGGTGGGAGGGGCTAGGAGTGAGCCAGGTGTGACTGGTTGCCTAATTGCAGCTGGGTGTTGGAGGAAGTTTTGTAAAAAGTTGGTGGAGGGTTTTGTGGTGTTGTTTTCAGGTTTTAGGGCCTTTTTGGCCCACAAAAAACAGCCAGATGGCTGCTGAGGGGTCCGGAGTGCCGGGCCCCTCAGAGGACAATATTCCCGAGAGGAATTTTATTAGGGAAGAAACTGTGGTGGGAAGGGGAAAAAAAAGGCCCAAAGATTTGGGCCGGGACCTTAGGAGGTTTGGTAAAGAAAATACAGTGGTGGTGCAATGTGAAGATAAGAAGATTCGAGCCTGGGATATAATCCAGGCGGTTCATGAGGACTGTGGTGAGGGAAGCTGTTTTGCCTGCCGACCAAAACCAAATGTGGGATTTGAGGTGACGGTCAGTGGCCGTGAGGAGGTGGAAAAACTGCTGCTCAGCCTGAAGGTTGGGGAGAAATTTTTGGAGGTGACTCTGTTATATTCAGAGGAGGTGGTGGTTTCATTTTTGAACTTGCCTGTGTACATCGAGGACGAAGTGCTGAACAAAAATGTTGGAGTCGTGGGACATTAAAATCTGTTCCGAAATAAAGAGGAGGTACTATCCAGGAACACGGGTAGCAGACGGAACCCGGTAAGTAAAGGTGCGGTTCCCAGAGGGGGTGAGGTCTTTGCCTTACAGTATGAAGTTCGAGACACTGGAAGGAGTGCAGTACTTTCGTGTGCTGCACGATAACCAAGTAAAGGTGTGTTACTATTGTCTGGGACATGACCATCTCGTAAGAAACTGTCCTGATTTGTATTGTTACAATTGTGGTGAGTTGGGACATATCGCGGAGAGCTGTGGGGTGTGTCGTAAAGGCCCCACCCGCTGTGAGTGTGTGGCAGAAGGGAGCGAAATGAGTGATGAGATGGGAGAAGGAGCAGGAGAGGAGTGTGGAACGGCCGGAGGTGCGGTGCAGTCGGAGGACACAGCCGGTAAAATGAAGGAAAAAGGTGCACAGGAAGAGGCAGAGGTTGGCGGAGCGGAGATCGAGATGGAGATGGAGATGGCGGAAAACACGGCGAGTGCTATGGAGGGGAACAAAGACAGCAGCGGGCAGCAAGGGTCGAGTGCAGACTCAAGCCTTAGTGCAGTTCGGCTCCCCCTGGGGAGTCTGGTGTCTGCGGGGGGAGAGGAGGCAGGAGCGGGGTGTGTGGTGGAATGAGTGATCCGGGGAGAGGCGGGGAGTCGGATATTTTGGTGAGCGGGAGGGGCAGGGCGGGGAGAGGGTGCAAGAGGCAGGAGCCTTAAAGGGACAGCAGAATGGGATCGGCGAGATAGAGACGTCAGAAGGGAACAATTTAGGTGCGCCATTGTCCCATGGAGTGAGGGAACAAGGTGCAAGGGTCAGAGGTAGAGACGTGGTCGAAGGGGGCGGCACAGTGGGAGAAACTGCGATAGCAGGAAGACTCTCTATGGGAGATGAAGTATCTGACGGGGAGCAGGATTATGTATCTGACGGGGAGCAGGCACAGGGGGTTGCAGAAGAGCTTGAGTGTGAGGAATTAGAGGGGGACAGAGACATGGAAGTCGGGGATGGGGTGGCATCATGTGGAAAGGGAAAGGTTAGTGAGGGGCAGAAGGAGGGAGAAAGGGCAGCTCCTGGGTCCAAACTTAAGGCAAGGAAGAGGCTGAAACAGCGGGGTGGGGTCAAACAGGAGGGGAAAAAGAGCCGGAGGCTGCAGGAAAAAGCAACAGCTGCCCGAAAAGTTGGGAAGGAGCATGAGAGGAGGGAAGAACCAGAGATTAAATGATGGGGAGATTATTGGGCACACTTCCCTTCTTTGGAGCCATGATTACATTGGTCTCGATCAATGTGAACGGACTGAGGGGTGAGAAGAAATTGCAGCAGTTGTTGCAGGGTTTTAAAGGCATGGACTTGTTGTGTCTGCAAGAAACCTTTTGGGATGAGGATATTCTAGAAAGAGTTCAGAAGGTTTGGAAGGGAGAGGTGTTTGCAAGTTGTGCAAACAATAACCGTAGAGGGGTGGCTGTTTTGGTGAGTCCGTCCATAGAAGAGAACATTGCCTTGGTGGACAAGGACACTGAGGGGAGATTTTTACGGCTAAGGGTAAAATTGGAGGGATTTAATTGTGATCTTTTTAATATCTATGCACCGAACAACCATTGCAAGCGTCGCGAGTTTTTTCGGGGGTTATTCACTGAAGTGGCAGAGGTGGAAAATCCTTGTATAGTGGGGGATTTTAATGTATTTTTATCTCGGATGGACATTTCAGCCCAGATGACCTTTAAGGATGATAACTCCAGAGGGATGATTGTAAAAATGATGGCAAATTTAAATTTGAGAGACTTATGGAGGGACCGGAACCCCATAAAAAGGGAGTTCTCCAGATCAGGTTGGGTGGGTGATGTTTTAAAACAGAGCCGAATAGATTTTGTGTTAATGCGGGAAGGGTTAAGTTCGGAGGTGGTGGAGATTTATTATAAAAAAGTATTTTTTAGTGATCACTCGGCTTTGGTTCTTAGAATTAGGAACAGCAGAGTTAAGATCGGTTCAGGGGTGTGGATTTTAAACAATCAATACCTGAAAGAAATTGCTTATAAAGAAGGCATTATAAAAATAATAAAGAATGCTCGGAAGGAACTTTTGTTCTTGAAAGAAAGAAGAGTTTGGTGGGACAATTTCAAATATGAGGTAAAAGTTTTTTCGGTACGTTATGGGAAAAAGAGGGCGGCAGCTAACCGGCATCGAGAAGAGAATATAAACAAAAGGGTTACGGATGTCTGTAAAGCAGTTGACGGAGGGGATAAGGGAGCTGAGACTAAGTTCCGGGTGCTAAAGGAAGAGTGGGAATTATTGCAAGCTGAAAAATGCAAGGGGGCCATTCTCCGTGCAAAGGCTAGAGATGCATTGGAGGGCAAAAGATGCACTAGATATTTTCTAGAGCAAGAGAAGCTGCAACAGAGATTATCGTTAACTGAGGAGTTGAAGGTTGGGGAGAAGATCATTCATGAAAGTGAGGAGATTTTGGAGGCGGCTAGCAGCTTTCATCAAGAGCTATATACAAAAGAAGACATTTCCAATTTGGAGATGGAGAAGGTTACTGCTTTTATTGAAAAGGGTTTAAAGGAGGATGAGAGAAGCATGTGTGATAAAGAAGTAGGATTAGCGAAAATAAAAATAGCAATATGTGGAATGAAGGGGGGGGAAAAGCCCAGGGTCCGATGGACTAAGTGCAGAATTTTATAAGGAATTTTTCGAGATTTTAAGTCCATTGCTCTTAGGAGTTTTTAAGGAAATTAAAATTGAGGGAAGCCTGGCCCCATCTATGAGGAGAGGTATCATAAACTTAGCTTATAAAAATAAAGGGGATAGACGGGATCTGAAGAATTGGAGGCCCATCACACTATTAAATGTGGATTATAAGATCTTGGCGAGGGTTATGGCAAATCGTTTGAAGGAGGTGTTACCGGAGATAGTTTGGCCCTCTCAGTCCTATGGAGTCATAGGCCGGGACATCGCAGACTCTGTGGTCTCAATCCGAGATGCGATAGAGCTCATGGAAGAGAGTGGGAGGGAGGCTTATGTATTAAAGATAGATCAAGAGAAAGCCTTTGATAGGGTCTCTCATGAGTTTTTATTGAAGGTTTTGGAAGCATTTGGTTTCAAGGAAAATTTCATTCAGTGGATAAGGATTTTTTATTCAAACATATTTAGCTGTGTTAAATGTAATGGTTTTTTATCTAAGTATTTTCTGATACAGAGATCATTGAGACAGGGTTGTCCCCTGTCCCCACTGCTGTACACATTGGTAGCAGAACCATTAGGTTACATGATGCGAAAGAAACAAGGTGTAGTTGGGATTGTGGTCCCCAGTTCCAGGCTGGTGTTGGTGACACACCAATATGCAGATGACACAACCTTAACATTGAGAAATGGGGAGTCAGTGAGGAAAGCTATGGAGGTAGTGGAGGAATATTGTAGAGCTTCAGGAGGCAGAGTGAATTATAGTAAGTCCCAATGCCTGGTTGCAGGGAGGGGTAGGGGGGAATGGTTGGGGGTATGTCCCTTTAAGGTGGTGGAGGTTTTGGAAGTTCTGGGAGTGCATATGGGGTGCAAGAAAGACAGGGAAGAAGTGAATCGATTAAATTGGGAACCGAAGGTTATGAAAATTAAAATGATTTTGGGAAGATGGGAAAGAAGGTGGTTGAAAGTGCAAGGAAGAGCGACAGTGGTGTCTGCTCTCCTGCTATCTAAGCTATGGTACTTATTGACGGTGGAGGATATTCCTGAGTGGGCAGAAAAGTCCATCCGAGAGGCTTGTGTGAGGTTTTTATGGGAAGAGAAACCAGCCTTGGTGGCTTACAATACCATCATTGGACGGAGAAATCAGGGAGGACTCAATTTCCCAGATATTGATTTGAAGAAAAAATCCTTTAGAATCAAATGAGTGAAGAGATTTCTTCAGAAGTCAAATTCAAGTTTTTGGAAGAGTTGTTTTGAGCATTTTTTAAAACGAAGTGGGATAGGAGGGCAGGGGCTATTGTATATGGAATACAATAATATGTTTTTGAAATCGATTAAGCTTCTCCCTAGGTTTTATAAGGGGGTTGTAGAGACTTGGGCTCAATTTTTAAAAAGTGTGCAGTTTACGCCCAAGGGGGCTGAGGAATTTTTAGAACAGCCCTTATTTTTGAATAGGTGGGTCAACATCGAAGGAGAGGTTTTATTTAATCAAGCTTTTATAAAAGCTGGGATTATATCTGTGAAAGATGTATTATACGAGGTGATTCCAGGTTGGTTGCCGGAAGTGATAGTGAGGGACATGGTGTGGGAGGAGGATCAGGAGGTAGAAGGAAAAGCAATAGGAATCATGTATGAGAAGATTGTGAGGGCAATGCCACAGGATTGGATGGAAGAAATAAATGCGGAAATCTCCAAAGGAAGTAAAATGCGTCCTGCTTTTCCAAGCTTTGTATTGGAGAAAGGGGGAGAGTTAGTCCAATTTGACATCTGTCATACTCGAGATTTCTACGAGGTATTTAGAGAATGGAGATTCAAGACACCTGCTGGTCAGGAGTTTTGGCAGAGTATATACCCACAGCTGGACTTCAACAGGATTTGGAAGGGAGTGTGGGCGAATTTTAAATGCCCAGAATGGATTGAACTGGATTTCAAATTGGCTCATAACCGGATTTTTACCATGACGGTCTTGTGTAAGATTGGACGAGTGGAGGCGGCAACTTGCCCAATGTGTAGGACACAGGATGAGACTCTGTCCCATTTACTGGTGTTATGTCCGCAGTTAAATGACTTTAAATACTATGTTCGACAGTTGTGTGAAGCTTTTTTGCTGGGTGGGGACCGAACAGCGAGAATGGGAATCCCGTGGGACTCAATTTTGAGATGGGGATTGCAGGAGAGTCTGCCAGAGTCTAGCGGAGCAGCAATTAATTTAATGTTCAGTTTGGCTAGATTCGTGATTGTGCAAAGAAGGAATGCTCTGTTGTTTAAGGGGAGGAGAATCAATCTAATAGAGTATTTTAAATATAAGCTAAAAGACCATTATAAGGCTCTGTGGATGTTTTATTCAGAAAGGAATTTAAGGACAGTATTTTACAACCAATTTTTAAAGTACAATCGATTAATATATGTTACAGGTGATAAATTAAACTTCAGGTTTTGATGTTAAAATGTGGTGGCGGAATGGCTGTGCAGGGCAGTGGAATTGATTTGTATCATACAATGAAATGATCACGATGTTGTAAATGTTCTTAATGTTCAATAAAGTATCATAAAAAAATAAAAATAAAGTGGGCAGCACACTCACCTCTGAGTCAGAAGGTTGTGGGTTCAAGTCCCACTCAAGGGACTTGAGCACAAAAATCTAGGCTGACACTCTGGTGGAGTGCTGCACTGTCAGAGGTGCCTGCTTTTGGATGAGACGTTAAACCGAGGCCCCGTCTGCTCTCTCAGGTGGACGCAAAAAACCCCATTTTACTATTTTGAAGAGGAGCAGGGTGATCCCATGTGTCCTGAGGCCAATATTTATCTCTCAATCAACACGACTAAAAACAGATTATCTGGTCATTATCATATTGCTGTTTGTGGGAGCTTGCTGTGTGCAAATTGGCTGCCGTGTTTCCTACATTACAACAGTGACTACACTTCAAAAGTACTTCATTGGCTGTAAAGTGCTTTGGGATGTCTGGTGGTTGTGAAAGGCGCTATAGAAATGCAAGTCATTCTTTATTGTCTAATCTAAGCTTTGATGTTCCTCATCATGAAACAATAAAACCAAAGCCACATGTGCCTGTTTTAATGATCCAGGTGAATGTACACAATCCCATGGCACTATCTAGAGTAGAGTAGAGCGCTCGCCCCAATGTCCTCAACCGACTCTACTGAAACAAAAGATTAAGTAATCATTCAACTCATTGTTTCTGGGATCTTGCTATGTGTAGAATCGCTGCCATGTTTGCCTGGATAACAACAGTCAACATACTCGAAAGATAGAATTACATAGGAATTATAACATGAAAGCAGACCATTCAGCCCAACCCACTCTGTGTTGATGTTTGGTCGCCACACAAGCACCATTCCTAATCCCAGGTGCCTGTTATTTTGCTCTCATAGAACTGCATAGGAAGAAATTTGTTGTACGTGATGTGCATTGAGACCTTGGTGAGACCACACCTGGAGTAGTGTGTGCAGTTTTGGTCTCCTTACCTAAGAAAGGATATACTTGCCATAGAGGGAGTGCAGCGAAGGTTCACCAGACTGATTCCTGGGATGGCAGGACTGTCGTATGAGGCGAGATTGGGTCGACTAGGCCTGTATTCACTAGAGTTTAGAAGAATGAGAGGGGATCTCATTGAAACATATAAAATTCTGACAGGGCTAGACAGACTAGATGCAGGGAGGATGTTTCCCCTGGCTGGGGGGGTCTAGAACGAGGGTCACAGTCTCAAGATACAGGGTAGGACATTTAGGACTGAGATGAGAAGAAATTTCTTCACTCAGAGGGTGGTGAACCTGTGGAATTCTCTACCACAGGAGGCTGTGGAGGCCAAGTCACTGAATATGTTTAAGAAGGAGAGAGATAGATTTCTAGACACAAAAGGCATCAAGGGGTATGGGGAGAGATATGGTATTGAGATAGAGGATCAGCCATGATCATATTGAATGGAGGAGCAGGCTCGAAGGGCCTACTCCTGCTCCTATTTTTCTGTGTTTCTAATTCTGAGTGACGTGTTAAGACCGTTACAGACATGCAGCAGGACAGTCAGCGTCTGACAGAGAGAAGATAGATTCATCTTTTCAGCTGAAACTCCCGAGTTCTGATGACGGTTCGCACCTCTAACGATCTAAGTGGACTTTCCCAGTGGCTCAGTGGGTAGCCCTCTCACTCCTGAATCAAATTGGTTCATGGGCTCAAGTCCCACTCCAAGAGACGTGAGCACATAAAGCTAGGCTGACACTCCCAGTGCAGTACTGAGGGAGCGCTGCACTGTTGGAGGTGCCGACTTTCAGATGAGATATTAAACTGAAGTCCCGTCTGCCCTCTCAGGGTGGACGAGAAAGATCCCACAGGAAAAATTATTCGAAGGAGAGCAGGAGAGTTTTCTCCCTGGTGACCTTGTAAGAATTCGCAATAATCTACAGTTCTGAAGATTCATTTTTTTTGATTAAAGGATCCCTGAGCGATGTGCTTTTAACTTTCCAGGGATAAAATGGCTGTCACCACATGGCTGAAGACAAGGACAATGCTTTGTTTCCAAAGCAACTGAATGCTGTTTAGATACACCTGAAACTGCAGAAGAGACGTTTGCACCTTGAATGGGAAGCGTTAACTTTAAATGGGTTTCCAATCACCCAGTACTGGACTATAGAGCAGATGTATCTCCCTTTTTGTTTCAGCAAAGGGAGCTCTGAAAATCACATTAACTCAATCTAACCACTTTGAGTTAGCCTATCACAGGGGAATTTTGCACACAGCCTGCAAGGCAGGACGGGAGGGGCTCACCAGATATAAAGATAGATGCTGAAGCTAGCTCTTTCTCTTGACTCTGGGCTCTTGACTTCCTGGGACGATAAGGTGAGCTCTCTCTCTCTCTTCGCTGGACCATGTGAGCAGAGATTTTTTGACTCTCAACAAGGCAACTTAGCAGGAGTTAAGGGGGGATGGTGATTTAAGGGAATTGCTAAGATTGTTTAAATACATTGTAGCCATTGTGTCCCTCGTTTTTGCCGTGTGTACCCCCTTGATATATAGTTTTACAATTTTACTGTGTTCGTGTGGGATAGTTTGATATTGTGATTATAGTTTCTTTTAGTTAATAAAGCTTGATTTTTTTCTCTCATCCAAACCACGTGTTCCGTTTTAATATCATTAATTATAAGTTCCTCCACTCAGAACTAAAGGAGGGGTAGCGATTCGAAACCGCTGTTTGTAAATTGGTTTAGAGTGCAGCAGCAAAAAGACTGCTGGCCAGGTAGATTACCTTAAACCAGTTTAAAAGAAACCCCGGAATCCTTACAACCTGGCCAATATTGATCCCTCAATCAACAACACTAAGAAACAAAAGTGAAAATACTTTCAACATATCAGGCCGATGACTGGTTCTGACAAAAGGTCATCAACTCGAAACATTAACTCTGTTTCTCTATCCACAGCTGCCATCGACCTCCTACATGTTTTCCAGCATTTACTGCTTTTATCATTAAAAAGTAGATGATCTGGTGATCATCATATTGCTGTTTGTGGGATCTTGTTGTGTGCAAATTGGCTGCCGCGTTTCCTACATTACAACAGTGACCACACTTCAAAAGTACTTCTGTTTTTTGCTGTTAATTTTATGTTTTTTTCACTTTTGGGATGTGGGTGTTGCTGACAAGGCCGGCATTTATTGCCCATCCCTAATTGCCCTCGAGAAGGTGGTGGTGAACCGCCTTCGTGAACCACTGCAGTCCATGTGGTGAAGGTGCTCCCACAGTGCTGTTAGGGAGGGAGTTCCAGGATTCTGACCCAGCGACGATGAAGGAACGGCCGATATATTTCCAAATCAGGACGGTGTGTGACTTGGAGGGGAACTTGGAGGTGGTGATGTTCCCATGCGCCTGCTGCCCTTGTCCTTCTAGGTGGTAGAGGTCGCGGGTTTGGGAGGTGCTGCCGAAGAAGCCTTGGCGAGTTGCTGCAGTGCATCTTGTAGATGGTACACACTGCAGCCACGGTGCGCCGGTAACGGTGGGAGTGAATGTTTAAGGTGGTGGATGGGCTGTCGATCAAATGGGTTGCTTTAACCTGGATGGTGTCGAGCTTCGTGAGTGTTGTTGGGGCTGCACTCATCCAGGCAAGTGGAGAGTACAGAAGAAAGAATTAACTTGCATTTATATAGAGCCTTGCACGACCTCAGGATGTCGCAAAGCCATTTGCAGCCAATGAAGTACATTGGAGAATTCCATCACACTCCTGACTTGTGGCGAGGTGGTGGAGAGGGTTCGGGGAGTCAGGAGATGAGCCACTCGCCGCAGAAGCACCCGAGTTCTGACCTGGTCTAGTAGCCGCAGCATTTAATGTTGCTGTTCCTGTTGAGTTTCTGGTCAACGGTGACCTCCAGGGTGTTGAGGGTGGGGGATCTGGTGACAGTAATGCAACTGAATGTCAAGGGGAGGTGGTTAGACTCTCTCTTGTTCGGGAAAGGCAAAGCACTTTGGGACATCCTGAGGCTGTGAAAGGTGTTATATAAATGTAAGTTCTTTCTTATTTTTTCACAGTGAAAAATGTGCTGATTGGGTGAGTCCTACAGACTTGCTGCCAACGGACCACTAGCAACGCCTTTTTGTTTCAGATTCCCACGGCTCACCGTCCCTCATTGTATGTCTGCCTCGCACCCTGTGATTAAAGTGCTGAAATAATGATCGAGTCGCTCTTAAACAAAACAGAGAGGTATATTTGTTTTAAAAAATTCTTAACGTGGTGCGAGGACCGTTTTAACACACTGCAACAAACAGGGGGAGGGGGAGGGGGGTCACGCTCTGGTCCTGTTGCTAGGTAACGTGACGTCCCGCGCTCTGGTCCTGTTGCTAGGTAACGTGACGTCCCACGCTACCGATCCGACCGTTGCACTCTGAGCACTGCGCCGAGGTTGGAAAAGCTTCTTCTTGTCTTGAGAAGGTGTGCGGGTCAGCTCTGCGGGGCAGGTGCCAGCCGCTTGCTCTTTGGTGGTGGAGGGGGCGGCGGCGACTTGAGAAGTTTGCCGCCATCCGGCGCCGTTGGCGGGCACGCAGCCTGTTCGAAAGAAAAGAAAAAAAAAAAGGAAAAGGTCAACCGAGTGCGTTGAGGTGAGAGAGTTACGACCCAAAAACCGGGCCGGGCCCGTCACCGGGGCAAAAATACCGCCGCGGACGCTGCAAGTCTGAAACAAAAACAGGAAAAATGCTGGAAGACGCTCAGCAGGTCAGGCGGCATCTGTGGAGAGAGAAACCGAGTTAACGTCTCAGGTCGATGACCCCTTCGTCAGAACTGGCAAAGGTTTAAGGTGTAACAACAGAAAATGCTGGAAAAACTCAGCAGGCCAGGCAACATCCGTGGAGAGAAAATAGAGTTAACGTTTTGAGATGTAACAGGTTTTAAGCGAGTGTAGCGGCAGGGAAAGGGGGGGGGGAGGATCACAGGCCGATTTAGACACTCGGGGGAGGGGGGGATTCCCATCTTGGTCTCACTAGCTCCCCGTTTTTCACCGATAATGAAAAGATTAGAACCTATGCTCTGGGAATTCCCTGCCTAAACCTCTCTGCCTCGCTACCTCTCTTTCCTCCTTTAAGACGCTCCTTAAAACCTACCTCTTCGACCAAGCTTTTGGTCACCTGCCCTAATTTCTCCTTGTGTGACTCGGGCCAAACTTTGTCCGATAGCGCCTTGGGACATTTTTACTATGTTAAAGGTGCTATATAAATACAAGTTGTTGTTGTTGTTGAATGAGGTGGTAGAGAGAATCTAAAAAAATAACTTGACATAGAATTACATAGCACTTACAGCATAGAAACAGGCCATTCGGCCCAACTGGGTCATGCTCCACACGAGCCTCCTCCCACCCTATTTCATCTCACCCCATCAACATATCCTTCTAATCCTTTCTCCCTCATGTGCTTATCTAGCTTCTCCTTAAATAGATCTAAACTAAGGGAACAGTAGCATAGTGGTAATGTTACTGGGCTAATAATCCAGTAGTGATCCTAATGATCCATAAGACAAGAATTCAAATCCCACGGGGAATTTAAAATTCAATTAATTAAATAAATCTGGAATGGAGAGGAAAAAAAAAAGTTAGTATCAGTAATGGTGACCATGAAACTACCAGAAGAGTTATAAAACCAATCTGGTTCACTAATGTCCTTTAGGGAAAGAAATCTGCTGTCCTGGCCTATATGTGGCTCCAGGCCACATCGCAATGTGGTTGACTCTTAACTGCTCTCTGTAAATGGTGGCTTAGCACTACCTCCTCAAGGGCAATTAGGGATGGGCAATAAATGCTGGCGATGCCCACATCCCATGAATAAATAAAATGTAAAAAAACTATTCACCTCAACCACTTCCTGTGGTAGCGAGTTCCGCACTCTCTGGGTAAAGAAGTTTCTCCTGAATTCCTAAACCTTTCTCACTCACTCGCAGCCTGAGGCCCGCCTGATGCGATTTTTCGAGTAGGCCCGAAAGAGGCAGGCGCCTCCTTATGATGCTTAAATCGGGGTCCTGGGACACAGTGTAACTGAGCATTGAGCAGCCTTAAAGAGGCCGCTGGATGCCGTTCCGGAAATTGTGAAGATAAGGTTTTTTTTTTTGGATTAAATGGTTTTCATGTGGCCGGGCCAGGAGGATACACGAATGCTTATCCTGGCCCCACGAGAGTCGCCCCCCGCCCACTACCGGGTCTCTCTCCGCTATTTCCTTCTCCCCACCCACGCCTCCCCACCAGCCCGCCGCCTACCCGACATGGCTTGGTGGATTGTTGGACTTAGGGTTGCCAGCTCCGGTTGGACATATTCCTGGAGATTTCATCGCATGACCTCCTGCTTCCAATTCCCCGCTCCCGCCATTGGGTCGCCCGACACGTCCATCCTCGCAGCCAATTGGGAAGCGGACAGAAGTCTCGTTACCCGTTTAGACGATTCTTGACTCTCAGTCAAACAGCCCTTTTGCCCCCCTCTCCAATATTTTTGAAACTAATAAGCGAATGCATTTTTTTTTTGGAAAGCCCCTGATGCTTCTTTCTCCCGGAGCTGCTCGCAGCAGTGTTCTCTTCAATTCCTGGAGACTCCAGCTCAACCCTGGAGGGTTGGCGATGCCTGCCCCTTCCGACTCCGCAAGGTACCAGAGCTTTTGCAAGGTTCTTTTGGGCCTTTTTACGAGCGGCCTCCAACGGTCCATTGAAGGCGACTGCTGGTTAGGCTGGGCAAGACCCCGGAAATGGCCGGCCTTGAGCAGTTCAAACTCTTGACCGGAGCAAGCAAACTTAGTAGGAGTCCGAATTGAAATGAGGACTGTGCTCATTTCAGGCGGCCGCCAGGGCCAGCTGAAAAAAAAAAAAGGGCCCTGACCAATTTAGCGGTGGCCCAAACCCCCGTGAAGAACGGTCCCGGGCCTGTTAGGGTCGCCAACTATTCAGGATTTCCCTGGAGTCTCCAGGAATTACAGACTGATCTCCAGAACACGGCTGCAAGCAACGCCCCGGGGGAAAAAGGTTAGGAGCATCAAAAAAAAAAGTGCTTTTCTCCCTTTTCTTTGAAAACTTTCATTTCTTAGTTGTAGAAATGCTGGATGTGGGAAAAATGCTGTTTGATAGATGGTCAAGAATCATCCAATGGATAATAAAGATCCCGATCGCTTTCAAATTGGGGTGGGAGAGCGGAATGACACAAGGGTGGAGGTGTTGGGCGACCAATGGCGAGGACATGGTTACGGGGAGGTTGGAAGTGAGAGGTCGTGTGATGAAATACATCCAAGCAGGGTTGTCAACCCTAGGGCCTCTTCATTGCTAAATTGGTCAATGTTGAACCTGTTTTAGGAACATAAAACGGGTGAGACGATGTCAAGTCTAGACTCCAGGGGGGAGAAATTCGGTATCGCCCCCGTTTGGGGTGCAATTATCGGCCGGGCGCAAAGTTTAGTGCCTGGCGCTAATTATTACCTCCGACTGCAAACTTGGCTTCTATCGCCCCTGGAGGTGATTGGAGCGTTAAATCAGGCGCTACACACCTCTCAAGGCGCTAATGCCGAGGAGCGAGGCGCTACCTCAGAGCGCTGGCGAAGCTCATGTGATGTCAGTCAGCAATGGAACACAGACACAATGGCGCCGGCCAGTTCTTAAAGGGGAGGGTCGATCTTGCTCTCCATCCACACCCTGCTCATTGCAGCCTTGAATCTCAGCCTGGAGAGACCTGTACATCAAATCTGCTGGAAAGAACAATGGAGAGGCCCAGGGAAAGAGCTCAGAGGGCAGCCCTCACAGTCTCTTCTAAATCGATGCAAGGAAGGTCAAATCACAATGAACCTGCAAAGTGCTGCTCAATACCCAAAACTCCTTCACACAGCGTTGAATCTCTCCAGAAGTCTCTCTCTCTCAGAATGCGTGGTGCAAAAATGTCGCTGACAAAAAAAGGCAGGAAGCGGTCGCCTTTAAATAGCGCTCCCTCAGTCCCTTCCCGACTGCAAAACGCTCCCCTCAACCTGTTGTTGCTAGCGGCAGGCGGAAAGGCAGGGGGCGCCACTCAATATCCAGTCCGGGGCACTAACGGGGCGTTGTGCACGCGACTGACGTCACGATCTGCAGGCGCAGGAGATTGTGGCGGTAGTGTTTAGCGTCGCCGCAAAATGTCTGGTCAATTTCGCGAGCAGTGCAAACATCGTCACGCCCGGGCGCTAGTTGCTTTGCGCCCCATTAGCGCCCTCTTCGGGGGCGCTAACGGGAGGCGCAAAGCAATCAAATTTTCCCCCCCAGGATTTCCATTTACATTGGCGGAGCTGAAAACACGTTCCAAAAATTCATGTCAAGAGAAAGTGCGGCACGTGCCGAGGATTTATTTAATTCCGTAGCTTTGACTCACCTTACTCTGGGACGGCTCTTTCCCTGGCCCCTTGACAGGAGAGGTCGGAGGGTCTACCTGATCCAGACTGAAATTCTCCAGGAGGGTTGGGTTAATCTTCCTGGGCAATGGGGGAGGCCTGGCACTCTTTATCTGCCCACTGAACCCATTGGTGACACCAATGGCCTGAGCTGTGGACCACACAGAGGACAATGAGATTAGAGATGAAAACGGTCACCCAGAGAAAACAAACAGTGTGCTAAGAACATCACTTTTATGTTGGCACTGGTGTTTTATTTTCCAAATTTTTCCCAACTCCCCCTTGAAAATCCAAGGGGGAAGGGTCTTGAACTGAGTACTATTAGACTATGGGATGCTTCACCACAAGTGACTATTGAGATGAGACAAAAACATCATTTCATAGAACCATAGCATCATAGAATGGTTACAGCACAGAAGGAGGCCATTCAACCCATCGAGCCTGTGCCAGCTCTTTGCGAGAGCAATTTAGCTAGTCCCACTCCCCCGCTCTCTCCCCGTAGCCCCGCAATTTTTTTTTCCTTCAGGTACCTATCCAATTCCCTTTTGAAAGCCACGATTGAGTCTGCCTCCACCACCCATTCAGGCAGTGGATTCCAGATCCTAACCACTCGCTGCGTAAAAATGTTTTCCTCATGTCGCCTTTGGTTCTGCCAATCACCTTAAATCTGTGTCCTCTGGTTCTCGAACCTTCCACCAATGGGAACAGTTTCTCTCTATCTGCTCTGTCCAGACCCCTCATGATTTTGAACACCTCGATCAAATCTCCTCTCAACCTTCTCTGCTCTAAGGAGAACAACCCCAGCTTCTCTAGTCTATCCACGTAACTGAAGTCCCTCATCCCTGGAATCATTCTCGTAAATCATTTCTGCACCCTCTCTAAGGCCTTCACATCCTTCCCAAAGTGTGGCACCCAGAATTGGACACAATACTCCAGTTGAGGCTGAACCAGTGTTTTATACAGGTTCATCATAACTTCCTTGCTTTTGTACTCTATACCTCTAATTATGAAGCCCAGGATCACATAAGCTTTTTTAACCAGTTTCTCAACTTGCCCTGCCACCTTCAGTGATTTGTATATATATTCCCCCAGGTCTCTGTTCAAGCACCCCCTTTAGAATTGTACCCTTTAGTTTATATTGTCTCTCCTCATTCTTCCTACCAAAATGTATCACTTTGCACTTTTCTGCGTTAAATTTCATCTGCCACGTGTCCGCCCATTCCACCAGCCTGTCTATGTCTTCTTGAAGTCTATCACTATCCTCCTCACTGTTCACTATACTTGCAAGTTGTGTGTCATCAGCAAATTTTGAAATTATGCCCTGTACTCCCAAGTCCAAGTCATTAATATATATCAAGAAAAGCAGTGGTCCTAGTACCGACCCCTGGGGAACACCACTGTATACCTTCCACCAGTCCGAAAAACAACCGTTCACCACCACTCTCTGTTTCCTGTCAGTTAGCCAATTCCGTACCCATGCTGCCACTGTCCCTTTTATTTCATGGCTGGCGAGCCTATTATGCGGCACTTTATCAAACGCCTTTTGGAAGTCCATGTACACCACATCAACCGCATTGCCCTCATCATTTCAAAGGTTAAGTATTTGAAAAGGATCTGAGGGGGTGCAACTGGAACATAGGAACAGGAGGAGACCATTGAGCCCCTCCAGCCTATTCCGCCATTCAATGAGATCATGGCTGATCTGTGACCTAACTCCATATACCCGCCTTTGACCCATATCCCTTAATACCTTTGTGGGGTTGTGAGCGAGAGCTGCAGCTCAGACATGTGGGCAGACATTGCGTGCTCAGATGTCGCATGGTCAGATGTCACATGGTCAGAATGTCACAAACCTCTTGGGATTGCCTCTAACCAGAGTTCGATTGGGAGAAGGGGAAGTGCAACGAGACCTGGGTGTCCTTGTGCACCAGTCGCTGAAGTTAAGCATGTAGGTGCAGCAGGCGGTTAAGAAGGCAAATGGTATGTTGGCCTTCGTAGCAAGAGGGTTCGAGTACAAGAACAAGGATGTCTTGCTGCAGTTGTACAGGGCTTTGGTGAGACCACACCTTGAGTATTGTGTGCAGTTTTGGTTGCCTTATCTCAGGAAGGATGTTCTTGCCATGGAGGGAGTGCAACGAAGATTCACCAGACTGATGCCTGAGATGGCAGGAATGACGTATGAGGAGAGATTGGGTCGATTGGGCTTATACTCGCTGGAGTTTAGAAGAATGAGAGGGGATCTCATTGAAACCTATAAAATTCTAACAGGACTGGACAGACTGGATGCAGGAAGGATGTTCCCAATGTCCGGGGAGTCCAGAACAAGGGGTCACAGTCTAAGGATAAGGGGTAAGCCATTTAGGACAGAGATGAGGAGGAATTTCTTCACTCAGAGAGTGGTGAACCTGTGGAATTCTCTACCACAGAAGGCAGTGGAGGCCAATTCATTAAATATACTCAAGAAGGAGTTAGATATATTTCTTAAGGCTAAAGGGATCAAGGGATATGGGGAGAAGGCAGGGACAGGGTACTGAATTTGAATGATCAGCCATGATCTCATTGAATGGCGGAGGAGGCTCGAGGGGCCGAATGGCCTACTCCTGCTCCTATCTTCTATGTTACTATGTTTAGCAACCGTAAGCGGGCAGTCACGAAGGGTGGTTGGGGCCAGCGCCCTGGACTCATGTAAGGAACAGCTGGATTCATAAAGGAAAGATGGTAGGTTTGTTATTTTGGAAAGGGTGATATCAAATGTCCGGAGAGCCTCCTTCACATGAGCTGACCCTGCGAAAAACACTTAAACTTGGTGAACGGTTTCACGCTGGGAGTTGGGCGCGAGGAGTGGTCACACATCCCTGAGATTGAGAAACAGAAGGGCTGTGAGGTGCGGAAAGGGAACAAGGAAGGCCACGTGACACCGCTGCGATGAAACACCCGGCCCCTACCTGTGGGACTCGCACTATTTTCTTTGGCGGGCTGCTCCGGATTACTTTCCACCGGTTTTGTCTCGCTCACAAGTTGTGACAACCTTGAAGGCTCCTAAAAAGACAGAAATTAACATCCTCAAAATGTCATCATTAGAAATAATCAACTCAACCGGGCTTCAGTTTCAAGACCCCAGCTTCCCCACCCTCTGATATTTCCCCCAGTGCAGACGTTTTAATAAAGTCATAAACAAATTAGAGAGTGTCATCAACACTGTCCCGATGCAGTGCAAAATGTTGGACAGCTGCTGCCTGCAGTCTGGTACCATATCTGAGTGGAGTGCCCAATATACCCCCTGTCCTGTATTGTGTTCGTGTCAACCTTCAACATCCCTGGCGAGGGCCACAGTTGAAGGAACGTTAGCCTCAAGGGGCCCCCTAGTCCTGTATTGTGTTTGTGTCAATTCCCCAGTACGCCCATCTGGTACCTTGTTCAAGTGAACTGCCCACAGTGCCTGTCTGGTACAATTTTTTAGTTCATTATGTAGTCAATAAGCTGCTTGGTTTCTGTAACTGTCGCTGACATAGAGTCATATCATAACGGCACATAAGAACATAAGAAATAGGAGCAGGAATCGGCCACTTGGCCCCTCGAGCCTGCTCTGCCATTCAATGAGATCATGGCTGATCTTGGGCTCAAAGCCACTTCCCTGGCCGCTCCCCATAACCCTTCACTCCCTTATCTTGCAAAAATCTGTCTATCTCCACCTTAAATGTATTTAATGACCCGGCCTCCACGGCTCTCTGGGGCAGAGAATTCCACAGATTAACGAGAGAAGAAATTCCTCCTCATCTCAGTTCTAAAAGGGCGACCCTTTATTCTGAAACTCTGCCCCCGAGTTCTAGAGTTCCCCATGAGGGGAAACAACCTCTCTGCATCTACCCTGCCGATCCCCCTCAGTATCTTATATGTTTCAATAAGATCACCTTTCATTCTTCTAAATTCCAATGAGTATAGGCCCAGCCTGCTCACCCTTTCCTCATAAGTCAACCCCCTCATCTCTGGAATTAACCTGGTGAATCGTCTCTGAACTGCCTCCAATGCAGGTATATCCTTCCTTAAATAAGGAGACCAAAACTGTACGCAGTACTCAAGGTGTGGTCTCACCAATACCCTGTACAGTTGTAGCAGGACTTCCCTGCTTTTATACTCCAGCCCCCTTGCAATAAAGGCCAACATTCCATTTGCCTTTTTGATTACTTGCTGTACCTGCATGCTAACTTTTTGTGTTTCATGCACAAGGACCCCCAGGTCCCTCTGAACTGTAGCATTTTGTAATCTCTCTCCATTTAAATAATAATTTGCTTTTTTATTTTTCCTGCCAAAGTGGATAACCTCGCACTTTCCCACATTATACTCCATCTGCCAAATGTTTGCCCACTCACTTAGCCTGTCTATATGCCTTTGCAGATTCTTTGAGTCCTCTGCACAACTTGCTTTCCCACCCATCTTTGTATCATCCGCAAACTTGGCTATATTACACTCGGTCCCTTCATCCAAGTCATTAATGTAGATTGTAAATCGTTGAGGCCCCAGCACCGATCCCTGTGGCACCCCACTAGTTACCGTTTACCAACCGGAAAATTACCCATTTATCCCAAATCTCTGCTTTCTGTTAGTTAGCCAATTCTCTATCCATGCTAATATATTACCCCCAACTCCGTGAGCTCTTATCTTATGCAGTAACCTTTTATGTGGCACCTTATCGAATGCCTTCTGGAAATCCAAATACACCACATCCACTGGCTCACCATTGTCCACCCTGCTCGTTACCTCCTCAAAGAATTCCAGCAAATTTGTGAAACATGATTTCCCTTTCATAAAACCATGCTGACTCTGCTTGACTGCATTATGATTTTCCAAATGCCCTGCTACTGCTTCCTTAATGATGGGCTCCAGCATTTTCCCAACGACAGATGTTAGGCTAACTGGTCTATAGTTTCCTGCATTCTGTCTCCCTCCTTTCTTAAATAGGGGTGTTACATTTGCGGTTTTCCAATCCGCTGGGACCTCTCCAGAGTCTAGGGAATTTTAGTATATTGCAACCAGAAGGAGGCCATTTGGCCCATCGAGTCCGTGCCGGCTCTCTGTCGAGCAATCCAGTCAGTCCCATTCCCCCGCTCTGTCCCCGTAGCCCTGCAAGTTTATTTCCCTCAAGTGCCTATCCAGTCTCCCCCTGAAAACATTGAGTGTCTCCGCTTCCACCACTTCCGTCGGCAGCGAGTTCCAGGTCCCCACCACTCGCTGCGTAAAAAAGTTTTTCCTTACGTCCCCCCTGTATCTCTTGCCCAAAACCTTAAATCTGTGTCCCCTAGTCCTTGTACCATCAACTAGTGGGAACAGCCTTTCCCCGTCTAGCCTATCCAAACCCATCATAATCTTGTACACCTCGATCAAATCACCCCTCAACCTCCTTTGCTCTAATGAAAACAAATCCAGCTTCTCCAACCTGTCCTTGTAGCTAAGATCCCCCATCCCCGGAGGGGTATGTTGAAAATGAACACGAAGGGAGTGACATTCTTCTGTGATAGAGCTAACACACACACTAAGGTGTGTGATAAGGATGGTAATTTCTGCATTTGTTTTTGCACCTAGAATCTCTCCAGGGCATAATCTGGATTAACTTTGTTGCACGGAGCTGGTGCGAATGTTTTTTTTTGGCTCGTTAAGCACCAGTTAACAGCGAGCGTGCAAACTCTGCTCAGGCTCACCTTCCAGCACACATCACGTTGAAAGACACCTGCTGTACAGGTGGCCTTGAGGCGGTGGGGAGAGTCAGCAGAGGGGCAGCGCGGAATTGAGCGGGACAGGTCGAGATGAGCAGCTCGCTGTTTCCACCCAGATTGCATCCTGGGTGCGTCAGTAAGTCTTGGGTTATTGTACTAGCTTGAGGGCCGAGGGGGCGGGTTTGGGGTTTCGGCGGTTGGATGAGCAGCAGAGGAGGCCCGAGGCGGTCCGAGGTCACGGATGGTGAGCCACCAGGATCAACATCTCTGGTGAGGTGAAAGAACATGAGCCTCGAGGGGCCCCTCAGGATGAGTGCGACTGATCTAATTGGGTGACTTTGATTAAGAACATAAGGAGTAGGAACAGGAGTCGGCCATTCGGATCTCCGAGCCTGCTCCGCCATTCAATAAGATCATGGCTGATCTTCTACCTCATCTCCACTATCCTCATAACCCTTGATTCCCTTAATATCCAAAAATCTATCGATCTCAGTCTTGAATATACTCAACAATTGAGCATCCACAGCCCTCTGAGGGCAGAGAATTCCAAAGATTCACCAGCCTCTGAGTGAAGAAATTTCTCCTCATCTCAGTCCTAAATGGCCGACCCCTTATCCTGAGACTGTGACCCCTGGTTCTAGACTCCCCAGCCTGGGGAACCATTATCTCAGCATCTACCCTGTCAATCCCCTTAAGAATTTAATAAATTTCAGTGAGATCACCTCTAATTTTCTAAATTCTAGGAAATATAGGCCCGGTCTCCTCGATCTGGATTCTAAATGCCCAGTTAGATATCGGGGGGCGGGGGGGCGGTGGAGGGGAGGCGGTGGGTGGGGCGCGGGTGCTGGGGGTGTGGAATAAGGATTCTTGTTCATTATTCATAGAGGAATAGTAAAGTTCTTAAACTTAATGTTTGGCTGTATATACATAAAAAAAGACAATCTTCCCAAAAGCGTTTCCTACAAATAGGGGAGGGAGGGATTTTTCCCGTTGGAATATGATTGCCATATCGTGAGGTAACGTGCGCTCTCTGACCTCAGCGATGTCAGCAGGAGGAGCAGGCATGGATTTTTTGCAGCCAAACAGTCCGCTGACCCTGTTCTCCTTTCTGGTGACCTTCTTCACCTCTTCATCTTTAGTCACGCTGTCCATAACTTTCTCCTGGGAGCGTGAGGCTTGTTTCCTCGGCAACGGCGGCTCTGCACTGTAAACAACAGCAGCAACTTGCATTTATATAGCGTCTTTAATGACCTCAGGATGCTCTTTACAGCCAATAAAGTACTTTGTTGAAGTGTAGCCACTGTTGTAATGTAGGAAACGCGGCAGCCAATTTGCTCACAGCGGGCTCCCACAAACAGCATTGTGATAATGACCGGATAATCTGTTGTAGTGATGTTGGTTGAGGGATAAATATTGGCCCAGGACTCCAGTGATAACTCCCCTGCTCTTCAAAATAGTGCCGCGGGATCTTTTACGTCCACCTGAGAGAGCAGACGGAGCCTCGGTTTAACGTCTCATCCGAAAGACGGCACCTCTGACAGTGCAGCACTCCCTCAGCACTGTACTGGAGTGTCAGCCTAGATTTTTGCACTCGAGTCTCTGGAGTGGGACTTGAACCCACAACCTTCTGACTCCGAGGTGAGAGAGAGCGACCCACTGAGCCAGGGCTGACACTGCTACAGCTGATATAGCGCCTTTCACACAGTAAAACGGCTTAAGGCGCTTCAGAGGAGCCTAATCAGACAAGACAACATTACACCGAGCCACATAAGCAGATATTAGGACAGGTGACCACAAGCTTGGCCAAAGAGGTCGGTTTTAAGGAGCGTCTTAAAGGAGGAAAGAGGCGGAGAGGTTTAGGGAGGGAATTCCAGAGCTTAGCGCCTCGGCAGCTGAAGGCACGGCCGCCAATGGTGGGGTGAAGGAAATCGGGTACGCGCAAGAGGCCAGAATAAAGTATTCAAAACCTGTCATACTTATGCTATCAAAAGAGAGGTTGAATACAGCAAAGCCTGGTTATTATCATACAGTCTCGTAAATCTTCAATATTTAAATTACAACTTTCATTTATATACTGTCTTTTCCATAGGTAATATCCCAAGGTGCTTTGCAGAGGAGAAATGGATGCCAGGCAGCAGGAGGGATGACCTGAAGGCCTGATCGCCAAGGCAGGCTTTGAGGAGACTTTTAAAGGCCAAGAGAAACAGTGAACACAGGAACAGGAGTAGTTTGTTCAGCCACTTGAGCCTATTCCACCATTCAATTAGATCATGGCTGATCTGTACCTCAACCTCATAGAATCATAGAATAGAAGGAGGCCATTCGGCCCATCGAGTCTGCGCCGGCTCTTTCGAAGAGCAATCCAGTTAGTCCCACTCCCCTGCTCTTTCCTCATATCCCTGCAATTTTTTCTCCTTCAAGTATTTATCCAATTCCCTTTTGAAGGCTACTACTGAATCTGTATCCACCGCCCTATCAGGCAGTGAATTCCTAATTCCAAATCCTAACCGCTCGTTGCGTAAAAAAGTTTTTCCTCGTGTCGCCTCTGGTTCTTTTGCCAATCACCTTAAATCTGTGCCCTCTGGTTACCGATCCTTCGGCCATTGGAAACAGTTTCTCTTTACTTACTCTGTCTAAACCCTTCATGGTTTTAAACACCTCTATCAAATCTGGTAGAGTCTGACAGAGGACGGAGGTTACACAGGAGGAAGTTACGGAGATAGACTGGGGCAAGGGCATGGCAGGACTAGTTAACAAGGCAATTTGGTGAATTAATTGCATTCGCAGGACAGGGAGACAATGGAGGTCATGACGTTGGGCGACTGGGCCTTAGAGCGGGGAAGGAATGTAGGCAGCAGGGTTTTGAAGAACTTGGGGTTGATGTAGGGTTGAGCTTGGGAAGCTGCACAAAGGGCACTGGAGAAGTCGGGTCTGGTGGCAGCAGAAATGTGGGTAAAGGTTTCAGCAGCAGTGGCCGTGAAGCTAGGGTATTGGAGCTTTGATATTAAGTAGGCGTGACAATGGATAGAATGTGTGATCTAATAGAATGGCAGAACACACTTGAGAGGCTAAATGGCCTACTCCTGTTCCTACGTTTTATTTGATTAATTCTCGGGATATGGATAATTATTGCCCATCCCTAGTTGCCCTTGAGAAGGTGGTGGTGGGCCTTAATCTTGAACTGCTGCAGTCCGTGTGGTGAAGGTACTCCCACAGTGCTGTTAGGGAGGGAGTTCCAGGATTTTGACCCAGTGATGATGATGGAATGGTGATATATGTTCCTATGTTTGAGGCTTAATACACCACCCTGTTATTAATTATTATATATTACTGAGACAGGTCCAGGCTCATAGTGCAGGACTTCATCAAGGTTGAAGACTACACTTCAAAAGTAACTCTTTGTCTGTGAAACACTTTGGGATGTGCTGAGGATGTGAGAGCTGGTGAAGAAATAACAATTCTTCCTTTACTTACCTGTCCCCAGTGACCCTGGGTGTTTCTTTGTCAGAGCTTGCAGAACTCAAGGAACTCGAAGAGATCACCGACAGCGGGCGAAAAGATCGGATCATGGAGCGAGGACGGCTTCCTCCTCCTCCTCCTCCTCCTCCTCCTCGCCTCTCTTCAAAAAATGACTGGAAAAGAATACCACGTCCAAGAGAGATTATTTTATACATTTTTGCATGATCTCAGTCTCAAAATGGCAAAACGACTCTTGTGTCGTTCATTGAATAAAAGGAGGACTAGAAGGGTCCGAAATAAAACAAGTCTGAACCCAATTCCTAATCCGATTGAGTCCAAACAACTCATGCTTGGAATTAAATTGGGAATCTCACCCCAAGAAGCCCCAAGCAAGTGGAAAATGGAATTCTTATCAAAAAAGTTATAGAAGCGCTGGAGAAGGTGCAATATTTTTTTTACAAGGTTGATACCAGAACTGAGAGGTTATAATTATCAGGAAAGACTGACCAGGCTGGGGCTCTTTGCTCTAGAAAAGCAAAGGATGAGGTTTGACCTAATAGAGGTCTTTAAAATTATGAAGGGGTTCGATAAGGGTAGACGTAGAGAAGATGTTTCCACTTGCGGGTGAGTCCAAAATGTGGGGTGAGGCCATCAATATAAGACAGTCGCTAATAAATCCAATAAGGAATTCAGGAGAAACTTCTTTAGCCAGAGAGTGGTGAGAATGTGGAACTCGCTACCACAGGGAGTGGTTAAGGCGAATAGCACAGATACATTTAAGGTGAAGCTAGATAAACACATGAGGGAGAAAGAAATGGAAGGTTAAGCAGATAGGGTGAGATGAAGTAGGGTTGGGAGGGGGCTGGTGTGGAGCATAAACACCGGCACGAACCAGCTGGTCCGAATGGCCTGTTTCTGTGCTGTAAATTCTATGTAATTCTATATAGTTCTACGTCATGCTGATGTAGTGGACAATGGCTTCCTGAGGGTTAGTGATAAAGCACTTTGGGGATAGGACTGCGCTGGTTACTGGGGGTAATTTTAACAAGCAAGCATAAAATGGGTGCGAGCGAACCGGCAGCCTGCTTTGCACCTCGCCTCATTTTCTTTCCCAATTCAATGGAAATTCCAACCCAGGTCATCCATCCATAACACACTTACAGCTATTTCCAGCACAAGGTCCACGTGTTCCTTAAAGAACTGTAGGGCTTTTGCCTCCAGTGTCATTTCCAGAAGCCTATTCCACGTACTCATCAATTCCAGAAGGACTTGCTGACATCAGGTCCCAACTATGACTTTTGGACCAGCTTGAATCAGAGATCCCCACCCCACACCCCCTGGTCCCCCTATCAAAAACAACAACAACGTGTATTTATACAAAGCTGGGTGGGAGGGTATGCTGTGAGGAGGAGGTCATGAAACTCTAGTACGATTTGGACAGGTTAGGTGATTGGGCAGAAACATGGCAAATGCACTATAATGTGGATAAATGTGAGGTTATCCACTTTGGTGGCAAAAACAGGAAGGCAGATTATTATTTGAATGGCAATAGATTGGGAGAAGGGGAAGTGCAAAGAGACCTGGGTGCCCTTGTGCACCAGTCGCTGAAGGTAAGCATGCAGGTGCAGCAGGCGGTTAAGAAGGCAAATGGTATGTTGGCCTTCGTAGTAAGAGGGTTCGAGTACAGGAACAAGGATGTCTTGCTACAGTTGTACAGGGCCTTGGTGAGACCGCACCTTGAGTATTGTGTGCAGTTTTGGTCGCCTTATCTGAGGAAGGACGTTCTTGCCATGGAAGGAGTGCAGCGAAGATTCACCAGGCTGATACCTGGGATGGCAGGAATGACGTATGAGGAGAGATTGTGTCAATTGGGCTTATACTCACTGGAGTTTAGAAGATTGAAAGGGGATCTCATCGAAACCTATAAAATTCTGTCAGGCCTGGACAGACTAGATGCAGGAAGGATGTTTCTGATGGCCAGGGAGTCCAGAACCAGGGGTCATAGTCTAAGGATAAGGGGTAAGCCATTTAGGACTGAAATGAGGAATTTCTTCCCCCAGAGAGTGGTGAACCTGTGGAATTCTCTGCCACGGAGGGCGGTGGAGGCCAATTCATTAAATATATTCAAGAAAGAGTTGGATATATTTCTTAAGGCTAAAGGGATCAAGGGGTATGGAGAGAAGGCAGGGACAGGGTACTGAATTTGGATGATCAGCCATGATCACATTGAATGGCGGAGCAGGCTCGAGGGGCCGAATGGCCTACTCCTGCTCCTATCTTCTATGTTTCTATATAGCACCTTTAACATAGTAAAACGTCCCAAGGCACTTCACAGGAGTGTCAAAAAACAAAATTTTACACTGAGCCATATAAGGAGAAATTCGGGCAGGTGACCAAAAGCTTGGTCAAAGAGGTAGGTTTTAAGGGGCATCTTAAAGGTGGACAGAGGGGTAGAGAGGCGCAGAAGTTTAGGGAGGGAATTCCAGAGCTTAGGGCCCAGGCAGCTGAAGGCACAGCCGCCAATGGTTGAGTGATTAACATCAGGGACGCTCAAGAGGCCAGAATTAGATGAGTGCAGATATCTCGGGGGGTTGTGGGGCTGAAAGGAGAGTACAGAGATAGTGAGGGGCGAGGCCACGGAGGGATTTGAAAACAAGGATGAGAATTTTAACCAGGAGCCAATGTAGGTCAGCGAGCACAGTGGCGATGGGTGAACGGGACTTGGTGCGAGTTCGGACACAGGCAGCCGCGTTTTGGATGACCTCAAGTTTACATAGGGTGGAATGCGGGAGGCCAGCCATGAGTGTGTTGGAATATTCAAGTCTAGAGGTAGAGGCTTGGATAAGGGTTTCAGCAGCAGATGAGCTGAGGCTCCCAGTTAGCCTGAAAGATTCACTCACCAGGTCTCGCACGCCATACTGATTCTCCACCTTCATTTTCATTTGAGCAAAACACTCCTCCATCCGATCGTGGAAAGGTTTGAGAGCATCGGTGACTTTCTTCCCATGGACCCTAATCCCCTCCGTCAGCAATGGGATCTTCAAAGGAGAACACAAAAGAATGACAAACCTTGATAGGCAATCAACTTCCTGCTTATTTTACAGGGTTAGAAACATTGAAAAGTAGAGAAGTTATGTTAAACTTGTATAGAACCTTGGAGTACTGTCAACAGTTCTGGACTCCATATTATTAAAAAGGATACAGAGGCACTGGAGAAGGTGCAAATAAGATTTACTAGAATGATACCCGAACTGAGAGGATACAACCATCAGGAAAGATTGGTCAGGCTGGGGCTCAGAGAAGACTGAGGTGCGACCTGATAGAAGTCTTTAAGATTATGAAAGGGTTTGATAGGGTAGACGTAGAGAGGCTGTTTCCACTTGCGGGCGAGACCAGAGCTAGGGGTCATAAATATAAGATCGTCACTAATAAATCCAATCGTGAATTCAGGAGAAACTTCTTTACTCAGAGGGTGGTGAGAATGTGGAACTCACTACCACAGGGAGTGGTGGAGGCGAACAGCACAGATGCATTCAAAGTGAAGCTGGATAAACACGTGAGGGAGAAAGGAATCGAAGACTGTGTTGATGGGGTGAGATGAAGAGCGGTGGGAGGAGGCTCGTGTGGAGCATAAACACCAGCATGGACCAGCTGGGCCGAATGGCCTGTTTCTGTGCTGTAAATACTTTGTAATAGGAGCAGGAGGAGGCCGTTCAGCCCCTCAGGGCTGTTTTGCCATTTCATTAGATTATGGCTGATCGGTATCCTAACTCCATCCACCTGCCTGGGGTCCATATCCCTCAATACCCTTGGCTATCAAAAATCTATCATTAATTGTTAATTGAGCCCTGGCATCTACTGCTCTTTGTGGGAGAGAGTTCCACACTTCTTACCACCCTTTGTGTGAAGAAGTGTTTCCTAACTTCTCTCCTGAATGGCCTGGCTCTGGTTTTAAGGTAATGTCCTCTTGTCCCAGACTCTTCCACCAGCGGAAAAGGTTTCCATCTACCTATCCAATCCTTTCCTTGCAAAATCCTAAAAACCTCAATCAAATGATCCCTTCACCCTCTATATTCCAGGGAATACAAGCCTAGTTTATGTCATCTATTCTCATAATCTAACTCTTGGAGACCTGGTGAATCTGTGCTGTACTCCTTCTAAGGTGTGGTGCCCAGAACTGTACACCGTACTCCAGCTGTGGTCTAACCTGAGCTTTGTATAGCTGCAGCAAAACGTCCTCCCCTTTATAGTCTAGCCCTCTAGTTATAAAGGCTATGAAGATTAAAAGTTCAGTTTAATATATCTTCACCGAGATTCTTTTACTAAGAAATAAGCAAATTGAAAGAGGTCGCATTGCTGCTGTATGGGGTGTTGGTCAGATCCTATCCACAGTATTCTGTACATATCTTGGCACCTAATCATAGAAAGACTAACACTGCACTTCAGAGGGTGCCAGGTGACTCCAAGGGAGAAATTCGGTATCGCCCCGTTTGGGGCGCAATTATCGGCCGGGCGCAAAGTTTAGCGCCTAACGCTAATTATCGCCTCCGACTGCAAACTTGGCTTCTATCGCCCCTGGAAGTGATTGGAGCGCTAAATCAGGTGCTTCACACCTGCCTTAAGGCGCTAACGCCGAGGAGTGAGGCGCTACCTCAGAGCACTGGCGAAGCTCATGTGATGTCAGTCAGTAATGGAACACAGACACAATGGCACCGGCCAGTTCTTAAAGGGGAGGGTCGATCTTGCTCTCCATCCACACCCTGCTCATTGCAGCCTTGAATCTCGGCCTGGAGAGACCTGTACATCAAATCTGCTGGAAAGAACAATGGAGAGACCCAGGGAAAGAGCTCAGAGTGCAGCCCCCATAGTCTCTTCTAAATCGATGCAAGGAAGGGCAAATCAAAATGAACCTGCAAAGTGCAGCTCAGTACCCAAAACTCCTCAACACAGCGTTGAATCTCTCGTGAAGTCTCTCTCTCTCAGAATGCGTGGTGCAAAAATGTTGCCGACGAAAAAAGTCAGGAAGTGGCCACCTTTAAATAGCGCTCCCCCAGTCCCTTCCCGACTACAAAACGTTCCACTCAACCTGTCGTTGCTAGCGGCAGGCGGTAAGGCAGGGGGTACCACTCAATATCCGGTCCAGGGCGCTACTCGACTGATGTCACGATCTGCAGGCGCAGGAGATCGTGGTGGTAGTGTTTAGCGCCGCCGCAAAATGTCTGGTCAATTTCGCGAGCAGCGCAAACATCGCCGCGCCCGGGCGCTAGTTGCTTTGCGCCCCATTAGCGCCATCTTCGGGTGCTAACGGGAGACGCAATGCAACCAAATTTCCCCCCCCGCCCCCCGCAGTGTCTGCAATTCAAGTTCTGAGGGATATGGTCTATTTTTCCAGAAAAGAGAAGAAATAGAATGTGACCTGAGGGCCACTTTCGAGATTTTGACAATTCAAGTAAATTTCTCTCAGTGGCGCAAGCCTCAATTTTAAAATTCTCAATCCTCGTGTTAAAATCCCTCCATGCCCTCGCCCCTCCCTATCTCTGTAACCTCCACCAGCCCTACAACCCTCCGAGGTCTCTGTGCTCCTCCAATTCTGGCCTCTTGTGCATCCCCGATTTTAATCGCTCCACCATTGGCAGCCGTGCCTTCAGCTGCCTGGGCCCTAAGCCCTGGAATTCTCTCCCTAAATTTGTCCGCCTCTCTACACCTCTCTCCTCCTTTAAGTCATTCCTGAAAACCTACCTCTTTGACCAAGCTTTTGGTCACCTGCCCTAATATTGGCTCGGTGTCAAATTTTGTCTGATGACTCTCCTGTGAAGCGCTTTGGGACGTTTTACTACGTTAAAGGCGCTATATAAATGTAAGTTGTTCGAGGTATTGCTGGACCGGGAGCCAATGTAGGCCAGCGAGCACAGGGGTGATGGGTGAACGGGACTTTGTGCATGTTAGGACACGGGCAGCCGAGTTTTGGGTGAGCTCAAGTTTACGGAGGGTACAAGGTAGGAGGCCAGCCAGGAGACCATTGGAATAGTCGAGTCTGGAGGTAACAAAGGCATGGATGAGGGTTTCAGCAGCAGATGAGCTGGGGCGGAGACGGGCGACGTTACTTTCTGACTCCGAATAAGAGCGCTGCCTCTGAGCCAAGTTGGAATGTGAGCTTAAATCCATATTAGGCAGTGAGCTTATTAACTTAGCTAACGTGTGACAACGTTTATATACATGCATACATACGTACGTACATACGAATTAGGAGCAGGAGTAGGCCACTCGGCCCCTCGAGCCTGCTCCGCCATTCACTAAGATCAGGGCTGATCTGATTACTCCACATTCCCGCCTACCCCCGATAACCTTTCACCCCATTGCTTACCAAGAATCTATCTACCTCTGCCTTAAAAATATTCAAAGACTCTGCTTCCACTGCCCTCTGAGGAAGAGAGGGCTGACAAGTGGCAAGTAACATTCGCACCACATAAGTGCCAGGCAATGACCATCTCCAACAAGCGAGACTCTAACCATCTCCCCTTGACATTCAATGGCATTACCATCGCTGAATCCCCCACTATCAACATCCTGGGGGTTACCATTGATCAGAAACTGAACTGGACCAGCCATATAAATACTGTGGCTACAAGAGCAGGCCAGAAGCTGGGAATTCTGTGGCGAGTGTCTCACCTCCTGACTCCCCAAAGCCTTTCCACCATCTACAAGGCACAAGTCAGGAGTGTGATGGAATACTCTCCACTTGCCTGGATGAGTGCAGCTCCAACAACACTCAAGAAGCTCGACACCATTCAGGATAAAGCAGCCCGCTTGATTGGCACTCCATCCACCGCCTTCAACATTCACTCCCTCCACCACCGGCGCACTGTGGCTGCAGTGTGTACCATCTACAAGATGCACTGCAGCAACTCGCCAAAGCTCCTTCAACAGCACCTCCCAAACCCGCGACCTCTACCACTTAGAAGGACAAGGGCAGCAGACGCATGGGAACATCACCACCTACAAGTTCCCCTCCAAGCCACACACCATCCTGACTTGGACCTGTATCGCCGTTCCTTCACTGTCGCTGGGCCAAAATCCTAGAACTCCCTTCCTAACAGCATTGTGGGTGTACCTACACCATATGGACTGCAGCGGTTCAAGAAGGCAGCTCACCACCATCTTCTCAAGGGCAATTAGGGATGGGCACTAAATGCAGGCCTAGCCAGCGACGCCCACATCCCATCAATGAATAAAAAAAAAGACTCAGGAACCCCTGTGAGAAAAAATTCCTCCTCATCTCTGTCTAAAATGGGCGACCCCTTATTTTTAAACAGTAATATTAGGACCAACTTTCCTTCATTTACTTCTGAAGACCCTCCTTGCTATAAGGAGTGGACTGCCACTCTGCTTACCTGCCATGCGATGAGATCCTTCAGTTTTGCTACATTGTCCATGTCTTCGGGGTGTCCGCTCATATATTCTTCGGTGAAGAACGCCTGAGGAGTGGAAGGATCCGGTTTAAGAATATCAATGGCAAACTTTATTCTCGTCCCCGGGCAGCAACACTTCACCACCATTTTACTTCCAATGGCGTAGCCCTCAAACTCCTTAGGCTTGTCGTGCAGTGAGCTTTGATTCCACCCTCCCCACGTTCCTAGAATGAACGGTCCCATCACAATGTTGTTGGGATGTTCCATTACATCTCCAGAAATAAAAATAGGCGAGGCAGCTCTCAGACTGACCTCAGCCTAGTGTTTTTCCCTCTGTATATAGAGTGAATCCATCACTTTAATTTGAAATACCAGAAGGTTTTACCTTACGCCTACCTCCCATCATTTTTTCCATTTTATTTTTCTCCTCCCTCAATGCAAACCACCCAGAGGTAGAATGACAACTGTCGCTGTCGAGACAGCTAAAAACCTGCAGGAGGCCACTCGACCCATCGTGCCTGTGCCGGCTCTTTGAAAGAGCGATCCCATTAGCTCTACTCCTTCCTGCTCTTTCCCCACAGCCCTGCAAATTTTTCCCCTTCAAGTAGTTATCCAATTTCCCTTTTGAAAGTTACTATTGAATCTGCTTCCCCCGCCCTTTCAGGCAGCACGTTCCAGATCACAACAACTCGCTGCGTAAACAAAAAGTTCTCCTCATCTTCCCTCTGTTTCTTTTTCTAATTATTTTAAATCTGTGTCCTCTGGTTACCGACCCTCCTGCCAGTGGAAACAGTTTCTCCTTATTTACTCTATCAAAATCCCTTCATCATTTTGAACACCTCTATTAAATCTCCACTTAACCTTCTCTGCTCTAAGGAGAACAACCCCAGCTTCTCTAGCCTCTCCACGTAATTGAAGTCTCTCATCCCTGGTACCATCCTAATACAGGAAACTCTCGATTTGCCGGCACCTAAATAACTGGAAATCTGTGTCAATCGGCAAAATTCAGGAGTAAGTTCAGGTAAGTTTTACTTCATATTAGTGGCAGTTCCTGGATCTGTGGCCGTGTAACCAGGGTTCCTGCACCTGTTGCTATGCAACAGGGACGCCTGGATCTGTGGCCGGGGTTCCTGCACCCAACAGGGACGCCTGGATCTGTGGCCGTGTATGGGGCTCTCTTACCTCTTACTATACCTCTCTGTAATCTGGACTTTTTGATAAACCGGCACCACGCCGGTCCCGTCGGCGCCGGATAAAAAAGAGTTTCCTGTAAATCTCCTCTGCACCCTCTCCAAGGCCTTGACATCCTTCCTAAAGAGCGGGGCCCAGAGCTGGACACAATGGCCCAGATATTCCGATCGCAGGACTCCCGCGGGCGGAGGGCTGCGGTCTGGAAAAATCTGCGCCCTTACCTGAGGGCTCCCGGGAGGCGCAGAGTTCCGTTGCTGGGCCTCACCAAACTGCCGGTGCGCAGGGCCCACGTATCCCAGAGGCACAGGCGGTGCGCAGCGTCCCTGGGATCATGTGGGCCGTGGGGAGCCAATCAGAGAAGGGAATCGCCATTCATAGATTTCACAGGAAGACCTGTCAAATATATGAATGGAGATCACCCCAGAACATAGTAAAACTTTAAATACATTTAAAAAAAAATCACATTTTTAAAATGACTTTAAATTACAATAAATGAAGTATTTTAAACAAAAATTTTATTTTTTGAAAAGTAATTAAAGTTTTTAACGGGGCTAAAAATAAACTTACCTTTCTTTAAAGTATTTTAAAATCATAAATCAGTGGAAATTTTTTTTAAAAACTTCTTATCAACTCTTATCCTGGCCTTACACCTGCTTTTACCAGGCGCAAGAATTGTAAGTGTTTTCTGCGGGCAGAGGGTCTCCAAAAAGCGGAACTCTCCGCCCGCAGAGGCCCTTCTCCAGGGCAGCCGGAGGATCTGTCAAGAGCTTTCTTGACAGATCGGAAATGCTGGTTTCTAGCGCATGTCCAGTGCATGCCTGAAAACGGCATTTCCGATGTCCCTATAGGTGAGTACACAGCGCGTACCCCCCCGTAGAGATCGGAATTCCTGCACCTAAAATCCCGCTGATGCCAGACCAGTGATTTATAAAGATTTGGCACAACGTCCTTGCTTTTGGCCAATATTTATCCCTCGTCCAGCATCACTAAACAAAAACAGCAGATTATCCGGTCACTATCTCATTGCTGTTTGTGAGAGCTTGCTGTGCGCAAATTGGCTGCCGCGTTTCCCACATTACAACACAGAAACATAGAAGATAGGAGCAGGAGTAGGCCATTCGGCCCCTCGAGCGTGCTCCGCCATTCAATGAGATCATGGCTGATCATCCAAATTCAGTACCCTGTCCCTGCCTTCTCCCCATATCCCTTGATCCCTTTAGCCTTAAGAAATATATCTAACTCCTTTTTGAATGTATTTAATGAACTGGCCTCCACTGCCTTCTGTGGTCGAGAATTCCACAGGTTCACCACTCTCTGGGTGAAAAAATTCCTCCTCATCTCAGTCCTAAATGGCCTACCCCTTATCCTTAGACTGTGACCCCTGGTTCTGGACTCCCCGGCCATCGGGAACATCCTTCCTGCATCTAGTCTGTCTAGTCCTGTTAGAATTTTATAAGTTTCAATGAGATCCCCTCTCATTCTTCTAAACTCCAGCGAGTATAAGCCCAATCGACCCAATCTCTCCTCATACGTCATTCCTGCCACCCCAGTTATTAGTCTATCAACAGCGACTATGCTTCAAGAAGTACTTCATTGGCTGTAAAGCGCTTTGGGGTGTGCTGAGGCGGCGAAAGGCGCTGTGGAAATGCAAGTTCTTTCTTTTCTCTCTTTTCTGTATTCTTACTGCGACCGCGACGAGCTCACCGTTTCATATTTGGCAAATCCACCCATTACCGCAGGGTCGACGATTCCATTCAGGAGCATGGAGAGAGGGTTGATGGAAAGGTTGGGGTCGCCGTGGTGCTGGTTGATCATGGCCAGTATCTTATCGTTGCTGGTCTGCATTGTCTCGATGGCGTTCTCCAAGGGGCTTATACAAGTCTGTAGAACACAAAGGCCACAAATTAACATCATGCGGAAAGCAAGGGCCACCCCCCCCCCGCCCGCCCCCCCCTGGTAAATTGTCAGCATGGAGGACAAAGTGAATGGAACGGAAAGGGCAACAAGGCCTCAGCCGAGTGGCGAGCAGGGTGGAAAATCGGCGTTCCTCGGCCGCCGTCCTGAGGGAAAAGGAGTCCCATCATGTCAGGTTTCTGCCGCATTTTTGCATCCTAGATTTCCTGGGGATCCACCTAGGCGTGTTGCTAGGCCTGGCCTTCAGTAGGCACAGGCCCAGTGTTGTGATGTTGCGGTGAGGTGGGGTGGGACGGTGGGGGGGGGGGGCAGTGGTGGGGTTGAAGGGGTCACCTTAAGGATATCCGGTGCACAGACCTGGGCCCAGCTCCTCCTCACTCGCGCTAAAGGTGCAGGTCCAAAGACTCAAACGGGCAACTTTTAAATTTTCCTTACGCCCCTTACTTCCCCAGCAGAACACTTTGGAGCAGCCTGGGGGTGTTGCTGGTGCTGCTCTTGCAGTAGCACCTCGCCCATCCCAGCGACCGGGAGCGCAACTGCAGGCTGGGATTTAGCTGCGTAGGAAGGAATATAGTGATTACAGGAGTAGGCCATTAGACCACGGCGGTGAGAATTTTAAATCTGAGGCGTGGCCGGACCGGGAGCCAATGTAGATCAGCGAGCACGGGGTGAAAACGAATTGGGGAACTTTCCTCCTCAAAGTTTGAAGGCAAATGGCCAAGTTATGGGGTATGGGGTCGGGGCGGTGGACCATGCAAGTAGCCCAATGGAGGAGAAATATGGGCAGCTGCATCTTCTCAGGCTCAGCATACCTCTGAGGGAAACCTACCCCATGGGGAAGGGGCTCCTGATGGCTTCTTTGGTAATGACCAGTGTGGAACCGAATCATAATGGCTACTGGTACGCTAGCATAGTGGGTTATCGTGACTAGACGAGTAATCCAGAGACCCTGGACTGAATGATCCGGAGACATGAGTTCAAATGCCCACCACGGCAGCTGAGGAAGTTAAACTCAGTTAATTAAATAAATCTGGCATAAAAAACTCGTGTCAGTAACGGTGACCATGAAACTACTGATTGTTGTCAAAACCCATCTGGTTCACTAAAGCCCTTTAGTGGAAGGAAATCTGCTGTCTTTACCCGGTCTGGCCTATATGTGACTCCAGACCCCACCCCTAGCAAGCCAAGAAGGCAGCTCAGCACCACCTCTTCAAGGGCAATTAGGGTTGGACAATCAATGCTGGCCTTGCCTGTCCCGTGAATGAATTAAAAAAAGGAGAGGTCCAGATTTTATGACTGGATGGTGGTTGAGGCACTAAATTTGGCCTCGCTGTCCCTATCTTAGGAAGGAGAAATATAATCAGCCACAGTTCCTGCTCCCGATCGCTCTTCAGTGACCCACCTGTGTGGACATAAGAGGAGGAGTGGACCAGGTTTGACATTGATGATGATGTCGCAGTTGGATAATCTACTGACACTCACTGCCTAGCATCACCTTTGAAGAATGACCACTTGGCCGAGGTACCAGAGGTCACGTGGAATTGTACAGTGGGTGGCGTTCCGGGACAGGAGGAGTCATGGGGCGGAGGGGAGAAAACTGTGGCAAAAATAGTCCAAGAGGATGAAGAAATGGGACCGAAGATGATGAGGTTCAGTGTGGACAGAGGTAACTGGGCACTCCCAAAAAAACCCCCACAATTGCCGGAACCTTCTGCGGAGCTGCTTCCGTTCCCCGTGGCCGTAACTTTGCTGAAAGTGTGGCGGAAATTTCGATTACTCCGAGTCTGGCAAAGTTATGACCCGTGGAGCTGAGGAACTTCCCGGCCGCTGGTTCTATAGGGCCGAGGGAAGTATCTCCCGAGGAATGGGACCAGTCGGCGTCAGGTGAGGCAGGTTGTGGCGTCCGAACGATAGGCCGGAGTCTTGCTTTGCTCAATTCTCTTTGGGGAGACCAGGGAAAACCTGCTTGGAAAGATTCACCCGTGGATCATACTGAGTTCCCTTCAGTACGTTACAGCACTCGTCTCGCGGTTGGGACCTCCTTCAGCGTGAAGTGGTTGTATAATGAGCAGGATTAACTTGGACATCATGCCCGCAATTGTCCCCTAGCATCCACAGACTTTTTTGGGGGGGAGAGAGTTCCCGACTTCCGATAAAAAGTGCTTCCTGATTTCACTCCTGAACGGCCGGGCTCAAATTTTAAGGCGATGCTCCCTTGTTCTGGACTCCCCCCCCCACCCCACCAGAGGAAATAGATTCTATCTACCTTACCAAATGCTTTTATCATTTAAAACACCTTGATCAGATCACCCCTCAATCTTCAATACAAGCCTAGTCCATGCAACCTGGCCTTGTAATTAACCCTTTAAGCCCCGGTATATATTCTGGTTCAACAGTTGTTGAAATAGAAACATAGAAGATAGGAGCAGGAGTAGGCCATTTGGCCCCTCGAGCCTGCTCCGCCATTCAATGCGATCATGGCTGATCATCCAAATTCATTACCCTGTTCCTGCCTTCTCCCCATATCCCTTGATCCCTTTAGCCTTAAGAAATATACCTAACTCCTTCTTGAATATATTTAATGAATTGGCCTCTACTGCCTTCTGTGGTAGAGAATTCCACAGGTTCACCACTCTCTGGGTGAAGAAATTCCTCCTCATCTCAGTCCTAAATGGCTTACCCCTTATCCTTAGACTGTGACCCCTGGTTCTGGACTCCCCCGCCATCGGGAACATCCTTCCTGCATCTAGTCTGTCTAGTCCTGTTAGAATTTTATAAGTTTCAATGAGATCCCCTCTCATTCTTCTAAACTCCAGCGAGTATAAGCCCAATCGACCCAATCTCTCCTCGTACGTCATTCCTGCCATCCGAGGAAATGGAATCCTGAGGGCGCCTGGACTCAGGCTGTAGGTGAAGGGGTGACAATACCTTTGTTGGATTTTGATGTGCGCAAATTGGCTGGCTTGTATGCCTACATGACAGCAGTGTGTACGCTTCAAAAAAGAATGAATTGGCTGTGAAGCACTTTGGTATGTCCCGAGAATGTTAAAGGTGTGATACTTTCTTTCACTCCAAGTCCCGTTCACCCATCACCACTGTGCTCACTGACCTACATTGGCTCCCAGTCCCCGAATGGCTCCATTTAAAAATTCTCACCCCAGTTTTCAAATCCCTCCGCGGCCTCGCCCCTCCCTATCTCTGGTCCCTCCTCCAGCCCAAAAGTACTCCGAGATCTCTGCGCTCCTCCAATTCTGGCCTCTTGAAAATCCCCGATCATAATCGCCCCGCCATTGGCGGCCGTGCCTTCAGCTGCCGAGGCCTTAAGACCTGGAATTCCCTCCCTAAGCCTCTCCGCCTCTATACCGCTCTCTCCTCCTTTAAGGTGCTCCTTAAAACCTACCACTTTGACCAAGCCCTAATATCTCCTTATGTGTCTCAGTGTCAAAGTCTGCTTGATAGCACTCCTGTGAAGCGCTTTGGGACATTTTACTACATTAAAGGTGCTATATAAATGTTTTTCCTGTTTCTGATTACTCACCAGCGACGTTTGCACAGCTTCGAACCAGCGGAGAATGCCGGGCATCTTGTATGCGGTAGTGAACGTGGTCCTTTCAATCCACATTGACTGTGTAAAAGAGAAGAGCGTCATCACATGAATAAATCGATCCTCAATCTTTCCTAATCGGTACGGCACTTCAAACATGCAAGAGCCACTAGCTCTCACACAGATACTGCCAAGTCCCACAGTTTTTTTTTTAACCTCCTGCCTCACTCTCTTTATCTCTCTCTCCCTATCTCAGCTAAATCTACCTCTTCTTCTATCCTACTCTTTTCAACCAGGGTTGTGTCCTAGGAATATTAGGAACAGGAGGAGGCCATTCATCCCCTTGTGCCTGTTCCACCATTCAATGAGATCATGATGTGGAGATGCCGGTGTTGGACTGGGGTGGACAAATGTAAGTCATACAACACCAGGTTATAGTCCAACAGCTTTATTTGAAATCACAAGCTTTCGGAGCGCTGCTCCTTCATCAGGTGAAGAGATGCATATAGGCACAGCATATATAGTCAGAGAATGATGTCTGTGTCGATATGCGCGATCTTCTCGGAGATCCTCTCTACTTTGAGCCGGCAGTTTGTGGTGTCGATAGTAGCCATGATGTGGAGATGCCGGTGTTGGACTGGGGTGGACAAATGTAAGAAGAAATGAGATCATGGCTGATCTGTACCTCAGCCCTGCCTTTGCTCCATATCCCTCGATACCCTTACCCAACAAAAATCTATTGATCTCCGTCTTGAAAGCTCCAAATGTTCCCCAGCATCCGCAGCCTTTTAGGAGAAAATTCCAGATGTCTACTGCCTTCATGTGAAAAGGTGCTTCCTGATTTCCCTCCTAAATGGATTAGCTCAAATTTTATGTCCCCTCGTTCTTGATTTCCCCCACCAGAGGAAATAGTTTCTCCGTATCTCCTATTGAAACCCTTTCACATTTGAAACGCCTCAATCAGTCCAGCCCTCAGCCTTCTGTGCTCAAGTCCTGCACTGTGGGACTTGCCTAGTTCCACTTTGGTATCCGACACCCAGTCACAAAGCCGCACACTTTGTTGCTAGCTGTCTCTCAACACGTCTCGAAACCCAGTCACTCGCAGGAGGGTGAGAGCAGCCTGGGGCAGCTCTAGAATTCTCAGCCTGGCCTAATCCGACAGCTGGATAGGAGTGGAGACGAGGAAGGTGGGAGTGGGGGGGGGGGGAAGTTGGCAATGGTTGGAGGTCTAAGGTGTACCTTAGTCACCTCGTACCTCCACATTGTAAGAAACAAGAGCAAGCAGAAGAAAATAGAGTTCTGTTAAAAAATATAACAAATGTGCACCACTAAATACGAACATAAGAAATAGGAACAGGAGTAGGCCATACGGCCCCTCGAGCCTGCTCCGCCATTCAATAAGATCCTGGCTGATCTTCGACCTCAACTCCACTTTCCCGCCTGACCTCCATATCCCTTGATTCCCCTCGAGTCCAAAAACCTATCGATCTCAGCCTTGAATATACTCAATCATTCAGCATCCACAGCCCTCTGGGGCAGAGAATCCCAAAGATTCACCACCCTCTGAGTGAAGAAATTCCTCCTCACCTCGGTCTTAAATGGCCGACCCCTTATCCTGAAACTATGCCCCCTAGTTCTAGACTCTCCGGGCAGGGGAAACAACCTCTCCGCATCTACCCTGTCAATCCCCCTCAGAATCAGACTAAGAGGGACATTCAAGTGCTGAAGGCAGTGCAGTGACGAGCAAGGAGATTGATCCCAGGTGACTCACGTCTTAGTTAGGAGGAGAGACCGGAGAGACTCGGGGGGATAGCAATTGACATGCATTGTGCCCATTTTTCGGGCGTTAAACGGGCGCAGAGCACACCAATTTAGCACCGGAATGGCCCGCTTCCCGCTCTGCGCAGGCATTGGTCCCACTGCTAAGTTCGTCGGGTCTCTTTTTTTTTTAGAATCCCAGGATTCTTCAGCCAACTCCCCCTTGCCCTGTGGCCGGCCAACATAAGGTAAGGAATCCTGTGGAGGCAGGAGGAACATGGGTGCGCCGGATCACCTTGCATCCCCGAGCTGTAGGAACCCGCGACTTAGGGAGTCCCCTCTTCCCCATCCCCTTATGACGTTGGCCTTGTTTGGAGAGGGTGGTGACCCCGACCGTGCAAGGGCATCGCATTCTTTCGGCGCAAGGCTGGGGCCCGGTGTATCCCGTTGCCGGCCTAGTTTTGTAGATTTTCGGGTTAAAGTCGAAACATTCTCAGCGCAGCGCTCCACCTAGCGGATAGATGGTGCCACTACAGGCAGGCTGAGCACCACCTCTCGTCAGGCTGGCAAGGTAGGTTTGCTTCATGCAGGCACAGATGGCGTTGTGGGCAACTTACAGTAAAATATCATTGGCTCAGGACCAATTTTTAAATCTGCCCAGATTGTGAAGGTTAGCATCTCAAATTTCTGAAGCGGAAATCATGTCCAAAGAAAGAAAGACTTGCATTTCCACAGCGCCTTTCACGACCTCAGGACGTCCCAAAGCGCTTTACAGCCAATGAAGTACTTTTTGAAGTGTAGTCACTGTTGTAATGTAGCAGCCAGTTTGCACACAGCAAGCTCCCACAAACAGCAATGAGACAATTTGTTTAATGATGTTGGTTGAGGGGTAGATATGGGTCCAGGACACCAGGGAGAACACCCCTTGCTCTTTTTTCAAAATAGTGCCCTGGGATCTTTTATGCCCAACTGAGCTATGGGACCTTAGTTTAACATCTTATTTGAAAGACGGCACCTCCGACAGTGCGGCACTCCCTCGGCACTGCACTGGGAGTGTCAGCCTGGGTTATGTGCTGAAGTCCCTGGAGTGGGACAGTGAACCCATAACCTTTGGACTCTGAAGCGAGCAGTGCCAGCCACTGAGCCACCAGACAAACATAGAGTTACTTGGGTAGATGTTGTTCTGGTTACTTGCAGGATTAAAAAGGCTATTTTTCCCATTCACGTTCTCCTCCCATGTCTGGAAGTTGCTGATGTTTGCTCGGGGACACTTGGTATCCCTCCTGGTTCTTCACTCAAGCAGGCACTATTCATGAATGAGCCTTGACAGCAAGCAGTGACTGTGGGGGCCCATCACAGTCGAGCCCAAAGATGTCCTCACCTGACCCTCATGCTCCAGCAGGGGTCAGTGGAACCTTAGCCAATTTACCCCTCCTCCCCCCGACTATTGTCCTGGCTCCTCTTCTTAGGTGCGCACTTTTCTCGCGGATCGTAGGCGTTCGCCCGCGCGGCAAGCCTCCGACCGCAATTTCCACCCCGTTGACTTCCTCTCCTAGCTGAGGCCAATCACTGCTGGGAAAAAAAAGTGTGAAGCTTTAAGCTGCAGTAACAAGACTGTGCCTCAGGGTGGAGCACATGTCCTGTTACAATGGACTGAAAGCGTTGGTGAATTGTTCACAATCGGGCAGATGCTGCTTCTGACAAATCCAGTTGAGCGCATGTCGGATACGATGAGAGCTAGTTGGCACGGTGCATTCCATGGATTTAATGGGCCAGAAATTCGGGTCGGAGGCTTCCCGCAGGTGCAGGCCCTCGACCTGCACTTACCTAGCGCGCCGACGCGCAGTGCTTGCGTATCCCAGGGGCGCAGTTAGTTCGAAGCGTCCCCTGGGGTCACGTGGGCCATGGAGAGCCAATGGTGGCAGGGAATCTCTATTCATATTAGAGATCATAGAAGAAACATAGATCGGCCCCAAAACATCACTAAAACTTCAAATAAATAAAAAAACATCACATTTTTAAAATAACTATAAATTACATAAAATAACTATTTTAAACAATAATTAAAATTTTTGAAAAAATTAATTACAGTTTTTAACAGGGCTAAAAATAAACTTACCTTTCTTTAAAGTATTTAAAAATAATAAACCTGTGGAAAAAATGTTTTAATTTTACTTAATCCACCACTTACCTTTTTAAAAGCAGGCCTTGCGACTGCTTTTTAAAAGCGTAGCTCCTGGAGACTTACCCTCCCGGAGAAACCTGGAAAAAAACCGGAAGTTCCAGGCACACGCGCTGCCTCTCCGGCGCACGCGTTCAACCTGTGAACCCCTTCCTTGAAGGGAACGGAAGTTCCGGTTTCCAGCGCATGCACAGTGCATGCACGAAACTGGCACTTTCGTTGGGCCTACGCATAAGTACCCCGCGCGTACTCACCCGTGGAGACCCGAATTTCTGGCCCATTAGAGGTGGCTATTGAGGAAAGTGGGGAGAGGTGGGGCAGGGTTTCACAGTAGTCCAACAACAAGGACAACTTGCATTTATATAGCACCTTTAACGTAGTAAAACATCCCGCGGCGCTTCACAGGAGCGTTATCAAACAAAATTTGACGTCGAGCCACACAAGGAGGTGCTAGGACAGGTGACCAAAAGCTTGGTGGAAGAGGTAGGTTTTAAGGAGCGTCTTAAAGGAGAGGTAGAGTCACCTTCTCTAACCTTCTCCCTACTCTTCCTGAGGAACCAATCTGCCTCTTGGCAAAAGTCCTTGGGATGTTTCAACATGTTCCGTGAGGCTAGACACCTGTATGTTTTTCCAATCTCTCAAAGAGTTAAGAGGCCTTTTGATCGAATCTTCTCGAACTGTCTTGGCTTCCAGGAGTAGGTGACATAGTCAGGAATAAGATTTCAGCTCTTCAGTCAAGTGACATGGCCCCTTCCCCCCCATCCAGGCTCCTGATGTTAATGTCGCAGCACCAGGATATGGGTGAGAACCTATTGCTAATTGAGGGCTTCGATTTGTTTGCAGCAGGGATGGGTGGGGGGGGGGGGAGGTTGAACATATTTAAGATGACGGCGATGTAACTCCAATGGGTGCAGGCTGTAAATCAGGCGGGGAGCTGTTCCGCTAGCTCTCTGTTGCTCAGCAACAACTTCCAGAACTTTCTTACCCGGCTGTGTTGAAATGACTTGTCAGTGAGGGGAAAGCGTCACATAAAGAAAGCAAACCAGGCACTAGGGTTTATTTCTAGAGGGAGAGAATTGAAAAGTAGGGAAGTTATGTTAAACCTGTATCGAACCTTGGTTAGACCACACTTGGAGTATTGCGTACAGTTCTGGTCGTCATATTATAAAAAGGATATAGAGGCACTGGAGAGGGTGCAGAAGATTTACAAGGATGATACCAGAAATGCGAGGGTATACCTATCAGGAAAGGATGAACAGGCTGGGTCTCTTTTATCTAGAGAAGAGAAGGCTGAGGGGTGACCTAATAGAGGTCTTTAAAATTATGAAAGGTTTTGAAAGAGTGGATACAGAGAGAATGTTTCCACTTGTGGGGAAGAGCAAAACTAGAGGCCATCAATATAAGATAGTCACCAAGAAATCCAACAGGGAATTCAGAAGAAACTTCTTTACCCAGAGAGTGGTGAGAATGTGGAACTCGCTACCACAGGGAGTGGTTGAAGCGAATAGTATCGATGCATTTAAGGGGAGGCTGGACAAGCATATGATGGAGAAGGGAATAGAGGGTTATGCTGAGATTTAGATGAGGAAAGACGGGAGGAGGCTCGTGTGGAGCATAAACGCCGGCATGGACTGGTTGGGCCGAATGGCCTGTTTCTGTGCCGTATATCCGATGTAATCCTATGTAATGACCTACTTCCTATCCTGGACACCATAGCAACGCTGGACATCAAGAACCTCGGTGTGTTCTTGGTGACCAGCATTGTCATAGTACTCTCTCGCTCTCTCTCTCTCTCTCGCTCTCTCTCTCTCTCTCGGGCCATTGATTGAACTCCCTCTGCCTAGTGACGCTCGGCCACTGCAAGCCCCGTCCCCCTCCCCCGAGGTGGGCTCCCCGATGCAGGCAGGAATCCAGTGTAAATAAGGCTGATCCTGGAAGGTTGGCTGGGGTCAGTGGAGCCCCGATGGGGTGGGCAGACATCCCAGTCTGTCAAAGATCCGTCCAAAGAGGAAAATCCGTTCCACTGGAGTCTCGCAAATACTTACCTTTCGCCCATCGGACCTGTGCCGGCTCTTTGAAAGAGCTATCCAATTAGTCCCACTTCCCAGCTCTTTCCCCATAGCCCTGCAATTTTTTCCTTTTCAAGTATTTATCCAATTTTCTTTTGAAAGTTACTATTGAATCTGCTTCCACCGCCCTTTCAGGCAGCGCGTTCCAGATCATAACAACTCGCTGCGTAAAAAAAATTCTCCTCATCTCATGCAATCTACAACTGCTTAATCAGCTTCTAGCTCACAGCTTTTACCATCTACTCAAGCAACCACTTACAGCTGATAGCTGTTAACTGCTAACTACCACTGGCCATGCAGTTTCTCTTATGTTGCAACACAGAGACAAATTCCAATCTGATGATTACTTACCTAACTTACCTTATACCGACCAGCGAATTTCTCCTCTCCACCGATTCCTCCACTCTGCTTGCAATCCACTCCGTTTGTGTTCTTCCAGCTCTGTCCCCAAGCTCTGTGCTCAAGCTCTCATCCCCTCTGGCTCTTTTGTTAAGTCTGTGTCCTCTGGTTACCGTCTCTTTGAACCAACTTAGAAAACACAAGGGCCAGTTCACCAAGAGGGCGGACTTTCTCAGCCAGAAGCTTTAGTGACGGACCAAAGCTCATAGCACCCTGATGGAGCGTGGTCAAAGCTTCGATACTGGGGATGTTGGCCTGAGCGAGAACACTGACGTTGGTGCGCCTATCCTGCCAATGGATTTGCAGGATCTTGCAGAGGCAGCGTTGGTGGTACCTCTCCAATGCTCTGAGGTGCCTGCTGTACATGGTCCATGTCTCTGAAGCATACAGTAGGGCGGAAATCACTATTGCTCTGTAGACCATGAGCTTGGTGCTGGGTTTGAGGTCCTGGTCTTCAAACATTCTCTTCCTCAGGCGACCGAAGAAAAATTAGACCTAGTGGCTCATTGACACCAAGTTTGGCTTTTAAAAGTCGACAGGTCTTTGGAAAGAAGGGAAAACCAAGTGGGACGAATTGGATAGGTCTTTCAAAGAGCCAAAACAGACATGATGGGCCGAATGGCCTCCTTCTCCGCTGTATCATTCTATAGTTGATGCTTTGTCCTGTTTTCTACATACAAGTGAAGAGTCTCTTCGCATTGTGGCAGAGCCACCAAGGAACTCTTATACGAATGTATATAATTGCCTTTAAATCTGTATTCTTTCGCTGTATGTAAATAGTGCGGTCTCTAAAGGGTTAAGACCGAACGCAATGATGTCATTACGTGGGTCACGTGATGTTCCCAACGGCGGGAAACGCGATGACATGATGATGTCGGACTGAGGGGCCTCCCTTTCTCAGTCCTCGTGGAGCCAGCATTAAGCAAGCACCTGTTGATTTGTTCTCCTGCGTTTTTGTTTGTTACTTCCACCGGTTTGCATTAAACATTGTTTTGGTTGGCTGATTGACTCGCTCTCAGTATTTTCGTCAGGAATTTACCAATTCCTACAGTGGTGACCCCGAATCTTCACGGACGATCTTCGCGGAGGAAGCGAGACGCAGTGACATGATGGAAGCAAACGCAGTGGCTTTGAAGCTCCCTCAGTTTTGGGAACAACAGGCGGCCTCCTGGTTCGTGCAAGCAGAGGCTCAGTTCAAACTTCGGAACATAGTGCAGGATCAGACCCATTACCTCTACGTGGTCTCCGCACTCGACAGCTCCACGGCTACGAGGATCATCAGCCTGCTGGAAAAACCCCCGGCGGACAGCAAGTACGACACCCTTAAGGCGCGACTTATCCAGGTATTCGGCCTCACAAAGTCAGAACGCGCATGGCGGTTACTCACGCTGCCCGGGTTAGGCGACTCCAAGCCATCGGAGTTAATGAGCCAGATGCTCACACTCCTTGATTCGGAACCGCAATGTTTCCTCTTTCGGGAATTGTTCCTGAGCCAATTGTCCGAGCAGGTGCAAGCGGCCCTCGCGAGATCGGACACCGCGGATTGTGTGGCGCTGGCCGCCGAGGCCGACACAATTTACGTCGTCATGCAACCATACTGCGCCGCCACGAGGCATCCCACCCAGGAGGGCCCCGCCCTGATGCCTCCACCATCCGGTTGGTGTTATTACCACGCCCGTTTCGGCCCGAAGGCCCGATGCTGCCGCCCTCCCTGCGGGTTCAAGCCTAATGCAACGAAGAAACACCAGCACCAACAGCGCGATGGGAAGACCGAACCTGAAGTAGGCCCCACGGCCGCGATGGCGATTGGCGGTTCCGGGAATATAGGAGTCGTTCGAACAGGCTTGTCCGACCTCCTCTTCGATTGACTTTTGTTATTAAAGACAATTCTGGGGGGGCGCATGTGGCAGAGCCACCAAGGAACTCTTATACGAATATATATAATTGCCTTTAAATCTGTATTCTTTCGCTGTATGTAAATAGCGCGGTCTCTAAAGGGTTAAGACTGAACGCGATGACGTCATCACGTGGGTCACGTGACGTTCCCAACGGCGGGAAACTTGATGACGTCATGACGTCGGACTGAGGGGCCTCCCCTTCTCAGTCCTCGTGGAGCCAGCATTAAGCAAGCACCTGTTGATTTGTTCTCCTGCGTTTTTGTTTGTTACTTCCACCAGTTTGCATTAAACATCGTTTTGGTTAGCTGATTGACTCGCTCTCAGTATTTTCGTCAGGAATTTACCAATTCCTACAGCATCACATTTTATTTGCCTCTCTACCGTCGTCCAGCTGGGTGGGACTGCAGTCGCCTGGTTCCATTCTTATCTATCTAATCGTAGCCAGAGAATCACCTGCAATGGCTTCTCTTCCCGCTCCCACATCGTTACCTCTGGTGTCCCCCAAGGATCTATCCTTGGCCCCCTCCTATTTCTCATCTACATGTTGCCCCTTGGCGACATCATCCGAAAACACAGCGTCTGTTTCCACATATATGCTGACGACACCCAGCTCTACCTCACTACCTCTTCTCTCGAACCCCTCCACGGTCTCTAAATTGTCAGACTGCTTGTCCGACATCCAGTTCTGGATGAGCAGAAATTTTCTCCAATTAAATATTGGGAAGACCGAAGCCATTGTTTTCAGTCCCCGCCACAAACTCCGTTCCCTTGCCACTGACTCGATCGCTCTCCGTTACATCTGTCTGAGGCTGAACCACACTGTTCACAACCTTGGTGTCATATTTGACCCTGAAATGAGCTTCCGACCACATACCCGCAGCATAACAAAGATCGCCTATTTCCACCTCTGTAACATCGCCCGTCTCTGCCCTTGTCTCAGCTCATCCGCTGCTGAACCCCTCATCCATGCCTTTGTTACCTCTAGACTTGACTATTCCAACGCACACCTGGCTGGCCTCCCACATTCTACATAGAAACATAGAAGATAGGAGCAGGAGGAGGCCATTCGGCCCCTCGAACCTGTTCCGCCATTTAATGAGATCATGGCTGATCATCCAAATTCAGTACCCTGTCCCTGCTTTCTTCCCATATCCCTTGATCCCTTTAGCCTTAAGAAATAGATTTAACTCCTTCTTGAATATATTTAATAAGTTGGCCTCAACTGCCTTCTGTGGTAGAGAATTCCACATGTTCACCACTCTCTGGGTGAAGCAATTCCTCCTCATCTCAGTCCTAAATGGATTACCCCTTATCCTTACCCTATGTAAACTTGAGATGATCCTAAACTCGGCTGCCCGTGTCCTAACTTGCACCAAGTCCCGTTCGCCCATCACCCCTGTGCTCGCTGACCTACATTTGGCTTCCAGTTAAGCAACACCTCGATTTCAAAATTCTCATCCTTGTATTCAAATCCCTCAATGGCTTCGCCCCTCCCTATCTCTGTGATCTCTTTCAGCCCCACAACCCCCCCGAGATATCTGCGCTCCTCTAATTCTGCCCTCTTGAGGATCCCTGATTATAATCACTCAAACATTGGTGGCTGTGCCTTCTGTTGCCTAGGCCCTAAGCTCTGGAATTCCCTCCCTAAACCTCTCTGCCTCATTATCTCTCTCTCCTCCTTTAAGACGCTCTTTAAAACCTACCTCTTTGACCAAGCTTTTGGGCATCTGCCCTTGTTTCTCCTTATGCGGCTCAGTATCAATTTTTTGTCTTATAATACCCCTGTGAAGCGCCTTGGGACGTTTTATTACGTATAAATACAAGTTGTTGTTGTTGATTGCACTACTTCTCAAACCTATTCATTATTACTTCCAGGAGCAGACTGTCTCCTTCCTCAGTTAAGAAAATAATGGCCCAGTAATTCGGGTCCCAACACGTGAGTACGGACGGGGTACTCACGCGTGGACCCGATGGAAGTGCCGGTTTTCAGCATGCACAGCGCATGCGCGGAAAACTGGCATTTCCTTTCCTCTGAACCAAGGGGTTCAGAGGTCGAACGCGTGCGCGCAGAAGTCTGCGCGTGCGTGCTGAAATTCCTTTTTTTTTTAAAGCTTTGCCCGTGTGTGAAGGCCTCAACTTTTTACGAATGAAAAAAGCAGACGGAAGGACTTCGTTTTAAAAGGTAAGTGGTCTAATAATTAAAGTTAGAATTTTTTTTCCACAGGTTTATTATTTTTAAAGACTTTACAGTAAGGTAAGTGTATTTTTAGACCCGAATTCGTAAAAAAAAAAAAAATTTCAGAAATTTGAATAATTGTTTAAAATAGTTTTTTACAGTTATTATTAGTTCATTTAATTAGTGGGATTTTTAAAAACTTTTATTTGAAGTTTATGTACTGTTTTGGGCGCTCGGAGTTTTCATGAGTTTGACAGTTCTTGCTATCAAACTCATGAATGAACTTTTGCAACCTCCGATTGGTTGCCCAGTGCTCACGTGATCCCAGCCGGCTCATCGAACTAACTACGCCGCTGGATCAGGCAAGCACAGTGCGCCGGGAGCTGGACTGGGCCACAGACAGGAAATCCACGCAGGGCCAGGCCTCAACTGTCGCCGCGCTATGTAAGTGTAGGTCGGGGGCTTGCACCCGCGGGAAGCCCCCGACACCAATTTCTGGGCAAATAATGCTGCTACTCTATATACTTGCTCTATATACATCTAGACGTTGTCCGATCCTTTTCCGATCTCCAACAAGGATAGCAGTTGCCTGCATGCTGGGAGTAGACGCTCGCTTATTTACTTTAATTTCTCTTCTACTTTACACCATGAGCTTTTTTATTATTTACTTCTTGGCCCAGAAATTCGGGTCTCCACGGGTGAGTACGCGCTGGGTACTCACGCGTAGGCCCAACGAAAGTGCCGGTTTCGTGCATGCACTGCGCATGCGCGGGAAACTGGAACTTCCGTTCCCTTAAAGGAAGGGGTTCACAGGTGGAACGCGTGCGCCGGAGAGGCAGTGCGTACGCCTGGAACCTCCGTTTTTTTTCCAGGTTTCTCCGGGAGGGTAAGTCTCCAGCAGTTACACTTTTACAAAGGAGGCGCAAGGCCTGCTTTTAACAAGGTAAGTGGTGAATTAATTAAAATTAGAATTTTTTTTCCACAGGTTTATTATTTTTAAATGCTTTAAAGAAAGGTAAGTTTATTTTTAGTCCCGTTAGAAAATGTAATAAATTTTTTCAAAAATTTTAATTATTGTTTAAAATAGTTATTTTATGTAATTTATAGTTATTTTAAAAATGTGATGTTTTAAAAAAAAATTATTTGAAGTTTTAGTTATGTTTTGGGGCTTATAGTATTTATAGTTTTGACAGCTCTTCCTGTCAATTTTATGAATGGGCATTTCCCTGCTACCATTGTCTCTCCATGGCCCACGTGATCCCAGGGGACGCATCGAACTAACTGCGCCCCTGGGATACGCAAGCACTGTGCGCCGGCAGTTGGAGGAGGCCCAGGGTCGGAATCCCACGCGGGCCCACAGCACAATGGCTGACGTGCCTCCGACCCGAATTTCTGGGCCATTGTCATTCTTCACTTCTGTTTTATAGAGTCAGAGGCCTAGAAATTCAGTATAGCCACTTTTGGGGCGGTAAAGTTGGGCGGCCGCTAAAGTTTGTGCCCGGCGCAAAGTCGAGCCCCCTTCACCGATATTCAGTCGCATCGCCCTACGAGGTTGCTGCTGCGCTAAAACAGGCGATGCACGACTATCATTAGGCGCTACGCCGGGTCGTCGTCCTCCTCCTCCTCCCCCTCCTCCCCTTTGTCGCTCACAAAGAAGGAGCAGGAGTGCCCTTTAATTTGCGCTCCCCGTGGCCCGCATCGACTGAGCACCGTTCAACTCAACAGTCGCTGGGGCCGCCCGGCGCACAATGGGCCGGCGCGAGGAAATGACGTCATGATCTGCGTGCGCAAGACTTTGCGCCGGCACTAAATGTCTACTGAAGTTGGGGCGAGGCGCAGGTCGCGCTGCGCCCGGGCACTAAGCGCCTAGCGCTCGACATCTACTCCTCCTAAGGCGCTAATGGCTGGCGCAACCAACTGAATTTCTAGGCCATAGAGTCATACAGCACAGAAAGAGGCCCTTTGGCCCATCGTGTCCGCGCCGGCCATCAAGCCCTGTCTAATCTAATCCCATTTTCCAGCACCTGGTCCGTAGCCTTGTATGCTATGGCGTTTCAAGTGCTCATCTAAATGCTTCTTGAATGTTGTGAGGGTTCCTGCCTCTACCACCCTTTCAGGCAGTGAGTTCCAGATTCCAACCACCCTCTGGGTGAAAATGTTTTTCCTCAAATCCCCTCTAAACCTCCTGCCCCTTACCTTGAAACTATGCCCCCTGGTTATTGACCCCTCTACTAAGAGGAAAAGTTCCTTCTATCTACCCTATCTATGCCCCTCATAATTTTGTACACCTCAATCAGGTCCCCCCTCAGCCTTCCCTGCTCTAAGGAAAACAACCCCAGCCTGTCCAGTCTCTCTTAGCTGAAGCGCTCCAGCCCAAGTAACATCCTGGTGAATCTCCTCTGCACCCTCTCCAATGCAATCACATCCTTCCTATAGTGTGGCGACCAGAACTGCACACAGTATTCCAGCTGTGGCCTAACTAGCATTTTGTACAGCTCCATCATAACCTCCCTGCTCTTATATTCTATGCCTCGGCTAATGAAGGCACGTATCCCATATGCCTTTTTAACCACCTTATCTACCTGTCCTGCTGCCTTCAGGGATCTATGTACATGCATACCAAGGTCCCTCTGATCCTCTGTCCTTCCTAGGATCCTACCATTCATTGTGTATTCCCTTGCCTTGTTTGTCCTCCCAAAATGCATCACCTCACACTTTTCAGGGTTAAACTCCATTTGCCACTGTTCTGCCGATCTAACCATCCCGTCTATATCATCCTGTAGCCTGAGGCTTCCCTCCTCGCTATTTATCACTCCACCAATTTTTGTATCATCTGCGAACTTACTGATCATATCTCCTACATTCCTATCTAAATCATTAATGTACACTACAAACAGCAAGGGACCCAGCACTGATCCCTGCGGTACACCACTGGACACAGGCTTCCAGTCACAAAAACAACCTTCGACCATTACACTCTGCCTCCTGCCACTAAGCCAATTTTGGATCCAATGTGCCAAATTGCCCTGGATCCCATGGGCTCTTACCTTCTTGACCAGTCTCCCATGCGGGACTTTGTCAAAAGCCTTACTAAAATCCATGTAGACTACATCAACTGCACTACCCTCGTCCACACACGTAGTCACCCCCTCGAAAAATTCAATCAAATTGGTCAGACATGGTCTACCCTGACAAAGCCATGCTGACTATCCCTGATTAATCCCTGCCTCTCCAAGTGGAGACTAATTCTGTCCCTCAGAATTTTTTCCAATAATTTCCCTACCACTGATGTTAGGCTCACTGGCCTGTAATTCCCTGGTTTATCCTTACTACCCTTCTTGTACTGTGTTAACTGTCCTCCAGTCCTCTGGCACCTCCCCTGTAGCCAGAGAGGTTCTGAAAATTTGTGTCAGAGCCCCTGCAATCTCCTCCCTTGCCTCACACAGCAGCCTGGGATACACCCCGTCAGGGCCTGGGGATTTATCCACATTTAAGCCTGCTAAAACCACTAGTACCTCCTCCCTCTCAATACTAATTTGCTCAAGTATATCACAATCCCCCGGCCTGATTTATATGCCTACATCACCCTTCTCCATAGTGAACACAGATGCAAAATATTTATTTATTCATTTATCTTCACTTTCTTCCAGCACCTCTGACACCATAGAGTATATCCTTTCCTGTTAGTGCTGTATGTACGCTGACAACACCCAGCTCCATCCTCACCACCACCTCTATCGACCTCTCTATGGTCTCTAAATTGTCAGACCTCCTGGGCTGAAATCTCCTCCGACTAAATATTGGGATGACTGAAGCCATTGACCAACTCCATCCCTCTCCCTGGCAACTGTCTGAGGCTGAACCACACTGTTCGCAACCTTGGTGTCATATCTGACCTCAGGATGAGCTTCTGACCACATATCCGCGCCATAACCAAGACTGCCTATTTTCACCTCTGTAACATCGCCAGACTCCACCCCGCCTTAGCTCATCCGCTGCTGAAACCTTCATCCATGCCTTTGTTACCTCTAGACTTGACTATTCCAACGCACTCCTGGCTGGCCTCCCATGTTCTACCCTACGTAAGCTTGATGTGATCCAAAACTCGGCTGCCCGTGTCCTAACTCGCACCAAGTCCCGTTCACCCATCACCCCTGTGCTCGCTGACCTACCACTGGCTCCCGGTTAAGCGGCTCCTTGAATTTTTAAATTCTCATCCTTGTTTTCAAATCCCTCCATGGCCTCGCCCCTCCCTATCTCTAATCTCCTCCAGCCCCACAACCCACCGAGATATCTGCGCTCCTCTAATTCTGGCCTCTTGCGCATCCCCAATTTTAATCGTTCCACAACTGGTGGCTGTGCCTTCAGCTGCCTGGGCCCTAAGCTCTGGAATTCCCTCCCTAAACCTCTCCGCCTCTCTACCCTCGTATAAGACGCTCCTTAAAACCTCTTTGACCAAGCATTTGGTCATCTGCCCTCCCCTAATATCTCCTTATGTGACTCAGTGTCAAATTTTGTTTGATAATCGCTCCTGTGAAGCGCCTTGCGCTGTATAAATGCAAGTTGTTGTTGTATGGTTCTGAGTGAGGTAAGGGGTTCCTCTGAAGGAAAGATGGGTGTAATGTATTATCACATGGTTTGGTAGGAGCATGCTCAGTTTGCTCTGGCCTAGTAAACAAGCACCTTGACTAGCAACTCATCGTGTCTCTGTCCTTCATTTGTTCTACCCACATATATTACATTTTGGCGACGAGAATGGGATCCCAAAGCCATTTTTAGGGATCGTGGAAGGACACAGTGTTCAACCTTCGAGTGGACAAGTTTAAGGTGAATTTGTGACACCAAAACTGAATTTTTGCGATGTCTTACCGTTAATGCTTGTACAGAATCGTCTGTGCTTCACTTTCCCGTGTCTGTATACACAGCAACAGCGTGGTTGGTTCTCACAGGTACACAGATAGTGTGCTGAGTCACTGTTCGACGGGATCGGGACAATCATGTATGGGATTCATCGCAAGCCTCGGCATGGTATGACCGAGCTCGCAAACCATTCAGTTCTTACATTGAGCAGATGGAGATGTTTTTTAAGGCCAATAACATTTTTGAGACCGAAGCTGCAGATGAGAATGTTCAATCTCAAAATAAGGTAATTCGTGAACGGAAGAAAGCAATTTTTATAACGGAGATCGGGCCAGATGTCTGCGGAACGTTGACAAACCTACTCTCACCAGGGAAAGCGAAGGATGCGTCGTTTGAAGACATTGTCGAGAAACTCGAGGACCATTTCGACCGAAAGCCATTAGAAATAGCAGAGAGCTATAAGTTTGGTACCAGAAACCAAAATCAAAGTGAAACCATCAGTGAGTACATTGTAGCTCTTAAGAACCTGTCTTTGTATAGTAACTTCAGCACAGTTTTGGATCGTGTGTTGCGAGATAAGTTTGTGTGTGGACTGGTGAATGAGCGCACGCAGTCCATGTTACTGAACACTCCGAACCTAACGTTTGACAGAGCATGCAAAACTGCCCTATCTATGGAGATGGCGTCTAAGAATGCGAGGGAGCTCCATCCAACTCAAGTGACTAGTGCAGCTGAGGTCTGCAGTCACAAAGCCACCGCCAAACCTACAGTTGTGAGACCGAGTCACAAGCATGTCGGTGAGAGCTGTTCAGTGAATTGTTATCGCTGCAATGGAAATCACTCACCACAGTCCTGCCAATACAGAAGTGCAAAGTGTTTTCGCCGCCAGAAGCAAGATCATATTTCAACCGCTTGCAGAACTAGATCTAAAGCAGGAAGTAAGAACCATTCTAGTGGCAATGCAATGCAGCGACAACAAAAGGGAGGAGTTCACAATATTGAAGTGAACACACCTGATGTTGAAGAACTAGGCATCTACAGTATCTATGCCACTAACGACAACGCTAGCAGTCATGTGAAAGACTTCCGTACATAACTTTTGATCAATGACCAATATATTGATATGTGTATCGACACAGCGGCGGACTGCTCTACCATGAGTAAGGACACATATGAGATTAAGTTTCATCAAATACCACTTACAAAGAGTACTGTAGAGTTAAAAACCTACTCCGGAGAAATCCTAGAGACATGAGAAATGGAATGTACAGTTCAGCACAATGGCCAGTCAGTAAAGCTGCCTATTATTGTAGCGAGCTACAACAACAGGCCAACCCTCATGGGCAAAGACTGGTTGAGAAAGTTAAAACTAGACTGGAGAAACATCTTCAGTGTAGATGCTTCAAAGAAGCGACTCGGCACAATGCTGAACAAATATAAAAGCATGTTCTCAGACAGTTATGAGGGCATCACTGGGCATGACGCACATATCCGCATCAAGTCCAATGCGAAGCCTGTCTATTGTAAGGCAAGGCCAGTCCCCTATGCGTTGAAAAGTCAGGTGGAGGAAGAGCTAGAGAAACTAAGAGAGAACGGAGGGCTAGTAAAAACCGGCAAAAGTGAATGGGCTACCCCGATTGTGGTAGTGCCCAAAGCAGACAAAACTGCACGCTTGTGCGGTGACTACAAAGTTAACATCAACCAAACAGTTGACGATGAGCAGTACCCATTACCTACAGATTATTATTTGAATGGTAATAGATTGGGAGAAGGGGAAGTGCAACGAGACCTGAGTGTTCTTGTGCACCAGTCGCTGAAGGTAAGCATGCAGGTGCAGCAGGCGGTTAAGAAGGCAAATGGTATGTTGGCCTTCGTAGCAAGAGGGTTCGAGTACAAGAACAAGGATGTCTTGCTACAGTTGTACAGGGCCTTGGTGAGACCACACCTTGAGTATTGTGTGCAGTTTTGGTCGCCTTACCTGAGGAAGGACGTTCTTGCCATGGAAGGAGTGCAGCGAAGATTCACCAGGCTGATACCTGGGATGGCAGGAATGACGTATGAGGAGAGATTGGGTCGATTGGGCTTATACTCACTGGAGTTTAGAAGATTGAGAGGGGATCTCATCGAAACCTATAAAATTCTGTCAGGCCTGGACAGACTAGATGCAGGAAGGATGTTTCTGATGGCCGGGGAGTCCAGAACCAGGGGTCATAGTCTAAGGATAAGGGGTAAGCCATTTAGGACTGAAATGAGGAGGAATTTCTTCACCCAGAGAGTGGTGAACCTGTGGAATTCTCTGCCACAGAGGGCGGTGGAGGCCAGTTCATTAAGTATATTCAAGAAAGAGTTGGATATATTTCTTAAGGCTAAAGGGATCAAGGGATATGGGGAGAAGGCAGGGACCGGGTACTGAATTTGGATGATCAGCCATGATCTCATTGAATGGCGGAGCAGGCTCGAAGGGCCGAATGGCCTACTCCTGCTCCTATCTTCTATGTATCTATGTATCTATGTACATCGCAAGATTTATATGCAGCATTCTCTGGGTCAAAGGTTTTCTCCAAACTTGACCTGTTGCACGCTTACGCTCAGCTGAATGTCGACAAAGAGAATCAACAGTATCTCACTATCAACAGTACTCACTTTCCCACATTACAACAGTGACTACACTCCAATAAGTACTTCATTGGCTGTAAACCGCTTTGAGACGTCTGGTGGTCGTGAACACACACAAGGGACTGTACTCATAAACCAAGCTGTCCTATTGGTGTAAAGTCCTCCCCCAAATCTTCCAGGTTACAATGGATAAGATTTTGCAATGAATTCCAAATTGCTTATGCAATCAAGACGATGTGCTGATCACAACAAGCAGCGAGGAAGAAAATCTAAAAGTGTTAGATTTAGTGCTTCAAAGGTTGAATTCCCACAATGTCAAATTGAAAAGGCGCAAATCTGCTTTTGTGCAGCCCGAGGTTGTGCACGTTGGTCTGAGAGTTGATGCAAATGGTTTGCAACCAGTGAAGGAAAAGGTTGACGCTGTCATCAATGCTCCAAAGCCACAGAACATGTCTGAGTTAAGATCTTTCCTTGGAATGGTCCAGTACTATGCACGTTCCTTACCTGAGTTAGTGACCATGTTAGCTCCATTGCACGAGCTCCTCAAGAAGGATGTCCAGTGCAAGTGGACAAAAGCACAACAGGAAGCTTCCGACGCTTGTAAGAGAAGTCTCTCTAGCGATGCTCAGCTTGTGCACTTTGACACAGAGTGTGAGCTCAAGTTAGTGTGTGATGCTTCTAGCTATAGTGCAGGAGCTATCATAAGCCACGTAATGGATGGTGGCCAAGAGAAACTAATCGTGTTTGCCCTCACAAAGAGCGAATGAAACTACGTGCAAATTGAAAAGGATGCACTCGCCATAGTGTTTGGAATCAAGAATTCCAACAGTTCCTGAGCGGCAGAAAGTTTACCCCGATAACCGATCGTAAACCGCTCCTAGCAATATATGGGCCCAAATCTGCCATCCCTCAATGGCCGCATCAAGAATGCAATGTTGGGTAGAGTTGTTGCCACAATATGACTGAACGATTGCATATTGCACTTCAAAGCAAAATGCAATCGCAGATGCCTTGTCCAGGTTGCCACATGAAGACTCATGTGTTGGGAGTGAAGGTGTGGTTTTCACGCTGGGTGCAGTTGACAAAGACTTTCCCGTGAATGCAACTGAGATTGTAGTTGAGACTCAAAAGGACTCAGTACTAAAAAGAGTGTATGAAAGCACCTTGAATGGATGGACTGATCAGTCTGGACACAGAGTTGGAACCATTCCATAACCATTGTACTGAATTGTCTTGGGAAACAGAGTGGTGGTACCTACTTCTTTGGGAGATAGAATTCTGGCTGAACTTCATACAGAACATCCAGGGATCGTCAGTATGAAATCAATTGCAGGAAGCTTTGTTTACTGGCCTGGATTGGACAGTGATCTTGAATCACTTGTCAGCAAATGCAGCGTTTGTCAAAACTGCAGAAACAAACCACCCAAAACTCTACTACAACCTTGGTCATGGCCAAGTAGACCTTCTCAGAGAGTGCATGTAGACTTCTGTGAGAAAGGAAATTATTATTTCCTGGTACTTGTACATAGTCACTCAAAGTGGATTGAAATGAAACATATGAATTCAAACAAGTCTGAGATAGAAACAGGATCATCTTTGAGTTCGGAACCAAAACAAAACAGCCCGAAAATTGGTTCAACACCAAAACCTTCTGTAAGGAGATCAGGAAGGCTCCGCAAACCTGTTATTAAACTGGATTTGTAGTTAATTTGAAAGAAAAAAAGCCAGGAGTCTTTGTTTTGTTGGGAAAAGTGGGGCCATAGTTTTGTTGTATTTGAGAGCGGAATGTGTACATTTTTTTTTAAGGAGAAAGCAGTGTCATGTATTATCACATGGTTTGTCACATGGTTTGGTATGAGCATGCTCATTATGCTTGGGCCTAGTAAAGCAAGCACATGGACTATCAGCTCGTCGTGTCTCTGTCCTTCATTTGTTCTACCCAAGTATATTACAATGGACATGACTGGCGGTGAAGGGGTTAACGCCGAGGCCCCCGCTCTCAAACTCATTAGCGGCGCTTTGGCAGGTGCCAGACTGATGTTCCCGGTGCATCGCCAGCATGAAAGTTTTCGGCAAGAGACTGACGTACATCATAGAAGCAAAGTGTTTGATCAACATAACAGCAGCGTGGGCTCTGTACTCTTAATGAGCTCAGTTACTGCCGCAGGCAGAGAACAAACAAAATAGCTGTGAAAGATAAACTTCAGACACATTCTGGCCTCGTTACCCGAGAGAGCACAGTAACGCAAGACTATAAAGGTTTGGCTTGAAACAGCCACTCTCACATCCCCTTTCTTCCGATGAAAGGATCGGATATCAAACAGCCAAAGAGGCTGGGCCCCATTTAACGTGTGATGCATAACACGGTAGAGCATTGGCCTAGATCGATTGGGGAAGTGAGGTGTTCAAGCCCTACTCCAGAGATTCGAGCACACAATCCAGGCTGACAATCCCAGTGCAGTGCTGAGGGAGTGCTGCGCTGGCGGAGGTGCCGTCTTTCGGATCAGTCGTCAAACCGAGGTCCCCGTCTGCTCTCTCAGGTGGACGTAAAAGATCCCACAGCACTATTTTGAAGAAGAGCACGGGATTTCTCCCCGGTGTCTCGGCCAACATTTATCCCTCAACCAACATCTAAAACAAATTATGTCGTCATTATCACATTGTTGTTTGTGGGAGCTTGCTGTGCGCAAATTGGCTGCCGCATTTCCTACATTACAACAGTGACTACACTTCAAAAAGTACTTCATTGGCTGTAAAGTGCTTTGGGATGTCCGGTGGTCATGAAAGGTGCAATAGAAATACAAGTCTTTCTTTAATTGAGATAGATAGATAGACAGACAGACAGACAGACAGATAGATAGATGAGAGTGGCTGCCCTTGACATCAAGGCAGCATTTTACCGAGTGCGGCATCAAGTAACCCTAGTCAATGCGTATCAGGGGAAAACTCTCTACTGGCTGGAGTCATACCTAGCACAAAGGAAGGTGGCTGTAGTTGTTGGAGGTCAATCATCTCAGACCCAGAATATCGCTGCAGGAGTTCCTCAGGGCAGTGTCCTAGGCCCAACCATCTTCAGCTGCTTCATCAATGACCTTCCCTCCATCGTAAGGTCAGAAGTGGGGATGTTCGCTGATGAGTGTACAGGGTTCAGTGCCATTCACAACTCCTCAGATAATGCCCGAATGCAACACGATTCGGATTACATTCAGCCTTGGGTTGATAAATGGCAAGTAACATTTGTGCCATACAAGTGCCAGGCAATGACTATCTCCAACAAGCGAGAGTCTAACCACCGCCCCCTGACATTCAACGACATTACCATCACCAAATCCCCCACCATCAACATCCTGGGGGTCACCATTGACCAGAAACTTAACTGGACCAGCCACATAAATACTGTGGCTACAAGAGCAGGTCAGAGGCTGGATATTCTGCAGCGAGTGTCTCACCTCCTGACTCCCAAAAGCCTTTCCACCATCTACAAAGCACAAGTAAGGAGTGTGATGGAATACTCTCCACTTGCCTGGATGAGTGCAGCTCCAACAACACTCAAGAAGCTTGTCACCATCCAGGACAAAGCAGCCCGCTTGATTGGCACCCCACCTTAAACCTTCGCTCCCTGCACCACCGGCGCACCGTAGCTGCAGTGTGTACCATCTACAAGATGCACTGCAGCAACTTGCCAAGGCTTTTTCGGCAGCACCTCCCAAACCCGCGATCTCCACAACCTAGACAAGGGCAGCAGGTGCATGGGAATATCATCAGCTGCAAGTTCCCCTCCAAGTCACACACCATCCTGACTTGGAAATATATCGCCGTTCCTTCATCGTCGCTGGGTCAAAATCCTGAAACTCTCTCCCTAACAGCGCTGTAAGAGTCATGAAAGTTTAAGAAAGAAAATACTTTAAAATATTGGTTAAATAGTATAATACAGTTAATTTACCTGACTGACTTATTGTATTGAGAAACCCCCTATTTTCTTGTTCCAATAGTATAGTCTGAGATACCCCCTTTATTCTTGCTACAATGGTACAGTCCATGGTTCAAGAACTGCTGCAGTCCATGTGGTGAAGGTACTCCCACAGTGCTTGTAGTGGCACTCCGTAATTTCCAAACATGCAGCCACTGAGCTTTGAGGGCAATCCCAGAAACGAATATAAAAAAAAAGATAGACAGACAGATAGACAGATAGAGGTGGCTAAGAAAACTTAGACACAATGCAAGTAATCAGTGGCTCCAATGAATTCCACCCAGGCTATGATCCAGAGATATGTTTTAATGGATAAAGAGGCACTTACAGCAAATTCATTCTCAGGGTCCTTCGGCCCTCTTCTGGTTGGTCTGGAGTACCTGAACTTCATAACGTTATTAGCCTTGAAGAAGCTGATGGGTGAAAGGGATGAAAAAAATTGTAAGGTGAAGGAAGGAGATGTTCCTGAAGATTTCATGTTGGAGCTGAATTGTCTCTCCTCAGTTTTCTCACCACTTGTTTCTGGAGTGGTCGTGGTGACTGAGAGGTCCCCCAGCACTGACCTTCCTGAAGTGGAAAGACACATGAGAGAGATGGGGGGGTGGGTGGGGGGCGGATGGGAATTCCCGTAAGGAATCTCACGCTCCACCACCATAACTTTCAGAAATCCCGTTTACGTGGAATGTGAGACTCCCAAAAATAGCTCCGGTTAAACCCTAGTTTGTAACAAGTGTGCATTTTCACCGGTTATCTTTATTATTCACTCATTCTCAGGATATGAGCGGTGCTGGCAAGGCCGGCATTTATGGCTCAGTGGTTTAATACAACTGGGCTTCCTGCTGGACCCACTTCAGAAGGTAGTTAAGAATCAGCCACCTTGGTTAGGGCTGGAGTCACGCGTAGGCCCAGGCCGGGTAAGGACGGCAGGTTTCCTTCCCTGAATGGCATTAGTGACCCAGGTGGGTTGATACGACAATCCGACAGCTTCCTGGTCACTTTGACTGAGACCAGCTACCTATTTCCCGATTTTAAAAAAAAGTCAATTCAAATTCTGGATGGGATTTGAACTCAGCGTCCTATCTGGATTATTAGCCCAGGGGCCTCTGGATTAGTGGTCCACTAGAACAGAAACAGATTTTGATAAGGTGGGATGGGCAACAGGACCAGCGCGCGCAGGCATGACTGGGCAGCAGCTGATAGGCTGCCGTCAATTTTGAGATGGGCGGCGAGACAGGACGTTGGGAAGTGAGTGATGAATCACAGCAGCCATGTGAGACACTTTATTGTAATATACATTCATGGGATGTGGGGGTCGCTGGCAATGTCAGCATTTATTGCCCATCCCTTTGGTACAACTGAGCACAGTTAAGAGTCCAGCAGGGATTTCCCTAAAGGACATTAATGAACCAGATGGGTTTTTACAACAAACCGGTAGTTTCATAGTCACCATTACTGATACTAGCTTTTTAATCCAGATTTATTTAATTAACTGAATTTAAATTTCCCAGCTGCCGTGGTGGGATTTGAACTCACATCGCCGTGACCATTAAGTCCAGGCCTTTGGGTTACTCCAGTAACTTCAACCACTATGCGACCGTACCCATCATTTCAATAGACATGATTGGCCTCATCTTTCTCATTAGGGTGCTGAGGAAGAAAGAGTTGAGTGTGGGATCGTGGTTTCCAGGAGGCTTTGGAAACCAGTAACATTGGATTCATAATATAGAAACATAGGAGATAGGAGCAGGAGTAGGCCATTCGGCCCCTCGAGCCTGCTCCGCCATTTAATGAGATCATGGCTGATCATCCAAATTCAGTACCCTGTCCCTGCCTTCTCTCCATATCCCTTGATCCCTTTAGCCTTAAGAAATATATCTAACTCCTTCTTGAATATATTTAATGAATTGGCCTCAACTGCCTTGCGTGGTAGAGAATTCCACAGGTTCACCACTCTCTGGGTGAAGAAATTCCTCCTCATCTCTGTCCTAAATGGTTTACCCCTTATCCTTAGACTGTGACCCCTGGTTCTGGACTCCCCCGCCATCGGGAACATCCTTCCTGCATCTAGTCTGTCTAGTCCTGTTAGAATTTTATAAGTTTCAATGAGATCCCCTCTCATTCTTCTGAACTCTAGTGAATATAAGCCTAATCGACCCAATCTCTCTTCATACGTCATTCCTGCCATCCCAGGTATAATGCGTTAAAATAATTGCACGGGACGTCCATTTACAGCATGAATTTCAAAGTCCCCGCCAGCCTGGGTTCTCCAGATTGAAGTCTCTTCTGACTGGCCCGTCCCATTCCCAAGTGCTTTGGTGGGGGTTTCAGTTTTAAATATTCCCTCCAATTATCTGCTGCAGACGCTGGCTCTCCCTGGGAAACAGCGCCGTGAGGGCAGGCCTCCCCCCCGAATGGCCGCTGTAACAATCCGTGTGCGACCGGTCGTGGCGCGGCGACGTGGGTTGTTCGTTCAGAGGTCTCGGGTGGGCGCGGTGGACCAAACCGACGGGTCCTCAACGGGATCGCTGGAGGCCGCCATCCCAAAAAAAAAGGTTTTCTCGACTAATGTGGAGCCGGGAATAGCCGGAGCGCTCCGCCCAAACCCCGGGCGAGAATCGCGGGGCGCTGCTGGCCCCGGAGAGGGGGAAGCACGCGGTGCCCACCCGCACTCCCGAAGCCTTCCGCGGCTGTTAGGTACCGCAGGGAATGAAGCGTTTGGCGGACACTGGGAGCACCGTTATCATTTTGTTTTATGAGTTTCCATTTTTTTTGCCATTTATGCTCTTTTTTTTTTTTAAAAAAGGTCACATTTAAAACATGGCTTTCAGTCGATGATGATAACACCGGGTGGGGCATACTTTGGTTCTGTCTTCACAAAGGAGGACACAAATAACCTCCCAAAGATGTCGGGGAACATAGGGTCTAATGAAAGGGAGGAACTGATAGAAATCAGTATTTGTAGGGAAATGGTGTTAGGGAAATTGATGGGACTGAAGGCCGATAAATCCCCAGGGCCTAATAATCTACATCCTAGGGTACTTAAGGAAGTGGCCCTAGAAATAGTAGATGCATTGCTGGTCATCTTCCAAAATTCTATAGACTCTGGAACAGTTCCCATGGATTGGCGGGTAGCTAATGTTACCCCACTGTTCAAAAAAGATGGTAGAGAGAAAATGGGGAATTACAGACCGGTAAGCCTGACATCGGTAGTGGGGAAAATGCTAGAGTCCATTATAAAGGATGTAATAGCAGAGCACTTGGAAAAAAGTGACCGGATCGGACAAAGTCAACATGGCTTTACGAAAGGTAAATCGTGCTTGACTAATCTACTGGAATTTTTTGAGGATGTAACTGGTAGAATAGATAAGGGAGAACCAGTGGATGTGGTGTATTTGGATTTTCAAAAGGCTTTCGATAAGGTCCCGCATAAGAGATTAGCGTGTAAAATTAAGGCACATGGGATTGGGGCAAGGTATTGACTTGGATAGAGAACTGGTTGGCGGACAGAAAATCTGTGGAGCAAGAAACTAAGTCAATGTTTCAGATCAATGACCCTTCGTCACAGAAGTCACATTGTGGTGACTAGGAAATGCCAGTGTAAGAAACATTGGCTGATTGGCCTCTTGCTGTACCAGAATGTCTGAGTCTTTAGGATGGTTAACAGTAGAAAAATATGTTAACTTTAACAATTATTTGATCATACTAAACTTGATTATATGTAGTAAAAGCAGAAAATGCTGGAAATACTCAGCAGGTCAGGCAGCATCTGTGGAGAGAGAAACAAAGAGTCAACGTTTCAGGTCGATGACCCTTCGTGACCTGAAACGTTAACTCTGTTTCTCTCTTCACAGATGCTGCCTGACCTGCTGAGTATCTCCAGCATTTTCTGTTTTTAATCCCCGTGTCTCCTTATCGGTCTTTAGTTAGTGGCGCAGAGAACTTGCTCCACTTTCTATTTTGGCTCTGGGTTTAATTTTCATTGCCACTCCCAGGAGATTACATGGGGAGAGAGGGGGGACTGCGGGGTGGGGGGAGCGGGGGGGTTTGTAGGATGTGTCTTGTCATAATGCTCCTGGGGCAGGCCCGATGGCCCAGCTAGTCTTTCCCAGTCCGTCGTTTTTGGATGCTCGTCTACGACCCCGTTCGCTGGACAGATTTTCGTCCTGAGATAGCCGAAATTGAATAATGCGTCAGCTGAGAACTTACTCCACAATCTGCTCCGGAACATTCTTGTTGTGAAATTGCGCTTGATCGGCCTGGATCGGCTGCACGGTGAAACACTGAACGACTGTGGGTTACAGTAAAGGAAGAGAAACACAAGGGGGCAGCATTGTCATGGCTATACCGAGGGAAATGGGGGGGGGGGAAAAAGGCAAGTTGAAAGAGTGAGGGTCGCCGTTAGGAAGAGGCTTCCGGCCTGTCACAGCTCTGGTGCCTGAGGTACATTCAGGTACATTCAGGTGTCAGCTGGGGCTCAGTGGGCAGCACTCTCTCTCTCCCCTCTGAGTCAGAAGGTCGTGGGTTCATAGTCCTGCTCCAGAGACTTCAGCACAAAAAAATCCAGGCTGACACTCCTAGTGACTCTCACTGGCATACAGCACCGTGAGGGCAGGCCTCTCAGTGCTGAGGGAGTGCTGCACTGTCGGAGGTGCCGTCTTTCAGATGAGATGTTGAACCGAGGCCCAGTCTGCTCTCTCAGGTGACCGTAAAAGATCCCGCGGCACTTTTTCGAAGAAGAGCAGGGGGAGTTCTCCCCGGTGTCCTGGGCCAATATTTATCCCTCAATCAACATCACTAAAAACAGATTATCTGGTCATTATCACATTGCTGTTTGTGGGACCTTGCTGTGCGCAAATTGGCTGCCGCGTTTCATGGGATCATAGAAAGTTACAGCACGGAAGGAGGCCATTTCGGCCCATCGTGTCCGCGCCGGCCAACAAAGAGCTATCCAGCCTAATCCCACTTCCCAGCTCTTGGTCCGTAGCCCTGCAGGTTAGAGCATCCCAAGTGCACATCCAAGTACTTTTTAAATGTGGTTAGGGTTCCTGCCTCTACCCCCATTTCAGGCAGCGAGTTCCAGACCCCCACAACCCTCTGGGTGAAGAAATTTCCCCTCAAATCCCCTCTAAACCTTCCAATTACTTTAAATCTGTGCCCCCTGGTTTTTGACCCCTCTGCTAAGGGAAATAGGCCATTTCTGTCCACTTTGTCTATGCCCCTCATAATTTTATACACCTCAATAAGGTCTCCCCTCAGACTCCTCTGTTCCAAGGAAAACAGACCCAGCCTATCCAGTCTTTCCTCATAGCTAAGATTCTCTACTCCCGGCAACATCCTTGTAAATCTCCTCTGTACCCTCTCTAGTGCAATCACATCTTTCCTGTAATGTGGTGACCAGAACTGCACGCAGCACTCTAGCTGAGGCCTAACTAGTGTTTCATACAGTTGAAGCATAACACCCCTGCTCTTGTATTCTATGCCACGGCCAATAAAGGCAAACATTCCGTATGCCTTCTTAACCACCTTGTCTACCTGGCCTGCTACCTTCAGGGATCTGTGGACATGCACTCCAAGGTCCCTTTGTTCCTCTACACTACTCAGTGTCCTACCATTTAATGTGTATTCCCTTTCCTTGTTAGCCCTCCCCAAATGCATTACCTCACACTTCTCCGGATTAAATTCCATTTGCCACTGTTCTGCCCACCTGACCAATTTATTGATATCTTCCTGCAGTCTACAGCTTCCTTCTTCAGTATCAACCACACAGCCGATTTCAGTATCATCTGCAAACTTCTTAATCATACCCCCTATATTCAAGTCAAGATCACTGATATATACCACAAAAAGCAAGGGACCTAGTACTGAGCCCTGCGGAACCCCACTGGAAACAGCCTTCCAGTCACAAAAGCACCCATCAACCATTACCCTCTGCTTCCTGTCTCCAAGACAGTTTTGAATCCAACTTGACACTTTGCCCTGGATCCCATGGGCTTTTAACTTCGTGACCAGTCTGCCATGTGGAACCTTATCAAAAGCCTTGCTAAAGTCCATATACACTACATCAAACGCACTACCCTACATTACAACAGTGACTACACTCCAAAAGTACTTCATTGGCTGTAAAGCACTTTGGGACGTCCGGTGTTCATGAAAGGCGCTGTATAAATGCAAGCCTTTCTATATTATGCTAGCAATTTGGAGACTGGGAGCTCCATACTGAGTTCCTCTCTATTGAAATCCTCCTTCTTGTGGTGTTAAAGAGACTCTGCAGTAAGTTTACAAAGTGCTCATAATATCTATTGGACACCCTGTGCACTTGTTAAACCTGGCTTGACACTACTGGAGTTATACTGCCTGACTGGTGTGCGCTGGCCTCCGCGGGGTAGTCTTGCACCAGTTGGCATTAGTTTGTTAACAGTCGGAGCAGAGGAGTGGAACCAGAGGACGCGGCCTGTGCTCGAAGGGGGTTAAATTCACAGCTAATCTGCGGGAACGATATTTCAGTGAGCGAGTGGTCAATCTACGGAACAGACTCCCTGGGGAAACAATGGAAGTCTTTCGAAAGAATTAGTATTGATTCATTCAAATGCAAATTAGATAGATTTCTTTCAGAAATTAACAATTTGGATACAGTATTTAGTCATTTGAGACATGACGTGTGGTGAGGAGGAACAGGTGACACTGGACCTCTGGTTCCCTAAGCTCTCCACCACTCGGGGTTTTCCTCGCCTCATGTCTGGGTCTGTTGTAGACTCATTGATTGCTATGATTAGTCAACAACTCCATTAGCGTTGAGTGTCTGTGGATGCTATCTATATAAAGCAGTAAATAAGGAGAAACTGTTTCTCGTGGTAGAAGGGTCAGTCGCTAAAGGACACAGATTGAAAGTGATTAGCAATAGAACCAAAAGCGACATGAAGAAACATTATTTTTACACAGCGAGTTGTTGTGATCTGGAATGTGCTGCCTGAAAGGGCGGAGGAAGCAGATTCAACAGGAACTTTCAAAAGGGAATTGGATAAATGCTTAAAGGGCAAAAATTTACAGGGCTATGGGGATAGAACAGGAGAGTGGGATTAATTGGATAGTTCTACCAAAGAGCCAGCACAGACACGACGGGCAAAATGGCCTCCTTCTGTGTTGTATCATTCTATGATTCTATATGGACTTCTAGAAGACATTTGATTATTGGCGCACGGATTTGAAGGTAGGCTTTTGACTTGGGTCGGAAATTGATTGGGAGGTCGGAGACAGAGAGTGGGAATAAAGGGTAGGTACTGAGAATGGCAGTATGTGACAAGTGGTATTCCTCAGGGATCTACACAGGGGCCTCAACTTTTCACAATTTTTATTGATGACTTGGATGAAGGAATAGCGAGTTGTATATCCAGATTTCCAAATCACACTAAATTTGGAGGGACTGGAAATTGAACAGAGATATAGACAGATTAAGTGAGTGGGCAAAACTATGGCAGATGGAGTTTAATGTGGGCAAGTGCGAGGTCATCCACTTAGGACCCAAGAAAGACAAATCAGAGTATTTTCTAAGTGGTGAGAAACTCGGAACGGTGGAGGAGCAAAGGGATTTGGGAGTCCAAGGACGCCAATTATTGAAAGCTAGTCGACTTGATTTTCCTGCATGTTATCCCAGACAATGACACCCCGCCCACCTCACCCACCTCCTACCCCACTCTCTGTGCACATTTCATGTCAGTGTCAGCTGTGGCTCAGTGGGTAGCACACTTGCCCCTCAGTCAGAAGGTTGTGGGTTCAAGTCCCACTCCAGCGACTTGAGCACATAAAGCTAGGCTGACACTCCAGTGCAGTGCTGAGGGAACGCTGCACTGTTGGAGGTGCCGTCTTTCAGATGAGACGTTAAACTGAGGCCCCATCTGTTCTCTCAGGTGGATGTAAAAGATCCCATGGCACTATTTCGAAGAAGAGCAGGGGAGTTATCCCCGGTGTCCTGGACAATCTTTATCCCTCAACCAACATAACAAAAACAGATTATCTGGTCATTATCACATTGCTGTTTGTGGGAGCTTGCTGTGCACAAATTGGCTGCCATGTTTCCTACATTACAACAGTGACTCCACTTCAAAAAGTACTTCATTGGCTGTAAAGCGCTTTGAGACGTCTGGTGGTCGTGAAAGGCGCTGTATAAATGCAAGTCTGTCTTTCTTACTCATCTGAACGTTCACTGAAAGGATACATTGTCCGGGAGAGTTCTTGATCTCATCTCCAGGGGGCGATGTTGTCTTCATCATTTCCACGTTTGGGAACTGGGTCAGGAGCATTTGTTCGAAATCCTCCCGTCGTTCGTACTCCTTCCCCCGGTAAATGAAGACCTTGTTCTGAAAGGAAAGCAGACGCTGCGTGGTTAGGTGGGGTGAAGAGACCCAGGACCTGATGCAAGCCTCATCGCTGGTGCCTGTGTCCGAGAACTGCTGTGTTGTTGCTAACCCTGACTGGATGGAACGTCGCTTCCACCTCCGTAATATCGCCTGTCTCCCCCCGTGTCTCGTACACCCCTGTACTCGCTGACATACATTGCCTCCCGGTTAAGCAAAGCCGCGATTTAAAAATTCTCATCCTTGTTTTCAAATCCCTCTGTGGCCTCGTCCCTCCCTATCTCTGTAATCTCCTTAAGGATAGGGAAAGTGGGACAGGAGGAGAGGTAGGCTTATTGATTAAAGATAATATTACAACATTGGTAAAAGAGGATATAGGTAAAGGAAAGCAATCAGCGGAGACACTATGGTTAGAATTGAAGAATAAGAGAGGACTTAAAAATGTATTGGGAGTTGTCTACAGGCCTGATAAGAACATAAGAAATAGGAGCAGGAGGAGGCCATTCGGCCCCTCAAGCCTACACTGCCATTCAGTAAGATCATGGCTGATCTTCTACCTCAACTCCGCTTTCCTGCACTATCCCCATACTCCTTGATTACCTTAATATCCAAAAAATCTATCGATCTCTAGCTTGAATATACTCAATGACTGAACCTCCACAGCCCTCTGGGGTAGAGAATTCCAAAGATTCACCACCCTCTGAGTGAAGAAATTTCTCCTCATCTCAGTCCTAAATGGCCGACCCTTTATTCTGAGACTGTGACCCCTGGTTCTAGACTCAACAGCTAGGGGAAACATCCTCCCTGTCAACCCCTGTAAGAATTTTGTATGTTTCAATGAGATCACCTCTCATTCTTCTAAACTCTAGAGAATATAGGCCTGGCAAACCTGATTGAGTTTTTTGAAGAGGTGTCTAAAGTAGTGGACAGGGGAATTCTATGGATGTTATGTATATGGACTTCCAGAAGGCATTTGATAAAGTCCCACATAAGAGGCTGTTATCTAAGGTAGAAGCCCACGGAATTGAGGGCAAATTATTGACCTGGTTAGGAAATTGGCTGAGCGGCAGGAGACAGAGAGTGGGGATAATGGGTAGGTACCCTAATTGGCAGGAGGTGACTAGTGGTGTCCCGCTGGGATCTGTGTTGGGGCCTCAAATATTCACAGTATTTATTAACAACTTAGATGATGGCATAGAAAGTCACATATCCAAATTTGCTGATGACACAAAGATAGGCGCATTGTAAACAGTGTAGAGGAAAGCATAAAATTACAAAGGGATATTGACAGATCAAGTGAATGGGTAAAACTGTGGCAAATGGAATTCAATGTAAGCAAATGTGAGCTCATCCACTTTGGACCTAAAAAGGATCGAACAGGATACTTTCTAAATGGTGAAAAGCTAAAAACAGTGGAGGTCCAAAGCGACTTGGGGGGTCCAGGTACATAATCATTAAAATGCCAAGAACAGGTACAGAAAATAATCAAAAAGGCTAATGGAATGCTGGCCTTTATATCTGGAGGACTAGAATACAAGGGGGTAGAAGTTATGCTGCAGCTGTACAAAACCCTGGTTAGACCACACCTGGAGCACTGTGAGCAGTTCTGGGCACCACACCTTAGGAAGGATATATTGGTCTTGGAGGGAGTGCAGCGTAGGTTTACCAGAATGATACCCGGACTTCAAGGGTTACGTTATGAGGAGAGATTACACAAACTAGGGTTGTATTCCCTAGAATTTAGAAGGTTAAGGGGTGAATTGATCGACGTTTTCAGGATATTAAGGGGAACAGATAGGGAAGATAGAGAGAAACTATTTCTGCTGGTTGGGGAGTCCAGGACTAGGGGGCATAGTCTAAAAATTAGAGCCAGACCTTTCAGGAGTGAAATTAGGAAACACTTCTACACACAAAGGGTGGTAGAAGTTTGGAATTCTCTTCTGCAAATGGTAGTTGATGCGAGATCAATTGTTAATTTTAAATCTGAGATTGATAGCTTTTTGTTAACCAAAGGTATTAAGGGATATGGGGAAAGACGGGTATATGGAGTTAGGTCACAGATCAGCCACAATCTCATTGAATGGGCGGAACAGGCTCGAGGGGTTGAATGACCTCTTCCTGTTCCTAGGTTCCTATGTCTCAGAAAGATAGTAAATTTCTTGAGTGCATTCAAGATAGTTTTCTGGAGCGATATGTTCTAGAACCAACAATAGGGCAAGCCATACTGGATTTAGTAATGAGTAATGGACCAGACTTAGTTAATAATCTAAGGAGATATTTAGAAACATAGAAACATATTTACATAGAAGATAGGAACAGGAGTAGGCCATTTGGCCCCTCGAGCCTGTTCCGCCATTTAATGAGATCATGGCTGATCATCCAAATTCAGTACCCTGTCCCTGCTTTCTCCCCATATCCCTTGATCCCTTTAGCCTTAAGAAATATATCTAACTCCTTCTTGAATATATTTAATAAGTTGGCCTCAACTACCTTCTGTGGCAATGAATTCCACAGGTTCACCACTCTCTGGGTGAAGAAATTCCTCCTCATCTCAGTCCAAAATGGCTTACCCCTTATCCTTAGACTGTGACCCCTGGTTCTGGACTTCCCCGCCATCGGGAACATCCTTCCTGCGTTTTATAAGTTTCAATGAGATCCCCTCTCATTCTTCTAAACTCTAGCGAATATAAGCCTAATCGACCCAGTCTCTCTTCACACGTCATTCCTGCCATCCCAGGTATCAGTCTGGTGAATCTTCGCTGCACTCCCTCCATGGCAAGAACATCCTTCCTCAGATAAGGCGACCAAAACTGCACACAATACTCAAGGTGTGGGAACACATTAAGGGAACACTTATCGAATAGTGATCATAATATGATCAAATTCAATGTTAGGTTTGAAAAGGAGAAACATGACACTGTTACTCAGATTCTAGATTTTGGAACGGCTAACATTAGCAGGATGAAACCGAGACTGACGACAGCAAACTGCTCAAAACTGTTATTGGGTAAAACTACAGATGAACAGTGGCAGGTGTTCAAATTTTTTTTTAACTTAATACAGGACCAGTGTATACCCCTAAGGGAAAAGAGCCCCACTTACCAAATAAAACAGTCATGGTCGACAAAGGAGGTGAGATAAAACTGAAGGAAAGAGCTTATAAAAGTGCAAGGGAACAGATGTGGGTAATAGTGCAAATGAAATTAAGGAAATTACAGTCTTGTAGAATAATTACTTGGTGTCAGTCTTCACAGAGGAGGAAGAGGATAATATACCTGACATTCCAGGGAAACTAATGATGAATCAAGGTCTGGAACTCACTAAACTTAACGTGAGCAAGAAAACAGTATTAGAAAAAGTAATGGCACTAAAGACTGAAAAATCCCCAGGACCTGATGGTTTTCACCCCAGGGCTGTAAAGGAAGTATGTGAAGAAATTACAGATGCTTTCGCCATAATCTTCCAAAACTCTCTCAATTCAGGAATTGTCCCTTTAGATTGGAAAATTGCAAATGCAACTGAATTATTTAAGAAAGGTGGGAGAGAGAAACCGGGAAATGATCGGGCTAGAAATTCATCTACGTACCGCCATGCCGTAGCACCAGGAAATGGTGAAAAAATGGCGGCCACCACTCTTTCGCCAGCTGCTGGCGGGTCCCATGGCGGCCTCCATTTCCCTCCCTCCCTTTGCGCTGCTCTTGAAAGAAAATGGTGGCGTTGTGACGTCAATCGGCATACAACGCCGACTTAACGTCATCACTCCGAACTTTGACCCTCGCGCTGAATTCAGCGCTGGGTCCTAAGCACGTAAGGTAAACCTGGCGTGCAAGCAGGCTGAGAGTGCCGGTGTCTGCAGCTCTTAAAAGGATACACATATCTTTCAGATAAGTTTGCATTTAAGCTATGGACTGTTTTTTTTGATTTTATTGAAGTAGTGGCTTGCTGCAATAGATGTTAAAAGTTTTTTTTAACTGTGTAGGGAGTGCTGCTGGATGTTTGCAAGGCCTCGGATGGTCGTGGAAGGCCTCTAAGAGGACAGAAAATGCTGCAAATACTCAGCAGGTCAGGCAACATCCGTGGAGAGAGAAATAGCGTTCATGTCTCAGGTCGAGATGCTGCCTGACCTGCTGAGTGTTTCCAGCATTTTATGCACCAGGCTGATACCTGGGATGGCAGGAATGACGTATGAGGAGAGATTGGGTCGATTGGGCTTATACTTGCTGGAGTTTAGAAGAATGAGAGGGGATCTCATTGAAACTTATAAAATTCTGACAGGACTGGACAGACTAGATGCAGGAAGGATGTTGCCGATGGTCAGGGAGTCCAGAACCAGGGGTCACAGTCTAAGGATAAGGGGTAAGCCATTTAGGACAGAAATGAGGAGGAATTTCTTCACCCAGAGAGTGGTGAACCTGTGGCATTCTCTACCACAGAAGGCAGTAGAGGCCAATTCATTAAATATATTCAAGAAGGAGTTGGATATATTTCTTAAGGCTAAAGGGATCAAGGGATATGGGGAGAAAGCAGGGACAGGGTACTGAATTTGGGTGATCAGTCATGATCTCATTGAATGGCGGAGCAGGCTCGAGGGGCCGAATGGCCTACTCCTGCTCCTGTTTCTATGTTGTCATTTCAGATTTACAGCATCTGCTCGCAGAGGGAAGAGGAAGATGCAGAAGAGGAAGAAGCTGAAAAGGAGGAAGCAGAAAGAATGATGCAACCCAGACAGCCCCTTTCTGGCTGGGATTTCCGGGATGGAATCATCCACCTGTGGTACCAGTGACCACAACCCCAATTCCCCTTTCCACATTTGTCCCACACCTTACCGTCCCTCTGTTACTGACCATCACAGCATCCTCTTGGCCACAATTCTGAAATAAAAGCCACCACAAAGCAAACCTTTCAATCCAGTTTTATACATCTATCCATCCAAAATGACATCAAGAAATCAACTCATCACCCTTATACGTTCCCTTAAGTGACTGTCTTGTGTGTGCCTTTGCCCATCCGACTGATGCCACGCAGTGCTTCCCCAGTGGCTGCAGCATGGCAGGTGGAAGGCTGCTGACTTTCAGTGGGGGTAACTACAAGTGACCTTGCTGGTCGACCTTGAGGAGCTGGTGGCTGGGAGTGTCAAATCAAGTGATGGTGTTTCCTCTTTTTCTTCTTCACTCTCCACTCCCTCTTTTTGCTCTACCACTGGCTGGGCAGGCTGCATTTCTTGGGCGTGTTAAATGAGGAAGGCACAAGGGTGGAGTTCATAGAATCACAGGGGAAAGATTTGGTCGGGCCCCCTTTCGGGGGCTAACTTTGCCGGGGCGCTACTTTTAGTGCCCTGAAATGTTAGCGCCCCCGTGCTGTAAATTGAGTGGTAGTGCCCCAAGCAAGAGGCAGGGCGCTGCTGGAAGCGCTCCCCCTCCTTCCTGGGGTGAAACCATTCAATATCATGGCGCTAAATGCAACAGCGCCACGCAGCGCCGAGGTACTACAGGCCTTCCTCCCCTGATTGAAGGGGAGGAACCTAGCGCAGCACGCACCGGGGCCCTACTGAACCACCGGGGAGTGGGGTGCTGGAAAAACACTCAAGAGGAGCGCTGGGCTGAGCGATCGCAGCCAGCACCCCGCATCAGGAGGCCAGAGGGGGCAGGTGCTGGTAGGCGGCCATAAATAGAAATGGCCGCCCGGCCTCTGCCCTTTAATTTGCACCGCCGCGGCCGTAAGAAAACCACCCTGACCCTGTTGGACATATTGTCCGGCGGCAGGTCAGGGGGCGCGACCGAAGTTTGCCGCAGGGGCGCGAGTGGGGCGCTGCATACGGTAATGACGTCATCGCCAGAGGCGCAGCGCCACGGGGCGTTACTGGCTACTGCCGCCGCTAACCTCCCACTGAATTTCACGGGAGGCGTTAGCGGCGCCGCGCCCAGGCGCTAGGTACTTTGCGCCCCCTTAGCGCCCCCTAATGGAAGGCGCAAAGCAACCCAATTTTTCCCCAATAGAATCATAGAATGGTTACAGCATGGAAGAAGGTCATTCGACCCGTCGAGCCTGTGCCAGCTCTCTGCAAGAGCACTTCAGCGAATCCCACTCCCCCGCCCTTTTCCCCATAGTCCTGCAAATGTTCTTTTTTCAAGTACTTATCCAAATCCCTTTTGATTGAATCTGCCTCCACCACCCTTTCAGGCAGTGCATTCCAGATCTTAACCACTCGCTGAGTAAAAAAGTTTTTTCTTATGTCGCCTTTGGTTCTTTTGCCAATCACCTTAAATCTGCGTCCTCTGGTTCACAGCCCTTCTGCCAATGGGAACAGTTGTGGTGACAGGGGGGCGGGATAGCAAGAGGTGCATGCCAGAAGGAGGATAACATATGAGGATACCAGCATCTTGTATCTTTTCAGTCCTGCCGCTGGCCAAGGGCTCAGCCATTCCCTGCCAAGATTGGCCAACACCGTCTCCTCTAAGGGGGTGAGGTGAAGCTAGGAATGGGAGATGTGCCTCGTGATTGGTACAGATTGTTGGTAGGTGAGTGATTGGGGGGGTAGTCGTGCATTCAACAGTATGTGAGTCTAGTGGTACAGTTGGTAGGAGACAGCTTTGGAAGATGCATTCACTGACCTTGACCAGTGGTCTGAGGTCATGAGGCTTCTTTGGGCACTGGGGCCAGGTGGTGGGGGCGACACTGCTGGCAGTGATGGCCTCGGTGATGTACTCCCACATCGTTCTTTCTGGAGGGCCTCCTGGGCCTCTGTGGGTAGAGGGCCTGTCTTGCAGTGTTGACCCCCTGCACAAAGCTAAAGTGCTGCGTACGAGACCCTGGGTGCCCCTTCTTTGGCTTGCTGAGCCATTTGTGTTAGTGCTGAGGCAGTTTTCCCATTTTTTGCAGCGCGGAAGGTAATTCAGCTTTAAGAGCTGAACATTCACATTTGGGACTTCCTTTAAATGTTACATTTTTTTTTGAAAGGCTGTAAGGGCTGAAAACTTATTTTTTTCACTGCATTTTAATCTGTAATAGTTCTGAATGCATGGCCCCTTTAATTCATAGCCCTTTTAATTGCCCACAATTCCTTGCGAGCTCCACAGCCTCACTCTCAGAGGCTGTGCGAAGCTCGAATGCCGCTTCTTGATGGAAACTTCGCCTTGGAGGCCTCCACTCAAGCCACCAGGAGGGCATTGCACGGAATGTTAGTGCTGTGCCACCAATCTTCAGCCCCCCTTCCCACCCCCAACGAATTTATTCTCCTTAGCATTGCGGCCATTTTCAGCGGCCGTTAACTCCAGTTGCCGGTGACACCGGGAACTTTACTGGCTAACACAGATTTCTAGCCCTGTTAGTCTAACATCTGTTGTTGGGGGAGTTATTGGAATCTATAATTAAGGTCAGTGTGACTGAGCACTTAGAGAAATTTGAGCTGATTAGAAAGAGAAAAATATAGATTTGTTGAATTTTGAGGAAGTACTTAAAGTAGTAGACAAGGGAATGTCTACGGATGTAGTTTATATGGACTTCCAGAAGGCATTTGATAAGGTTCCATATAAGAGACTTAGCTAAAATTAAAGCTCATGGAATTGAAGGTAAATTATTGACCTCGTTAGGCGGTAGTAGACAGAGAGTAGGGTTAATGGGCCTGTTCTCAAATTGGAAGGAAGTGACTAGTGGTGTCCAACAAGGGTCCGTGCTGGGGCCTCACTATTGACTATATTTATTAATGACTTAGATAACACAATAGAGAGCCATATATCCAAGTTTGCCGATGACACAAAGATTGGTGGTATAGGACATAGTGTAGACTGGAGCATAAAATTACAAAGAGGCATTGAAACATTAAGTGAGTGGGCAAAACAGTGGCAGATGGATTTCAATGCAGATAAATGTGAGGTCATCCATTTTGGACCAAAAAAGGATAGATCTGAGTATTATTTAAGTGATGAAAAGCTAGGAACAGTGACGGTCCAGAGAAATTTAGGGGTCCATGTACACAGATTGTAAAGGAATAGCCATATTTCAGAAAAATACACCATCCTATGAACAGAATTTTGACTCTATTGAAACATGAAAACTGGGTTTAAAAATCTAAAAGCCTCAACGACACAAGCTGTAAACAGAATACAGGCTTCTGAGATAAAATGAAGTGTTAACACAAAAGTTGTAAACAACATACAAGCTTTTGAAATGGGAATTGGTTGTTAATACTAAGACAATTGGGGGAAGGCCGATTTTAATATGATAAGGCAGGATCTGGCCAAAGTGGACTGGGAGCAGCTGCTTATAGGAAAATCCACATCAAAACAATGGGAGACTTTCAGAAGGGAAATTGAGAGAGTACAACGCCAACATGTTCCTGTAAAGGTCAAGGGTGGGACCAACAAGCAAAGGGAACCTTGGATGACAAGGGATATACAAAAATGCATTAGAAATAAAAGGGGGGCTTTTGGCAGTTACAAAAGACTAAAGACGGAGGAAGCCCTAGAGGAGTATAAAAAGTGCAGGGGCATACTTAAAAAAGAAATTAGGAGGGCGAGGAGGGGCCATGAAATAACACTGGCGAGCAAAATAAAGGAAAATCCTAAGATGTTTTATAAGTATATTAAGGGCAAGAGGATAACCAGGGAAAGGGTAGGGCCCATTAGGGACCAAAGTGGCAATCTGTGTGTAGAGCCAGAGGATGTAGGCGGGGTTTTAAATGAATTTTTTGCATCTGTGTTCACTATGGAGAAAGACGATGCAGACATAGAAATCGGGCAAGGGGACTGTGACATACTTGAACATATTAGCATCGAGAGGGAGGAGGTGCTAGCGGTTTTAGCAGGCCAAAAAGTGGATAAATCCCCAGGCCCGGACGAGATGTATCCCAGGCTGCTGTGGGAGGCAAAGGAGGAGATTGCAGGGGCTCTGACACAAATTTTCAGAACCTCTCTGGCCACAGGGGATGTATCAGAGGACTGGAGAACAGCTAACGTAGTACCATTATTCAAGAAGGGTAGCAGGGATAAACCAGGGAATTACAGGCCAGTGAGTCTAACATCTGTGGTGGGGAAATTATTGGAAAAAATTCTGAGGGACAAAATTAATCTCCACTTGGAGAGGCAAGGATTAATCGGGGATAGTCAGCATGGCTTTGTCAAGGGTAAATCATGTCTGACAAATCTGATCGAATTTTTCGAGGGGGTGACTAGTGGGGTGGATGAGGGAAATGCTGTGGATGTGGTTTACATGGACTTCAGTAAAACTTTTGACAAAGTCCCGCATAGGAGACTGGTTAAGAAGGTAAGAGCCCATGGGATCCAGGGTGCCTTGGCGCGTTGGATCCTAAACTGGCTGAGTGGCAGGAGGCAGAGGGTGATGGTTGAAGGTTGCTTTTGTGACTGGAAGCCTGTGTCCAGTGGGGTACCTCAGGGATCGGTGCTGGGTCCCTTGTTGTTCGTGATCTACATAAATGATTTGGATGAGAATGTAAAAGGTATGATCAGTAAGTTCGCAGATGACACGAAAATTGGTGGGGTGGTAAATTGCGAGGAGGAAAGCCTCCGGCTACAGGACGATATAAACGGGTTGGTCAGATGGGCGGAAAAGTGGCAAATGGAATTTAACCCTGAAAAGTGCGAGGTGATGCATTTTGGACGGACAAATAAGGCAAGGGAATACACAATGAGTGGTAGGACCCTAGGAAGTACAGAGGGTCAGAGGGACCTTGGTGTACATGTACATAGATCCCTGAAGGCAGCGGAGCAGGTAGATAAGGTGGTTAAAAAGGCATATGGGATACTTGCCTTCATTAGCCGAGGCATAGAATATAAGAGCAGGGAGGTTATGATGGAGCTGTACAAAACGCTGGTGAGGCCACAGCTGGAGTAGTGTGTGCAGTTCTGGTCGCCTCACTATAGGAAGGATGTGATTGCTTTGGAGAGGGTGCAGAGAAGATTCACCAGGATGTTACCTGGGATGGAGCGCCTCAGCTATGAAGAGAGGCTGGACAGGCTGGGATTGTTTTCCTTGGAGCAGAGAAGGCTGAGGGGGGACCTGATTGAGGTGTACAAAATGATGAGGGGCATAGATAGGGTAGATAAAGAGGAACTTTTCCCCTTAGTGGGGGGGTCAATAACAAGGGGGCATAGATTCAGGGTAAGGGGCAGGAGATTTAGAGGGGATTTGAGGAAGAACTTTTTCACCCAGAGGGTGGTTGGAATGTGGAACTCAATGCCTGAAAGGGTGGTAGAGGCAGGAACCCTCACAACATTCAAGAAGCATTTGGATGAGCACTTGAAATGCCATTGCATACAAGGCTATGGACCAAATGCTGGAAAATGGGATTAGACTGGACAGGGATGGATGGGCGGCGCAGACACGATGGGCCGAAGGGCCTCTTTCTGTGCTGTAAAACTCTATGACTCTATGACAATAGCCCTGTTGAAACAGCAGGTTGGAGGTTCCTCTATGTCTGAACATTGGAAGAAACACAATAGCAATGCCCATGTTAAGTGTTATAAACCAACACTTCAGAAAGCATCACATAAATTTAAAAAAACATGTGTCTTTGAAAAAATGACATCAAGTAAAAGAAATACCTGCCGTAAAATAGTTTTATGTTAAACATAGAACAAGCAGACATGATCTGTGATATAACCATTGAAGTAGCTAAGAAGTGCATAAAACATCCTAGTTGAAGTGTTTTTGATTTACATATTGTAAAAAGTACAAAGAAGACTTTGTAAATATTACATCAATAGATGTACCAAGAATCACATTGTTTAGGTGTTGAACTTGGAACATCACAGAGACAGACGTCTGTAATACAACCAGTTAAAGTGTTCTAAATGTAAAAAGATACAAACAGGAGACTTTGATAAGAATGGCATCAAATAGATACATCTGTCATAACCATTTTTTATGATAAAATTTGAACGCCGAAAGGTAGAGACAGGATTCTGCAAGTTAACAGCTGAACTGACAGTAAGATTAGAAAGAAGTCAAAAGAAAGAATGACTAGAGATAATTAGCTTACATCAGCAGAAAACTTCAAAGGATATACCACCGCAAAAAGGGTATAAAATATGGAACTTTCAGATAGAAAGTCGGAAGTTGCTGGACGGGGCAAGCAATTCTTAACTTCAGAGGCAGGCTCTGTAAGTTTTTAACTCTTTGAGTCTCGGGGATCAAAAGGTACTCTTATTTGATTTTGGTGGATATCCTGGATTAAGAAAGAAGTAGAAATGTAAAAATGTAATGAAGTTAAGATTTGAGAATAAGGATCTCTGAGAATAAGAAATGTAAGCTATTTGTATTTTGAACTGTTAATGTTGCGACTTAAATCACCAGTTGTTAACTACATGTTGGTTCTTTAATAAATCTATATATTTTTACAATTGTCTCACAGAGTATTTCTGTATCAAACTCGCGAACTCAATCTCTGTACATTCTTTGGTGAGGAGTTGCAGAGTACTTGGGGGGGGGGGTTTCTGGACCCTCATAATATATGGAAGGTTACAGTCTAGTTAAACTTATTAAAAGTGCTATCTGGAGGATGGTAACATCTTCAAGACGTCCCTTTCCTTTAGGGAGAGATAGCCTGGACCTTTAGACCCAATTAAGTGGCTATCTCTAACTTTAGTTGAAGGTGAACATCTGGGGAATACGCCTGATCCGGGGTAGCCTGAAAAGGGCTAGGACTAGTAATTATCCCTTCAAGATCACTAAATGTAGTAGTCAGGTACAAAGAATAATGAAAAGGGTTAATGGAATGTTAGTCTTTATAACTAGAGGGCTAGAATATAAAGGGGAAGAAGTTTTTCTACAGCTACTGGTTAGACCAGATCTGGAGGACTATGTACATTTATGGGCACCACACCTTAGGAAGGATATACTGGGGTGGGGGGCAGGGGATGCACAAGAGGCCAGAAACGGCAGAACACAGAGAATTCAACAGAAAGGTCTTTAAGAGATTGTTGATAATGTGGAGCTCGCCACCAGATGGAATGGTTGAGGTGAATAGTGTAGATGTATTTAAGGGGGACAAAAAAACCCCACAAATGCTGGAAAGACACAGCAGGTAAGTCAGCATCTGAAAAGAGAAAAAGACAGGTTATGGATGCTTTGGGTGTGTAACCCTTCCTCAGACTGAAGGCTGAAAGATAAACAGTCACTTTCGTAAGATGGGTTAATGGGAGACGAAATTGGGTGCCTTTGCGCCTCCCGTTAGCGTTCCCAGGAGCGCTAACGTTACGCAAATGGCTTTGCGACTGGGCATGGCGCTGACAGCGATATTTGGTCGGAGTTTTGCGGCATTGCGGCCCGATCTCCTTCGCTCGGAGATCATGACGCCATCGCCGTGCGCATCGCCCCGGTAGCGGCCCGGACACGAAATTGGCTTCCTCCCCCGGCAGCAGCGCCGGTCGAAAACACCGACAGCTGCAGGAGGCATGTGTCGGTCGGCCGGCCGCTTCGGGGGGCGATGATTAAAGGCGAGGCGGCCGAGATAAGTTAAAAAAAAACTTACCTTTCCTGTTCTAGGTTTTTTTTCGCAAGTTCCTGCCCGCGATCGATCAGCACTCTGCTTGAGTGCCTGGCTGATCGCGCGGGATCGCGGCTGCCTTTGTGGTCCAGGTAGGAACTTTTTCTATTGCAGAGCCTGCAGCGATGGCCCTTCCCTTCAAGGGAGGGAAGGAGCCTTTGAACGCGGCAGCGCGGCACGGGCCAGTGAAGGGGGTTGGGGTTGGGGGTGTGGAGGTTGTTGGTTAATCGCGGTGGTGAGCAGAGGCCCTGATCATGCCAGAAGGTTTGCTTGCGGGTCTGGGGGGTGGAGAGGAGGCACTTCTGCTCCTCCTGCCCCACAAGCAGTGCTAAACAAAATGCAATTACCGCTGGATACGGCAACTCCCGTCTCCAGTTAACAGCTGGGCTTCCTGAGCCTTGCGAAACCTGGCCGGGCAACCGGTAAATTTACCCATCAGCCTCCAAGCTGCACTGTGGTAGCCCGATTTAAATATTATAATGAACTGTCCCCTCTCTCTCTCTCTCTCTCTCTAGTGGGACAAAGACGCGCCTGGCAACCTGCCGGCGTAAAAATGGCAGCAGACGCTTACGCCGCGGGTTGGCATCGCGTCATGCGGTTTAAAATTTTGAATCGCCCCCCCACTCCCCCAATCCTCTCCCGTTCGTCATGGTTTGGGGAGGGTTAATATCACTCCCCCCGAGTGTGGAACATGAGGGTTCAAAGTACAACTGGGTACCGTAACGGGAGAATTAGGGTTCAAAAGGGCCAAGGTTAATGCTCGCTCTTGATTTTTCTCGGCTTCTTGGGAACTCGCTGGTAAATCTTCTCGGATGCCTGTCATTAAATAGCGTTTGATTCCTTCATCACTTAAGCATTGCACACGCGTGTATCAACCTTTTCATTTGCCAACAGCTTATTATGAGAGAAAAAAAAAAATCACAGATCAGCTCCTTTTTCTTTTCAAACCTTTGGATCGACTCAGGGGATTAATGCCTGGGTCTTTGTACATTCAGAAGACTGATACTATCAGAAAAATATCATTACTCAAAGATAGCGCTTGAAAAATCCATTAACAACCTGATGTTTCATTTGAATTTAAATATACCTCTTCATTTTTCTTATTTCTAAAAGGACCTGAGATGTTTGTGTGACGACAGTCTCAATCCATCTCCGAGGCTCATTCATATTCAGTCCGATCGCCGACTGCAGTTTTTGCTCTCTATTATTTTTTTCCCTTTACAGTCTGCTTCCCATTTCCTCATTTCCCGCCCCATTGGAACCTCATTCATAGAATAGAACCATAGAATCGGAGAATAGTACCGCACAGAAGGAGGCCATTCGGCCCATCGAGTCTGCGCCGGCTCTTTCGAAGAACAATCCAGTTAGTCCCACTCCCCCGCTCGTTCCCCATATCTCTGCAATTTTTTCTCCTTCAAGTATTTATCCAATCCCCTTTTGAAGGCTAAATGTAAGAAGTCACACAACACCAGGTTATAGTCCAACAGCTTTATCTGAAATCACAAGCTTTCGGAGCGCTGCTCCTTCTTCAGGTGAAGTGGAGAGATGCATAAAGACACAGCTTATATAGTCAGAGAATCATGTCAGATGTTTACAGGTAACCTTTCCAACTGCCATTTATCACACCTCGGCAGAGAGATAATCACAACAGTCAAAGGTGTGAATGGTGTCCAAACAGGTCAGTCAGGGAAACATTACATCAAAGAACAATGAGGTGGGGTCACAAGGGGTCAAATATTGCAGATGCTGGGGTCTGTATGAAAAACAAAAAAAGACAAAAAACATTTTTTTTTGGCTGGAAATCACAGCAGGTCCGGCCGCATCTGTGTAGAGAGAACAAGCCAATGTCGACTCGAGTCTGGATGACCCTGCATCAGGTGGGGCTACATGTAGCGTGACATGAACCCAAGATCTCAGTTGAGGCCGTCCTCATGGGTGCGGAACTTGGCTATCAGTTTCTGCTCGACGATTTTGCGTTGTCGTGTGTCTCGAAGGCCACCTTGGAGAATGCTTACCCGAAGATCGGAGGCTGAATGTCCTTGACTGCTGAAGTGTTCCCCGACTGGGAGGGAACACTCCTGCCTGGTGATTGTTGCGCGGTGTCCGTTCATCCGTTGTCGCAGTGTCTGCTCGAGTCGACATTGGCTTGTTCTCTCTACACAGATGCGGCCGGACCTGCTGTGATTTCCAGCCAAAAAAAAAATGTTTTTTGTCTGTTTTTTTGTTTTTCATACAGACCCCAGCATCTGCAATATTTGACCCCTTGTGACCCCACCTCATTGTTCTTTGATGTAATGTTTCCCTGACTGACCTGTTTGGACACCATTCACACCTTTGACTGTTGTGATTATCTCTCTGCCGAGGTGTGATAAATGGCAGTTGGAAAGGTTACCTGTAAACATCTGACATGATTCTCTGACTATATAAGCTGTGTCTTTGTGCATTTCTCCACTTCACCTGAAGAAGGAGCAGCGCTCCGAAAGCTTGTGATTTCAAATAAAGCTGTTGGACTATAACCTGGTGTTGTGTGACTTCTTACTTTTGTCCACCCAAGTCCAACTCCGGCATCTCCACACTTTTGAAGGCTGCTATTGAATCTGCTTCCACCGCCCTATCAGGCAGCGCGTTCCAAATCCTAACCACTCATTGTGTAATAATGTTTTTCCTCATGTCGCCTCGGGTTCTTTTGCCAATCACCTTAAATCTGTGCCCTCTGGTTACCGACCCTTCGGCCATTGGAAACAATTTCTCTATATTTACTCTATCTAAGCCCTTCATGATTTTAAACACCTCTATCAAATCTCCTCTTAGCCTTCTCCGCTCTAAGGAGAACAACCCCAGCTTCTCCAATCTATCCACGAAACAATTGACTATTCTCCATATGTGGATCCAAATAGGGAGTTTTAGCTGGTTATTTGACTGTCAATGGTGGTGTTACCATGTTCTCACCAACATTCATTGGCAGATTTTCCAGTAGTTCACATACACAAATCTTTAAGGCGGCAGGACATGTTGAGAAGGCTGTTATAAAAAGCATACGGGATCCTGGGCTTTATAAATAGAGGCATGGAATACAATAGCAAGGAAGTTATTTTAAATCTTTATAAATCACTTGCTAGGCCTCAGCTGGAGTATTGTGTCCAATTCTGGTCACCACACTTTAGGAAGGATGTCAAGGCCTTGGAGAGGGCGCAGAGGAGATTTACCAGAATTGTACCAGGGATGAGGGACTTCAGTTATGTGGAGAGAATGGAGAAGCTGGGGTGGTTCTCCTTAGAGCAAGAAGGTTAAACAGAGATTTGATAGAGGTGTTCAAAATTATGAGGGGTTTTGATAGAGTAGATAGGGAGAAACTGTTTCCGCTAGCAGGAGGGTCGGTAACCAGAGGATACAAATTTAAGATAATTGGCAAAAAAGCCAGAGGGGAGATGAGGAGAAATGGTTTTAAGCAGTGAGTTGTTATGATCTGGAATGCGCTGCCTGAAAGGGCGGTGGAAGCAGATTCAATAGTAACTTTCAAAAGGGACTTGGATAAATACTTGAAGGGGAGACATTTGTAGGGCTATGGGGAAGAGCAGGGGGGAGTGGGACTAATTGAATAGTTCTTTCAAAGAGCCGGCACAGGCATGATGGGCCGAATGGCCTTCTTCTGTGCTGTATAATTCTATGATTCTAGCCACTGGACGGCAATCAGCAGTCGTAATCCTGACTGTTCCTGGGACTAGGGACAGGGTCACTGGCAAGGCTTGGAAGCTACAGCAGAGCCAGGCCTGGTTAGTACCTGGAGGGGTGACCATCAGGGAAGACCAGGTGCAGAAGGTCACGGAAGGAGCCCCAGGAGGGGCGGCTGGTGAGCAGGCCCGGGCGTTGGGCTGAAGATTGTCGGACAGGAGGAATGGTGGAAATGGAATGGCGGCGCGCACAGACGCAGCGGCTTTGCTTCTCCCAGGACGGTGCTATTTACGTTTAATGTTAATGTTATTTGTACTGGACTCATGGGAGCTTGCAAGATCACATTTCGTTGTTCATGTACTTGTGCATTGTACAATGACAATAAAGTTGAATTATTATTATTATTATTGTTATTATTTTCTGTTGTCTCTAGCCCAGAAGAAGATGGGCCAGAAATTCGGTTCCCCACGGGCGAGTACGCGCTGGGTACTCACGCGTAGGCCCAACGAAAGTGCCGGTTTCGTGCATGCACTGCGTATGCACGGGAAACTGGAACTTCCGTTCCCTTAAAGGAAGGTGTTCACAGGTGGAACGCGTGCGCCGGAGAGGCAGCGTGTACGCCTGGAACTTCTGTTTTTTTTGCAGGTTTCTCCGGGAGGGTAAGTCTCCAGGAGCTATGCTTGTAAAAAACAGTCGCAAGGCCTGCTTTTAACAAGGTAAGTGGTGAATTAAGTTAAATTAAAACACTTTTTCCACAGGTTTATTATTTTTAAATACTTTAAAGAAAGGTAAGTTTATTTTTAGCCCCGTTAGAAACTGTAATTAATTTTTTCAAAAATTTTAATTATTGTTTAAAATAGTTATTTTATGTAATTTATAGTTATTTTAAAAATGTGATGTTTTGGGGCTGAATTGTATTCATAGATTTGACAGCTCTTCCTGTCAATTTTATGAATGGGCATTCCCTGCTACCATTGGCTCTCCATGGCCCACGTGATCTCAGAGGACGCTTCGAACTAACTGCGCCCCTGGGATACGCAAGCACTGCGCGCCGGCAGTTGGAGCAGGCCCAGGATCGGAATCCCACGCGGGCCCACAGCTCAACGGCCGGCGCGCTAGGTAAGTGCAGGTCGGAGGCTTGCTTTAAATTTCCGTGCATGCGCGGTATTCACAATGTAAATGTTGGTGAGCAGCCTGAGCGGGACCTTTCCCATTATTGTGCGGCCGCGCAGCTTAGAGGGAACATTGGTGATGTAATGTATATACCTTTAAGAGGGGAACTATCTTTTACAGCTCATGTATACTGCAGTACCGGCAGTGACCACACCTGTATATAGCACTGAGTAGTAATCTGTACAGATCAGTTCCAGTGTGAGCCACATTGAGTAAACACCTGTTGTACCGTTCTCCTGCAGTCTGTGTCTTATTATACACAGACACAAAAGGTGACAAGTACATTAAAGAGAATGGATGGCCAAAAGGCCATTAACTGTATGCCTTCCTTAAACAATGTATAAATTGCACTGTTACATGGACTCTACCCCAACCCATTAAATCTCCCAAGGAAGAGTCTGAACAGTACATTACTGTCCCTTTAAAATAAATACCTGGGTAGCCTTACATCCTGCATTGCTCACCTTTGATTAGTTGCCTTCTTTAGCAATGAAATCTCCATGATTCCAACACAGCATTTGATCATCTCTATCAGTATTTATAACTCAGTCCCATTCCTAGCCAGGTGTTTATCCTATTCTTCTTTTAATAGGTGTTAATTGACACAGTATTAATTACTTTACCTATTGCATTCATATACCGCTAGACTCTCCATGAATTGAATTCAATGAGAAAGTTGAGTTGATGTTTTCAAGGGGAGACTGGATAGGCACTTGAGGGAAATAAACTTGCAGGGCTACGGGGAGAGAGCGGGGGAATGGGACTGACTGGATTGCTCTACAGAGAGCCGGCACGGTCTCGATGGGCCGAATGGCCTCCTTCTATGCCGTATGACTCTATGGGGGAAAAATTCAGTTGCTTGCGCCTCCCGTTAGCGCCTTAAGAGTGTTTGCGCCGCTCGCGAAATTAACTAGACATTTTGCGGCGGCGCTAAACACTACCGCCACGATCTCCTGCGCCGGCAGATCATGACGTCAGTCGAGTGCGCAACACCCCGTTAGCACCCCGGACCAGATATTGAGTGGCGCCCCCTGCCTTACCGCCTGCCGCTAGCAACGACAGGTTGAGGGGAGTATTTTGCAGTCAGAAAGGGACTGGGGGAGCGCTATTTAAAGGCGACCGCTTCCTGCCTTTTTTTGTTGGTGACATTTTTGCACCACGCATTCTGAGAGAGAGAGAGAGACTTCTGGAGAGATTCAACGCTGTGTGAAGGGGTTTTGGGTACTGAGCAGCACTTTGCAGGTTCATTTTGATTTGCTCTTCCTTGCTTCGCCAGCGCTCTGAGGTAACGCCTCGCTCCTCAGACTTTGCGCCTTAAGACAGCTGTGAAGCACCCGATTTAGCGCTCCAATCACCTCCAGGGGCGATAAAAGCCAAGTTTGCCATCGGAGGCGATAATTAGCGCCAGGCACTAAACTTTGCGCACGGCCGATAACGGCACCCCAAGCGGGGCGATACAGAATTTTTCCCCCTATGATCTGCCAGAATGGTGTGACACAGGATTGTGAATCCTGCTTGATTTCACCCTCCTCCTCTCCAGGCGGTGACTCTCACTGAGGCACAGTTTCACCATCACTGCTCACACTGCCCGTACCTCACTTCAGTGACCATTCTTCATTTAGTGAAAAGAAATTTTAAAGAGGCCACATGGAAAATCTTGCTTTTGAGCTGTCGCTATGTGACATCAGCATAATGAATATGTTAATGAGTCAAATGTCAATGTGATTCAGTGCTAGGACTCTCAGCTCTGTGTCAGAAAGTTGTGGAGATCAAAGTCTACTCCAGGACTTAATCCCGTAATCTGAGATTGATCAAACAGAGGAAGACCAGAAACACCACCTGGGTGGTGATCAGTGAAGCCGTTTATAGTAATCTGGGATGTAATGTTTAAGTTATCCACCAGATGGAGCCAAAGAGTAAGGTTTCATATTCACCAGTATTTAAGGTAATAGGTCATGTACTCAATGTCCTGGTACACCAGTTATTAAGGTAATGTGGCATTGCATTATGGGTATGACTCAGAGGTGAATCCTCCAGCTTGCCATCGTGTAGTAAGAAATTGTGTGCTTTGCTTGCAGCCTGTAAGAGATGTTTCTCTGCTACACCGGGTAATTAAACAGTTGGGTTTTGTTCCTAATAGCTCGCTTCTCTCAGTTTCTGACCTTACCACTCGGATATCACATATTGGCGACGAGGATCAACAGATCACATCTTGAAGAAGAAAAAAAAGAGCACTGAATAGAGGATCATGGCTGCTACGGTAGGAAAGATCTCTGCTTTTGATGTTCAGACACAGACCTGGGATGAGTACTGCGAGTTGCTGATGCATTTCTTTGAAGCAAATGATATAGATGATGTCGGAAAAAGGAGAGCCATTTTGCTCACTTCTGTGGGAAGTCAGACATATAGTTTAATGAGAAACTTATGCAGTCCTGAAAAGCCTGGAGACATAACGTTTGCTAACTTAGTGGCCTTGCTGAAGGACCAGTTCAATCCCAGACCGAGTGAGATTGTACAGCGTTTCAAATTTAATTCACGGTACAGAAAACCGGGAGAGACTGTATTGGATTATGTAGCGGTGTTGAGAAAATTGGCACACGATTGCAATTACAGGAACAACCTGAAAGGCATGCTGAGAGATAGGCTAGTTTGCGGGATAATGGATGAGTGAATGCAGCGGCGATTATTGTCCCAGACTGGGCTTACGTATGAAAAAGCATTGGAACTTGCTCAAGTCATAGAGACAGCGAACCGAGATGTAAAAGAAATACAAGGTTCCGGCTGGGCTGCTACAAAGCAAGTTGCAAGTCAGGTTGCTGTGCACAAGTTAAATATGCGTCAGAAACCACACTGTGAGCATGTGAAGGCATGTTATAGATGCAATGGCAATCACCTGGTGAGGGAATGCAGGTTTCTGGAGGAAAAGTGCCACAAGTGTGGGAAAAAAGGACATATAAAACGTGCATGCAGGGCAAAAGCAACCGTGGAGGAATACAAACCAAAAGGGGGAGGAAAGCAAAACCTAGGAAGAGAAGTGAAAAAACAGGGAGCACATCACATCAGCGGAGAAGCTGAGAAAGAAGACGACATGTTCATAATGCATAGTATGGTAGAGAACATTCCAAAAGTGGATCCTATCACTTTGCAACTGACAGTAAATGGCTCTAAGATCAACTTTGAAGTGGATACCGGATGCGGCGTAACCATAATGAACAGGGAGGAGTACTCAAAATTGTGGAACCATGCAAAAGTTCCAGAGTTAAAGTCTTGCTCTATGCAGCTTAAAACATATACCGGTGAGCGAGTGGCGACATTGGGTACAGCTACTGTAACTGTGCAACACAGGGACACCGTGGAACAGCTACCTGTAGTTGTAGTATCGGGTTCTGGACCAAACTTGTTAGGTCGGGGCTGGATACAAGAACTTAAATTAGATTGGGGAGCAATAAATCAAATAGAGGGAGGCAAACAGTTGTCTTTGCAAGAAGTATTGATTGAACATGAGAACGTGTTCAAGGAAGAACTTGGCACATTTAATGGCCCCCCAGCTAAGATTTATGTCGACAAGGAGGCACTGCCAAGGTTTTTTAAACAACGACTTGTGCCGTATGCCATGAAACCAAAGGTAGAGGCTGAGCTTGACTGTCTTTTGAGAGAGAACATTCTGGAACCCGTGAAATGTTCAGAATGGGCAGCTCCCATTGTACCTGTTTTAAAACCGGACAATTCGGTAAGGCTCTGTGGAGATTATAAATTGACAGTAAATAGGGTGTCTAAACTAGAACAGTATCCTATTCCCAAAACAGAGGATCTCTTTGCAAACCTGGCTGGAGGGAAGAAATTCACAAAGCTGGATATGAGTCATGCATACTTGCAGATTACACTAGATGAGGAATCCAAGAAGGATGTAACCATAAATACACACAAGGGTTTGTTTACCTATAACCGCTTACCATTCGGTGTCTCATCTAGTCCAGCTATTTTCCAGAGGACTATCGAGGGTGTACGGCAAGGGATCCCACATGTTTCAATCTATCTGGATGACATTCTGGTGATGGGAAGAACCGACCAGGAGTATCTGAGCACTCTGAGAGAGGTACTACAAAGATTGGATAAGGCTGGGTTACGGCTCAAGAGGAGTAAGTGCACTTTCCTGGGGAACGAGGCCGTGTTCCTGGGACACAGAGTGGACACCACCGGGCTCCATCCAATCAAGGAGAAGGTACAAGCACTGCAGGAGGCCCCAGCTCCTACCAATGTGACTGAGTTAAAAGCTCACCTGGGACTGCTAAACTATTAAAACAGATTTTTACCAAACTTGTCAACAGTGTTAGCACCTCTTCACAAACTTCTGCGTAAGGAGACACAGTGGCAATGGGAAGAGGAACACAGGGTTTCATTTGAACAGTCCAAGAAACTGATGCTGTCCTCGGATGTGCTGGTTCACTACAATGCAGAGAAAGACATCATTCTCTCTTGTGACGCTTCACCTTACGTGGTGGGGGCAGTTCTTTCACACAGCTTGGAAGATGGAACAGAAAGACCAATAGGGTTTATGTCGCGAACTCTGACACCAGCGGAAAAAAACTATTCCCAGTTAGATAAAGAGGGATTAGCAGTAATGTTTGGGTTACAGTGGTTTCACAAGTACATATATGGCAGGAAATTCACCATATGCACCGATCATAAACCTCTTCTATCTCTTTTTAATGAAATGAAAGCAGTACCACAGATGGTGTCACCCCGGATCCAGAGGTGGGCAGTGATGTTAAGGGCGTATGAGTATGTCATCGTTTACAAGGCGGGCAAGTACCATGGGAACGCAGATGCCTTGAGCCATCTTCCACTGCCAGGTACACCTATCCATGCAGCTCCAGAGGACAGAGTTTTGATGTTGGAGGACACGGACACGGCAATTGTGACCGCAGAACAAGTAAGGACATGGACCGGTAAAGATCCAGTACTGCCTAGAGTCCGAGAATATGTGATGAGGGGTTGGCCACAGCATCCGGAAGGGACTGATTTCACACCTTACAGTGTCAGGAAGACAGAGCTGAGTGTGCAGGATGGTTGCGTGCTGTGGGAAGCACGAGTGATTATTCCACAGCCAGCATGACAGTCTATCCTAGGGCAACTACATCAGTGTCATCCTGGAGTTTCACGTATGGAAGCCTTGGCAAGGAGTTACTTGTGGTGGCCAAAGCTAGATGAGGAGATAGAAAATCTAGTCAAGACATGCAGCACTTGTCAAGTACACAGGAAGGCACCAGCAGCGGCTCCTCTCCACCCCTGGGAGTGGCCGGATAAACCATGGAGAAGATTACATGTAGATTATGCGGGTCCATTCATGGGGAAGATGTTCCTCATAATCATTGATGCACATTCCAAATGGATGGATGTGTTCCTGTAAATTCTGCTTCATCTACTGTTACTATAGTCTGCCTGTGTAGGAGTTTTAGTAATCAAGGGCTACCAGAGATCGTAGTAAGTGACAATGCCACGTGTTTTGTGAGTACAGAAACAAAAGAGTTCATGAGAAACAATGGCATAGCGCACGTAACCTCAGCTCCATATCATCCGTCTTCAAATGGACTTGCGGAGAGAGCCGTACAAACATTTAAGGAGATGATGAAAAAAAGTGCGGAAGGGAGTTTGGCAACCAAAGTGTCACGAGTTCTGTTCAGCTACAGAATAACACCTCAATCTACCACAGGATTCTCTTCCGGTGAGCTGTTGTTAGGACGTTGACTACGCTCCACTCTTGACCTGGTTCACCCACACCTGAAAAGGAGGGTGGAAAACCGACAAATCAAACAAAAGGAGAACCATGACAGAAGGACAAAGAGCCGCAGTTTTGGAGAAGGAGATGCGGTCCTTACCAGGAATTTCAGTTATGGTCCAAAATGGATTCCTGGCGTCATAGACTCAATGACCGGTCCAGTATCATATACGGTCATGGTGGGAACTGGTCAGGTAGTACGCAGACATGTAGATCAGATACTGACCAGACAAGGGGAAATCGAACTGGAGGTTCCAGAGAGGAGGTGTCGGAGGACAAGTTGGCCCCCAGTTATCCAAATGCATCGGTGGTACCACCACCACGAACATAGCCAGTTCCACCTGGACCCCTTCGTCAGATACTCTGAGTACTGCTCAGGAGCAGCAGGTGGCTCTACCACAACCAAGCAGGGACTTGACTGTAAGACGTTCACCAAGGCCTCACAAGCCACCAGAGAGATTGATAATGACCTGCTAGATTCGTTCAGTATGGACTATCGTTAAAGGAGTTTCCTTATGGGACTTTTTAAGAATGTTGTTAAGAAATTAATGTTCATCTTAAGAGGGGAGGGATATGGTAATCTGGGATGTAATGTTTAAGTTATCCACTAGATGGAGCCAAAGAGTAAGGTTTCACATTCACCAGTATTTAAGGTAATGGATCATGTACTCAATGTCCTGGTACACCAGTTATTAAGGTAATGTGGCATTGCATTATGGGTATGACTCAGAGGTGAATCCTCCAGCTTGCCATCGTGCAGTAAGAAATTGTGTGCTTTGCTTGCAGCCTGTAAGAGATGTTTCTCTGCTACACCGGGTAATTAAACAGTTGGGTTTTGTTCCTAATAGCTCGCTTCTCTCAGTTTCTGACCTTACTACTTGGATATCACACCGTTCGTCCCACCTGATTTTGAAATCAATGGAATGAGGATCAGGTGATTTCTACTGTGGAAAGGTGATCTGCTCCACTGGATTATTGCCCAAGCGGCCAAGGCCAGAAGTTACTCCATTGTGTCTGGGCTGCCAATTCAGTGCCATTTCAAGGGAGTGCTGCGTTGTCAGAGGTGTTGCCCTTTGCATGAGATGTTAAACTGAGGATCTCTATCTGTTCAGGTGGATATTAAAGATCCCATGGAATGGTTTGAAGAGCCATTTAACTTCAAAAGAGCCATAAGTGTTTGAAACAATCTGTCAGGTATGGTGATAGATCCGGGTACATTAGGGGAGTTGGACTCTGCAATGGGCGAGTAAGCATACGAAATGATGGGCGGAATGGCTGTTTCTCATCCTTGGCTTTTGTTGAGACTTGAGCACATAATCCAGGCTGACACTCCCAGTGTAGCACTCAGGGACCGCTGCACTGTCGGAGGTGCCATCTTTCAGATGAGAGGCCACATCTGCTCTCTCAGTTGGGTGTAAAAGATCTCGTGGCACTATTCCGAAGAAGAGCAGGGGAGTTCTCCCCGGCGGCCTGGCCAATATTTATCTACAAACAACATCTACAAACAGATTACCTGGTCATTATTACATTGCTGTTTGTGGGAGCTTGCTGTGCACAATTTGGCTGCCGCGTTTCCTGCATTACAACAGTGACTCCACTTCACAAAAGGTACTTCATTGGCTGTAAAGCGCTTTGGGACGTCCTGAGGTCATGAAAGGCGCTATAGAAATGCAAGTACTGTATTTCTTTTCTGATGTTTGGACCTAGATGCTAAGGGCTGGAGGCGGGGAGGGAGTGGGGGAGTTTGGGGGGCGGTGGTGGTGAGGGGGTGGATTGAGGTTGGGAAAACCGGAAGAATGGGTTTTTCTCAGGCACTGCCGAATTTAACGGCAGGACCTCATTAACATTTTTTGTCTCCGTTTCCCGGCTGCAGCCAGCCAGATTATGAGGAGGATCGGGGAGAACGTTGGGGGGGGGGGGGGTGAAGATTGGGAGTCGCGAGCTGGGCAACATCGGGGTGATCGGAGTCCCGAGGCCACACGGGAGATCGGCGGCCAGAGCGGGGGCCGGGGGGGTGTGATCGGAACTATGAGTTTGGAGGCGCCGCTGGGCCAGAGCTAAATTAAAAATGGTGACTAAATGTGAGGCTCCCAGCCTCATTATAATATTTAAGTTGCCAACCCACCTCCGGTAGGTTGCCCGCCCTCCGTCTCGCCGCCTGTAAAACCGGAAGTGGGCAGGTTGGAGGTGGGTTGAGGCCGGGATTAAACGTTTTAACACTTTAACATCCCACCTGACCCCCAACCCAACCGTTTTTAGTGGTTAAAATTCAGTCAGGTATTTGATCACAGCACTCCAACTGCTGCTCTTAGCTCATAGAATCATAGGGGGAAAATTCAGTATCACCCCGGTTGGGGTGCCATTATCGGCCGTGCGCAAAGTTTAGCGCCTGGCGCTAATTATCGCCTCTGACAGCAAACTTGGCTTTTATCGCCCCTGGAGGTGATTGGAGCGCTAAATCAGGCACTTCACACCTGTCTTAAGGCGCAAAGGCCGAGGAGCGAGGCGCTACCTCAGAGCGCAGGCGAAGCAAGGAAGGGCAAATCAAAAAAAACCTGCAAAGTGCTGCTCAGCACTCAAAACTCCTTCACACAGCGTTGAATCTCTCCAGAAGTCTCTCTCTCTCTCTCTCAGAATGAGTGGTGCAAAAATGTCACCGACAAAAAAAAGGCAGGAAGCGTTCACCTTTAAATAGCACTCCCCCAGTCCCTTTCTGACAGCATAACGCTCCCCTCAACCTGTCGTTGCTAGCGGCAGGCGGTAAGGGAGGGGGCGCCACTCAATATCCGGTCCGGGGAGCTACCGGGGTGTTGCACACTCGACTGACGTCACGATCTGCCGGCACAGGAGGTCGTGGCGGTAGTGTTTAGCGCCGCCGCAAAATGTCTAGTTAATTTCACGAGCGACGCATACATCGCCGCGCCTGGGCGCTAATTGCTTTGCGCCCTCTTAAGGCGCTAACGGGAGGCGCAAACAACTGAATTTTCCCCCCATGGAATCATAGTTGAGGTTAACTAACTGGGAATGAAGAGAGATTCTACTGACTGACTGAGGCAAACCGGTTGTGCCTCTCAATCACAAACACACTGACAAGTTGAAGCAGTGCTTTACAACGACTCTACATGTATCATTTTATCCTGTTCTCTGCATCAGCATCTCACCACGGACGAACACGATAAACACGTCACTTGTCTGCCAAGAACTGTCTGTAGTTGCATCAGCCTTTTCATTAACTGGGAATGCAAATAGCTACTTTGCAAATCTTTGGTATCACATAGTCAATCGGAATTAATTGGACGCAGATTCCCTAGGCTAGGAAGGGAACAATCAGCCAGGGATCCCGCGTCTGATGACTCTGTGGTGACCAGTCATAAGAACATAAGACGTAGGAGCAGTGGTCGGTCATTCGGCCCCTCGAGCCTGCTCCGCCATTCAATAAGATCATGGCTGATCTGATCTTGGCCTCAACTCCACTTCCCTGCCCGCGCCCCATAATCCTTGACTCCCTTATCGTTCAAAAATCTGTCTATCTCCGCCTTAAATATATTCATTGACCCAACCTCCACAGCTCTCTGGGAAAGAGAATTCCAAAGATTCACGACCCTCTGAGAGAAGAAATTCCTCCTCATTTAGGTTTTAAATGGGTGCTCCCTTATTCTGAAATTATGCCCCCTAGTTCTAGATTCCCCCACGAGGGGAAACATCCTCTCTGCATCTACCCTGTCAAGGCCCTTCAGAATCTTATATGTTTCAATAAGATCCCCTCTCATTCTTCTAAACTCCAATGAGTATAGGCGCAACCTGCTCAACCTCTCTTCATAAGACAACCCCTTCATCTCCGGAATCAGCCAGATGCATCACAGGGTTTCTTCTTTCCAGTCCTATAATTTATAATATTCCTAACCGGGGATACGCCTTGCTGGAAAGCATTTGTGTGTGCATTTTGGCTGAGGACCAGATGTCCTTCAACTGTGATTCCATCCATGGTGGAATGCCATTCTGACCCTCATTGCCTTGGCCCCCCCTACATGAGCAGTGGCAACCTGGGTCAGATAGCATCGAGCTGCCAACACCCATGGAACCGTAATCCAGAGGAGTCAGCTGCGGTTCAGTGGGTAGCACTTTTGCCTCTGAGTCAGAAGGTTGTGGTTTCAGGTCCCACTCCAGAGACTTGAGCACATACTCCAGGCTGACACTCCCTCTAGTGCAGCACTGAGACAGTGTTGCACTGTTGGAGGTGCTGTCCTCTGTATGAGATGTTAAACCGAGGCCCCGTTTGCCCTGTCAGGTAGACGTAAAAGATCCTATGTCACTATTCAAAGAAGAGCAGTGTCCTGGTCAATACTTATCCCTGAACCAACATTACTGAAAAACAGATCATTATCACGTTGCTGTTTGTGGGAGCTTGCTGTACGCAAATTAGCTGCCGCGTTGCTTGCATTACAACAGTGACTACACTTCAAAAGTACTTCATTGGCTGTAAAGTGCTTTGAGACATTCTGAGATTGGAAAAGATCATTGACCTGAAATATTAACTCTGTTTCTCCCTCCACAGAGGCTGCCTGACCTGCTGAGTATTTCCAGGATTTTCGGTTTTTATTTCAGATTTCCAGCATCTGCAGTATTTTGCTTTTGTCCTCCTTTTGGAATCTGGACTTGCGCCTGTTATGCTAAGGTAAGGCACAGCTGATTATGATTTGCGATTGAGAACCCAAGTGTAAAGCCCATAGTGTAGACACCATGAAAGTTGTAAAGTGTAGGAGAGAAGGGAAGAACATAAGAACGTAAGAAATAGGAGCAGGAGTCGGCCATTTGACCCCTCGAGCCTGCTCCGCCATTCAACAAGATCAATCTTCTACCTCAGCTCCACTTTCCTGCACTATCTCCATATTCCTTGATTCCCTTAATATCCAAAAATCTATTGATCTCTGTCTTGAATATACTCAATGACTGAGCCTCCACAGCCCTCTGGGGCAGAGAATTCCAAAGATTCACCACCCTCTGAGTGAAGAAATTTCTCCTCATCTCAGTCCTAAATGTCCGACCCCTTATTCTGAGACTGTGACCCCTGGTTCTAGACTCCCCAGCCAGGGGAAACATCCTCCCTGCATCTACCCTGTCAAGCCCTGAAAGAATTTTGTACGTTTCAATGAGATCACCTCTCATTCATCTAAACTCCAGAGAATATAGGCCTAGTCTACTCGATCTCTCCTCATAGGACGATCCCCCCATCCCAGGAATCAGTCTGGTGAACCTACTTTGCACTCCATCTATGGCAAGTATATCCTTCCTTAGGTAAGGAGACCAAAACTGTACACGATACTCCAAGTGGTCTCACCAGGGCCAGATATAAGTGCAGTAAGACGTGTTTACTCTTATACTCAAATTCTCATGTAATGAAGGCCAACATACCATTTGCTTTCCTAATTGCTTGCTGTAACTGCATGTTAACTTTCAGTGATTTGTGTACAAGGACACCCAGCTCCCTCTGAACAGCAACATTTCCCAATCTCTCACCATTTAAAAAATACTCTTTAACAGCTTCTACAAGTATGTAAAAAGAAAAAGATTAGTGAAGACAAATGTAGGCCACTTCCAGTCAGAAACGGGAGAATTTATAATGGGGAACAAGGAAATGGCAGAGCAATTAAACAAATACTTTGGTTCAGTCTTCATGGAAGAGGACACAAATAATTTCCCAGAAATCCTAGGGAACAAAGGGGGAGAAATTCAGTATCGCCCCATTTGGGGCGCAATTATCGGCCAGGCGCAAAGATTAGCGCCTGCCGCTAATTATCGCCTCCGACTGCAAACTTGGCTTTTATCGTCCCTGGAGGTGATTGAAGCGCTAAATCAGGCCTTTCAATCTGTCTTAAGGCGCAAAGGCCAAGGAGCGAGGCGCTAACTCACAGCGCTGGTGAAGCTCATGTGATGTCAGTCAGCAATGGAACACAGACACACTGGCACCGGCCAATTCTTAAAGGGGAGTTCTGATGAACGGTCATCGACCTGAAACGTTAACTCTGTTTCTCTCTTCACAGATGCTGCTTGACCTGCTGAGTTTCTCCAGAATTTTCTGTTTTTATCTTAAAGGGGAGGGTCGATCTTGCTCTCCATCCACATCCTGTTCATTGCAGCCTTGAGTCTCGGCCTGGAGAGACCTGTACATCAAATCTGCTGGAAAGAACAATGGAGAGACCCAGGGAAAGAGCTCAGAGTGCAGCCCCCACAGTCTCTTCTAAATAGATACAAGGAAGGGCAAATCAAAATGAACCTGCAAAGTGCTGCTCAGTACCCAAAACTCCTTCACACAGTGTAGAATCTCTCCAGAAGTCTCTCTCGCTCTCAGACTGCGTGGTGCAAAAATGTCATCAACAAAAAAAGGCAGGAAGCGGTCGCCTTTAAATAGCGCTCCCCCAGTCCCTTCCTGACTGCAAAACGCTCCCCTCAACCTGTCGCTGCTAGCGGCAGGTGTTAAGGCAGGGGGCGCCACTCAATTTCCAGTCCGGGGCGCTACCGGGGTGTTGCGCACTCGACTGATGTCACGATCTGCCGGCGCAGGAGATCATGGCGGTAGTGTTTAACGCCGCCGCAAAATGTCCTGTCAATTTCGCGAGAGGCGCAGATATCGCCGCGCCCGGGCGCTAGTTGGTTTGCGCCCCACTTAGCACCCTCTTAAGGCGCTAGTGGGTGGCGCTACCAACTGAATTTTTCCCCCCAAGGGTCTAGTGAGAAGGAGGAGTTAAAGGAAATTAGTATTCGTAAAAAAAGTGTTGGAGAAATGAATGGGACTGAAAGCCGATAAATCCCCAGGGCCTGATAATCTGCATCCCAGAGTACTGAAAGAGATAGCCATGGAAATAATGGATGCATTGGTTGTCACCTTCCAAAATTCTATAAATTATGAAACAATTCCTGCAGATTGGAGGGTGGCAAATGTAACCCCCTACTATTTAAAAAAGGAGGGAGAGAGAAAACAGGGAACTACAGACTGGTTAGCCTAACATCAGTAGTAGGGAAAATGCTAGAGTCTATTATAAAGGATGTAATAACAGGACACTTAGAAAATATCAACGGGATTAGACAAAGTCAACATGGATTTATGAAAGGGAAATCGTGTTTGACAAACCTACTGGAGATTTTTGAGGATGTAACTGGTAGAATAGATAAAGGAGAACTGGTGGATGTGGTGTATTTGGATTTTCAGAAGGCCTTTGATAATGTTCCACATAAGAGGTTAGTGTGATAAATTAAAGCACATGGGATTGGGGATAATATACTGGCATGGATTGAAAATTGGTTAACAGACAGGAAACAGACAGTAGGAATAAATGAGTCTTTTTCGGGGTGGCAGGCGGGGACTAGTGGGGTACCGCAGCGATCAGTGCTTGGGCCCCAGCTATTCACAATATATATCAATGATTTGGATGAGGGAACCAAATGTAATATTTCCAAGTTTGCTGATGACACGAAACTAGGTGGGATTGTGAGTTGTGAGGAGGATGCAAAGAGGCTTCAAGGCAATTTAGACAAGTTGAGTGAGTGGGCAAATACATGGCAGATGCAGGATAACGTGGATAAATGTGAAGTTATCCACTTCAGTAGGAAAAACAGAAAGGCAGAGTATTATATAAATGGTGATAGATTGGGAAATGTTGATGTACAAAGGGACCTGGGTGTCCTTGTACATCAGTCACTGAAAGCAAACATGCAGGTACAGCAAGCAGTTAGGAAGGCAAATGGTATGTTTGCCTTCATTGCAAGAGGATTTGAGTACAGGAGCAAGGATGTCTTACTACTTTTATACATGGGCCTTGGTGAGACCACACCTGGAGTACTGTGTGCAGTTTTGGTCTCCTTACCTAAGAAAGGATATACTTGCCATAGAGGGAGTGCAGCGAAGGTTCACCAGACTGATTCCTGGGATGGCAGGACTGTCGTGTGAGGAGAGATTGGGTCGACTAGGCCTGTATTCACTAGAGTTTAGAAGAATGAGAGGGGATCTCATTGAAATGTATAACATTCTGACAGGGCTAGACAGACTGGATGCAGGGCGTATGTTTCCCCTGGCTGGAGGGGTCTAGAACAAGGGGTCACAGTCTCAGGATATGGGGTAGGACATTTAGGACTGCAATAAGGAGACATTTCTGCACTCAGAGGGTGGTGAATCCGTGGAATTCTCTACCACAGAAGGCTGTGGAGGCCAAGTCACTGAATATATTTAAGAAGGAGATAGATAGATTTCTGGACACAAAAGGCATCAAGGGGTCATAGAGTCATAGAGTCATAGAGTAATACAGCACGGATAGAGGCCCTTCGGCCCATCGTGTCCATGCCGGCCATCAAGCCCTGTCTAATCTAATCCCATATTCCAGCATTTGGCCCGTAGCCTTGTATGCTATGGCATTTCAAATGCTCATCCAAATGCTTCTTAAATGTTGTGAGGGTTTCTGCCTCCACAACCCTTTCAGGCAGTGAGTTCCAGACTCCAACCACCCTCTGGGTGAAAAAGTTCTTTCTCAAATCCCCTCTAAACCTCCCGCCCTTTACCTTGAATCTATGCCCCCTAGTTATTGACCCCTCTACTAAGGGGAAAAGCTCCTCAGCATCCATCCTATCTATGCCCCTCACAATTTTGTACACCTCAATCATGTCCCCCCTCAGCCTCCTCTGCTCCAAGGAAAACAAACCCAATCTGCCCAGTCTCTCTTCATAGCTGAAGCGCTCCAGCCCTGGTAACATCCTGGTGAACCTCCTCTGCACCCTCTCTAACGCGATCACATCTTTCCTGTAGTGTGGCGACCAGAACTGCACACAGTATTCCAGCTGTGGCCTAACCAGTGTTTTATACAGCTCCATCATAACCTCCTTGCTCTTATATTCTATGCCTCGGCTAATGAAGGCAAGTATCCCATATGCCTTTTTTACCACCTTATCCACCTGTTCCGCCGCCTTCAGGGATCTGTGTACCTGCACACCCAGATCCCTCTGACCCTCCGTCTTGCCTAGGGTCTTTCCCTTCATTGTGTATTCCCTTGCCTTGTTAGACCCCCCAAAGTGCATCACCTCGCACTTTTCCGGGTTAAATTCCATTTGCCACTGTTCCGCCCATCTGACCAACCCATCTATATCGTTCTGCAGACTGAGGCTACCCTCCTCGCTATTTACCACCCTACCAATTTTAGTATCATCCGCGAATTTACTGATCATACCCTTTACATTCATATCCAAGTCATTAATGTAGACCACAAACAGCAAGGGACCCAGCACCGATCCCTGTGGTACCCCACTGGCCACAGGTTTCCAGTCACAAAAACAACCTTCGACCATCACCCTCTGCCTTCTGCCACTAAGTATGGGGAGAGATATGGTATTGAGATAGAGGATCAGCCATGATCATATTGAATGGCAGTGCAGGCTTGAAGGGCCAAATGGCCTACTCCTGCTCCTATTTTTCGATGTATATTTGTTTCTATGTTCCTTTTCTATTCTTCCTACCAAAGTGGATAACTTCACATTTCTCCACATTATATTCCATTTGCCATGTTCTAGCCCACTCACTTAGCTTGTCTATATCTCCTTGAAGCCACTTTGCATCCTTGTCACAACTTACATTCCCACCCAGCTTTGTATCAGTTGTCAGCTGTGGCTCAGTGGGCAGCACACTCGCCTCTGAGTCAGAAGGTTGTGGGTTTAAGACACACTCTAGCGACTTGAGCACCTAAAGCTAGGCTGACACTCCAGTGCAGTGCTGAGGGAGTGCTGCACTGTCGGAGGTGCCGTTTTTCAGACGAGACGTTAAACCAACACCCCGTCTGCTCTCTCAGGTGGATGTAAAAGATCCCATGGCACTATTTCGAAGTAAGATCGGGGGAGTTATCCCCGGCGTCCTGGCTAATATTTATCCCTCAACTAACATAACAAAAACAGATTATCTGGTCATTATCACATTGCTGTTTGTGGGACCTTGCTGTGCACAAATTGGCTGCCGCTTTCCCCACATTACAACAGTGACTCCACTTCAAATAGTACTTCATTGGCTGTAAAGCGCTTTGAGACGTCCGGTGGTCGTGAAAGGCGCTATATAAATGCAAGTGTTTCTTTCTTTTCTTTCAAACTTCGATATATTACATTTGTCCCCTCATCCAAATCATTGATGTAGATTGTGAATAGCTGAGGCCCAAGCACTGATCCTTGCGGCACCCCACTAGTTACAGCCTGCCAACCCGAAAATGACCTGTCTATTTCTACTCTCTGTTTTCTGTCCGTTAACCAATCCTCAATCCATGCTAATATATTACCCCAATCCCATGAGCCCTAATTTTGTTTAATAACCTCTTGTGTGGCACCTTATCGAATGCCTTCTGAAAATCCAAATACACCACATCCATTGGTTCCCCCTTATCTATTCTGCTAGTTACAACCTCAAAACACTCTAACAGATTCGTTGAAACGCGATTTCCCTTTCATAAATCCATCTTGACTCTGCCCAATCCTATCATTATTTTCTAAGTGTCCTGTTACCAAATCCTTAATAATAGATTCTAGCATTTTCCCTACTACTGTTGTCAAGCTAACTGGTCTGTAGTTCTCCGTTTTCTCTCTCCCTCCTTTCTTAAATAGTGGGGTTACATTTGCTACCTTCCAATCTGTGGGAACCATTCTCGAACCTATGGAATTTTGGAAAATGACAACCAATGCATCCACTATCTCTATAGCCACCTCTTTCAACACCCTAGGATGTAAGCCATCAGGTCATGGGGATTTATTGGCTTCCAGTCCCATTAATTTCTCCAGTACTTTTTTTAATTATACTAATTTCTTTCACTTCCTCATTCTCGCTGGACCCTTGGTCCTCCACTATTTCCGGGAGGTTTTTTCCATCTTCTTCCGTGAAGACAGACACAAAACATTTGTTCAATTTCTCTGCCATTTCCTTACTCCCTATTATAAGTTCTATCTCAGCCTGTAAGGGACCCACATTTACTTTTGCTAATCTTTTTCTTTTTACATACCTATAGAAGCTTTTACAGTCTGTTTTTATGTCTCTCGCTAGTTTACTCTCATATTCTATTTTCCCTTTCTTTATCAATTTCGTGGTCCTCCTTTGCTGAATTCTAAAATCCTCCCAATCCTCAGGCTTACTGCTCTTTTTGGCAAAATTATAAGCCTCTTCCTTTGATCTAATACTATCTTTAACTTCTCTTGTTAGCCACGGTTGGACCACTTTTCCTGTGGGGTTTTTGTGCCTTAAGGGAATGTATATTTGTTGTAAATTATGTATTGATTCTTTAAATGCTAGCTATTGCTTGTCTACCGTCATACCTTTTAATGTAGTTTCCCAATCTACTGTAGCCAAATCGCCACTCATAAATCTAGGCTGACACTCCCAGTGTAGTACTGAGGGAGTGCTGCACTGTCGGAGGTGCCGTCTTTCAGATGAGACATTAAACAGAAGCCCTGTCTGCTCTCTCAGGTGGATGTAAAAGATCCCATGGCACTATTTTGAAGAAGAGCAGGGGAGTTATCCCTGGTGTCCTGGCCAATAGTTATCCCTCAATCAACATAACAAAAACAGATTATCTGGTCATTATCACATTGCTGTTTGTGGGAGCTTGCTGTGCGCAAATTGGCTGCCGCGTTTCCGACATTACAACGGTGACTACACTTCAAACGTACTTCATTGGCTGTAAAGCGCTTTGAGAGGTCTGGTGGTTGTGAAAAGTGCTATATAAATGCAAGTCTTTCTTTCCTTAGGGACCACTGCTTTTCTTGATATATATTAATGATTTGGACTTAGGTGTACAGGGCACTATTTCAAAACTGTTCTCATTGGCGGAAGGGTCGAGAACCAGAGGACACAGATTGAAGGTGATTGGCAGAAAATCCAAAGGCGACATGGGGAGAAACTTTTTTACCCAGCGAGTGGTTATGATCTGGAATGCACTGCCTGAAAGGTTGGTGGAGGCAGATTCAATCGTGGCAGCTTTCAAAAGGGAATTGGATAAGTACCTGAAGAAACAAAATTTGCAGGGCTACGGGGATAGGGTGGGGGAGTGGGACTAGCTGAAGTGCTCTTGCAGAGAGCCGGCATGGACTCGACGGGCTGAATGGCCTCCTTCTGTGCTGTAACCATTCTATGATTCTAAATAGTATCTGTAACATCCATTGGAAATGGCAGACAGAAGCCTTGGTTTACTGCTTCCTCTGAAGGTTGGCATCTCCAATAAAAATCCAAGAATTTCTTTCTTTATTGGTGATAAAGCCTTCTGCTAGCTTAAAAAAAAGGAAGACTTGTATTTCTATAGCGCCTTTCACGACCTCTGAATGTCCCAGAATGTTTTACAGCCAATGGCGCACTTTTGTCACTGTTGTAATGTAGGAAACATGGCAGCTAATTTGCGCACAGCAAGCTCCCACAAACAGCAATGTGATAATGACCAGATAATCTGTTTTTAGTGATGTTGGTTGAGGGATAAATATTGGCCCCAGGACACCGGGGAGAACTCCCCCTGCTCTTCTTCGAAACAGTGCCATGGGATCTTTTACGTCCACCTGAGAGAGCAGACGGGGCCTCGGTTTAACGTCACATCCGAAAGCTTAGCCAAACTCTTTGGAACTGCCTAAACCCGGCAAGCTCTCTACTTCTTTCTCCACATTTAAAAACCTACACAGGACCCACCTTTAGCGGCCAAGGTTTAGGCCACGCTCTATAATCGCTCCCACATAGCTCAGTGTCCTTTCCCAACAACAACAAGTTGCATTTATATAGCACCTTTAACGTAGTAAAATGCCCCAAGACGCTTCACTGGAGCGTAATCAGACAAAGATTGACACCGAATCAAAGAGGCAGTTTTTAGGACAGGTGATGAAAAGCTTGCTGAAAGAGGTAGGTTTTAAGGGGGATCTTAGAGTCATAACTGTCTAAGTTATGATCTAAGATGACTCTAAGATCTTAAAGGAGAAGAGAGAGGTGGAGCGGCAGAGAGGTTGAGGGAGGGAATTCCAGAGCTTAGGGCCTCGACGGCTGAAGGCTCGGCCGCCAATAGTGGTGTGAATGAAGTGGGGGTGGATAAGAAGACAGAATTGGAGGAATGCATAGCTCTCGGAGGGCTGTAGGGCTGGAGGAGGTTACAGAGATGGGGAGGGACGAGGTCATGGAAGGATTAGATACAAAGGGATGAGAATTTTAAAATTGAGTTGTTCGGGGACCGGGAGCCAATGTAGGTCAGCACAGGGGTGATGGGTGAACGGGTCTTGGTGCAAGTTAGGACACGGGCAGCGGAGGTTTGGATGTGCTTAAGTTTATGGAGGGTGGAAGAGGGAAGCAGACCTGGATAGAACTGGAACAGTTGAGTCCAGAGGGGACAAAAGCATAGATTTATTTGATTGTGAAATGCATTGAGAGACATTTTCTACATTAAATATAAGCTGATGCTGCTCATGTGGTTTCACGAGTTGGCCTATGGGTCATCTCTTGAAATCGGGATGACTGGTGTGGGTGCTGCGATTAATTATGGCTTTCTCTACTACTTCAGCTAGCCTTGATCTTTTTCTCGCCCATTCTTTATGCAAATTTGTAATGTGTGCAGAATTTCCTTAATACCTGATGTAATTATTTTCCTTCATGTTTCTTAATTATGTACCAAGGCTTTTCGAAGCATGTTTTTACAAATCTTGAGGGGAGAAATGGGACCCAGGAGATAACATCTGTCCTTCTATTAGAACACTTCTCAATTTCATTCTACCACAAACAATTTTGCAATATTGAAGAGGGAGTCTCATGAGGAGGACACTTCTACAAGGCAGTCTCATAATCAGAAGTCCTTAAAAAGGAAATCTGATCATCTCGATCTTTCAACGGATGAATGTCCCCATCAGGACCACTTAACAACAACAACTTGGATTTATACAGCGCCTTTAACACAGTAAAACATCCCAAGGTGCTTCACAAGAGTATTATAAGACAAAAAATTGACACCGAGCCAGATAGAAATTAGGGCAATGACCAAAAGCTTGGTCAAAGAGGTAGGTTTTAAGGAGCGTCTTAAAGGAGGAAAGAGAGGTGGAGAGGAGTTTAGGGAGGGAGTTCCTGAGGTTAGGGCCTCAGCAGCTGAAGGCACGGCCACCAATGGTTGAGTGATTATAATCAGGGATGCTCAAGAGTGCAGAATTTGAGGAGCACAGATATCTCGGGAGGTTGTGGGGCTGAAGGCGATTACAGAGATAGGGAGGGGCGAGGACATGGAGGGATTTGAAACAAAAATGAGAATTTTGAAATCAAGGCACTGCATAACCGGGAGCCAATGTAGGTCAGCGAGCACAGGGGAGATGGGCGAACGGGACTTGGTGCGAGTTAGGACGCGGGCAGCCGAGTTTTGATGACCTCAAGTTTACATAGGGTGGAGTGTGGGAGGCCAGCCTGGAGTGCGTTGGAATAGTCAAGTCTAGAGGTAACAAAGGCGTGGATGAGGGTTTCAGCAACAGATGAGCTGAGGCAAGGGCGGAGACGGGCGATGTTACGGAGGTGGAAGTAGGCGGTCTTTGTTATGCTGCGGATATGTGGTCGGAAGCTCAGTTCAGGGTCAAATATGACACCAAGGTTGCGAACAGTGTGATTCAGCCTCAGACAGATGTTAGGAAAGGGATGGAGACAGTGGCTAGGGAACAGAGTTCATGGCGGGGACCGAAAACAATGGCTTTGGTTTTCCCAATATTTAATTGGAGGAAATTTTTGCTCATCCAGAACTGGATGTCAGACAAGCAGTCTGACAATTTAGAGACCATGGAGGGGGCGAGAGAAGTGGTGAGGTAGAGCTGGGTGTCGTCAGTGTACATGTGGAAACTGATGCTGTGTTTTCAGATGATGTCGCCAAGGGGCAACATGTAGGTGAGAAATAGGAGGGGGCCAAGGATAGATCCTTGGGAGACACCAGAGGTAATGATGAGGAAGTGGGAAGAGAAGCCGTTGCAGGTGATTCTCTGGCTACGATTAGATAATAAGAATGGAACCAGGTGAGTGCAGTCCCACCCAGCTGGACGACGGTGGAGAGGCTTTGGAGAAGGATGGAGTGGTCAACCGTATCAAAGGCTGCAGACAAGTCAAGAAGGACGAGGAGTAATCAAGTTTGGAGTTGGCAAAAACATGGGAGGGGATTTCGGGAATGAGGTAGGCCAGAGGTGGGCAATGGTGCAGAGGTAGATGTACGCAGTCTTGGAGGTGGAAAGGATGGTGGAATTGATGTTAAGCTCAGTGTTGAACAAAATGCTGAGGTTGCACATGGTTTTGCACAGTCTGAGCGAGTGGCCAATGGGAAGATTTTAAAATTCTCATCCTTGTTTGCCAATCCATCCATGGCCACGCCCCGCCCTGTAACATCCTTCAGCCCTATAACCCCCCGAGGTATCTGCGCTCCTCTAATTCTGGTCTCTCGCGCATCCCTGATTTTAATAGGTCCACCATTGGTGGCTGTGCCTTCAGCTGCCGAGGCCCTAAGCTCTGGAATTCCCTCCCTAAACCTCTCCGCCTCTCTACCTCTCTCTCCTCCTTTAAGACTCTCCTTAAAACCTACCTCTTTGACCAAGCTTTTGATCATCTGCCCTAATATCTCCTTATGTGACTCCGTATCAAATTTGGTTTGATAACGCTCCTGTGAAGCACCTTGGGATGTTTTACTATGTTAAATGTGCTGTATAAATGCAAGTTGTTGTTAAATTTATGTTGGGTGCTGAAAGCGATGGCTTCAGTCTTATTGAGTTTTACCATTTCGATCCCTTGAGACTTGAGCACAAAAATCAAGGCTGACCCTACCAGTGCACTGCTGAGGGTGTGCTGCACTGTTGGAGGTGCCGTCATTTGGATGATACATTAAACCGAGGCTCCTTCCACAGACCATCTACAATGGAGACAATCCAATTTCTGCAATCTCCCAAAGGAATTGAATAATCATGAGTAAACCGCCCATGAAAGAACCCAAAGGTAATTGAGGTTATTGAACTAACATTACAATTAGTCATCATTGACCTATTGCTTTTCACAGGCGTTATTTACAATCTCTCTCAGCCAGCACTCTGTGTTATTGACTGCGGCCGTGAAATTCAGCACCTTAGCGTCGGCAATTAAGGCTGGTTTGGAGTAAAAAATGGCAGCTGCCTCATTCCACCCACTTCCAGCCCGGCCCTGCCCGGCCCACGTTGTTTGCCGTCTTGATGATGGCGACAGCGCAGGCGGGATGTGCGTGCGCTGTCAGTAGGCAGAATAGGCAGATCGCGACGCCAGTCAGTGTGTAACGCAGATTTAATGCACGACCTGCACATTCTGGACGTCACCTCGCCAATCAACGCCCTCTCCTAAACATGCCCTCTCCAATCAACGCCCTCTCCTAAACACGCCCTCTCCATTCAACGCTCTCACCTAAACACGCCCTCTCCTAAACACGTCCTCTCCAGTCAACGCCCTCTCCTAAACACGCCCTCTCCTAAACAAAGCCCTCTCCAGTCAATGCTCTCTCCTAAACACGCCCTCTCCAATCAACACCCTCTCCTAAACACGCCCTCTCCAGTCAACGCTCTCTCCTAAACACGCCCTCTACTAAACATGCCCTCTCCAGTCAACGCTCTCTCCTAAACACGCCCTCTCCAATCAACGCCATCTCCATTCAACGCCCCCTTCCTAAACACGGCCTCTCCAGTCAACACTCTCTCCTAAAGACGCCCTCTCCAATCAACGCCCCCTTCCTAAACACACCCTCTCCAGTCAACGCTCTCTCCTAAACACGCTCTCTCCAATCAATGCCCTCTCCAATCAACGCCCTCTCCATTCAACGCCCCCTTCCTAAACAAGCCCTCTCCAGTCAACGCTCTCTCCTAAACACGCCCTCTCCATTCAATGCCCCCTTCCTAAACATGCACTCTCCAGTCAACGCTCTCTCCGAAACAACACCTCTCCAGTCAACGCTCTCTCCTAAACACACCCTCTCCAATCACTGCCCTCTCCTAAACACGCCCTCGCCAATCAATTCCCGCTCCTAAACACGCCCTCTCCAATCAACACCCTCTCCTAAACACGCCCTCTCCTAAACACGCCCTCTCCAATCAACACCCTCTCCTAAACACGCCCTCTCCAGTCAACGCTCTCTCCTAAAGACGCCCTCTACTAAACACGACCTCTCCAGTCAACGCTCTCTCCTAAACACGCTCTCTCCAATCAATGCCCTCTCCATTCAACGCCCCCTTCCTAAACAAGCCCTCTCCAGTCAACGCTCTCTCCTAAACACGCCCTCTCCATTCAATGCCCCCTTCCTAAACACGCACTCTCCAATCAACGCTCTCTCCGAAACACGCCCTCTCCAGTCAACGCTCTCTCCTAAACACACCCTCTCCAATCACTGCCCTCTCCTAAACACGCCCTCGCCAATCAACCCCCCCCTCCTAAACACGCCCTCTCCAATCAACACCCTCTCCTAAACACGCCCTCTCCTAAACACGCCCTCTCCAATCAACGCTCTCTCCTAAACACGCCCTCTCTTAAACACGCCCTCTCCTAAACACACCCCCTCCAGTCAACGCTCTCTCCTAAACACGCCCTCTCCTAAACACGCCCTCTCCAATCAACGCTCTCTCCTAAACACGCCCTCTCCTAAACACGCCCTCTCCTAACCACGCCCTCTCCAATCACTGCCCTCTCCTAAACACGCCCTCTCCAATCACTGCCCTCTCCTAAACATACCCTCTCCAATCAACGCCCTCTCCTAAACACGCCCTCTCCAATCACCGCCCTCTCCCAAACACGCCCTCTCCTAAACATGCCCTCTCCAATCACTGCCTTCTCCTAAACACACCCTCTCCTAAACACGCCCTCTCCTAAACACGCCCTCTCCAATCAACGCCCTCTCCTAAACACGCCCTCTCCAATCAACACCATCTCATAAACACGCCCTCTCCTAAACACGCCCTCTCCAATCAACGCCCTCTCCTAAACACACCCTCTCCAATCAACGTCCTCTCCTAAACACGCACAGCTGAATGAGCCTTCAGCTGCATGTGGAACACCCCCAACAATGCAACTGAAAGGGATACATCCAACTTGCAGGGAAGTGCATCATTTCTCTTGTACTAGCTCTTGCAGGGTTTGTATGAATACTGGCTTGCTGGAAGACATTTATAACGTTGGTAAAGTGTGCAGGGAGTGCTGCTGGACATTGGGAAACAAGAACTATAGAAGACAGGAGCAGGAGTAGGCCATTCGGCCCCTCGAGCCTGTTCCGCCATTTAATGAGATCATGGCTGATCATCCAAACTCAGTACGATAGCAAAATACCGCGGAAGCTGGAAATCCGAAATAACAACAGAAAATGCTGGAAAAACTCAGCAGGCCAGGCAACATCCGTGGAGAGAGAAATAGAGTCAACGTTTCAGGTCGAAACCAGCATTTTCTGTTATCCAAATTCAGTACCCTGTCCCTGCTTTCTCCTCATATCCCTTGATGCCTTTTGTCTTAAGAAATATATCCAACTCCTTCTTGAATACATTTAATGAATTGGCATCAACTGCCTTCTGTGGTAGAGAATTCCACAGGTTCACCACTCTCTGGGTGAAGCAATTCCTCCTCATCTCAGTCCTAAATGGCTTACCCCTTATCCTTAGACTGTGACCCCTGGTTCTGGACTCCCCCGCCATTGGGAACATCCTTCCAGCATCTAGTCTGTCTAGTCACAGAATCACAGAAACCCCACAGTGCAGATAGAGGCCATTTCGGCCCATCGAGCCTGCACCGACACATATCCCACCCCTGTTAGAATTTTATAAGTTTCAATGAAATCCCCTCTCATTCTTCTAAACTCCAGCGAGTATAAGCCTAATCGACCCAATCTCTCCTCATACGTCATTCCTGCCATCCCAGGCATTGGCTACTACTGGAAGGGCTCTGAGTACACTGCTCGCTCGCAGTCATGGGGGGCTCCAGTTGCAGGCCCCCTCGCACTCAAGTATGGCAGGAAGATGGAGCAGAGGCAGCAAAGAAGACAAGCTGCTCGCAGAGGGAGGAGGAGGAGGGCTCTCAGCAGGAGGCCTTACACCCACCTAGGGTCCTCTGGGAGCCCTTCTCCTACCTGCTCCTAAGCCAGGAGCAGTGTGTGCGGCAGCTCCACTTCACCCAGGAGGTGGTCGCACAACTCTGCCACCTCTTGGAACCAGACCTGCAGCATCAGAGCAGGGTGACGACGGCACTGACAGTGGCCCTCAGGATGACCGAGGTCCAAATTATTTTCGGCAGCAGATCCTTCCAGGCTGAAACAGGCGACATCGCAAACAGTCTCACAGTTTGCCGTCCATCGCTGCAACCGGGAGTTCACAGAGGCACTGTACTCTAGGAGCAGGGACTACATTGTCTTCTCTCTAAACAGAGGGAAGCAGGAGAAGCGCGCACATGACTTTGCCAGGATATCAGGCTTCCCCATGTTGCAGGGCGCCATCGACTGCACTCATGTGGCTTTGTGGGCGCCGCATTTCTATGCTGAGATGTATCATAACCACAAAGGGTCCCACTCATTGATGTGCAGTTGGTGTGCAACCAGCTACACTGACAATGAGGCACTTCTTTCAGAAAGCACCTCCCCTTTAAGAAGTGCAGACAGCATTTCACTCTGCAGGCAACCTTTAAATAGAGATCACATTTCCCACAAAACTGGGTCCCCTGCTGAGCACTGAGCCAAGCAGCAGCATGCTCAGCGCTGGGCTCATCACTTCAATCATCTTAATTAGCATGCAGCACGGATTTAACGTGCTGCCTGCATTACTTTCAACGGGCACGGGCAGATCGCGATCACGATCCCCCACCCGTTTTCGGGCCTTATCAAATTTAGTCCCTTATATCTCTACTGATGTTAATCCAGCTCCCTCACACTGTCACTCAGTAACCCCTCTCCCCCAGCACCCTGTGTTACTGACTGTATCTCTACTGATGTTAATCCAGCTCCCTCACACTGTCTCTCAGTAACCCCTCTCCCCCAGCGCCCTGTGTCACTGACTGTATCTCGACTGATGTTAATCCAGCTCCCTCACACTGTCACTCAGTAACCCCTCTCCCCCAGCGCTCTGTGTTACTGACTGTATCTCTACTGATGTTAATCCAGCTCCCTCACACTGTCACTCAGTAACACCTCTCCCCAGCACCCTGTGTTACTGACTGTATCTCTATTTTGCTGTTTTAAATTGTTTGGACCCCTTTAACAATGTCTCCTTCTTTCTCCAATATATCTGGTATAAACACAGCACTCATATTTCTGCCCTTTTAATGTTACTGCGTGATTGTAAACAAATTAAATTGGTTATGGAAACCAGAAATGAATCTCAAAAGCCCCATATTTAAAAGGCTTTACAATTCAAATCAACCTGTTTCATTACAACTTCACCATTTCAATAAATCAAGCACTTACATGTACATGTAAAATCTTTTTCATTATTATTTATCAGTCGACTGAATATTTGTTGGACTTTCGTGATTTAATAATGAGTACCAAGGGATATGAAGTTAAGGCGGATAAAATGGAGTTGAGAAACAGTCAGCCATGTTCTGGGGGGCCATGTTTGAGGGGCTGAATGGCCTACTCCTGTTCCTATGTTGATTTTCTATGCTGATATAGGGAGAATGGACACTTAGAAGGAAGAAGCTATAATAGCTTTCAAAATAGTTTTCACTGGGTCCGGTAGCACAGTAGTTGTGTTACTGGACTAGTAATCCAGAATCTTGGACTAATGATCTAGGGACATGACTTCAAATCACACTCAGTTTAAATTCAGTTAATTAACTAAATCTGGAATAAAAAGTTAGCATCAGTAATGGTGACCAGGAGTGTAGTAAAAACCCATCTAGTTCTCTAATGTCCTACAGGGAAGGAAATCTGCTGTCCTCACCCGGTCTGGCCGATATGTGACGCCAGACCCACAGCAATGTGGTTGACTCTTAACTGCCCTCTGAAATGGCCCAGCAAGCCCCTCAGTTGTACCAACCTGCTACAAACAAGTATAACAGCACTTCACCCCATGGAATGCGGCGGCTCACCACCACCTACTCGAGGGCAATTAGGGATGGGCACTAAATGCTGCCAGTGATGGCCACATCCCGTGAATGAATAAAAAAAAAAGTGGATAAATATTTGGAACAGACATTCAAAATGGCACAGGAAACTCTTTGGTATCCGGCACCGACGGGACCGGGATGGTGCCGGTTGATTAAAAATTCCGGATGACGGAGAGGGTTATCTACCGAGGCTATTTTTAATAAACAAAATGTTAAAAATCAAGAAATGTGCAGTATACAGTAATTGGCGGATCGGAAGAGACTACCAGCAGCGCAGGAGAGTCAGACTCCTGTTATTGAGGTGTTCGGACTTCCGACAACACCAAGAAGCCCAGTAGTGGCAGTTTGGAGAACTACCCCCACTGACTGACTCGGTCACCGCGGGAGACTGGGACTCAGCAACATTTCCGGTTATTGAGGTGTTGTTTTCAGAGTGAGAATTTTGCCGGTTAATAGAGAATTCCGGATATTTAGGTGCCGTTTAAACGAGAGTTTCCTGTATAAGGATATGAGCAGGGGAATGAGATTAAAGGGATTGCTTTTCCAGAGCAATGGTAACAAGGCAAACTGTTTTTAGAAGAGGGTTGCACAAGACAGGGTCTGTCGTGACTGAATGAAAGATGGTCCACCAATGGTGGAAACGGGAGAGTGGGGAACGAGCAGCAATCCAGTGTCGTAGGTGTGGAGGGCAATGGCTGTGGTGTATGTATGGAGCATGTCGCTCAGATCGGATAGACTGAGGTCGTGAAGGGATTTGCAAGTGAGGATGAAACCGTAATTTAGGCTGGCACTTCCAGTGCAGTGCTGAGGGAGTGCTGCACTGTTAGAGATGCCGTCTTTCGGGTGAGATGTTAAAACAAGGCCCCGTCTGCCCTCTCAGGTGGACATAAAAGATCCCATGGCACTATTTCGAAGAAGAGCAGGGAAATTATCCCCATTGTCCTGGCCCATATTTATCCTTCAACCAACATTGCTAAAACAGATTATCTGGTCATTATCACATTGCTGTTTGTGGGAGCTTGCTGTGCACAAATTGGCTGCTGCGTTTCCTACATTACAGCAGTGACTACACTTCAAAAAAGTACTTCATTGGCTGTAAAGCGCTTTGAGCCGTCTGTTGGATGAAACGTTAAACCGAGGCTCCGTCTGCCCCCTCAGGTGAACGTATAAGATCCCATGGCACTATTTTGAAGAGGAGCAGGGCAGTTCTCCTCGGTGTCCTGGGCCACTATTTAACCCTCAATCAACATCAATAAAAACAGATGATCTGGTCATTATCGCATTGCTGTTTGTGGGAGCTTGCTGTGTGCAAATTGGCTGCCGCGTTTCCTACATTACAACAGTGACTATACTTCAAAAAGTACTTCATTGACTGTAAAATGCTCTGGGACATCCTGAGGTGGTGAAAGGCGCGAAATAATTGCAAGCTCCTTCTTTGAAGACCTTGAAGTGATTAGGCTGGGCACAAGAATCCACTGGCATGTGCCAAGGACATGGAGGCAGGGGCGTGCGTGACTTTGTGTGACAGAGGTCATACTCTGTGGAGTTTTGGATTAGCGGAAGTCTGTGAACAGAAGAGACAGGGAAACCAGCGAGGGGTCTGACATGAATCAGTCATTCATGAAAGAAAGACTTATGAAATAATACTGAGCGGCCTGCGGGTGGCGCTGTCCAGGGAGGGTATAAATACTCGGGCACTGGCCCAGCTTGCGCAGGACATTCTTAACAGGAACTAGTGAAGGACACAACTAGACCTCCATGTTGTAAAACAGTTGATTAAAGCTTTGTTTAACGCTTAGACCAAGTGCCTCGTAGTTTTCTTACATCAGGGTCCATTAGTTCCGAACATACAAAACTGACGGCCAGGAAAAGACCAGCTGACTCATCCAGCCTGCCCCACACCATGATAGCTGGAGCATCAGGACTAGACACTTCCTCCCTCCCTCCCCCCATCACTCCACCCTCCTCCCCCCTCCAGCCATGTAATCTCCTGGGCAAACAAACAGAGAACACATCCAAGGCCATTATGGGAAACATACTGTGGAAAATTCCTCTGCGACCACCTCAGGCAATCTGAGTGTATATAGAAAGAAAGTCTTGCAGTGCCATAGTGCCTTTCACAACCAATGGACGTCTCAAAGCGCTTTACAGCCAATGAAGTACTTTTTTGAAGTGTAGCCACTGCTGTAATGTAGGAAACGCAGCAGCCAATTTGTGCACAGCAAGCTCCCACAAACAGCAATGTGATAATGACCAGATAATCTGTTTTAGCAATGTTGGTTGAGGGATAAATATGGGCCAGGACAATGGGGATAATTTCCCTGCTCTTCTTCGAAATAGTGCCATGGGATCTTTTATGTCCACCTGAGAGGGCAGACGGGGCCTTGTTTTAACATCTCACCCGAAAGACGGCATCTCTAACAGTGCAGCACTCCCTCAGCACTGCACTGGGAGTGTCAGCCTAGATTTTTGTGCGTAAGGTCTGGAGTGGGACTTTGAACCCACAACCTTCTGACTCAGAGGCGAGGGCGCTACCCACTGAACCACTGGCTGACATAGGGGTCCTAATTCAGAGCTGCTCACTCAGGGTAACTTCGGGATGACTGGTGTGGGAAATGGAAGTAAGCAATGACGCTCTTCTGAGACTGGCACTGAGGTACAGTGCGGAGGGTGGGGTGCAAGGGGATGGGCAATAAATCCTGGCCTTGCCAGCGATGCCCAGATCCCATAAGCGAATTAAAAAATAAGCTGGGGGAGCATCTAATGAATGTTATACCTGGCCTTGGAGTGCTTTCTAGCTGACTGTGTCGTTCAAAATGGCCCTCAGCACCATCAGCCCTCACGTCGATGTACCGAGATTCACAAACTAAAACACTTACAAAAATAATGTAAGTTTGGGCCCACGACTCACCAGTCTGACTACATCTCGCAAATGAAAGCTGATAAGCACTCTCTGTAGATTGTCTTTTCATACACACACTGCTTTCAAACAACTACCAATTGAGCAAATCTTCCTTTATTAGTCTTGTAGGAGAGCCCAAACACAGTCAGTTATTATCTCTTGATTAACCTGATGTTTGCTTTTAACATCCACTGCAAATTGCTCGCCAATTGGCTTTGACAGGCTGGATGGGGAGTAAATTAGGTTCGAGGCTGAGCTCGTGTTACATGTTCTCAGGACGTGGTGGTTGAGGGAACGTGAATAGACAGTTACAGAAGCAAATCACCGCAGGAGCTGGATATCTGAAATAGAAACAGAAAATGCTGGAGATACAGAGCGGGCCTCTGACGAAGGGTCATCTGCCTGAAACATTGGGCTCGATTTTCATTGGGCCGTGGAGTCGGGATTGGAGGTGTGCGGGGGGGGTTAAATTCCCGAAATTGGGGGTCCTGGCACCATCCCGCCCCCAACCCGTCTCCATGCCAGTTTCAAAGGGGATGGGTACCCGCCCCGCACCTAGACCCGCCTCCCCGAGGCAGGAAGGGATTAGTGCTAATTAACTGCCTGTTAACAGGTAGTTTTTAGCCTAATCCCTATTTTTAAGCTTGAACTGTAGGATTCCCGACGGCTCCAAACCACGCCAAGTTGGAGGAGTCGGGCCGTCGGGTTGAAGGGCTTGGAGGGGTCGAGATGTCGGTGTTCAGGTGAGTGATGTGTGCATGAGTGCAAAGGTAACTGTGTTTGGTGTGTCTAAAGTGATTAAATAAGTTTTACATACATTTTCTTACCTTTACAGCCTTCCTTCCTTTAGGTTCGGGGAGCCCCTCATCTCACCGGCACAGAAAGCAGAATGGCTGCGATCTGTCAAAAGTGACAGCCTGCAGCTTTCTGTGCAGGAGATATTTCTAACTGAGTCTGTGGAGAAGGACTCATGTTAGAAGTAAGACTGTCAGTGTTTGACAGCTTCAAACAGCTGTGAAACGCTGATATTTCATCTGTCAAAACGTCTTGACAGAGGAAATTTCAGTCTGTGATGTCACCTGTTGCCAGGTAGTCCTTAATTGGCCTGCTGAGCCCGCTGGGTGGGCTTAACAAGGTCAATCAAGTTAAAATTGCGTGGATTGGCCACATCTTGATGGAGGCGGGACTACAACCCCGAAAGTTGTAGTCCCGTCTCCAACCCGACTCCTGAATGAAAATCCAGCCCATTGACTCTGTTTCTCTCTCCACAGATGCTGCCTGACCTGCTGAGCAGTTCCAGCATTTCCTGTGAGTTGCCAATTGCTGGGTCAGTTTCTGTTTCATGGTGAGAGGGAACAGATATGTTTGAGATGGTCAGAGGAGTGATGTGTGTCTGTGTGTGTGTGTGTGTGTGTGTGTGTGTGAGAGTGTGTGTGTGTGTGCGTGAGTGTGTTTGAGTGTGTTTGAGTGTGAGTGAGAGTGTGGCGACATCATCCAAAAACACAGCGTCAGTTTCCACATGTACGCTGACGACATCCGACTCTACCTCACTACCTCTTCTCTCGACCCCTCCACAGTCTCTAAATTGTCAGACTGCTTGTCCGACATACAGTTCTGAATGAGCAAAGATTTTCTCCAATTAAATATTGGGAAGACCGAAGCCATTGTTTTCGGTCCCCGCCACACACTTCGTTCCCTAGCCACTGACTCCATCCCTCTCCCTAACATCTGTCTGAGACTGAACCACACTGTTCGCAACCTTGGTGTCATATTTGACCCTGAAATGAGCTTCCGGCCACATATCCACAGCATAACAAAGACCGCCTACTTCCACCTCTGTAACATCGCCCGTCTCCGCCCTTGCCTCAGCTCATCCGCTGCTGAAACCCTCATCCACGCCTTTGTTACCTCTAGAGTTGACTATTCCAACACACTCCTGGCTGGCCTCCCACATTCCACCCTACGTAAAATTGAGGTCATCCAAAACTCGGCTGCCCGTGTCCTAACTTGCACCAAGTCCCGTTCGCCCATCACCCCTGTGCTCGCTGACCTACATTGGCTCCCGGTTAAGCAACGTCTCGATTTCAAAATTTTCGTCCTTGTTTTCAAATCCCTCCATGGCCTCGCCCCTCCCTATCTCTGTAATCTGCTTCAGCCCCACAACCCCCCGAGATATCTGCACTCCTCTAATTCTGCCCTCTTGAGCATCCCTGATTATAATCGCTCCAACATTGGTGGCCGTGTCTTCTGTTGCCCAGGCCCTAAGCTCTGGAATTCCCTGCCTAAACCTGTCCGCCTCTCTACCTCTCTTTCCTCCTTTAAGATGATCCTTAAAACCTACCTCTTTAACCAAGGTTTTGGTCACCTGCCCTAATTTCTCCTTATGTGAATCGGTGTCAAATTTTTTGTCTTAAAATACTCCTCTGCAGCTCCTTGGGACGTTTTACTACGTTAAAGGCGCTATATAAATACAAGTTGTTGTTGTGTGTATGTGACCTGTGTGCGTGTTTCTGTGTGTGTGATCTGTGTGTGTGTGATTTGTGTTTGTGTGTGTGTGATCTGTGTGTGTGATGTGTGTGTGTGATCTGTGTGTGTGATCTGTGTTTGTGTGTGTGTGATCTGTGTGTGTGATCTGTGTTTGTGTGTGTGTGATCTGTGTGTGTGATCTGTGTTTGTGTGATCTGTGTGTGTGTGTGATGTGTGTGTGTAAGATGTGAGGCAGTCTAAGATGGGTTTGGAGTGCCTGTGTGTAAATGCCTGGAGACTGGTAAATAAGGTTGGTGAGCTGCAGGCATAAGTAGCTACTTGGGATTATGATATAGTGGCAATAACAGAGACCTGGCTCAAACAAAGAGGAATGAGCACTTAATACAATATATTCTGGAAAGAAACAAAGGAGGGGAGGTGGCAGTATTGATCAAAGACACTGTAACAACATTAGAAAGAGATGATGTACTTGAGGGATCAAAGACAGAATCTATTTGCTTAGAATTAAGGAACACTAGAGGAGCTATTACGCTGCTGGGTGTATACTATAGGCCACCAAATAGTGGGAAATAGAGGAGCAATTCAGCAGGCACATTGCAGAAAGATAAAAGAACGTTAGAGGAGTAACAGTGGGGAACTTCACTTATCCTAATATAGACTGGGAAAATAACAGTGTGAAGGGAAAAGAGGGGGAGGAATTCCTGAAATGTGTACAAGAGGACTTTCTTGATCAGTGTGTTTTCAGCCCAACGAGGAAGGAAGCAGTGCTGGATCTAGTTCTGGTGAATGGCGTGGGGCAAGTGGAGCATGTTACAGTGGGAGAGGATGTGGGAAACAGTAATCACAATATCATCAGATGTAGAATAGTTATGGAAAAGAACAAGGAACAATAAAATGTGAAAATATTCAAGTGGAAGAGGGCTAGTTTCAGTGAGTTGAAAGGGGATCTGGAATCAAAGAATGGCAGGTAAAACAGTGAATGAGCAACGGGAGGCCTTCAAAGAGGAGGTGGTTCGAGTACAGAGCAGACACATTCCCACGAGGGGGAAAGGAAGGGCGTCCAAAGCTAGAGCTCCCTGGTGACTAAAGATATAGGGATGAAAATGAAACAGAAAAAGGAGGCTTATGATAAATGTCGGGTTCATAATTCAGTAGAGAACCAAACTGAATACTAAATGTACAGGGGAGAACTGAAAAAGGAAATAAGAGGGGCAAAGAGAGGGTATGAGAAAAGAGGAAACATAAAAGGGAACCCAAAAGCCTATAATAAACAGATAAATAGTAAAAGGGTAGTCAAAGGAGGGGTGGGGCCGATTAGGGACCAAAAAGGAGCTCTTCTTATAGAGGGCGTGGCTGAGGTACTAAATGAGTACTTTTCATCTGTCTTCACTGAAGAAGAGGATGCTGTCAATGTCACAGTAAAGGAGGAGCGGGTAGAGGAATTGGACAGGATAAAAATAGATAAAGAGGAGGTGTTAAAAATCACGAATGGTTTTGATAGAGTAAATAAGTAGAAGTTCTTTCCAGTGGCAGAAGGGTCGGTAACCAGAGGACACAGATTGAAGGTAATTAGAAAAAGAATCAGAGGCGGCATGAGGAAAAAAATAATTATGCAGCCAGTTGTTGTGATCTGGAACGCGCTGCCTGAAAGGGCGATGGAAGCAGATTCAATCGTAACTTTCAAAAGAGAATTGGATAAAGACTTGAAGGGGTAAAATTTGCAGGGCTCTGGGGAAAGAGCTAGAGGAGTGGGACTAATTGGATCGCTCTTTCAAAGCACCGACACAGGCACGACGGGCTGAATGGCCACCTTCAGTGCTGTAAGACTCGATGGGGTAAAATTTGGGTAGTGCCTGCTACCTTCGTCGGGGCACTAATTTTAGCGTCCCGAAAAAGTTAGCACACCTGCGGCCGATTTTCTCAGGTAATGCCCCGAGAGGGAGGAAGGGCGCTACTGGAAGCGCTCCACGTCCCTCTTGGGGCATAGCGAGCCAATATCGTGCCGCTACGTGCCGCTCTGTGCCACGCTGCGGCACGTCGTGCCGCGGTACTGCAGGCCTTCCTCCCCTTATTAAAAGGGGAGGGGCCTGGCGCAGCGCAGCCCAGCGCCCAGCTGGGCCACCGGGGATCAGGAATGCCGGCAAACGAGCCCGGCACTCAAAAGGAGTACCGGGCTCGCGGAGAGCAGCCGGCACCCCGTGGGGGAGGGGGCTTCACAGGAGGCCGGGAACAGCAACGGGGGCAGGTGCTGGCAGGCGGCCAGCAACAAAAATGGCCGCCCACCACCTCCCCTTTAACTAGCGCCGCCCCGGCCGCAGGTAGGCCCCCCCTGACCCCGGCGGACATAGCGTCCGGCGGTAAGTCGGGGGGCGCCACCCGATATTACAGCCTGGGCGTGAGCGAGGTGCTGCGCACGGCGATGACGTCATCGCCGGTGGCCCAGCGCTGCGCGGCGCTAATGGTTAGCGCCGTCGCTAACCTCCTGCTGAATTTCACGGGAGGCGTTAGCGGCGCCGTGCCCAGTCGCTAGTTGATTTGGGCGCTAACGGGAGGCGCAAATCAACCGAATTTAGCCCCCTATGAGTCTGTGCAGTGACTCCAGTCCCCACTATGTGGTATGACTTTTAATAATATCTAAAGTGGTCCAACAAGCCACTCAGTTAAGAAGAATAGCTACAGAGTAGAGGAGTGTCTCGAGAAGGCCCCCTACCACTTTCTCAAGATGACTATGGGTAGGCAATTAATGTAGCTGGCCCAGCATTGCCCACATCCCGAAATCAAATTAAAAAAATAACAGACCCCCAGTTTAATGTTAGAATTTAAGGACAGACATGTACACGGATGTGAAGTTAAACAATTTTAAAACATTTTTGGAAAAAGTGGAGGAGGACAGGACTGCAATGGGCAGTTGTAAGATCACGAGGGTAAGTCATAACTGGCCGTGCGACCAGACGTCTGCCTTGGACAGGGAGCAAGGTATTACAGGGCACTGGGGTTGGTGAGGAGTAGCCCAAGAGGCCCATCATTCTCACATGTTCAGTGGTGTCCTCTATATATCAACGTGTCCATGCAAACTGTGCACAAGTGCTTCAGCCGTGGTTCAGTGGGTAGCACTCTCGCCTCTGCGCCAGAAAGTTGTGGGTTCAAATCCCACTTCAGCGACTTTGAGCTCAAGAATCTAGGTGGAGGAAATACTGCACTGTCGGAGGTGCCGTCTTTCAGATAAGACGTTAAACCGAGGTCCCATCGTGCCCCATCGTGCTCTCTCAGGAGGATAGAAAAGATCCCATGGCACAATTTCAACGAAGAGCGGGTGAGTTATATTTAAATCATTTATCCCTCAATCAACATAACAAAAGCAGATGATCTGGTCATTATCACATTGCTGTTTGTGGGAGCTTGCTGTGCGCAAACTAACTGCCGTGTTTCCCGCATCCCAACAGTGACTGCACTTCAAAAAGTACATCATTGGCTGTAAAGCGCTTTGGGACGTCCTGAGGTCGTGAAAGGCGCTATAGAAATGCAAGTCTTTCTTTCTTTAATGGTTTGTGTCATGGGAATACTGCACTCATACGGGGTATATTAGCTTACTTAATGTGTCTGCTGCTCGCTTTGCAAAGTGAGGAGAACCCAGTGATCAGCAGTCAAGGAGTGGTCAAGACCTACATTTGCACCAAGCACAAGCCTTGTGATAATTGACAGACGTACTCAGAGACGTTTCTCAAGAAAAAAACTTGCATTTATGTAGCGCCTTTCACAACCTTAGGGAATACCAAAGGGCTTTACAGCCACTGAAGTATTTTTTGAAGTGTAGTCACTGTTGTAATGTAGGAAACGCGGCAGCCAATTTGCGCACAGCAAGCTCCCACAAACAGCGTTGGGAATAATGACCAGATAATCTGATGCCGGTTGAGGGATATAATTGGCCAGGACAGCAGGGATAACTCTCCTGCTCTTCTTTGAAATAGTGCCGTGGGCTACATTAACCCTAGGTTTAATGTCTCATCTGAAAGACAGCACAGTGCTGCACTCCCTCAGTACCTCGCTGACGTGTCGGCCTAGATTACAGCTTCATCCTCACCTTTCAAATCCCTTCACGGCCTCGGTCTGCCTGATCTGATCAATCTTCTCCCACACATACACCACAGCCATCGCCCTCCACACCGATGACTCTGGATTGCCGCTCGTTCCCCACTCTCCCTTTTCCACCATTAGCGGCCCATCATTGGTTCAGCCACCTCAGACCCTCTCTTGTGGAGCCCTCTTCTAAAAAACAGTTTGCGTTCTCACCTTTGCTGTGGATGAAACAATGCCGAACCCACAGCCTCCTGACTCAGAGGCAAGAGTGCTACCTGTCTTGTTTTACACACCTTGTATAAAACTAATAAATTTCAGGACATCGGAGTATTACAGTTTAACTCTTTTATTAAGCATTAGGTCTGAGATCATACTCGTAGCAGCACCATGGGGAAAGCATTGCATTAGGACCCCTAGCCTGGGTCTTCCAAACAATGGTAGTCCTTACAGATGCCTGCAGGCCAATGACAACTCAGCCTGTGATCACATGTGAATATAATAGGTATTCCTTACAGATGCCTGCGGGCCAATGATAATTCAATATGCAAATGTTACACTACCAACCGAGCCAAGACGGACACTCTAGGGCTGTTCGACCCTGTTCAGTTATTTGAGGGCACAGAACTTCTGGGACATGTAACTGAATGTTACATTCTCAATGTTTACCAGTTACTTATAGCCCCATACAATCGATGCAAAGGAAGGCAGTGAATAATAAATTATTGTTAATCTCTTGAGGCCAGTAAACAAATTCAGGTAAAACTTCCAAGAAAGATAGATCTCTTGAAATTCCTTCTAGGTCCCTGAAGTAATGGTGTAAAAACTCCAAAGTATTGATCTAACATCACATTATTCAATCCTGGTTGATTGCGGCAAAAGTCAAACAATGGACTGACCTGATTTGGCGCGGAGATAAGGAGTTGAAGAAACGGGTATAATTGTAGGCCCTCAGAAGCAACGGGGCTCTCTTGCTCCCCTCTCTTGACTCTGACCTCTTGTCTGGTCTTGGACTGCTGCCGCTCGTACTCGTGCCCTGGCCTCATGGCAGGTTCTCTTCTCGCTCCCCGCATTAAGTTGCAACCAAGGACATCCATACCAATCGCGGGAGGGGAACGAGACCCGAGTCCAAAGTCATACAGGACACACGGGCCGCAAAAAGGGGGCAGACGAAACGAGACGAAGAAAAAGGTAAAGACCCGACAAGAGCAGAGAAGGGCAGCAGAAGACGCATTGATAAAAACCGGGCGCCTAGTTATAAGCTGGCGCTTGGGGAAGAAAACATATTATATGGACAGTGAGAACAAGTTGGCTATTGAACTCTGCGTATAAGCTGGCGTTAAACGCGAGTGTCCACGCCACAACAAATATACCGACGTTCAAAGAATGGGTAGAAAAATCTAAGCAGTAAAGACTGCCAACCGTCCCACAAACGCAACGTTACCGCCAACGACCACCCGAGGGAGAAGAAGAAGAAAACCCATCGCGACGAGACGACGACGGTAGCTGAGGAGAAGAAAGGTGTGTCGCAGCAACAGCTCCAGCACGGCGCCCTGAGACCACGTGGCGACGGAATACCCCAAAGGACAGAAGCCCAAACCTCAAAACTCGCAACTGTTAAAGCAACAGGCTTGGATTTGGTGAGCATGGATTCCTGGCCCCTCATAGCTTAATCTAGTTAAGTATAGGGGTGGGATAAGGATAAGGGGATTGTTAATGTAGTTGTTTTCCCTCGATGTGCCGTGTGTTCCCCATTCCATGTATAAGTATAGTTATTGTTTATGCCTGTAATTTTTTAATCAGTAATTTCTCATCAGACTGTGTTTTCATTTCTGTTTTAATAAAATCTTGGTTTTCCTTACACCAAACCACTTGTCTACTCGATTTTCTGTATCGCCGCCTGTACCTAAGTCCAGTGTCCAGAACCCAGGGGTGTGGGAGCGATTCGAACCGCTCACAGGCAGTCAGGGGCATAACTGACTGGGCACCCGCGCCACCACCTACAAATGCAAGGTTTTCTTTATTATTTATAGAATTTCACCATACCCTTCATAATGACACATCAGGCCTCACAGGTAAATGATACCTGGGATGACGAAAGGTCTTCGACCTGAAACGTTAACTCCGTTTCTCTCTCCACAGATGCTGCCCTGGCCTGCTGAGTTTTTCCAGTGTTTTCTGTTGTTATTACCTGGGATGTTGTCTGGGCTGGGGAATGTTAGCTATGAGGAAAGATTGGATAGGCTGGGGTTGTTTTCTTTGGAACAGAGGAGGCTGAGGGGAGACTTAATTGAGGTGTATAAAATTATGAGGGGCCTAGATAGAGTGGATAGGAAGGACCTATTCCCCTTAGCAGAGAGGTCAATAACCAGGGGGCATAGATTTAAAGTAATTGGTCGGAAGTTTAGATGGGATTTGAGGAGAAATTTTTTCACCCAGAGGGTGGTGCCTGAAAGGTTTTTTTTTAATTCGTTTATGGGGTGTGTGCATCGCTGGCAAGGTCAGTATTTATTGCCCATCCCTAGTTGCCCTCGAGAAGGTGGTGGTGAGCTGCCTTCTTGAATCGCTGCAGTCCGTGTGGTGAAGGTGCTCCCACAGTGCTGTTAGGGAGGGAGTTCCAGGATTTTGACCCAGCGATGGTGAAGGTGGGGCGGTAGAGCCAGAGACCCTCATTACATTTAAAAAGCACTTGGATATGCACTTGAAGTGCTGTAACCTACAAGGCTACGGACCAAGTGCTGGGAAGTGGGATTAGGCTGGATCGCTCTTTGTCGGCTGGCACGGACAAGATGGGCCGAATGGCCTCCTTCTGTGCTGCAAACTTCTATGATTCTATGACACAGTTATCACTATGACAACTTATGTTACTTTCTTATCGCAAAATGTTCGAAAGTGGTTTACAAGAGAGGGAGAAAAACATTTTGAAGTAATTGGAATAAGAGTTCAGGGAAATGACTAAAGTTGACATTAAAGTAAGAGATTTTGATGAAGCTTTCGAATGTGGGAAGAGATGAAGCAAGGAGGAGAGGCCTAGAGAGAGAATTCCATAGTGGAGTACCATGCAGCCTAAGGGCTTTGCCAGCCATGGCACAGAGGCAGTCAATCCAGACTCAGATCAGAGGGTGCGAGCTGGGGTGGAGGGCTGGAGAAGGTCGTAAAGTTGCTGTACTGTGGGGACAGGAAGCCAATGGGTGTCGATAAGGACGTGGGAGGGGAGAGGGGTGTGGGGGCAGAGGGGTGTGGGAACTACTATTGGTTAGGGTAACCAAGGTGAGTTGGAGTTGACGTAAGGTGGAGATTGGGAGGCTGGCTAAGAGACCATTGAAGAATGCAAGCCGAGTGGTGTCAAAGGCGTAGGTCGGGTTTTGGTAAAGATGAGGTTGATGTAGGTGGACAATGTGCGTTGTCATGGTGATGGACTAGATGTGGGATTAGAAGTTCAACTCAAGGTAAAGCAAGACAGCAAGATTGGGCTTCACTCTGGGAGCACCTGGGTCCAAATCCAGACGAACCTAATGTGAAGAATTCTCCTCTTCTGCCAGTTGCAAGGACCTTATCTGAAATGAGTCTGAGACAATAATCTCTGTCTAGAGGATTTAATTCCACAGCACAAAACCGCTAGTAATTTGACGCTAATTGGGCAATTTCTCTTGGGATGGTTGGAAAGGCTTATATGGGATATGAGAATGTCATAGTGGAACATAGGAACAGGAGCAGGCCATTCAGCCCCTCGAGCCTGTTCCGCCATTCAATTAGATCATGGCTCACCTGTATCTTAACCCCATCGACCCGCCTTGGTTCCGTAACCCTTAATGCCCTTGCTTAACAAGAATTTATCAATCTTAGTTTTGGAAAGTTCTATTGACCCTCAGCCTCAACAGCTGTTTGGGGGAGAGAGTTCCAGATTTCCACCCTACCCTTTATGTGAAGAAGTGCTTCCTGACAACACCCCTGAATGGACTAGCTCTAATTTTATGGTTGTGCCCCCTTGTTCTGGACAACCCCCTGCCCCCCCCCCCCCCCCACCCTCTCCCACAAGAGGAAATAGTTTCAAACCCTATCAAAGCCTTTAATCATCTTAAACACCTGAAGCAGTAGAAATGATCTCTTCTGAAATTATGGCGAAGCAAGGCGGTATTTACTCTGCATACGGCCCATTCAACACTGGACCTGGGAGTGATTAATGCTGACATTGGATGTGGAAAGCAAAAGTAATCAGTTCCCAAGGACTGACATTTGTCATCTTCATAAGCACAAAATTCAAAAGCAAAATACGTCGCATACATGCAACCTCCAGCAAGCAAGGGAACAGAAACAAACTTAAACTATCCCTGGGACAAAATACTCTTAACCTTTACTTCAAAATGAAGGGCTCAACACCATAAGAATAGGGGAAAGTGTAGTGTATGTACCTTTAAGAGAGAACTACTTTACAGCTCCTGTATACTGTACTACCGGCAGTGACCACACCTGTATATAAGCCCTGAGCAGAGATCTGTACTGTTAGTTTTTAGACTACCCTCATCCAGTAAACACCTGTTGATTGTTAATCTGCAGTCTCCGTCTATTTATTGAAGAACACCATACCTTAAGATTCACGGATTTAACAGTGGCGACGAGGTCGATTCGAACCTGCCTGCAACTCTGCATTTCCTTCCAGGGATTCGCTCCTGGAGGACAGTGGTAGAAAGTCGAGGCCAGAAGCACGGGCGTCGACCACGAGCAACCACCCAGTCATCGGGCAGAGAGTGAGCATCGCAGGGGAGGCTGTTGAGAGCTGGGCTTGGTTCTCCAGCCACGACGATCCAGCAACAGGCTGGCAACAGGTACGGCGCAGACCCTTCCCGGACAGCGGCGGCTGGAGCCGACCGACGGCACAGAAAAGGCCGAGCAGCGTCGACGGGGTAAGAGAGAGGGTAAAACGCACAGGGCGCAGCCGGGGGTTGAAGACCGAGTGGCGTCAACGGAAAACAAAAAGAGAGAGAGGGTAAAGCACAGCCGGGGTTCAGGACCGAGCGGCGGCAATGAGAGAGGCGCACAGGTAAACGCGCAGAGCGCAACCAGGGCTCAAGGGCTGAGCAGCGTCCGCGGGGGAAGAAAGGAAGCGCGGGAGACGCCATTTGAGCCGCGGAGAAGAAGGGAGAGCGCCGGAGATGCCATTTTTGAAGCCGCAGCGGAGAAGAAGGGCGAGCACGGGAAGAAAGGGAAGCATGGGAGACGCCATTTTGAGCCAGCGGAGAAGAAGGGAGAGCGCGGGAGACGCCATTTTAGCCAGTCTAACCACACCTAGGGATGCCGAAGAGTGGCAGTGTCACAGCATTCGACAATGAAGTCGAAGGTTGGGCGACATATGTGGAACGCATTGAAGTGTACTGCAAGGCGAATGAAGTGCCAGATGCCAGGAAAGCACTGGTTTTGTTGAATTCCATGGATGCAAAAACGTATGGCTTACTGCGAAACCAAGTAACCCCAGAGAAGCCAGTGGATAAAGATTTCAAAAGCATAGTGGCAATCCTACAGGACCACTTAAACCCCACACCGCTGCTGATAGCAGAAAGATTTAAGTTTCACAAAAGGAACCAGCATAAAGATGAAAGTAATGCTGAGTATTTAACGGAACTGCGCAAGCTATCGAAACACTGCCAGTTTGGAATGGGACTAGCAGATACGTTAAGGGACAAGTTTGTGTGTGGGCTTCAAAGTGAAGGAACCCAGAAACGGCTTCTATCAGAAAAGGATCTTACGCTGGACAAGGCTTTCAGCATGTCAGTATCACACGAAGCAGCCGCACGGGGCGCTGCAGAGATACAACGGAGACCGCAAGAATATGGCACCAATGAAATGTCATATGGAGCAGTGAAGTGTTATCACTGCGGCAGAACAACACACGACCAGAAGGATTGTTGGTTCAAGGACCAAGTATGCAGACAGTGTGGAAAAGCAGGACACATAGCAAGAGTCTGCAGGTCGGGAAAGAAAACCAGCAGCATGAAATCTCCACAGGAGAAGTACAAAAAGGTACATAAGGTGACGGAGAGTAGTTCAGACGAACAGAAAAGTGATACAGACTCGGAAGCAAGGAGCTGGGTTGTCTGAAACTACATAATGTAATCAAAATGGAGGATCACCAAACTATCTGGGTCACGCTCAAGATAGACGGAGTCCAAGTGAAAATGGAATTGGACACAGGATCAGCCCTAACAGTCATAAACCAAAGGGACTACAAGCGGCTATTCTCACATATACCCTTGAGAGATACAGAGATTGTCTTGAAGACGTACACGGGGCAAAAGGTCTACCCCAAAGGAAAAATAAGGGTGAATGTGATATACAACGGCAAGGAAATACCAAAAATGGATCTATATGTATTGCCAGATGGAGGACCACCACTACTAGGACGTGAATGGATCCGGAATGATACAGTTAGATTGGCATTTCATACAGGCACTGACGGTAGAGGCCAAAAAGGATGACGACGTCACACCTGGACGACTGTCAAAAATGCTAACTGATGCACAAGAAGTGTTCCAGGAGGGATTCGGAACATTAAAAGGCATAACAGCGACGATCAAAATAGAGGAAAATGCAAGCCCAAAGTTTTTTTAAGGCCAGACCGGTGCCTTATGCGATCCGCCCAGCCGTCGAAGCAGAGCTGGAAGGTTTGGAACGTTCAGGAGTACTGTCCAAAGTGGACTGGAGGGAGTGGGCTACACCCATCGTTCCTGTAATGAAGAGGTCGTTGAGTAATACGCCTGGCGAACCAAAGAAGGTTCGCATCTGTGGGGACTTTAAGGTGACAGTGAACCCAGTCCTTCACACGGTACAATATCCGCTTCCGCGGATTGAAGATATTTTCGCCTCGCTATCTGGAGGAAAACGCTTCACTAAGATTGATCTGGCCCAGGCGTACCTGCAAATGGAGGTAGAAGAAGCCTCGAAACAATACCTCACGATCAACACTCACAAAGGTCTCTACCAATACAACCGGCTGGTGTTCGGGGTAGAATGAGCTCCAGCTATTTGGCAAAGGGCAATGGATCAAGTCCTGCAAGGGATTCCGGGGACCCAGTGTTATTTGGACGACATCCTGGTCACGGGCGAAAATGACAGTGATCACCTCGCCAACCTGGAGCAGGTGCTCACTAGATTGAGGGAATATGGGCTACGAGCTAATCGCCACAAATGCGAGTTTTTCCAGAAGTAGATCTCGTATTGTGGACATGTTATTGATGAAGAGGGGTTACATAAGTCCCCTGAAAAGATTGAGGCAGTAGTCAAGGCTCCAGCACCGGAAAATGTGTCACAACTGAGGTCGTTCCTCGGGCTGGTGAACTACTACCATAAGTTCTTGCCGAATTTGTCTACAGTACTACACCCACTGAACACCCTACTGCAAACGAGGGTACCATGGCAGTGGAACGACGAATGTAAACGAGCTTTCCAGAAGTGCAAGGAATTGATCACATCAAAAGAGGTGTTGGCTCATTTCAACCCAGCACTACCAATTCGGTTGGCGTGTGATGCATCACCCTATGGCATTGGAGCGGTGCTGTCGCACAAGTTCCCGGACGGCTCGGAGAGGCCGGTAGCCTTTGCGTCTCGATCACTAACCTCAGCCGAGCGTAACTACACCCAGATTGACAGGGAGGCCCTCAGCCTAGTGTGGGGAGTGAAAAAGTTCAACCACTATCTGCACGGGCAGAAATTCACCTTGCTGACTGACCACCAACCACTTGTCTCCATCTTTAATCCAAAGAAGGGCATGCCGGTGATGACTGCACAACGGCTACAAAGATGGTCCCTTTTTCTAGGGGCGTACCAATATGAAATAGAGTATAAGGGCACGAAACAGCATGGAAACACTGATGGGCTATCACACCTGCCACTGCCTACTGCGGAGGAAGTACCAGCAGTGGACCCTGTCGAAATATTTTATTCAACTATAATTGAACGCTTGCCAGTAACTAACGCGGATATAGAGAAGAAGACCCGAAATGATCCGACACTGTCTCGGGTATATGATTTGACGATGAAGGGATGGCCAACACATGGCGGCTCACTGTTGCCAGCATTCTCATCCAGAAGAGAACAGCTGTCAGTATGCCAGGGGACATTGATGTGTGGATCCCGAGTGGTAATTCCACCCAAGTTAAGGGAGAGAGTGCTCAATGAGCTTCACGAAGGCCATCTGGGAGGGGTGAAAATGAAAAGCCTTGCTCGGGCTTATGTGTGATGGCCGGGGATCGATCAACAAATCGAGGACCTAACAAAGAGCTGCTCAGGATGCCAGAAGGTACAAAATGCACCACCACATGCCCCTCTACACCCATGGGAGTGGCCCTCCTCTCCATGGCAACGGGTGCATATTGATTTTGCTGGTCCATTCATGGACTCAATGTTCTTAATAGCAGTGGATGCACACTCGAAATGGCCTGAGGTGATCAAAATGTCCTCCACCACTACGGAGAAAACGATTGCAGTCCTACGGACCATATTTGCCAGGAACGGCTTGCCAGAACAGATTTGCTCTGATAACGGACCACAGTTTGTGTCCGAAGAGTTTCGGAAATTTATGAGAAGGAATAGGGTAAGGCATTACACATCCGCCCCGTATCATCCAGCTGAGAGGTTCGTACAAACCTTTAAAAAGGCAGTAAGGGCCATGTGCGATGACGACATTCCACTGCAGCATAAGGTGGACAATTTCCTGTTAGTCTACAGAAATGCGACTCATGCAGTTACCAACCAGACCCCGGCCATGATGTTCTTTAACCGAAGTTTGAGATCTCGTCTGGATTTGCTCAGACCAAATGTACGAAGAAATGTTGAGAATAAGCAATTCCAGCACATCAATGAGAAGCTGACAAGGAGCTTCAATGTAGGACAACCAGTCTGGGCCCGCGACTACCGAACAGAGAAATGGCAACCAGGAACCATATGCACACGGCAGGGGCCACTAATGTACACAGTGGATGTTGGGGAGAACATTGTGAGACGCCATGTCGACCAGATCCTAGTGTCACAAGAACGAGTCAACCCCATATCTCGCGTACCTGGTGATGAACCCGACATACCGGTAGCATCTACCCCAGAAACAGTAGCATCGGAAGCTGATGAACTAACCGACGACAGGGGGCCAGAATCGCCTTCGCACCAAGAGCAAGACACTCAGGAAAGGTGCTATCCAGAAAGAATCAGGAAGCCGCCCCAAAGGCTGAATCTATAAATGGACTATTTCAGTTCATGTGCATGTTAAAAGTGTTAACTGTTAATTGAATGTTATGGTACTGTTAATCTAAAAGGGGAGGAATTGTATACCTTTAAGAGAGAACTACTTTTACAGCTCCTGTATACTGTAGTACCGGCAGCGACCACACCTGTATATAAGCCCTGAGCAGGGATCTGTACTGTTAGTTTTTAGACTACCCTCATCCAGTAAACACCTGTTGATTGTTAATCTGCAGTCTCCGTCTATTTATTGAAGAACACCATACCTTAAGATTCACGGATTTAACAGAAAGCATACAGGGAGGAAAAAGTCATTCAATGAACCAGCCTACTCTTCAACAGAATATGTACAATCCACCCTTTCATAGACTCAAATTCAATCATTTGAGGGCAAGTTTTCCTGATCCCTATGTCAGGCACAGTAACAGGAAAACTTGCCCTCAAGTGATTGTTTTTACTGTATGCGCCTACAGTAAAAACCCAGAAAGAAAGTCTTGCATTTACGTAGTGCCTTTGATGCCTCTCAGCTTGCTTTCTCCAAGGTTCTGCTAGCCAGCCTCCCAGTCTCCCCCCTGACAAGCCACAGTAGCTTCCCCGTTCAGCACGGTGTTAAAATTGCGGTCGACATCCGATTATGTCAGCGGGCCCCGATCTGCAAATGTCAATGAGGACCCCGCCGGCTTTGCAGCACAGAAACAGGCCATTCGGCCCAACAGGTCCGTGCCGGTGTTTATGCTCCGCACGAGCCTCCTCCCACCCCTCGTCATCTCACCCTGTCAACATATCCTTCTGTTCCTTTCTCCCTCATGTGCTTATCTCGCTCCCCCTTAAATGCATCTGTGCCATTTGCCTCAGCTACTCCCTGCGGCAGCGTGTTCCTTTGGGTGGGGAGCGGCTTAGCCGACCATTCAGAAGCCGGAGTCAAAATAGCGGATGGCAGGATCCCAGTGGGTGGAGGGTGGCTAAGTAACCTGGGTGATTTTAAACTGCCTGTCGATCCAGTCTCCGTGCGGCGGTCAGGTTTCCCCGCCCAGTTAAATGGGTGGGACAGAGCTTCTCCAACTTTTTCCAGTTCTGACGAAAGAGTCATCGACCTCAGACGTTGACTCCGTTTTTTTCTTCACGATGCTGCCTGACCTGCTGAGTGTGTCCAGCATTTTCTGCTGTTAGATAGAGCCCATGTTCACTCTAGCTGATTATGGACTCTACCCACCCATCGAAGGTCCTTCCACAGCCCGTGTACAATCAGGGGAGTGGGATTAATTGGATAGCTCTACCACAGGCACGATGGGCCGAATGGCCTCCTTCTGTGCTGTAACATTCTATGACTATGACTCTACCCTATCATGATCTCTTCCCACCCATTACCTAAAGAAACACTCTCGGATAGCCCAAAGGTAATTAGCAATACTCCAAGATATTTGGCCACCCTTATATTACTCAACTCTGGCCTCCACAGACAACATGCCCCCATCACCACAATCACAGCAGCCCTTGCTGTAAATAATGTGATTGGACATCCACCCAGTGCCAGTATTGAGTCTCCCCTTTTAATCGCTGTTTGCTCTGCCAATGCATTCTATCATCCTGCTTATTATTCAAATGATTCATTGCATGTTTCTTAACGAGGTTCCTAATGAATGAGTGTGTGTGTGTATATAGAGAGAGCACCTTCACTTTGTAAAATTAATGCGCAAAAGAAAATCATTAAATTTATGAGGCATTACCATATGTAATTAAGCCGATGTCCGTCTGATTTGTAACTTCATAGAATCATGGAATCGGAGAATAGTACAGCACAGAAGGAGGCCATTCGGCCCATCGAGTCTGCGCCGGCTCTTTCGAAGAGCAATCCAGTTAGTCCCACTCCCCCACTCTTTCCCCATATCTCTGCAAATATTTCTCCTTCAAGTATTTATCCAATCCCCTTTTGAAGGTTACTATTGAATCTGCTTCCACCGCCCTATCAGGCAGTTTATTCCAAATCCTAACCACTCGTTGCGTTAAAATGTTTTTCCTCAGGTCATTTCTGGCTCTTTTGCCAATCACCTTAAATCTGTGCCCACTGGTTATCGATCCTTCAGCCATTGGAAACAGTTTCTCCTTATTTACTCTATCTAAACCTTTCATGATTTTAAACACCTCTATCAAATCTCCTCTTAGCCTTCTCTGCTCCAAGGAGAACAACACCAGCTTCTCCAGTCTATCCCCACGTAACTGTAATCGCTCATCCCTGGAACCATTTTAATAAATCTCTTCATAGAATCATAGAATGGTTACAGCACAGAAGGAGGCCATTTGGCCCGTCGAGCCCGTACCGGCTCTCTGCAAGAGCACTTCATCCCTGTAGCCCTGCAAATTTTTTTCCTTCAGGTACTTATCCAATTCCCTTTTGAACGCCACGATTGAATCTGCCTCCACCACCCTTTCAGGCAGTGCATTCCAGATCCTAACCACTCGCTGCGTAAAAAGTTTTTCCTCATGTCGCCTTTGATTCTTTTGCCAATCACCTTAAACCTGTGTCCTCTGGTTCTCAACCCTTGCACCAATGGGAACAGTTTCTCTCTATCTTCTGCACCCTCTCCAAAGCCTTCATGTCCTTCCTAAAGTGTGGTGCCCAGAATTGGACACAATACTCCAGCCGGGGCCGAACTCATGTTTTATAAAGGTTATGGTAACTTACTGGCTATTGTACTCACTGCCTCTATCTATAAAGCCCAGGATCCCGTATGCTTTATTAACTGCTTTGTTAACCTCTCCTGCCACCTTCAAAGACTTGTGCACAAACACACTTTCATTCAAGTCCTGTTGACTGACATTGTTCATTGCACACCTCTGCTGTGTTTAACTCTCTTGGCTTGCTTTATTTTTCCAACTTTTCTGCTGCAAGATAAGACAGGAGGAACAGTTCGCAATTCGAGTGAAAAAAAAGAGTCAATTTAAAAAAAAAGGATTGTGGAGCTTCCTGTGAAGCTCAGTTGGTGAGGGCACTGTCCAATGTAGGACTAATCCATAAGTCTAGGAAGATCCCACGATCAATCCCTGGCCTCTGCTGAATTAGACGATCTCAGACAGGGTGACAGTGGAGATACCGCAATAAGGTACATAGGAACAGGAGGTGGCCATTCAGCTCTTCGAGCCCGTTCCCCCAGTGAATTAGCTTGTGACTGATCCGTACCTCAACTCCATCCACCCGCCTTGGTTCCATAGCCCTTGAGACCCTTACCGAACAAAAATCTATCGATCTCAGTTTTTGAAAGTTCCCACTGACCCCCCAGCTCAACAGCTTTTTGGTTTTTTTTTTGAGTTCCAGATTTCCACGACCCTTTGTGTGAAGAAGTGCATCCTGATGTCCACCGCTGAATGGCCCAGCTCCCTTGTTCTGGACTCCCTCACCAGAGGAAATAGATTCTCTCTATCTATCCTCAGTGCCTCAGTGCTGCTGGGTTAAGATGGGACAAGACCTGTAGGGCATTAATTCATCTGGTGCCCAAATCCTCTATTCGCTCCTCTTCCTGTGTCTAATTCCACATACAGTACATTCTATGGTCAGGTACAGAGCCACCCAAACCACATGTCTGACCTGGGTCTCCTATACTGTTTCCACATTCTTGCAGCTGAAGATATCATCTAAAGTTTAAGATTCTCTGGAGAAATCTCTGTTCAAATCCATCTATCAGCGTTTGCCCCAAGATAATCGTTCTTCAAACCTCTGACCCATATAGCAGTGCGTTAATAAGGCTAGCACTTTTCAGATGACACTTTTATGATGTTTGGCACATCTTTTTAACAGTTCAAACATGCCATTGGCCACGTTGGCCCTATTGTTCAAGTCCTTTCTTCAGATAACTCTTGGTCCACGAGATCTCCTGACTTGCTTCGATCAGCCGAGAGGGGTGGGGGGCGGATAGGAATTTTCTGGAGTATTTCTTCCACTATTGGCCTGGAATTTTCTCTGTTTTTTTTTTGTTACTTCTATCAGGAGATTGCATGGAGGCGGAGGTGTAGAGGGGATGGGGGGAGAGAGGTGTGTGGGGGAGGGGGGAGAGGTGTGGGTGGGGGGGGAGAGGTGTGGGGGGGGAGGTGTGGGGGGGGAGGTGGGGTGGAGGAGGTGGGGGGGGGAGGTGTGGGGGGAGGTGTGGGGGGAGGTGTGGGGGGAGGGGGAGGTGTGGGGGGAGGGGGAGGTGGGGTGGAGGGGGTGGGGATAGAGGTGTGGGGTGGAGGGGGTGAGGGTAGACGTGTGGGGTGGAGGGCATGGGGGTAAAGGTGTGGGGGTGGGGGTAGAGGTGTGGGGTGGTAGGGGTGGGGGCAGAGGTGTGCGGGTGGGGGGGTGGGGGTAGAAGTGTGGGATGGTGGGGGTGGGGGTAGAGGTGTGGGGTGGGGGGGTGGGGGTAGAAGTGTGGGGTGGTGGGGGTGGGGGTAGAGGTGTGGGGTGGAGGGGGTGGGGTAGAGGTGTGGGGTGGGGGGGTGGGGGTAGACATGTGGGGTGGTGGGGGTGGGGGTAGAGGTGTGGGGTGGTGGGGGTGGGGGTAGAGGTGTGGGGTGGGGGGGTGGGGGTAGACGTGTGGGGTGGTGGGGGTGGGGGTAGAGGTGTGGGGTGGAGGGAGTGGGGTAGAGGTGTGGGGTGGGGGGGTGGGGGTAGACGTGTGGGGTGGTGGGGGTGGGGGTAGAGGTGTGGGGTGGTGGGGGTGGGGGTAGAGGTGTGGGGTGGTGGGGGTGAGGGTAGAGGTGTGGGGTGGAGGGGGTGGGGTAGAGGTGTGGGGTGGGGGGGTGGGGGTAGACGTGTGGGGTGGTGGGGGTGAGGGTAGAGGTGTGGGGTGGAGGGGGTGGGGTAGAGGTGTGGGGTGGGGGGGTGGGGGTAGACGTGTGGGGTGGTGGGGGTGGGGGTAGAGGTGTGGGGTGGTGGGGGTGAGGGTAGAGGTGTGGGGTGGTGGGGGTGAGGGTAGAGGTGTGGGGTGGAGGGGGTGGGGGTAGAGGTGTGGGGTGGAGGGGGTGGGGGTAGAGGTGTGGGGTGGAGGGGGTGGGGGTAGAGGTGTGGGGTGGTGGGGGTGGGGGTAGAGGTGTGGGGTGGAGGGAGTGAGGTAGAGGTGTGGGGTGGGGGGGTGGGGGTAGACGTGTGGGGTGGGGGTAGAGGTTTGCGGGTGGAGGGGATGGGGTAGAGGTGTGGGGTGGTGGGGGTGAGGGTAGAGGTGTGGGGTGGGGGTAGAGGTGTGGGGTGGTGGGGGTGGGGGTAGAGGTGTGGGGTGGAGGGGGTGGGGTAGAGGTGTGGGGTGGGGGGGTAGATGTGTGGGGTGGGGGGGTGTGGTGGTGGGGGTGGGGGTAGAGGTGTGGGGTGGGGGGGTGAGGGGTAGAGGTGTGCGGGTAGGACATAACAGAAACAAGTGAGGATGAATGCAAATTTTTCCCGAAATTGTAGACGAGGGGGTTAAAGGTAAGTTTAAGAGAACACTCTATGTTGAAAATTCTGCGTGCCGTATTCTCATTTAACACAGAATTAATGCTGTGGAATTGAAAGTCACATTCCATTTGAATCCGAAAGGACCCATCAGTCTCTCACCCTCCAACATGACATTAGCTATGCTTCCTAAAAGCAAAAGCTTTGTCTCTCTGTGAATTATAACACAAATCATCCTTCGCTCGCCAGGAAAATAGAGCACATTCTTTTGCAAAAAGTGTAATGGTGTCCTTACCCGGGTGAAGGTTGGGAAGCCGAGGCCATAGTAACCAATTGCGTAGTAGTCAGGTTTGGGCCTTAGAACTTTCATGATCTTTTCATAGAACTTGGCTTGGCGTTGCTGTGAAATTCAGAACAAAGTAAGATTAATGTGTGAGAAAAACGCTAGACCCCATTTGTTAAGGTTCTTTTTTTTCCCATTAGCACCTTCCCAGCTTTATAATGCTGACTGTCAATGTTCTCCTCTCCTCCCCCGTCACTCGGCCTGGCCTACTGCTCCATGGCGGCTGGCCAAACTCTCGCACCGGAACCCGACAGGACCATTATTTGCGCGTTGGTGTGTGAGCCATTCTGTCCTCACTCTAGTAATCCAAGAGCCCTGCACTAATGAGTTCAAATCCCACCACAGCAGCTGGGGAATTTAAATTTCAAGTAAATCAACCTAGAATAAAAAGCTAGTGTCAGTAATGGTGACCATGAAATTACCAGATTGTTGTAAAAACCCATCTGGCTCACTAATGTCCCTTAGGGAAGGAAATCTGCCGTCCTTACCCGGTCTGGCCTATATCTGACTCGAGACCCACAGCAATGTGGTCGGCTCTTAATTGCCCTCTGAAATGGCCCAGCAAGCCACTCAGTTGTGTTCAAGGCGGCGGCTCACCACTGCCTTCTTGAGGGCAATTAGGGGTGGGCAATAAATGCCGGCCTTGCCAGCGACGTCAAAATCCCTTGAACGGATAAAAAAAATCCTCAGAAGTTTAGGCTCGCTTTAGGAAGGATGTCAAGGCCTTGGAGAGGCTTGGCAACATAGAATCACAGAATCTTGCAGCACAGAAAGCCATTCGGGCCATCATGCCTGGGCTGGCTCTTTGAAAGACCTATCAAATTTAATTCCACACCCCAGCTCGCTCCTCATAACCCTGACAATCAGTCCTCTTCAAGTACAGGTCCAATTCCCTTTTGAAAGTTCCTATGGAATCTGCTTCCACCACTCTTTCAGGTGGTGTGTTCCAAATATTAACAACCCTCCATGTGAAGGAATTTCTCCTCATTTCCCCTCTAGTTCTTTTGCCAATTATTTTAAATATATGACCTCTGGTTACTGACCCACTTGCCAGAGGAAATAGTTTCTCCCTACTTGCTCTATCAAAGCCCCTCATAATTTTGAACACCTCTATCAGGTCTTCCCTTAAACCTTCTTTGCGCTAAGGAGAACAATCCCAGCTTCTCCAATCTCTCCACATAACTGAAATCCCTCATCCCTGTTATTATCCTGGTAGACCTCCTCTGCACCCTCTCCAAGGCCTTGACATCCTTCCTAAAGTGTGGTGCCCAGAATTGGACGCAATACTCCAGCTGAGGCCGAACCAGAGATTTGTATGGCTTCCTTGATTTTGTATTCAATGTCCCTATTTACAAAGCCAAGAATCCCGTATGCTTTCTTAACTTGGGCAGGCCGCCAATCGCTGTAAAATGGTGGATCAAGGAAGAGTTAACACCTTTAGGAAATGAGGCAAATAAGACTGTCGGGATAAAAAAAATTGCATCAGATAGAATGATACAAGTAACCCTACGCTCCGCTACAGAAAGCTCCCCGACCAAGACTGCTGCAAGAATGGCGGCTGATTAATACTGAGACAGTATTGAGCTGCTCGTGAGGAAAGGCCTCACAGCCTAATGGCTTTCGCCATTAACTTTTCAACTTCTTCTAAGGCCTGTCATCGCTCACTGCCCCATCAGTCCCCCAGCCCCCTGGATTAAACAAAAAGGCAGCGGAGAGTTCAAGACTAATTGCCTGAACGGAAAATGGGTATCGTCAATCATCATTAGCTTATCATAATCAATGCAAGCTCGCATTTACTCACCAGGGTCTCGCTCAGTAGTTCATAATCAAAGACCTCCATCTCGTACTGTTCTGCCAGCTCCTTGCAGAGATGAATGGCTTCTTCCCACATCTGTTCACAGCAAGCGACAAATAATTAGCGTGACATGTTGAACTGATTCATCTGTGCTGCTTTGTATAATGTCAATGCAATTTATTCTTTCTAAGGGGTTTTGCTTGCCAATTCTTTCCCGCTCCTTCCGTAGTAACTTTAGGAATAGGAGTGGGCCATTCAGCCCTTGGGCCTGCCCTGTCATTTAATTAGGTCGAGGGTGATCTGCATCGCAACTCCATTTATCTGCCTTTGTTACCTCGAGACTTGACTATTCCAACGCTCTCCTGGCCAGCTTCCCACGTTCTACCCTCCATAAACTTGAGGCCATCTGAAACTCTGCTGGCCGTGTCCTAACTCGCACCAAGTCCCGTTCACCCATCGCCCTGGAGTTTAGAAAACTGGGAGGTGATCTCATTGAAACATATAAGATTCTGAGGGGGATTGACAGGGTAGATGTTGAGAGATTGTTTCCCCTGGCTGGAGAGTCTAGAACTAGGGGGCATAGTCTCAGGATAAGGGGTGGGCCCTTTTAAGACTGAGATGAGGAGGAATTTCTTCACTCAGAGGGTTGTGAATCTTTGGAATTCTCTGCCCCAAAGTGCTGTGGAGTCTCAGTTGTTGAGTATATTCAAGGCTGAAATAGATAGATTTTTGGACTCCAGAGGAATCAAGTAATATGGGGATAGGGCAGAAAAGTGGAGTTGAGGTCGAAGATCAGCCATGATCTTACTGAATGGCAGAGCAGGCTTGAGGGCCATATGGCCTACTCCTGCTCCTAATTCGTATGTTCCTAGGTTCACCCCTCTGCTCGCTGACCTACGTTGCCTCCTGGTTAAGCAACGCCTCAATTTTAAAATTCTCACCCTTGTTTTCAAATCCCTCCATGGCTTCACCCCTCCCTATCTCTGTCATCTCCTCCAGCTCCACAGCCCTCCGAGATCTCTGCGCTCCTCTAATTCTGGCCTCTTGAGCATCCCTGATTTTAATCGCTCCACCATTGGTGGCCGTGCCTTCAGCTGCCGAGGCCCTAAACTCTGGAATTCCCTCCCTAAACCTCTCCGCCTCTCTACCTCTCCTTCTTTAAGACCCCCTTAAAACCTACCCCTTTGTCCAAGCTTTTGGTCACCTGCCCTAATATCTCCTTATGTGTCAAATTTTGCCTGATAACGCTCCTGTGAAGTGCCTTGGGACGTTTTACTACGTTTTCGTCGCTATATAAATACAAGTTGTTGCTGTTGTTGTTGATCTATAGCCCTCAATACCCTTACCTAACAAGAATCTATCACTCTCAGTCTTGAAGCTTCAATTGACCCCCGGCATCCACAGCTTTTTTGGGGAGAGAGTTTCGGATTTCCACTGCCCTATGTGTGAAAAAGTGCTTCCTGATTTCACTCCTGAATGGCCTGGCTCTAAAGGCTTTGGCTTCGTGATGGGGTAAATAGGTAATAGACATCATCTACCAACTCACCCAAGGGGCCATTATTTATGTGTGTGCCTTGATAATGAAAGCCAGCAAGATTTTTGGCTTGGGGGATTAGAGCTGGACATTTTTTCACTCAATGTCCACCCAAGTGGACGTCCAGCAGGGGATGCTGGGTAACGTTAAGGAACAGGAGACCTGTCTGAATTCTCCCTCCCTAATCCAAGGGCATAGAAGCATAAAATTAACCCCATCGTGCGATCACCACCAGCACAAGGGCTGCAGTGTTTCAAGAAGAAGGCCCATCACTGTCTACTCAAGCCAATTAGTTACGTATTCAGGTAGTGACTGGATGTGGACTTCACTGAGCAATTTCCTGATCTTGGCTTTAGAGTGTGTGAGCACTAAGGTACGTCATTGAGGAACAGTGGGTATCGAACGGCAATGTCTGGGTATCGAATTTAGTGACGCGGTATTCAAGTGACAGTGTCTGGGTATGAATATAAGAAATAAGAACATAAGAAATAAGAGCAGGAGTAGGCCATTCGGCCCTTCGAGCCTGCTCCGCCATTCAATAAGATCAAGGCTGATCTTCTACATCATCACCACTTTCCTGCACTATCCCCATATCCCTTGGTTCCCTTAATATCCAAAAATCTATCGATCTCAGCCTTGACTATTCTCAATGACTGAGCCTCCACAGCCCTCTGGGGTAGAGAATTCCAAAGATTCACCACCCTTTGAGTGAAGAAATTTCTCCTCCTCTCAGTCATAAATGGCCGACCCCTTATTCTGAGACTGTGACCCCTGGTTCTAGACTCCCCAGTCAGGGGAAACATCCTCCCTGCATCTACTCTGTAACAATTTTGTATGTTTCAATGAGATCACCTCTCATTCTTCTAAATTCTAGAGAATATAGGCCTAGACTACTCAATCACCCTCATAGGACAATTCCCTCATTCCATGAATCAATCTAGAGAACCTTTATTGCACTCCCTCTAAGGCAAGTACATCCTTCCTTAGGTAAGGAGACCAAAACTGTACACAGCATCAAGTGAAACAGTGTCTGGTTAGCAAGAGATAGTGTCTGGGTATCGAGTGAGACAGTGTCTGGGTATCGAGACAGTGTCTGGGTATCGAGACAGTGTCTGGGTCTCGGGTGAGAGTGTCTGGGTATTGAGACAGTGTCTGGGTAATAAGACAGTGTCTGGGTAACGAGACATTGTCTGGGTAATGAGACAGTGTCTGGGTAACGAGACAGTGTCTGGGTATAGAGACAGTGTCTGGGTATCGGGTGAGAGTGTCTGGGTACTGAGACAGTGTCTGGGTAATGAGACAGTGTCTGGGGATCGGGTGAGAGTGTCTGGGTAACGAGACAGTGTCTGCGGATCGGGTGAGAGTGTCTGGGTAACGAGACAGTGTCTGGGGATCGGGTGAGAGTGTCTGGGTAACGAGTCAGTGTCTGGGGATCGGGTGAGAGTGTCTGGGTATTGAGACAGTGTCTGGGTAATGAGACAGTGTCTGGGTAACGAGACAGTGTCTGGGTAACAAGACAGTGTCTGGGTAATGAGACAGTGTCTGGGTATCGAGACAGTGTCTGGGTATCAGGTGAGAGTGTCTGGGTATTGAGACAGTGTCTGGGTAACGAGACAGTGTCTGGGGATCGGGTGAGAGTGTCTAGGTAACGAGACAGTGTCTGCGGATCGGGTGAGAGTGTCTGGGTAATGAGTCAGTGTCTGGGGATCGAGAGCGGCTGGAGAGCGCCAAACCTCGGGAGATGTCAAAGGTGAGCGAGAGTGGCTGGAGAGCACCAAACCTCGAGAGATTTCACAGGTGAGCGAGAGCGGCTGGAGAGTGCCAAACCTCAGGAGATTTCACAGGTGAGCGAGAGCGGCTGGAGAGTGCCAAACCTCGGGAGATTTCACAGGTGAGCCGGGGCTACAGTGGACCAATGAGTGTAAAGAAGTCAAAAGTAATCGAAGTGTGACATCACCAGAAAGCAGGTAAGTGATTGGTTGGTGATTATTTCCCTCTTTCTCGCTTTTTTCCAAACTTAATTTTTGTGGATTATAATTTCTAAGGTCTCTGTTGTGCAGTGGGAGTGCTAGTAAACAAGGGCCCTTGAGTATATCATTTAATTGTAGTGTAATTAGTGGTATTGATTTGGTTTAATTTAATTTGAATTAATTAAAGGGTAAGTCATGGCAGAACAGCTCAGCCCTGTGGCGTGCTCCTCCTGCACTATGTGGGAAATCAGGGACATTTCCTGTGTCCCTGACGACCATGTGTGCGGGAAGTGTATCCAGCTGCAGTTACTGACAGACCGCATTGTGGCACTGGAGCTGCGAATGGATACACATTGGAGCATTTGCGACGCTGAAGATGTCGTGGATAGCATGTTTAGGGAGTTGGTCACACCGCAGGTAAAGGCTGCACAGGCAGGAAGGGAATGTGTGACCAGCAGGCAGAGTAGTAGGCGCAGGCAGGTAGTGCAGGGGTCCCCTGTGGCCATCCCCCTCTCAAACAGATATATCACTTTGGATATTGTTGAGGGAGATGGCTTATCGGGGGAAAGCAGCAGCAGCCAACTTCCTGGCACCATGGATGGTTCTGCTGCACACGACAGGAGGAAAAAGAGCGGGAGAGCTATCGTGATAGGGAATTCTATTGTAAGGGGAATAGATAGGCGTTTCTGTGGCTGCAAACGAGACTCCAGGATGGTATGTTGCCTCCCTGGTACAAGGGTCAAGGATGTCTCGGAGCGGCTGCAGGGCATTCTGGAGGGGGAGGGTGAACAGCCAGTTGTCGTGGCGCATATAGGTACCAACAAGATAGGTAAAAAATGGGATGAGTTCCTAAAAGCTGAATATAGGGAGTTAGGAGGTAAATTTTAAAAAAGGACCTAAAAGGTAGTAATCTCAGGATTGCTACCAGTGCCACGTGCTAGTCAGAGTAGAAATAGAAGGATATTTCAGACGACTACGTGGCTAGAGGAATGGTGCAAGGGGGAGGGATTCAAATTCCTGGGACATTGGAACCAGTTCTGGGGGAGGTGGGACCAGTACAAACTGGACGGTTTGCACCTGGGCAGGACCGGGACCCATGTCCTAGGGGGAGTGTTTGCCAGTGCTGTTGGGGAGGGTTTAAACTAAAATGGCAGGGGGTTGGAAACCTGAGCAGGGAGACAGAGGAAAGGGAAGCAAGGATAGAAGCAAAAGACAGGAAGGAGAAAAGCAAAAGTGGAAGGCAGATAAATCAAGGGTGTAAACCAAACATGGCTGCAGTAAACGATAATTCTAAAAGGTCTAAGAGTGTTAAAAAAACAAGACTGAACGCTTTGGCCTAGAAATTCGGTGGGCTGCGCCACCAGTTAGCGTCTAAAGAGGGCACTCAGTGGCTTTAGCGCCACTGGCCGCGCCTCCCGTGATATTTAGCGGGGCGCTAATGGCAGCATTAGCCTGTAGTGCTGCTCCACCACCGATGACATCATCGATGTGCGCAGCGCCCCGCTACCGCCCCGATTGCGATATTTGGTAGTGCCCGCCTCTGTAACGCTGCTCGCAAATCGCGCCCGGTTCACGGGGCCTACCTGTGGCGGTAGTGGCGCAAATTAAGATGGAGGTGCGGGGCGGTCATTTTTTCCGGTGGCCGCCTGCCAGCACCTCCGTCCCCGGCCTCCTGATCGCCCCCCCCCCCCCCCGGGCAGTGCCGGCTGTGTCCCGAGAGCCCGGCACTTCTCCTCGGTGCCGGGCTCTTTTGCCGGCACTCGTGATCGGTCATCGCGTTGGTGCAGGCCCCTCCCCCTTAAGAAGGGGAGGAAGGCCTGCAGTACCGCAGCGCGCTGTGCCACAGCGTGTGGCGCTGCAGCACGTTGCACTGCGATATTCAGTTTCAGTGCCCCAAGAGGGACGTGGGGCGCCTCGAGCAGCGCCCCGCGTCCCTCTTGGGGCGCTCAAGCTGAATTTCCGGCGGGCGCAACGGCTCCGATTGCAGCGGTAATTCCGGCATCCAGGCGAGCTTGGCGCCCCGTTTGGGGCTCCACCGAATTTCTAGGCCTTTGTGCCTTAATGAGAGAAGCATTCATAATAAGGTGGATGAATTAGCTGCGCAAATAGATGTAAACGCATATGATAGAAACATAGAAACATAGAAGATAGGAGCAGGAGTAGGCCATTCGGCCCTTCGAGCCTGCTCCGCCATTCAATGAGATCATGGCTGATCATCCAAATTCAGTACCCTGTCCCTACCTTCTCCCCATATCCCTTGATCCCTTTAGCCTCAAGAAATATATCCAACTCTTTCTTGAATATATTTAATGAACTGGCCTCCACCGCCCTCTGTGGCAGAGAATTCCACAGGTTCACCACTCTCTGGGTGAAAAAATTCCTCCTCATTTCAGTCCTAAATGGCTTACCCCTTATCCTTAGACGATGACCCCTGGTTCTGGACTCCCCGGCCATCAGAAACATCCTTTCTGCATCTAGTCTGTCCAGACCTGACAGAATTTTAGAGGTTTCGATGAGATCCCCTCTCAATCTTCTAAACTCCAGTGAGTATAAGTCCAATTGACACAATCTCTCCTCGTACGTCATTCCTGCCATCCCAGGTATCAGCCTGGTGAATCTTCGCTGCACTCCCTCCATGGCAAGAATGTCCTTCCTCAGGTAAGGTGACCAAAACTGCACACAATACTCAAGGTGCGGTCTCACCAAGGCCCTGTACAACTGCAGCAAGACATCCTTGTTCTTGTACTCGAACCCTCTTGCTATGAAGGCCAACATACCATTTGCCTTCTTAACCGCCTGCTGCACCTGCATGCTTACCTTCAGCGACTGGTGCACAAGAACACCCAGGTCTCTTTGCACTTCCCCTTCTCCCAATCTATTGCCATTCAAATAATAATCTGCCTTCCTGTTTTTGCCACCAAAATAGATAACCTCACATTTATCCACATTATAGTGCATTTGCCATGTTTCTGCCCAATCGCCCAACCTGTCCAAATCGTACTGGAGTTTCATGACATCCTCCTCACAGCATACCCTCCCACCCAGCTTTGTGTCGTCTGCAAATTTGGAGATATTACATCCAATTCCCTCATCCAGATCATTAATATATATTGTGAACAGCTAGGGTCCTAGGACCGATCCTTGCGGTACCCCACTAGTCACTGCCTGCCACTCGGAAAACGACCCGTTTATTCCAACTCTTTGCTTTCTGTCCGCCAACCAGTTCTCTATCCAAGTCAATACCTTGCCCCCAATCCCATGTGCCTTAATTTTGCACGCTAACCTCTTTTGCGGGACCTTATCGAAAGCCTTCTGAAAGTCCAAATACACCACATCCACTGGTTCTCCCTTATCTATTTTACCAGTTACATCCTCAAAAAATTCCAGCAGATTAGTCAAGCATGATTTACCTTTTGTAAATCCATGTTGACTTTGTCCGATCCTGTCACTGCTTTCCAAGTGCTCTGCTATTACATCTTTTATAATGGACTCTAGCATTTTCCCCACTACTGATGTCAGGCTTACCGGTCTATAATTCCCCGCTTTTTCTCTGCCACCTTTTTTGAATAGTGGGGTAACATTAGCTACCCTCCAATCCATGGGTACTGTTCCAGAGTCTATTGAGTTCTGGAAGATGACCAGCAATGCATCTACTATTTCTAGGGCCACTTCCTTAAGTATCCTGGGATGTAGATTATCAGGCCCGGGGGATTTATCGGCCTTCAGTCCCATCAATTTTCCTAACACCATTTCCCTACAAATACTGATATCTTTCAGTTCCACCCTTTCATCAGACCCTATGTTCCGCGGTATTTCTGGGAGGTTATTTATGTCCTCCTTTGTGAAGACAGAACCAAAATATGCATTTAGTTGGTCTGCCATTTCTTTGCTCCCCATTATAAATTCCCCCGATTCTGACTGCAAGGGACCTACGCTTGACTTCACCAATCTTTTCCTCTTTACATATCTATAAAAGCTTTTACAGTCAGTTTTTATGTTCCCTGCAAGCTTACTCTCATATTCTATTTTCCCTTTCTTAATTAATCCCTTTGTCCTCCTTTGTTGAATCCTAAACTGCTCCCAATCCTCAGGATTATTGCTTTTTCTGGCCAATTTGTATGTTCTCTCCTTGGATCTTATCCTATCCCTAATTTCCCTTGTTATCCACGGTTGAGTCACCTTTTTTGTTTTATTTTTATGCCAAACTGGGATGAACAACTTCTGTAGTTCATCCATTCGGTCTTTGAATGTTTGCCATTGCCTATCCACCGCCAACCCTTTAAGTGCCATTCCCCAATCAATCCTACCCAACTCGCTCCTCAGACCATCGTAGTTTCCTTTATTTAAATTGAGGACCCTAGTTTCTGAGTCAACTACTTCATTCTCCATCTTAATGAAGAGTTCGATCATATTATGATCGCTCCGACCCAAGGGGCCTCGTACAACAAGATTGCTAATTAATCCTTTCTCGTTACATAATACCCAGTCTAAGATGGCCTGATCTCTGGTTGGTTCCTCGACATATTGGTCCAGGAAACCATTCCGTAAACACTCCAGGAATTCCTCCTCCACAGTATTGTTACTAATTTGGTTAGCCCAATCTATATGTAGATTAAAGTCACCCATGATGACTGCTGTGCCCTTTTTGCACGCTTCTTTAATTTCCCTTTTAATGCCATCCCCAACCTCCGCCTTACTGTTTGGAGGCCTATATACCATTCCCACTAATGTTTTTTTCCCCTTAGTATTTCTCAATTCTACCCATACAGATTCCACCTCATCAGAGCTAATATCCTTCATTACAATTGTGTTAATCCCTTCTTTAACCAGTAATGCTACCCCTCCTCCCTTTCCTTTTTGCCTATCTTTCCTGAATATCGAATACCCCTGGATGTTGAGTTCCTAGTCTTGGCCGTCCTTGAGCCATGCTTCCGTTATCCCAACCAAATCATATTCGTTTACCTCTATTTGTGCAGCCAATTCAATGATATAATTGGGATTATGGAGATATGGCTCCAGGGTGACCAAGGCTGGGAATTCAATATCCAGGGATATTCAGGAAGGACAGGAAAAAAGGAAAAGTAGGTAGGGTAGCATTGCTGGTTAAAGAGGAGATTAACACAATAGTAAGGAAGGATATTAGCTCTGATGATGTGGAATCTGTATGGGTAGAGCTGAGAAATACCAAGGGGCAGAAAACGTTAGTGGGAGTTGTATACAGGCCCCCAAACAATAATGCTGAGGTTGGGGATGGCATTAAATGGGAAATTAGAGACGCATGCAATAAGGGCACAGCAGTTATCATGGGTGACTTTAATCTACATATAGATTGGGCTAACCAAATTAGTAACAATACTGTGGAGGAGGAATTCCTGGAGTGCATACGGGATGGTTTCCTGGATCAATATGTTGAGGAACCAACTAGAAATCAGGCCATCTTAGACTGGGTATTATGTAATGAGAAAGGATTAATTAGCAATCTTGTTGTGCGAGGCCCCTTGGGTCGGAGCGATCATAATATGATAGAATTCTTCATTAAGATGGAGAGTGAAGTAGTTGACTCAGAGACTAGGGTCCTGAATTTAAATAAAGGAAACTACGATGGTATGAGGTGCGAGTTGGCTAGGATGGATTGGGGAACGTTACTTAAAGGGTTGACGGTGGATAGGCAATGGCAAACATTCAAAGATCGCATGGATGAACTACAGAATTTGTTCATCCCTGCTTGGCATAAAAATAAAACAAAAAAGGTGACTCAACCGTGGCTAACAAGAGAAATTAGGGAAAGCATAAGATCCAAGGAGAGGACATATAAATTGGCCAGAAAAAGCAGCAAACCTGAGGATTGGGAGCAGTTTAGGATTCAGCAAAGGAGGACAAAGGGATTAATTAAGAGGGGGAAAATAGAATATTAGAGTAAGCTTGCAGGGAACATAAAAACTGACTGTAAAAGCTTCTATAGATATGTGAAGAGAAAAAGATTAGTGAAGTCAAGCGTAGGTCCCTTGCAGTCAGAATCAGGGGAATTTATAATGGGGAACAAATGGCTGACCAATTAAATACATACTTTGGTTCTGTCTTCACAAAGGAGGACACAAATAACCTCCCAGAGATGTCAGGGAACATAGGGTCTGATGAAAGGGAGGAACTGAAAGAAATCAGTGTTTGTATGGAAATGGCATTCGGGAAATTGATGGGATTGAAGGCCGATAAATCCCCAGGGCCTGATAATCTACATCCTAGGGTACTTAAGGAAGTGGCCCTAGAAATAGTAGATGCATTGCTGGTAATCTTCCAAAATTCTATAGACTCGGGCACAGTTCCCATGGATTGGAGGGTAGCTAATGTAACCCCACTATTCAAAAAAGGTGGTAGAGAGAAAACAGGGAATTATAGGCCGGTAAGCCTGAAATCGGTAGTGGGGAAAATGATGTAATAGAAGAGCACTTGGAAAACAGTGACAGGATCGGACAAATTCAAGCATGATTTACAAAAGGTAAATCATGCTTGACTAATCTACTGGAATTTTTTGAGGATGTAACTGGTACAATAGATAAGGGTGAACCAGTGGATGTGGTGTATTTGGAGTTTCAGAAGGCTTTTGATAAGGTCCCGCATAAGAGGTTAGTGTGCAAAGATAAAGCACATGGGATTGGGGGTAATGTAGTGACTTGGATAGAGAACTGGTTGGCACAGACAGGAAGCAAAGAGTTGGAATAAACGGCTCTTTTTCCGAGTGGCAGGCAGTGACTGGTGGGGTACCGCAGGGATCGGTGCTAGGACCCCAATTATTCACAATATATATTAATGATCTAGACGAGGGAACTAAATGTAATATCTCCAAGTTTGCAGGTGACACAAAGCTGGGTGGGCGTGTGTGCTGTGAGGAGGATGGAGAGAAACTCCAGTATGATTTGGACAGGTTGGATGATTGGGCAGATGCATGGCAGATGCAGTATAATGTGGATAAATGCGAGGTTATCCACTTTGGTGGCAAAAACAGGAACGGCAATAGATTGGGAGAAGGGGAAGTGCAACGAGACCTGGGTGTCCTTGTGCACCAATCGCTGAAGGTAAGCATGCAGGTGCAGAAGGTGGTTAAGAAGGCAAATGGTATGTTGGCCTTCATAGCGAGAGGATTCGAGTACAGGAACAAGGATGTCTTGCTGCAGTTGTACAGGGCCTTGGTGAGACCACACCTTGAGTATTGTGTGCAGTTTTGGTCGCCTTATCTGAGGAAGGATGTTCTTGCCATGGAGGGAGTGCAGTGAAGATTCACCAGACTGATACCTGGGATGGCAGGAATGACGTATGAGGAGAGATTGGGTCAATTGGGCTTATACTCGCTGGAGTTTAGAAGAATGAGAGGGGATCTCATTGAAAATTCTAACAGGACTAGACAGACTAGATGCAGGAAGGATGTTCCCGATGGCGGGGGAGTCCAGAACCAGGGGTCACAGTCTAAGGATAAGGGGTAAGCCATTTAGGACTGAGGTGAGGAGGAATTTCTTCACCCAGAGAGTGGTGAACCTGTGGAATTCTCTACCACAGAAGGCAGTGGAGGCCAATTCATTAAATATATTCAAGAAGGAGTTAGATATATTTCTTAAAGCTAAAGGGATCAAGGAATATGGGAAGAAAGCAGGGACAGGGTACTGAATTTGGATGATCAGCCATGATCTCATTGAATGGCGGAGCAGGCTCGAGGGGCCGAATGGCCTACTCCTGCTCCTATCTTCTATGTTTCTGTGTCTGGGGATTGGGTGAGATCGTCTGGGTAACGAGACTGTGTCTGGGTATTGGGTGAGACAGTGCCTGGGAATCGAGTGAGAGCATCTGCATATCAAGTGAGAGTATCTGGGACTCAAATGATAAATGCCACAAGCTCAGTGGGGAATCAGCATCTCTCTTCTCTGTACAGATAATAAAGAAACAGTTGTGTGCCTTCGGAATATGGTCCTTGACAGCTCGACTTAACTCCACTTCACAGCCTTCAATGGGAGCTTGCTTGTTTCCTACATGACTCATGCTGGGATGAATCGGACCAATTTAAATCCATGCCTTGATATTCTGGCAACACTTCACTTCAGGCCTTTTCTGTCAGCCTCCCCCTGGTATCGTGTTCAGCTAGTTCCAGCTGCAGCTATCCAGACATTTTTAATTTGATCTTTCTTTCTTTCTTTTCTCCCCTCCTTGCCTGAAGGCCTGATCTCGCCCCCATCCACCCCCACTCCCCTCCAACCATCTCTGCAACCTCCTCCAGCCCCACAACCCCCCGAGATATCTGCGCTACTCTAATTATGCCCTCTTGCGCATCCCCGATTTTAATGGCTCCACCGTTGGCGGCCGTGCCTTCAGCCGCCTGGGCCCTAAGCTCTGGAATTCCCTCCCTAAACCTCTCCGCCTCTCTACCTCTCTCTCCTCCTTTAAGACGTTGCTTAAAACCTACCTCTTTGAACAAGCTTTTGGTCGTCTAGCCCTAATATCTGATTGAGTGTCAAATTTTGTCCGAAAACACACCTGTGAAGCACCTTGGACATTGGCGCCATATTGATGCTAGTTGTTGTTTTTGAGGTAGGGTTCCACGAGTGAAGTTTACGTCTGATACCTCTCCCAAATTCTTCATGAGTCAGGCCAGAAGCCGTGGTAGCAAATTTGTCTTCAGGTGGACATTGGGCAGATGGTGCTCACCTGATGCCCTCAGCGAGAGGTCTGAGTGATGTTGATGGCTGGGCTTCATTTGCTTAATGCCGGCAATCTATGGGCGCTCACGGGCAGCTCGATTTTGGGGGGAACGGCAGGAGGGGGGTGGGGGACGGGATTAGTGGGATATCCAGTGGCTCTTTCACGAAGCCCAGCCAGAGGTTCAATGTTAAAACGGGAGGGACTGGATGGGAGGTGGGGGAGGGGAAGGGAGGAAGGGCTTACGAACAGAGCCGGGCTTGAGCTGAGAAACCTACCTGGTTTGGGGGCGGTCTGAGGTGGTCCCTCTAAGGAAGGCTGGCCGGCCAGGCGCTCTGCGCCTAATACCAGTGGGCGGAGTATGCGTGGCGCGGGCTCCGCCCACTGCTGCCTCAAAGCTCCAGGGCGTGCTCCTACATATGTCACCGGACCCTGATTTCGGTAGGCTCCTTCCTGAGACAGGCACCTAGGCCACCCGTGTGAAGGCCCCAATGACAATGGCGGATCAGAGAGCAGGAATGGGCGGGTAAATTCAGCCCCGCCATTTCCGCAAGCGCTCTGTTCCCACCTGGCGAATGGCCTATGAATGTCAGAGGATTATTTGATCATGGGCGGGGAGGGGGATCAGAATCTGGCCGGAGTTATTAAACGTTGACCAGGATTGGGAATCCTGGGTGGATTTCTCACCCTTCCCTAGCCCAAGGGGTTGTTGAAGTCACTTGTAGCATCCCTACCGATACCCTGGCTGAGAATCAAACCTGGAGAGTTTCTGGCCTATATCATAGAATCATACAGCACAGAAGGAGGCCATTCGGCCCATCGTGTCGGTGCTGTCTCTCTGAAAGAGCTATCTAATTAGTCCCATTCTCCCCCTGCCCTTTCCCCATAGCCCTGAATTTTTTCCTTTTTAAGTATATACCCAATTTCCTTTTGAAAGTTGCTATTGAATCTGCTTCCACTGCCCTTTCAAGCAGTGCGTTCCAGATCATAACAACTCGCTGTGTAAAGTTTTTTTTTACCCTTATCTCTCCTCTGGTTCTTTTTGCTGTGTCCTCTGGTTACCGACCCTCCTGCCAGTGGAAACAATTTCTCATTATTTACTCTATCAAAACCCCTCAGAATTTTGAATAACTCTATTAAATCTCCCCTTAACTTTCTCTGCTTTAAGGAGAACAACCCCAGCTTCTCTTAGTCTCTCCGTGTAACTGTCATCCCTCATCTCTGGTACCATTCTAGTAAATCTCCTCTGCACCCTCTCTAAGGCCTTCACATCCTTCCTAAAGTGTGGTGCCCAGAATTGGACACAATACTCCAGCTGAGGCCTAAACAGTGTTTCATAAAAGTTTAGCATAACTTCCTTGCTTTTGTACTCTGTGCCTCGGTTTATAAAGCCAGGGATCCCATATGATTTTTTTTAAACACCCTTCTCAACTTGTCCTGCCACCTTCAAAGATTTGTGTAACACCCCCCTGCCCCCCGCCCCAGGAGGTCTGTGTTCCTGCACCCCATTTAAAATTGTACCATTTACAGGAAACTCTTTTTTATCCGGTACCGACGTGGTGCTGGTTTATCAAAAAGTCCGGATTACAGAGAGGTATAGTAAAAGATACAAGAGCCCCGTACACGGCCACAGATCCAAGCGTCCCTGTTGCATAGCAACAGGTGCAGGAACCCTGGTTACATGGCCACAGATCCAGGAACGGCCACTAATATGAAGTAAAACTTACCTGAACCTACTCCTGAATTTTGCCGGTTAACAGAGATTTCCGGTTACTTAGGTGCCGGTAAATCGAGAGTTTCCTGTACTCTCATATTGCCTCTCCTCATTCTTCCTACCAAAATCTATCACTTCACACTTCTCTGCATTAATCTTCTGCATATCTTCCCATACATCGCCTGCACAGACTAAAGCATTGGCATGTGGTAATTCAATAAAGTTTAACATAATTACCGCAAATAACTAACACATCTTCAATCTTAAGAAAAAAAAATCACACCACTCTAATAATTAATTAGTAAAATCTAGGAAACACAGCGTTCCAGCCAGTTTATAAATATTTGATTTAATCGCTTATCATGCCTTATTAAATTGTAATAAACAGGTTATAAAACACTTAAGTATGGACTGCTCTGACATTGCGTTACAGCCGTGAAGACTGGATCATCTTTTTCCCTCTCTCCAGAGCCCTGTCTAATTCCAGAGAGACCTGTCACCAAATGCTGGGAAAATTCACCAGGGGCCGATACGCAAAGAAGCCGCACCTCCAGTCCCGGTTAAACGAGTTGCTGGTTTTGAGCGCCTTCAGAGGGTATCGCATCCGCGGAAGTGGATTGCGGGGTGCAAACTCCGATCGAGGGGTTTCGGTGCTCGAAAAACAGGATCAAGGCTGCTAGGCCCGACAGGCCCCGTCTACTTTCGATGAGGGGCTTCAGTGGTGTGGAGAGGCTGGAGAAGCCGCGATTGCTCTCCTTAGAGCAGAGAAGGTTAATTTAATAGAGGTGTTCAAAAACCATGAGGGGCTTTGATAGAGTAAATAAGGAGAAACTGTTTCCACTAGCAGGGGGGTCGGTAACCAGAGGACACAGATTTGAGGCAACTGGGAAAAGAACCAGAGGGGAGATGAGGAGAATTTTTTTCCACGCAGCGAGTTATTACGATCTGGAACGCGCTGCCTGAAAGGGCGGTAGAAGCAGATTCAATAGTAACTTTCAAAAGAGAATTGGACAAATACTTGAAAAGGGATGAAAAAAATCCGGGCTATGGGGAAAGAGCATGGGGAGTAGGGTCAATTTGACAGCTCAGAGAGGCGGCACAGATATAATGGACGGAATGGCCTGCTTCCGCCCTGTATGATTCTATGATAATAGGCAAAACCCATGAGGACAAAGCCTGATCCTGAGGTTTGATTTGTCCTTCTTCCCTCCCCTCGTGGAATACTGGGCCTTGTGGAATATCGGGCGTACTGGGGTGTCAGATTGTAATGATGGAGGCCAGAAGACATCGGTGGACGTACGGCCTCACGACCTGTTCATTCAGCTGAGTGTGACGCTGAAATTCTCAGAATATTAGACTACGACAACAACACCAACAACGACGTGCATATATATAGCACCCTTTTCATAGAAAAATGTCCCAAGGTACTTCACAGGGGTGTTAGAAGAACATAATAAATAGGAGCAGGAGTAGGCCATTCGGCCCCTCAAGCCTGCTCTGCCATTCAGTAAGATCATGGCTGATCTTCGACCTCAACTCCACTTTCCTGCACTATCCCCATATCCCTTGATTCCCTTAATATTCAAAAGTCTATCGATTTCTGTCTTGAATATACTCAATGACTGAGCATCCACATTCCTCTGGGGTAGAGAATTCCAAAGATTCACCACCCTCTGAGTGAAGAAATTTCTCCTCATCTCAGTCCTGAATGGCTGACCCCTTATTTTGAGACTGTGACCCCTGGTTCTAGACTCCCCAGCCAGGGGGAAACATCCTCCCTGCATCTACCCTGTCAAGACCTGTAAGATATACATTGATACCAAGCTAAATAAGGAGATATTAGGACAGGTCAAAGCTTGGTCAAAGAGGTAGGTTTTACGGAGACTCTCAAAGGAGGAGAGAATAGTGGAGAGGTTTATGGAGGGAATTCCAGAGCTTAGGGCCTAGGCAGCTCAAGGCATGACCGTCAATGGCGGGGGGAAGGAAATCGGGGATGCGTAGAATTGGAGGAACGCAGAGATCGTGGAGCGTTGTAGGCAATGTTCCCTGTGAGCTGTGCTTTGTTCTGCGCAGCCTGTCTCTTTTAATGCGCGGTTCCTTTAAATTTCTGCGCACGCGCGGTATTCACAATAGAAAAGCCGGTGAGCGGCCCGTGCGGGACCTTGCAGATTGTTGTGCGGCCTCGCGGCTGTGCAGCTTCGAGGGAATGTTGGTTGTGGGGCTGGAGGAGGTTACAGAGCTAGGGAGGGATAGGGGGAGGGGTGAGGCCATGGAGGGATTTGAAAACAAGGATGGGAATTTTAAAATCGACATCGGCTCTCTCAGGACCTCTCATGACTCTCCCGCATTACGCAGGGAAGGGGGGGGATCGCCGCCTCCCATTCGCCTGCCTAAGATGGCCGGTGTACGTTCACCACCACTATCGCCACCCACGCTTATGACGGGCAACCGTCTGCACCAGGCAGTTAACCGTAACTCCACCGTAAGGGTCAATTACAAAGGTGCCGCTTACAACCTATTGAGCGTGACGACTATTTCAGGCTGACCCGTTAAACATAGAAACATAGAAGACAGGAGCAGGAGTAGGCCATTCGGCCCCTCGAGCCTGTTCCGCCATTTAATGAGATCATGGCTGATCATCCAAACTCAGTACCCTGTCCCTGCCTTCTCCCCATATCCCTTGATCCCTTTAGCCTTAAGAAATATATCGAACTCCTTCTTGAATATATTTAATGAATTGGCCTCAAATGCTATAGAAACTAAGGCGCGATTGCCTTAATCCTCCGTACTTACCATTTTAAAAGCTCCGATCGGCAATCGTTTTGTGCCTCTGTTTCTGATTATGTGCATATATCTTATACCTATACTTGGCTACTACCTTTCAAACTCCTTTGAGGAGGAATCGCAAACCTAAATATAGACATTTAATGGTTTGAACACGGAGCTCTGATAGCAAAATCATTTTGGTGCCATTTCCTTCGAGGCAGACTCTTTCCTTGCCTCTAGCCACTATCGATAGCTGCCTGTTAAAATTACTTCTTGGGGGCTTCGTTTTTTCCCCCGGTACACGTATCTCCTTCTTAAGTTAAAGAAACAAAAACTTGCATTTCTATCGAGCCTTTCGTGGCGTCCCAAAGCGTTTTACAGCAAATGATGTACTTTTTGAAGTATAGCCCCTGTTGTAATGTGGGAAACGCGGCAGCCAATTTGCACACAGCAAGGTCCCACAAACAGCAATGTGATAATGACCAGATAATCTGTTTTTAGTGATGCTGATTGAGGGATAAATATTGGCCCCAGGACACCGGGGAGAATTCCTCTGCTCTTCTTCGAAATAGTGCCGCGGGATCTTTTATATCTACCCAAGGGAGCAGGCGGTGCCTCGGTTTAACGTCTCATTTGAAAGATGGCACCTTCCGACAGTGCAGCACTCCCTCAGCACTGCACTGGGAGTGTCAGCCTAGAATTTTGTGCTCAAGTCCCTGGAGTGGGACTTGAACCCAGAACCTCTGTCTCAGAGGCGAGGGTGCTACCCACTGACTAAGTTTAGAAGCATCGGTTATATCGTCCTCCGCTTACAGCAGACGAATGGCATTAACGCCAACACGAGCACTGTAAGAAATCGCTGTTAGATTCAAAGATGGGTTTTAATTCTTAGAACAGAGATTGACAACATGCAGCCGGGAACAGATAGCAGAAATGCCAGCAAGGTCGAATATCAAGCATCAAAAGACAAATAGAAGTGATAAGGGAATTGTAAAATGCAAAACATCACAGGGTGGTGGGATAATAGACAAAAATGGAGCCGAAAAGTCATAAAATGTCCTTAAAGAAACATAACAAAATATTCCTCAGAAAGATAAGAGGGAGGCCTTGTCAGTCATGCAGAAAGGGACGGTGAGGGTTGCCTTCCCGCTTCACAATTGGACAATAGGATGGGGGATCAAGTGATTGACACCAGGTGATTACCAGCCCACCGAAATAACTATAAATATAGACGACCGAGAGAGGAAATCAGGCAGTTTGGGGCGAAGGCTTCCCCGAGGTGGCTATGGCCTAACACCTTGGTCAAGTTTAGCCTCTGAGGTGGCTGACGGCCTAACACCTCCAACAGCTCGAGGGATGACCCAACGGAAGTGACCGCTGCAGCAGACTGCAGGAATCCACCCAATCCAAGACCACCGTACTGCCTCCCCGTCCGTCCGGTCGTGGCATTCCGATTCGGGAGTCGTAGATCACTCCTACTGTCACGGGTTGTGTCTATTATACTCAGCTTGAACCATATGTAATATCTGATTATGCTTTAAAACTGTAGCTCTTTAATAAAAGCCTTGCAACTCCTAAAACCCTTTGGGTAATCTGTGTGTGGCCTGTTATCCTAACCTTACAGTGGTGTCAGAAGTGGGATCACAGAGTTAGGAGTTGTAAGGTTCCGGTCGGGGTGACCGGAGGGACTCGGTCAAATGCTCGTTATCGTTGCTTAGACTGTTTATAGTGTTTTATTCTCTCTGAAAGAAGGGAGCAGTAAAGAGCTTGTTGAAAGGTAAAACCAGAAATACAATAGCGTTGGCATATCACCGGGAACAATTGATAGATAGCCTGAAGGAGGTAAAGCATAAAGTGCAGGCGAGAGAGGGAGAGATAAAGAAGGAAAAAGATCTAATTTGCAGACTAACCAATCTGAAAACTCAGCAAAGGAAGGGAAAAAACAGGGATTTGGAAAGCCAGGAAAAGCTGCTGAGACACCGATTTAAAGAGAGAAACAAGAGAAATTTAAAGCTTTACCGACATGGAAGTTATTAACGTCTGTGCCGAAACAAATAAAACACAAGATTTGCTGACTGAAAGGAACCTTAAAAAATGCTGGAATTTCAGTTTGTATGAAAATGTGTGTTAAAGTGTGAATGCTTTCCTGACTATGAATGTTTAAGAAGTTACAGTATTTCTTTTGTCTGAAAAGTCTTCTGTTATGTGTGGTTTAGCTCCACCCACTTCTCTGTGTTAAAAGCGTTTGTGGTAAACCACTGTTATCGTTCACAACCGTTCACTATTGTTACACTGTTGTTATCACTGTTTACACTGTTGTTATCACTACACAAGGTTACCTCTTGCCACGCACGCTGTTATACCTAGGCATACCTCAGCTGACTCCGCCCATGGCTCCGCCTGCTTGCCCAGGTATAAAGGTGACCGCTTGGCTAGTATTCTTCCTTGTTGGAACCGATCACCCACGAGGGTGGGCTCTGTTATTTAGCCAATAAAAACCTATAGTTACTATCTTAACTCGGCGCTTTTCATGGAATGAATTGATAGGTATATCAATTTTATTGGCTAAATTTTGAAATGACTGACCAGCCCCAGCAGCCGACTTGGCTGCGAGCCCTCCGACCGCCGTACCTGGATCTAAACCCACAGGCAGCGAATTCAGCCCTCGACTTCGATCACTGGCTGAGCTGCTTTGAATCCTACCTGGTAGCCTCCGGCGTGCCATCGGAAGCCGACAAACTAAGAGTTCTGACCGCCCAGGTGAGCCCTAAAGTATTTGCACTCATCCGGGACCTTGATACATACGAGGAGGCCCTCGACCTGCTAAAAGAGCTGTACCGGAGCCCAGTAAATTCAATGTATGCCAGACATCTCCTAAGATCCCGCTCGCAACAGCCAGGAGAGTCTGTAGATGAATTTTTACGGGCGCTACAAACACTCGGCAGGGACTGCGACTTTAAAGCTGTATCGGCTGCACAACATGCTGAAGGAAATATCCGTGATGCCTTCGTGAAAGGCCTTCGGTCCGACTATTCACGGCAAAGACTGCTTGAATCAAAGGACCTCGACTTGAAAGCAGCTACAGCCCTCGCTCGCTCCCTGGAAGTGGCCCATCGGGACCTCGAGGCGTACTCCGGGTACAGTGCTGCGCGACCGTGGGACTCGGGCCCGACTCCGGCCGCAATACCCCTCGCACCGCCGCCCCTGGGACCTACTACGGCGTCGGTGTCCCGGAATCGATCGGGACCGCCACCCCCGGGACCTGCTGCGGCAGCGGAGCCCCGCGATCGGGCCGCCAGCTGCTTTTTCTGTGGCCAGGCGAGACATCAAAGGGCGCGCTGCCCTGCAAGGAACGCGACCTGCTCCGGCTGCAGAAAAAAAGGCCACTTCGCGAACGCCTGCAGAGGGAAAGCCACAGACGCCAGCAGTGCCTCATGTGAGTTGTGGGGGTGGCCATCTTTGATCAAGGCCACAGACGCCAGCAGTGCCTCATGTGAGTTGTGGGGGCGGCCATCTTTGATCAAGGCCACAGACGCCAGCAGTGCCTCATGTGAGTTGTGGGGGCGGCCATCTTTGATCAAGGCCACAGACGCCAGCAGTGCCTCATGTGAGTCGTGGGGGCGGCCATCTTCTCCGCCATTTTGTTCGCCGCACTCGGCCGCCATGTTGTCTCCAGACCCGACCACCGCCTCACCTGCCGACGACAGCAGCTCACTCAGCCATACACTGGCCTCCGTCACGCTTGACCAAGCTCTCCCGCATCATCTGTCCAGGTCCATGATGGACATCGAGGTAAACGGCCACGCCACGACCTGCCTGTTCGACAGCGGGAGCACGGAGAGTTTTATTCACCCAGACACGGTGCGCTGCTACTCCCTCACTGTCCAGCCAACGCGCCATCGGATCTCGATGGCGTCGAAGTCCCATTCAACAGACGTCAGCGGATACTGTGTGGTGACCCTGTCAGTTAGGGGCACGGAATATAAAAACTTTAAACTTCTCGTCCTGCCCCAGCTCTGCGCTGCCATCCTACTAGGGCTGGATTTCCAATGCCACCTCCAAAGTGTCACTTTGGCATACGGTGGACCCCTCCCCCCACTCACAGTCTACAACCAGCAGTTTTTAAACCGCCCGCCGCATACCACCTGCGGCCTCTCCACTCTCAAAGTCCCGCCCCCCTCCTTGTTCGCTAACCTCACCCGTGACTGTAAACCCGTCGCTACCAAGAGCAGGCGGTACAGCGCCGGGGACAGAGCTTTTATTAGCTCTGAGGTGCAGCGTCTCCTGAAGGAGGGCATCATCGAGGGGAGCACCAGCCCCTGGCGTGCCCAGGTTGTAGTCGTTAAGACCGGCAATAAAAACCGCCTGGTCATCGACTACAGCCAAACCATAAACCGGTACACCCAGCTGGACGCATACCCCCTCCCCTGCATATCTGACATGGTCAACCAGATTGCTCAGTACCGGGTATTCTCCACCATCGAACTTAAGTCGGCCTATCACCAACTCCCTATCCGCCCTGAGGACCGCCAGTATACCGCCTTCGAGGCGAATGGCCGCCTCTACCACTTCCTTAGGGTTCCCTTCGGCGTCACCAACGGGGTTTCGGTCTTCCAAAGGGAGATGGACCGGATGGTTGACCAGAACGCGCTGCAGGCCACGTTTCCTTATCTAGATAACGTCACCATCTGCGGCCACGACCAGCAGGACCACGATGTTAATCTGGAGAAATTCCTCCGTACGGCCCAACGGCTGAATCTCACTTACAATAAGGAGAAATGTAGGTTTAACACCTCGCGCCTTGCCATCCTCGGCTGCGTAGTAGAGAACGGAGTCATCGGCCCCGACCCCGAAAGAATGCGCCCCCTCATGGAGCTTCCCCTTCCCCACTGTCAAAAGGCACTGAAGAGAACCCTGGGGCTCTTCGCTTACTATGCCCAATGGGTGCCCAATTATGCGGACAAAGCCAGACCCCTCATGAAGTCCACCTCCTTCCCCCTGACAGCAGAAGCATGCGCAGCCTTCTCCCTCATAAAAGGAGACATTGCGAAGGCCACAATGCACGCAGTGGATGAGTCCATCCCTTTCCAAGTGGAGAGCGATGCATCCGACTTTGCCCTAGCTGCAACCCTTAACCAGGCGGGGAGACCTGTGGCCTTCTTCTCAAGGACCCTCCAGGGCCCTGAGATCTGACACTCTTCTGTCGAGAAGGAGGCCCAGGCGATTGTGGAAGCGGTACGACGCTGGAGGCATTACCTGGCAGGCAAACGATTTACCCTCCTCACCGACCAGCGTTCGGTTGCTTTTATGTTTAATAACAAGCTGAGGGGCAAAATCAAGAACGACAAGATCTTGAGGTGGAGAATTGAGCTCTCCACCTACGAGTACGATATCTTGTACCGGCCTGGTAAACTCAACGAGCCCCCAGATGCTCTATCACGAGGTACATGCGCCAACGTGCAAGTTGATAGACTGCGGACCCTCCACAGCGGCCTCTGCCACCCCGGGGTCACGAGACTTTACCACTTCATTAAGGCCCGCAACCTGCCCTACTCCGTCGAGGAGGTCAGGACCATGACCAGGAACTGCCAAGTCTGTGCCGAATGCAAACCGCATTTCTATAGGCCGGACAGAGCAAGCCTGATCAAGGCCACCCGCCCCTTCGAGCGCTTGAGCATCGATTTTAAGGGGCCCCTCCCGTCCCCTGACCGTAATGTGTACTTCCTCAACATTATTGACGAGTACTCCCGTTTCCCCTTCGCCATCCCCTGCCCAGACATGACCAGTACCACGGTCATCAAATGCCTGAACGACCTCTTCGCCTTGTTCGGGTTCCCGAACTATATACATAGCGACCGGGGCTCATCCTTCATGAGCGAGGAACTTCGCCAGTTCCTGCTCGCGAGAGGTATTGCTGCGAGCAGGACCACCAGCTACAACCCCCGGGGGAACGGCCAGGTGGAAAGAGAGAACGCGACAGTTTGGAAGGCCGTCCTCTTAGCCCTAAAGTCTAAGGGCCTCCCAACCTCTCGCTGGCAGGAAGTCCTCCCGGCAGCGCTCCATTCCATCCGGTCACTGCTTTGTACCGCCATTAACGCCACCCCTCATGAGCAAATGTTCATTTTCCCCAGGAAGTCAACTACGGGAACCTCGCTACCAACATGGCTGACTTCTCCGGGGCCCGTCCTGCTGCGGAAGCACGTGAGGACCCATAAAATGGACCCCCTGGTCGAGAGGGTGAACCTCCTGCACACCAACCCCCAGTATGCCTGTGTGGAATACCCAGACGGGCGGGAGGACACAGTCTCCTTGCGAGACCTCGCACCCTCGGGCACCCCTGAGACACCACCGTTATCCCCCACCACTCCCCCAAATCCAGCTCCTGTAGGCGGCATGCCGGAACCCCAGGGGCCTTCGTAGACCACGCAGACACCAGCATTAACATAGGATACTGCACCACCGCCGCCGCTGCTGCGCCGGTCAGAAAGGCTTACGAGGCCTCCTGATAGACTGACATACACGAACTGGTAGTACACTTCACCCCGCCGGACTCAATTTTAAACAAGGGGTGAATGTGGTAAACCACTGTTATCGTTCACTATTGTTACACTGTTGTTATCACTGTTTACACTGTTGTTATCACGACACAAGGTTACCTCTTGCCACGCATGCTGTTATACCTAGGCACACCTCAGCTGACTCCGCCCATGGCTCCGCCTGCTTGCCCAGGTATAAAGGTGACTGCTTGGCTAGTATTCTTCCTTGTTGGAACCGATCACCCACGAGGGTGGGCTCTGTTATTTAGCCAATAAAAACCTATAGTTACTATCTTAACTCGTCGCTTTTCATGGAATGAATTGATAGGTATATCAGCGTTTAAAAACTTTTGTCTTGTCTTGGATTTTGGAAGTTTTAAGAATGTGCGAATAAGATTGTGCCACAATAATTGGGGAAAAAAACTTTGAACTACAATTTAAGTTAAGCTGGTATGTAAAAACTGAGAAGAGCAACAAAAAGATTGTTTAAAAAAAGATTAAGTTTCAGCCTAACATTTAACCTTGGAGTTGCGGTTGCTATGGTGAAATCTTCCAAAGCAGTTTGATTTGATTTGCTTAAATGTGAAAAACTAATTTTTCTCCAGTTATATTGAATGTTTTTACAGTATTTTGGAAAGACATCTGAAGAAAGCACCATAAGAAATATGATGCAATTTACTGTTTTCTGCAAGCATGTGCTAGTTTGTTTTGTTTTATCTGTTCTGTTCGTGTTTAGTTAAAGTGTGAAAACACAACTGTCTTTTTCGATCGGGGAAGTTTTATTTAATTTATGTGAAGTGACGCAATTGCGTGCGCCTGACAATGTTTCGCTCCACCTTCTTAAAAACCTGTAAATGAATTAACCCTTTCCACTGACAGCTGTTTAAGTTTACCGAGCAACAACTTTAGTATGAAATTTAAAGATATTGGACATTATTAAATTTAAGTTTCTTAATTTTAAGTTAATATTTCCCCACAGTGACAGAAGTAAAATTATGACTTGATAAATTAACCCCTTGGGCTCTAAGTAGAGTCACAATGGAATCTCTTCTTTCTTTTGTTATATGGAAGTTACCTTGTAAATTAATTGCAGCACTTCTGTCTCTAATGTTAAAACACTGTGTAAACCATCTAGCCTGGGAATCACTTGTTTCTGAAATTGGAAATGGAGGATAAATTGATAGAAATTAAATTGAACATTGACAAAACCTGTCAGTTCAATAATACTGCTGTTTGGATTTTGGGATAATTTTGTAATAACAAAATGGACTCAGGTACAATATATTGGGTTACTTTTGGGGAAATAAAAGATCCTCTAAAATAATGATAAATAAAAAGTGTTAATAACTTGGACCAAGTGAGAATGTTTGATCTATGTTTTCAATCTTAAATATTGTACTGGATAGTAAAGTTCCTCCAGGGCTCATGAATGAGATATGAATGGTAATTAATGGGATGTGTAAAATGGAGAGAGGAAGTGATTGAGGGTGTGAGGTAGAAACAGGAGAATTACACCACCAATTGAGAATTTTCCAAACTTTCTAGTGAAAGTCAGGAAAGTGTAGTTAAGAATAGTAAATTGATAGCTTTCTCTTGGAGACATTTGTGTCCCTGCCTATAATGAACTTTTTAAGAAAACTGAATTTGATAGTCTGGCCATTACCCAAGACATCAGGACCATGCGGTGGAAGATGAACAAAGACCTCCAGACAATCTTTTGATAAGATCACCTGAAAGCCCGAGAAAGGCTTGTATCAGATGGCACGTGTGGCACGATATGGAGATACCGGTGTGAGTGTGCAAATGTGACTCGTTACGTATGAGGTAATTACCATCCGGGAATGTACGGTGAACCTGCACTGAAGAATGGGTCTCAGGCTGCTCAGTTACTTGACAACAGCAAAAGATGAAATGGTTAATATGGTTCAGGAGAGCGAGACAACCTTTAAAGCATTGACACATACTCCATCAAGAAACTATCTAATTAATGAAACAATCAGAATAGAGTTAAATACATTGGTAGCTGTTAGTATGATTGAAATTGAAGTTGAAGTGGAGAGTTACATGGAATCTGGAATGGGCCAATTGAGGGCTAAGGAGAAATCATGTTTAGTAAGAATTATCCACAAGATGGATATGAGTAAACGAGAGATCTGGAGAATCTTTTAAGTCCATGATTTGTTGATTAGATGTTAAGCTGTAATTTCACTTGAAATGATTGTAAAACTGTATTTAACTGTGACTGTAATAATTGTGTTTTGTAGGTAACAGAGCGTGGGAAAAACCAGTGCGAATCCAGTATGAGGTGGTTTTGGTGGTGCCCCCTGAGTCACTACTACCGCAACTACCATGCTTTACAGGTCTAACAGATCCTGTCCCATCAGTCAACATGTTTTACATAACATCGAAACCTATGCTCAAGTGAAACTGACAGTAAATGAGATACTTAAGTATGAGCTGCACAATTATGTGGCAGAATTCGGATATTACATTCCCCTGTTGTCTGAGGTCTTCAGTGAGCTTGTGATGCGACTAAACTCCTCCCTAAAGCATTTTTATGTTTTGGAGCAAGACAACTCGAGAATAGATATTGAAATTGACAGCATAGGGGACAACTCACACTGGTGGGATATTGGGCTTAATACGTCAGCACACCCTTATGTTCATATTATTTCACATGCTCTGGTAGTTATCCAACTTGTAATGATAGTGTATTTGATATATGTAACATGTGGAGTAAGACTTTGATACATAAGCCAATTGGGTACTCATGCCCATGACTAACCAGCACGAACAAATTAATTGAGCACACTGAAAGAGAAGATCTGAAGCAATGTAGAGGAGACCCCAGGTGGGATAATATCAGGAAAGATAGAAGAAACAGAGGATACTCCAGGCGGGGCAGAATTGGAACACCGGAACAGTGAATTGAATTTGAGTAAGGGGTCAGAGGTTGCTCCTTCTCCTCAAAGGAATGGACTGTAAGGAAGGGAGAAATCTTCAAGACTCCCTACTAACTAACGCCCAAGTTGAGAGAGCAATAAGAACTAGCTAGATTAGTCAAGAGCCGATTGTGAGAAGTCAATAAGGATATTTCCTTCTCAAAGAAGGGAATTGTAAGAAATAGCTGTTAGATTCAAAGATGGGTTTTAATTCTTAGAACAGAAACTGACAACATGCAGCCGGGAACAGATAGCAGAAATGCCAGCAAGGTCGAATATCAAGCATCAAAAGACAAATAGAAGTGATAAGGGAATCATAAAATGCAAAACAACACAGGGTGGTGGGATAATAGACAAAAATGGAGCCGAAAAGTCATAAAATGTCCTTAAAGAAACATAACAAAATATTCCTCAGAAAGATAAGAGGGAGGCCTTGTCAGTCATGCAGAAAGGGACGGTGAGGGTTGCCTTCCCGCTTCACAATTGGACAATAGGATGGGGGATCAAGTGATTGACACCAGGTGATTACCAGCCCACCGAAGTAACTATAAATATAGACGACCGAGAGAGGAAATCAGGCAGTCAGGGGCGAGGGCTTCCCCGAGGGGGCTACGGCCTAACACCTTGGTAAAGTTTAGCCTCTGAGGTGGCTGACAGCCTAACACCTCCAACAGCTGGAGAGATGACCCAACGAAAGTGACCGCTGCAGCAGACTGCAAGAATCCACCCAATCCGCGACCACCGTAGTGCCTCCCCGTCCGTCCGGTCGTGGCATTCCGATTCGGGAGTCGTAGATCGCTCTCTACTGTCACGGGTTTTATGTCTATTATACTCAGCTTAAACCATATGTAATATCTGATTATGCTTTAAAACTGTAGCTCTTCAATAAAAGCCTTGAAACTCCTAAAACCCTTTGGGTAATCTGTGTGTGGCCTGTTATCCTAATCTTACAGCGCTATAAGTGACGGGAACTGTCCATTCGCTGTGCTGGTAACTCCTGCCTGGCTCGGAGCCGTACCAAAGAAGGCATTTTACGAAATATCGACCAGAGGAAACCTGGCAACCTTGGCTTACTGCGTGACAGGGCAGGGGAGTTCTCCCCGGTGTCCTGAGCCATATATTTATCCCTCAACCAACATCACTAAAACAGATTAGCTGGACATTTTCACAATGTTGTTTGTGGGAGCTTGCTGTGCGCAAATTGGCTGCCGCGTTTCCTGCATTACAACAGTGACTACGCGTTTGAAGTACTTCATTGGCTGTAGAGTGCTTTGGGAGGTCCTGAGGTTGTGAAGGAGGCTATATAAATGCAAGTCTTTTTTAAAATCAGTAACTGGAGAAAATCGTATGTTGGCCTTTGTAGCGAGAGGGTTTGAGTACAGGAACAAGGATGTCTTGCAGCAGTTGTACAGGGTCTTGGTGAGGCCACATCTTGAGTATTGTGTGCAGTTTTGGTCGCCTTATCTGAGGAAGGATGTTCTTGCCATGGAGGGGGTGCAGCGAAGATTCACCAGGCTGATGCCTGGGATGGCAGGAATGACGTATGAGGAGAGATTGGGTCGATTGGGTTTATACTCGCTGGAGTTTAGAAGAATGAGAGGGGATCTCATTGAAACTTATAAAATTCTAACAGGACTAGACAGACTAGATGCAGGAAGGACGTTCCCGATGGCGGGGGAGTCCAGAACCAGGGGTTACAGTCTAAGGATAAGGGGTAAGCCATTTAGGACAGAGATGAGGAGGAATTTCTTCACCCAGAGAGTGGTGAACCTGTGGAATTCTCTGCCACTGAAGTCAGTTGAGGCCAATTCATTAAATATATTCAAGAAGGAGTTAGATATATTTCTTAAGGCTAAAGGGATCAATGGATATGGGGAGAAGGCAAGGACAGGGTACTGAATTTGGATGATCAGCCATGATCTCATTGAATGGCGGAGCAGGCTCGAGGGGCTGAATGGCCTACTCCTGCTTCTATCTTCTATGTTTCTATGTTTCTATGTACCCAGTGACGCTGAGTTAAGGGTAGCCCAGAGTTAGCTGAGAGGTGTGATTTGTGCTGGATAGCTCTTACCTTGCCCTTGTCAAAGTATTCAATGATTTTATTGTACAGATTCTCCTTCAGGTGTCGCTGTGTCTGAGAACCTTGGAAATCCTGGATGTGTGAAGCAAATTGGTCATCTGCCCACTAGGTCACAAAGAGAGAAGCAGAGAATCAATAAAATGCAGGCCTAGAAATTGCGGTCGGGGGCGTACCTCCGGAGAATGCCCCTGACCCGCGAAACACTTACGGATTTACCTCCAGGCGGCCAGGCTGCGAAGAGTAGCGGTCTCGGGCCTCCAGGCGGACGGCAGCGTAAAGGCCCAGGGACGCAGGCGGTTCGGAGGTATTCCTGGGATCACGTGGGCCCGGTCCTCCAATCACAAAGGAGGATTCCATTGCAATCATTTACGAAGGGAATCCCCTAACGACATGCAATGGAATCCCCAAATAATTATACAATTTACATAATTCTAATAATTATAAATGTACTGAATTGGAAATTTTATTCATTAGTCCCTTCATTGCACCAACCTCAATAAAAATTTGATTTTTTGATAAATTATTTTAAACATCTCAATCCAGTATTTGCATAAACTCATTTAAAGTGTATGCATATCACTTTGGATTTTTAAATGTTTTATTTAAGCCTTATATATATACCCTTACACGGATGACGGCAGGCCATAAGCCTGCTTTTACCAGCCATAAGAGTTGCGCGGGCAATTGCTGGGCATTTGTTGGGCAAATAGCCCCACTCTCTGCCAGCAATACTCATTTTTCAGGCGGTTCAGATGATCTGTCAAGGCGTACCTTGACCGACAGCAAGTTCCGGATTTCAGGCACGCCCAGGTGCATGCGGAAAGCCGTAACTTTCTTTCAGGGCCTTTCAAAGGGAATATGACGCGTGCTGTGAGAGTATGATGTCGTAGACACCGCAATTTCAGGGACCAGTGAGTCTATAATATAACGTCGTATTTGTCTGGTTATTCTACTGAACACCAAGGTCCGCTATCAAGACCTCTTTCAAGGGGGGAACAGTGGTGATTAAACCTCTGGAACTCCCCCCACCCCGCCTCCAAATGCTTTATCCTCTCCGCTTGTCCCTTCTCCAGACCCCATCTGGAGCACTGCGTTCAGTTCTGGTCACCGCACCTCAGGAAGGATACACTGGCCCTGGAGGGGATGTAGCGTAGATTTATCAGGATGATATCTGGGCTCAAAGGGTTAAATTACAAGGACGGGTTGCATAAGCTTGACTTGTATTCCCTCGAGTTTAGAAGATCGCGGGGTGATCTAATCGAAGCGTTTACGATGACAGGAGGATTCGATAGGGTCGTTACAATCCTCACGTCTGAGCCTGGACAAGGGACTGAAGTCGGGTCCGAATGCTGACACCAGACCTCCCACTTTGATGCAGGACTCACTGAACTGCATTGAGGCGCAGGAATCCTGGCCGCTTTTTCCCTGAGCTTCCTTTCTCCCAGGAGGCCTGAGGACCACTGAGGTGTCCCTACCCACAGCCTGGCTGCGATCGTCGAACTCAGCACAGACTGAGAGATCGAGTCAGAAAATGCATTTATTAAATTTGCACAAATTTAAGTCAACTGATTTCAAATTTATCGCCAAACACTGTGGGGGAAAAATTCGGTATCGCCCCGTTTGGGGCGCCATTATCGGCCGTGCGCAAAGTTTAGCGCCTGGCGCTAATTATCGCCTCCGACGGCAAACTTGGCTTTTATCGCCCCTGGAGGTGATTGGAGCGCTAAATCAGGCGCTGCACACCTGTCTTAAGGCGCAAAGGCCGAGGAGCGAGGCGCTACCTCAGAGCACTGGCGAAGCGCTACCTCAGAGCGCTGGCGAAGCAAGAAAGGGCAAATCAAAATGAACCTGCAAAGTGCTGTTCACTACCCAAAACTCCTTCACACAGCGTTGAATCTCTCCAGAAGTCTCTCTCTCTCAATGCGTGGTGCAAAAATGTCACCAACAAAAAAAGGCAGGAAGTGGTCGCCTTTAAATAGCGCTCCCCCAGTTCCTTTCTGACTGCAAAACGCTCCCCTCAACCTGTCGTTGCTAGCGGCAGGCGGTAAGGCAGGGGGCGCCACTCAATATCCGGTCCGGGGTGCTACTGGGGCGTTGCGCACTCGACTGATGTCACAATCTGCCGGCGCAGGAGATCATGCCGGTAGTGTTTAGCATGCGGCAAAATGTCTAGTTAATTTCGCGAGCAGTGCAAACATCGCCGCACACGGACGCTAGTTGCTTTGCGCCCCATTAGCGCCCTCTTAAGGCGCTAACGGGAGGCGCAAACAACTGAATTTTCCCCCGTTAGCCTTTCCTAATAAGACCATAAGGAGACGCTGGGCTGGAAATTCGGTTGGTTAGCGCCTCCAGTTAACGCCTCCAGGAGGCAGCGGCACAGCGTTGTGCCCCGATCTCCTTCGCCCAGAGATCGCAACGTCATCACCGTGCGCATCGCCCCGGTAGCGCCCCATGACCCAAACTTCGGTTCCGCCCCCTTGCAGCATCGCCGGGTGAAAACACCGACAGCTGCAGGAGGCGTTGATCGGGAGGCCGGGTGCCGCGAGGGCGAAAGTTAAAGGCGAGGTGGCCGAGGTAAGGAAAAAAAATACTCAAATGCTTGTTCTTTGGTTTTTTTTGCTTTTTTTCTCCCAGTGCTCGATCAGCCCGGCACTCGGGCTGATCGGGCCGGATTGCGACTGCCGTCAGCGAGCAGGTAAGTTTTTTCCTTGCAGAGCCTGCAGCGACAGTCCTTCCCTTTAAGGGAGGGGAGGAGACTTCCAACGCAGCAGTGCTGCACGGCCCAGTGTCCAGCGCTGCACAACTCTCCGCCCCGCCTGCTGCCTGTTGCGTTCCAGGAATGAAAGGAAAGGGAAATCCTGAAAGGATACACTGGCCCTGGAGGGGATATAGCGTAGATTTATCAGAATGATACCCGGGCTCAAAGGGTTAAATTACGAGGACAGGTTGCATAAGCTTGGCTTGAATTTCCTCGAGTTTAGAAGATCGCGGGGTGATCTGATCGAGGTGTTTACGATGATAGGAGGATTCGATAGGGTCCAGTGTATCCTTTCAGGAAGCTCCATTTCCTTCCTGGAGCGCAAAACCGTTTTTTTTTTAAGTTGAAAGGCATTCAACTTTTAAAAGTTAGCGCCCCAAATGGGTCTATAATCAATTTCTCCCCCAATTGGCTTGCCCTAGTTGTTGTCAAACAAATGTAATCCCCCTTTTTAGCGGGGCCACAGCTAATAAAGGAACAAAACCATAAAACGACGAAAACTTATAGAATGAGATAACAATATTGCACCTCGTGTCCACTACACACTCCAGTCCCAGAGGTGACCACCGGTCGCGGAAGGCCTCAAGCGTGCAGGGGGACTCAGCGCGCACACACCCCCGCCCCCTGTAGTGTATGTACCTTTAAGGGGAGAACTACTTTTTACAGCTCCTGTATACTGTAGTACCGGCAGTGACCACACCTGTATATAACCCTGAGTAGGGATCTGTATAGTTAGTTTTAGATTAACCTTCATCCAGTAAACACCTGTTGATTGTTCTCTGCAGTCTCTTATCTAATTATTGAAGGACACACAACATCAAGATACACGGATCTAACATTGGCGACGAGAAGATTCAAACCTACCTGCAACTTTGCATCACCTCCCAGGGATTCGCTCCTGGAGAACAGTGAAAGAAGAAGGCCGAGTCCAGAAGCATGGGCGTCGACCATCCAGCGGAGACTCCAGCAAAACGGGCTGGCAACAGGTACGGTGCAGACCCTTCCCGGACAGCAGCGGCTAGAGCCGACCGACGGCACAGAAAAAGGCCGAGCAGCGGCGACGGGAGAAGAGAGAGGGTAGAGCACAGCCAGTCTAACCACACCCAGGGATGCCAAAGAGTGGCAGTGTCACAGCGTTCGACAATGAAGTCGAAGATTGGACGACATATGTCGAACGCATAGAAGTGTACTGCGAGGCGAATGAAGTGCCAGATGACAGGAAAGCGCTGGTATTGTTGAATTCAATGGGTGCAAAAACGTATGGCTTACTGCAAAACCTAGTAACCCCAGAGAAGCCAGTGGAAAAGGATTTTGAAAACATAGTGTCAATCCTACAGGACCACTTAGACCCCACACCGTTGCTGATAGCGGAAAGATTTAAGTTTCACAAAAGGAACCAGCATAAAGATGAAAGTAATGCTGAGTTTTTAATGGAACTGCGCAAGCTATCGAAACACTGCCAGTTTGGAACAGGACTAGCAGATACTTTAAGGGACAAGTTTGTGTGTGGGCTTCAAAGTGAAGGAACTCAGAAACGGCTTCTATCAGAAAAGGATCTTACGCTGGACAAGGCTTTCAGCATGGCAGTATCACACAAAGCAGCAGCACGGGGCGCGGCAGAGATACAACGGAGACCGCAAGAATATGGCACAAATGAAATGTCATACGGAACAGTGACGTGCTATCGCTGCGGCAGAACAACACACAACCATAAGGATTGCTGGTTCAAGGACCAAGTGTGCAGACAGTGTGGAAAAGTAGAACACATAGCAAGAGTCTGCAGGTCAGAAAAGAAAACCAGCAGCAAGAAATCCCCACAGGAGAAGTACAAGAAGGTACATAAGGTGACGGAGAGTAGTGCAGACGAACAGAAAAGTGATACAGACTCTGGAAGCAAGGAGCTGGGTTGTCTGAAACTACATAATGTGATCAAAACAGAGGATCACCAAACTATCTGGGTCACGCTCAAGATAGCCGGAGTCCAAGTGAAAATGGAATTGGACACAGGATCAGCCCTAACAGTCATAAACCACAGACCACAGAACCACAGAAACCCCACAGTGCAGATAGAGGCCATTTCGGCCCATCGAGCCTGCACCGACACATATCCCACCCGATCCCCGTAACCCCTACACCAACACATATCCCACCCTATCTCCGTAACCCCACACATTTTTAAATCCCCCTAACACTAAGGTTCAATTTATCATAGCCAATCAACCTAACCTGCACATCTTTGGACTGTGGGAGGAAACCGGAGCACCCGGAGGAAACCCACGCAAACACGGGGAGAATGTGCAAACTCCACACAGACAGTCACCCGAGGCCGGATTCGAACCTGGGTCTCTGGCGCTGTGAGGCAACAGTGCTAACCACTATGCCACCGAAAGGACTACAAGGGACTACAAGCGGCTATTCTCACATATACCCTTGAGAGATACAGAGATTGTCTTGAAGACGTACACTGGGCAAAAAAGTCTACCCCAAAGGAAAAATAAGGGTGAACGTTATATATAACGGCAAGGAAGCACCAAAAATGGATCTATATGTATTGCCAGATGGAGGACCACCACTACTAGGACGTGAATGGATCCGGAAGATACAGCTAGATTGACATTCCATACAAGCACTGACTGTAGATGCCAAAAAGGATGACGACGTCACACCTGGACGACTGTCAAAAATGCTAACTGACGCACAAGAAGTGTTCCAGGAGGGACTCGGAACACTAAAAGGCATAACAGCGACGATCAAAATAGAGGAAAATGCAAGCCCAAAGTTTTTTAAGGCCAGACCAGTACCTTATGCGATCCGCCCAGCCGTCGAAGCAGAGCTGGAAGGTTTGGAACATTCAGGAGTACTGTCCAAAGTGGACTGGAGCGAGTGGGCTACACCCATCGTTCCTGTAATGAAGAGGTCATTGAGTAATACGCCTGGGGAACCAAAGAAGGTTCGCATCTGTGGGGACTTTAAGGTGACAGTGAACCCAATCTTTCACACTGTACAATATCCGCTTCTGCGGATTGAAGATATTTTCGCCTCGCTATCTGGAGGGAAACGCTTCACTAAGATTGATCTGGCCCAGGCGCACCTGCAAATGGAGGTAGAAGAAGCCTCGAAACAATACCTCACGATCAACACTCATAAAGGTCTCTACCAATACAACCGGCTGGTGTTCGGGGTAGCATCAGCTCCGGCTATTTGGCAAAGGGCAATGGATCAAGTCCTGCAAGGGATTCCAGGGACCCAGTGTTATTTGGACGACATTCTGGTCACGGGCGAAAATGACAGTGATCATCTCGCCAACCTGGAGCAGGTGCTCACTAGATTGAAGGAATATGGGCTATGAGCTAATCGCCACAAGTGCGAGTTTTTCCAGAAGCAGATCTCGTATTGTGGCCACGTTATTGATGAAGAGGGGTTACATAAGTCCCCTGAAAAGATTGAGGCAGTAGTCAAGGCTCCAGCACTGGAAAATGTGTCACAACTGAGGTCGTTCCTCGGGCTGGTGAACTACTACCATAAGTTCTTGCCGAATTTGTCTACAGTACTACACCCACTGAACACTGTACTGCAAACGGGGGTACCATGGAAGTGGAATGACGAATGTAAACGAGCTTTCCAGAAGTGCAAAGAATTGATCACATCAAAAGAGGTGTTGGCGCATTTCAACCCAGCACTACCAATTCAGTTGGCATGTGATGCATCACCCTATGGCATTGGAGCGGTGCTGTCGCACAAATTCCCGGACGGCTCGGAGAGGCCAGTAGCCTTTGCGTCTCGGTCACTAACCTCAGCCGAGCGTAACTATGCCCACATTGACAGGGAGGCCCTCAGCCTAGCGTGGGGAGTGTAAAAGTTCAACCACTATCTGCATGGGCAGAAGTTCACCTTGCTGACTGACCACCAACCACTTGTCTCCATCTTTAATCCAAAGAAGGGCGTTCCGGTGATGACTGCGCAACGGCTACAAAGATGATCCCTTTTTCTAGGGGCGAACCAATATGAAATCGAGTATAAGGGCACGAAACAGCATGGAAACGCTGATGGGCTATCACACCTGCCACTGCCTACTGCGGAGGAAGCAGCAGCAGTGGACCCTGTCGAAATATGTTATTCGACTATAATTGAACGCTTGCCAGTAACTAACGCTGATATAGAGAAGGAGGCCCGAAATGACCCGACACTGTCTCGGGTATATGACTTGACGGTGAAGGGATGGCCAACACATGGCGACTCACTGTTGCCAGCATTCTCATCCAGAAGAGAACAGCTGTCAGTATGCCAGGGGACCTTGATGTGTGGATCCCGAGTGGTAATTCCATCCAAGTTAAGGGAGAGAGTGCTCAATGAACTTCACGAAGGCCATCTGGGAGGGGTGAAAATGAAAAGCCTTGCTAGGGCTTATGTGTGGTGGCCGGGGATCGATAAGCAAATCGAGGACCTGACAAAGAGCTGCTCAGGATGCCAGAAGGTCCAAAATGCACCACCACATGCCCCTTTACACCCATGGGAGTGGCCCTCATCTCCATGGCAACGGGTGCATATTGATTTTGCTGGTCCATTCATGGACTCAATGTTTTTAATAGCTGTGGATGCGCACTCGAAATGGCCTGAGGTGATCAAAATCTCCTCCACCACCACGGAGAAAACTATTGCAGTCCTATGGACCATATTTGCCAGGAACGGCTTGCCAGAGCAGATTTCCTCTGATAACGGACCACAGTTTGTGTCCGAAGAGTTTCGAAGATTTATGAAAAGGAATGGGGTCAGGCATTTCACATCTGCCCCGTATCATCCAGCCACAAATGGATTGGCTGAGAGGTTCGTACAAACCTTTAAAAAAGCAGTAAGGGCCATGTGCGATGACGACATTCCACTGCAGCATAAGGTGGACAATTTCCTGTTAGCCTACAGAAATGCGACACATGCAGTCACCAACCAGACCCCAGCCATGATGTTTTTTACCCGAAGGTTGAGATCTCGTCTGGATTTGCTCAGACCAAATGTACGAAGAGATGTTGAGAATAAGCAATTCCAGCACATCAATGAGAAGCCGCCAAGGAGCTTCAATGAAGGGCAACCAGTCTTGGCTCGCGACTACCGAACAGAGAAATGGCAACCAGGAACGATATGCACACGGCAGGGGCCACTAATGTACACAGTGGATGTTGGGGAGAACATTGTGAGACACCATGTTGACCACATCCTAGAGTCACAGGAACGAGTCAACCCCATGTCTCACGTACCTGGTGATGAACCCGACATACAGGTAGCATCTACCCCAGAAACAGTAGCATCGGAAGCTGATGAACCAACCGACGACAGGGGGCCAGAATCGCCTCCGCACCAAGAGCAAGACACTCAGGAAAGGCGCTATCCAGAAAGGATCAGGAAGCCTCCCCAAAGACTGAATTTATAAATAGACTATTTTCAGTTAATGTTGCATGTTAAAAGTGTTAATTGTAATTAGTTGATATTTAATTGTTAAATGAATGTTATGGTACTGTTAATCTAAAAGGGGAGGAATTGTAGTGTATGTACCTTTAAGGGGAGAACTACTTTTTACAGCTCCTGTATACTGTAGTACCGGCAGTGGCCACACCTGTATATAACCCTGAGTAGGGATCTGTACAATTAGTTTTGGAGTAACCCTCATCCAGTAAACACCTGTTGATTGTTCTCTGCAGTCTCTTGTCTAATTATTGAAGGACACAACATCAAGGTACACGGATCTAACACCCCCCTTTCCAGGGCCACCGCAGAAGAGAGGCGGGCAGCAGGCCGCATCCAACCTGGACCTGACAAATGGCCACCTTGACCAGGCCCAGGAGCAGGCCCGCCAGCCACCGATTAGGTTAATTCACGAGGTTAATTCCAGCGATGAGGGGGTTAACTATAAAGAAAGGTTGAGCAAGTTGGGCTATGCCCATTGGAGTTTAGAAGAATGAGAGGTGATCTTATAGAAGCATATAAGCTACTGAGGGGGCTCGACAAGGTAGATGCGGAGAAAATGTTTCCCCTCGTGGGGAAATCTAGAACTCGGGGGCATAGTTTCAGAATAAAGGGTCGCCCTTTTAGAACTGAGATGAGGAGGAATTTCTTCTCTCAGAAGGTTGTAAATCTGTGGAATTCTCTGCCCCAGAGAGCCGTGGAGGCTGGGTCATTAAATACATTTAAGGTGGAGATAGACAGATTTTTGCAAGATAAGGGAGTGAAGGGTTCTGGGGAGCGGGCAGGGAAGTGGCTTTGAGCCCAAGATCAGCCATGATCTCATTGAATGGCGGAGCAGGCTCGAGGGGCCAAGTGGCCTATTCCTGCTCCTATTTCTTATGTTCTTAGACCCAGTGGGATGAGACGAGCTCGAAGGCCCTGAAACCAACTTGAGTAAAACGTTTTCTTTCAAATGGGATGTTAATTGGTTGTTTAAATTGGGCAAAGTTATAAAATACATCCATATTATCACCCGAGAAATCTGCTTGCAAAACTCAGTTGAAAGTAACTGAAGATATTAACATGGAGTGGAATCAGATATCAATTAGAGCAGATACATTTATTTCATTACAAACAGTTCACATGTACTCTAACTCAAAGAAATAGTTTTAAATTAGTTTTTACTTTACCACACATCCTGAGGGAAATTAAATGCAGATCTTGATGATTAATGTGCTAGTTTGTTCAGTTATGCTCTCCCTTAAAATTCACCTGTAATCCGATTTATCAATATTCAACTGAGCTCTGAGGAACTTTGATGAAATATTTGAAGTGAGTTGAAATGATTTTTTTTTTTTGCCAACCTCATTAATTCTATTTCCTTTGAAAGGCTCACTGACAATCCAGAGCTGATTGTACTATCGGGAGGCTTCCGCACAAAGAGAATGGCGGTTTGAGTGAGGCACCACAGCAATGCTAGTGCCCGTAGTCAGATGCCTCGGGAGTCAGAAGGTCGTGGGTATCAAGTCCCACAGTAATGTTGGTTGACTCTATCTGTCCTCTGAAATGGCCCAGCAAGCCACTCAGTTGTATCCAACCGCGACAAAAAGGTACAATAAGAATAAAACCGGACGGGCCGCCCGGCATCGACCCAGGCACCGGATTCGGACGAGAAAAAGGCACACCCCAGCCCAGTCGGCCCTGCAAAGTCCTCCTCACTAAGAGATGGGGACTTGTGCCAAAATTGGGAGGGCCGTCCCACAGACTAGTCAAGCAACAGTCATGCTCACAGAATCATACCTTTCAGCCCACGTCCCAGACTTTGAGAAGATGGAGCAAGCTGCGAATACTCAGCAGGTCACGCAACATCCGTGGAGAGAAAAACAGAGGTCGCATCTCAGGTCGACATGCTGCCTGACCAACTGAGTTATTTCCAGCATTTTATGCTGTCATTTCACATTTACAGCATCTGCTTGCAGAGGAAAGAGGAAGATGCAGAAGAGGAGGAATCTGAAGAGGAGGAATCAGATGGAAGGATGCATCTCAGACAGCCCCTTTGTGGCTGGGATATCCGGGATGGAAGCATCCGCCTGTGGTCCCATTGGCTGGGCAGGCTGCCTCTTCTTGTTGACCCAAGCAAGAGGTGCATGCCAGAAGGAGGATAATGTACGCGGATACACGCATCTTGTATCCTTTCAGCCCCACCGATGGCCAAGGGCTCAACCGTACCCCTGCTAAGAATGGCCTGCACCGTCTCCTCTAAGGGGGTGAGGGTGAGGCTAGGAATGGAAGATGTGCCTCGTGATTGGTGCAGATTGTTGGTAGATGAGTGATTGGGGGTTGTGCATTGAGCAGTGTGTGAGGCTCGTGGTGCAGTTGGCAGGAAACGGCTTTTGAAGATGCGTTCAATGGCCTTGACCAGTGGTCTGAGGCCATGAAGCTTCTTTGGGCACTGGAGCCAGGTGGTGGGAGTGACACTGCTGGCAGTGACGGCCTTAGTGATGTACTCCAACATCGTTCTTTCTGGAGGGCTTCCAGGCCCCTGTGGGTAGAGGGCTGCTCTTGCAGTGTTGGCATGTGTACAAAGCAGGAGTGCTGTGTGCGAGACCTTGGGTGTCCCTTCCCTGGCTTGCTGAGCCATGTGTGTTAGTGCTGAGGCTGTTTTCCCATTTTTTGAGGTGCAGAAGGTAATTCAGCTTTAACAGCTGAATAATCACATTTGGAACTTCTTTTAAACATTGAATATTTCTTTAAAGGCAGAAAGAGCTGAAAAATGTATTGATTCACTGCATTTTATTTTGTATTGCTTCAGTGTGCATGGCCCCTTTAAATCTCTGACCTCTTCATTACCCACAATTCCCTGCGAGCTCCACAGTTTTGCTCACAGAGACTATGGGAAGCAGCAACGCCGCAACTGGACTAAATGAGTATTTTGCATCTGTCTTCACCAAGGAAGAAGATGCTGTCAAAGTCATAGTGAAAGAGGAGGTCGTGGAGTTATTGGATGAGATAACAATTGATAAAGAGGAGGTACTAGAAAGGCTGGCTGTATTTACAGTTGATAAGTCACCAGGACCGGATGGGATGCCTCCTAGGATGCTGAGGGAGGTTAAGAAGGAAATCGCGGAGGTACTGGCCATAATCTTCCAATCCTCCTTAGATACAGGGGTGGAGCCAGAGGGCTGGAGAATTGCAAATATTACACCATTGTTCAAAAAAGAGTGTAAGGATAAACCCAGCAACTACAGGCCGGTCAGTTTAACCTCACTAGTGGGGAAGTTTTTAACAATGATAATCAGGGACAAAGTTAACAGTCACTTGGACAAGTATGGATTAATTAAGGAAAGCCAGCACAGATTTGTTAAAGTCAAATTGTGTTTAACTAACATTATCGAGTTTTTTGATGAGGTAACAGAGAGGGTTTATGAGGGTAATGCGGTTGACGTGGTGTACATGGATTTCCAAAAGGCGTTCGACAAAGTGCCACATAATAGGCTTACCAGCAAAGTTGAAGCCCATGGAATAAAAGGGACAGTGGCAGCATGGATACAAAATTGGCTAAGTGACAGGAAACAGAGAGTAGTGGTGAACGGTTGTTTTTCAGACTGGAGGAAGGTATACAGTGGTGTTTCCCAGGGGTCAGTACTAGGACTATTGCTTTTCTTGATATATATTAATGACTTGGACTTGGGAGTACAAGGTACAATTTCAAAATTTGCAGATGACACAAAACTTGGAAGTATAGTGAACAGTGAGGAGGATAGTGATAGACTTCAAGAAGACATAGACAGGCTGGTGGAATGGGCGGACACGTGGCAGGTGAAATTTAATGCCGAAAAGTGCAAAGTGATACATTTTGGTAGGACTAATGAGGAGAGGCAATATAAACTAAATGGTACAATCCTAAAGGGGGTGCATGAACAGGGAGACCTAGGGGTATATGTGCACAAATCACTGAAGGTGGCAAGGCAGGTTGAGACAGCAGTTAAAAAAGCCTACGGGATACTGGGCTTCATGAATAGAGGTATAGGGCTGGATTTTGTCAATAGGGAGCTTTTGGAGGTGGGACTCCCACTTTTTGGGTTGTAGTCCCACCTCCATCGACTTGTGGCCAACCCACACTATTTTCCCTTGATTGACCTTGTTAAGCCCGCCCAGCGGGTTCAGCAGGCCAATTAAGGGACACCTGGTTACTGGTGCTGTCAGCGATTGACATTTAATCTGTCAAGAGCTTTTGACAGATGAAAAATCAGTGTTTGACGGCTCTGTGAAGCTGTCAAACACTGACAATCTGTCTTCTAACTTGAGTCCTTCTACTCGGACTCAGTTAGAGAGCTCTCCAGACCAGAAAGCAGAGGCTGCAGCTTTTGACAGTTCAGCGGCCATTCTGCTTTCTGTGCCGGTGAGCTGAGGGACTCCCGAGAACTGAAGGAAGGAAGCCTGCAGGAGAAAGTAAAGGTAAGTAAAACCTATTAAAACACTTTACCACTTACCTCACACACTTACCTCTGCACACATGCACCCATCACTCACCTGCACAATGGACATCTCGACCCTTCTAACCCCTGCAGACCGATGGCCCACCTCGCTAACTTGGCGTGGTTCGGAGCTGTCGGGAAGCCCACACTTTAGGCCTAAAAATAGGGATTAGGCAAAAAAACTGCCTGTTAACTACCTGTTAACAGGCAGTTAATTGGCATTAATCCCCTTCCCGCCTCGGGGAGGCGGCTCCCAGCACAGGTCGGGTACCCGCCTCCTGGGACATTGGCATGGAGGCGGGTTGGGGGCGGGATGGATTCCTGTCCCCCCATTCTGCAATTTTCCCACCACTCCCGCCTCCAAACCCGCCTCCTTGGAGCTTGGAAAATCGAGCCCATAGAGTATAAAAGCAAGGAAGTTATGATGATCCTTTATAAAACACTGGTCCGACCTCAACTGGAGTATTGTGTCTAATTCTGGGCAACGCACTTTAGGAAGAATATGAAGGCCTTAGAGAGGGTGCAGAAAAGATTTACGAGAATGATTCTAGGGATGAGGGACTTCAATTACGTTGATAGACTGAAGAAGCTGGCGTTGTTCTCCTTAGAGCAGTGAAGATTGAGAGGAGATTTGATAGAGGTACTCAAAATCATGAGGGGTCTGGACAGAGTAGATAGAGGGAAACTGTTCCCATTGGCAGAAGAGTTGAGAACCAGAGGACACAGATTCAAGGTGATTGGCAGAAGAACCAAAGGTGACATGAGGAAAACATTTTTTATGCAGCGAGTGGTTAGGATCTGGAATGCACTGCCTAAATGGGTGGTGGAGGCAGACTCAATCGTGACTTTCTAAATGGAATTGATTAAGTACCTGAAGGAATGAAATTTGCAGGGCTATGGGGAGAGGGCGGGGGAGTGGGACTAGCTGAGGTGCTCTTGCAGAGAGCCGGCACGGGCTCGACGTGTCGAATGGTCTTCTTCTGTGCTGTAACCATTCTATGATTCTATGACAGAAACTTTGTCCTGGATCCCTCCAGCAATGCCACCAGGATGGTGTTGCATGCAAGGTGAGCGCTGCACCACCTATCCCCAGGCGCCCCAGACCAATTTCACTCGGTTAGCGTTGAAGCCATTTCCAGTAGCTGTTAACTGCACCGGCAACTGTGCTGGCGAACATGAATTTTCCCCCCTTGATTTCCAAGGAGTAATGGCCTTCTTATTTTTCCTACCAAAATGCCCCGCCTCGCGCTCATCTCTACCATAATGCATTTGTGAATCTATGTGGCAGGATTCTAACCTTAAAAGTGTAAGGAAGTCTTGTTGCAATTGTACAGGGCTTTGGTGAGACCGCACCTGGAGTACTGTGCACAGTTTTGGTCTCCTTATCTGAGGAAGGATATACTTGCCTTAGAGGCAGTGCAACGAAGGTTCACTAGATTGATTCCTATGAGGAGAGATTGACTAGGTTGAACATATACTCTCTGGAGTTTAGAAAAATGAGAGGTGATCTCATGGAAACATAAGATTCTGAGGGGGCTTGACAGGGTAGATGCTGAGAGATTGTTTCCCCTGGCTGGAGAGTCTAGAACTAGGGGTCATAGTCTCAGGATAAGGGGTCAGTCTTTTAAGACTGAGATGAGGAGAAATTTCTTCACTCAGAGGGTTGAGAATCTTTGGAATTCTCTGCCCCAGTGGGCTGTGGATGCTGAGTCTTTGAGTATATTCAAGGCCGAGATCGATAGATTTTTGGACTTTCGGGGAATCAAGGGATATGGGGATCAGGCGGGAAAGTGGAGTTGAGGTCGAAGATCAGCCATGATCTTATTGAATGGCGGAGCAGGCTCGAGAGGCCATATGGCCGACTCCTGCTCCTATTTCTTATGTTCTTAAAGCTAAATTGTATTGCGTTCTGTGATTTTTTCTTCCCCTTTTATTTCTCTATTTGTTTACCAAATGACAATGTGAAGTCTCTCTTGGCCTTCGCTGTGTCACCACGTCAGTACACTGATGTGCACTAAGTTGAGCTGACAGTCTGAAGCGTGAAAAGCAAATTAGAACGGAAAAGGTCAAAGCTTAGCTCTCACTGTGACTGACGTGTACAAGAAGCAACGATTAGTTCGACTCGTTCTCTCGATCAAAGCATAAATATTATGTCAAGAGCAAGATCTGTATGAAGGGGCGGGGGATGGGATGGTGAAGGGCTAAAATTGCACAAACTTGCTTTCTCAGCATTTGTCTGACCGGTTCATCCCTTCGCTCCTCCAGACTTCCTCACTCCTCCCATCTGATTCCTGGGATTGGGGGGGATTGTCCTATGAGGAGAGATTGAGTAAACTCGGCCTATATTCCCTAGAGTTTAGAAAGAATGAGAGGTGATCTCATTGAAATGTATACAATTCTTACAGGGCTTGACAGGGTAGATGCAGGGAGGATTATTAAGGTAATCAAGGGATATGTTGATAGTGCAGGAAAGTGGAGATGAGGTAGAAGATCAGCCAGGATCTGATTGCTTGGCGGAGAAGGCTTAAAGGGCCAAATGGCCTGCTCCTGCTCCTATTGCTTAAGTTCTTAATAATTATTATATTTTGCAGCTCTAAACACACAGGGAGCAAGGGAAGCATTTTAAGGCTGATTATTTAGTGTCTGTGACTTTTAATTTGCTGAGGAATGCCTATTTTCTATGTTCCACGTTGGTGATCAATTTGAATAAATTGCATTAGTGGCAAAGAAAAACTCTGTTTAATCACATTTAGCAAATTTATATGCTTTATTGAGAGAGAGAGAGCAGGAAAGAGAAAGAGAGAGTGAGCGAGTGAGAGAGAGAATGAGAGGGAGAGGGAGAGAGAGGGAGAGAGAGAATGAGGGAGAGTGTGAGAGAGAGTGAGAGTGAGAGAGAAGGAGAGAGAGTGAGAGAGAGAAAGAGAGAGTGAGCGAGTGAGAGAGAGAATGAGAGGGAGAGGGAGAGAGAGGGAGAGAGAGAATGAGGGAGAGTGTGAGAGTGAGAGAGAAGGAGAGGAGTGAGAGAGTGAGAGAGAGAAAGAGAGAGAAAGAGAGAGTAAGAGAGGGAGAGAGAGGGAGAGAGAGGGAGAGAGAAGGAGAGAGAAGGAGAGAGAGGGAGAGAGAGGGAGAGAGAAGGAGAGAGAAGGAGAGAGAAGGAGAGAGAGGGAGAAAGAGTGAGAGAGAAAGTGAGAAAGAGAAAGAGAGTGAGAGAGAGAAAGAGAGAGAATGTGTGTGAGAGAGAACAAGAGAGGGAGATAGAGTGAGAGAGTGAGAGAGGGAGAAAGAGTGAGAGAGTGAAAGAGAGTGAGAGAATGAGAGAGAAAGAGAAAGAGAGAGAATGGGAGAGGGAGAGAGAGTGAGAAGGGGAGAGAGGGAGAGAGTGAGAGACAGGGAGAGAGAGAGTGAGTGAGAGACAGGGAGAGGGAGAGTGTGAGAGAATGAGCGCAAATACAAGAAACTAACGAATGCTACAACACAATGCAGAATATTTATTCAAACTGGCTAATTCATATTGATAGCCCAGAGTGCATAATTCTCCCAGGACAGAAGCCCTGGCCCTTCACCTTGGCCTGCCAATAACATTTACCTTTAAATGCGATCAAGTTCACAATTTTGGGGATAATTAAACAGACTTCATGATTAGCTCACTTTGATTTAAAAAAGCAGAAAAAAGAAAGATAAGGGATCACTGGGGGGGGGGGGGGGGGGCGGAGAGGGAGTTGGCCAGGGATCGGGGTGGCCGGAGGATGGGGGGGGGTAGACAGGATGGGCGGGTTTGGGTGGTGTTGGCCGGAGCATCAGCAAGGGGAGAGAGAGAAGATCGAGACCGGCCACCGGAGGATTGTGGCCAGCCTCAGCATCATCGGTGGGGTGGGGGTATCATGGTGGGGATCGGAGGCGTGGGGAGGTGATCGGTGGCCTCGTGTTGGGGTCTCCAATTGCGGAGGGGGTGGGCTAGGCAGCGACCCTGGATCCAGGAGGTAGGTATAAAGCCACTTGCCTCCTGGGTGCAGCAGTCCCCGCCTCGGTTTTGCTGCCGGGTTTCACGAATTGTGTGAAACCCGTCCAGGTGCAGTTAAAAACAAAATGGAGGTGAAAAAAGTGGCTTCCAGCCTCATTATAATATTTAAATTGGCATACCGCCCCCTGAGGGCGGGTTGGCTACCCGCCCCTGTTAAAACCAGAAGTGGGCGGGTTGGCGGTGGGATCAGGTCGGGAATCCTGTTTTTAACAATGCTCCAAACCCACTCTTTTTTTTAGGGGAAAATGCCAGCCCTTATCTTCTCACCATCCCACTAACCCTATTGTAGAATCAAATCACATGAACTAGCTCAATTTACCTGTCCTGAACCTTGTTTGCAGAGCCCCCTATCCACAGTGCGCCTACATGTTATTTCGATCTACTCAACTTCTGAATCTCTTCTAAACCTTTGCTAAAAAAAAGCCACCTCCGACTAAACCTCTGCAAATGCCCCAGTTGATCTGGTTGCTAGGCAATGCTATCCTCGGGGAAATAGTTTTCCAGGAAGAAAAAAGAAAGAAAGACTTGCATTTCTATCGCGTCTTTCAAGATCACCGGACGGCCCAAAGCACTTTACAGCCAATGAAGTACTTTCTTGAGGTGTAGTCACTGCTGTAATGTGGGAAATGCGGCAGCCAATTCGCGCACAGCAAGCTCCCACCAACAGCAATGTGATAATGACTGGATCATGGATATCGGCCCAGAAATTCCGGTCGGAGGCTTCCCGCGGGTGCAAGCCCCCGACCTGCACAAACGAACCGCGCCGACCGTAATGCTCTGGGCTGGCGCAGAATTCCGGTGCTGCGCCTCCTCAAACTGCCGGTGTGCTGGGCACGCGTATACCAGGGGCGCAGCTAGTTCTCAGCGTCCCTGGGATCACATGGGCCATGGGGAGCCAATCGGACCAGGAAATCTCCCTTCATCGATTCGACAGGAAGACCTGTCAAATCTATGAATAGAGATCGGCCCCAAAACATAAGTAAAACTTCAAATAATTTTTTTTTTTTAAATCACATTTTTAAAATGACTATAAATTACATAAATTAACTATTTTAAACAAAAATGTAAATTTTTGAAAAAAATAATTTTTTCACCAGACTGATACCTGGGATGGCAGGAATGACGTATGAGGAGAGATTGGGTCGATTGGGCTTATATTCGCTAGAGTTTAGAAGAATGAGAGGGGATCTCATTGAAACTTATAAAATTCTAACAGGACTAGACAGACTAGATGCAGGAAGGATGTTCCTGATGGCGGGGGAGTCCAGAACCAGGGGTCACAGTCTAAGGATAAGGGGTAAGCCATTTAGGGCTGAGATGAGGAGGAATTTCTTCACCCAGAGAGTGGTGAACCTGTGGAATTCTCTACCACAGAAGGCAGTTGAGGTCAATTCATTAAATATATTCAAGAAGGAGTTAGATATATTTCTTAAGGCTAAAGGGATCAAGGGGTATGGGGAGAAAGCAGAGACAGGGTACTGAATTTGGATGATCAGCCATGATCGCATTGAATGGCGGAGCAGGCTCGAGGGGCCGAACGGCCTACTCCTGCTCCTATCTTCTATGTTTCTATAATTAAAGTTTTTAACAGGGCTAAAAATAAACTTACCCTTCTTTAAAGTATTTAAAAATGATAAATAAGTGTTAAAAAAAAAATTATTTTACTGATATCACCTCTTACCTTGTTAAAAGCAGGCCTTGCGCCTGCTTTTCCAGGTGCAGCTGATGCCAACTTACCCAGGCTGCATCAACCTCGGAAAAAACGGACGTTCCAGGCGTACGCGCTGCCTCTCCGGCGCAGACGTTTGACCTGCGAACCCCTTTCTTCAGAGAACGGAAGTTCCGGTTTCCAGAGCATGCACAGTACATGCGTGAAACCGGCACTTCTGTTGGCCCTACGGGTGAGTACACAGCGCGTACACACCCGTAGGGAAAGGAATTTCGGGGCCCATCTGTTTTTAGTGATGGCGATTGTAAAGTCTGTGGGTTGTATAGCGAAGTAATACACAGACTACAAGAGTAACTTAAACAGGACTTTACTATTCGAAGGTCAGGGCGAATCTGCCCAATAAATTCTGCCACAGCACTTATATACCGGTGTGGTCACCGTCGGTATTACAGTATACAGCAGCCAGGATAAAGTAGTGCCACACCTAAAATAGTTCTCTTAAAGGTGGACGGTTACATACAATAGTTCTCTTAAAGGTAGAACAGTTACCTACACTACAATCCTCCCTTTTTAGCTTACAACATACTTATTCCCCATTAACATAACATCATAACATATCCAACTTCATGTTACAACAGTTCACAGAGGTAGTCTCTGCGGAAACAGTTCACAGATTCAGTCTCTGCGGGAAACAGTTCACAGATTCAGTCTCTGATCTTCTTGACTCGGTCCGGACCACGCCTCCGTGGTGTAGTCGGGTCACCTTGATAGAGGGACTCATCCCCTAGTCCTTCCCTAGACTTAACAGCTTTACTTCCATCACTTCTGAACCAGCATTGCTGACTTTTTAAAACAAACAAAAAACAGTTGGATTGCCTTGGGAAATTTTCCTACTTTCCAACTGATTTGGCTCCGTTCGGGGGACCACGTGTGTGATCGGGTAGAGGTAATAATGGTTCAGATGGTTATCATCTTCTGCTTCGTCTTTTCCTTTTTTGCTTCTTGGAGACTCTCGGGGCTCCATTGTCAGCTGCCAGCTGTAACGCCACCATCTCCCTATGTTCCTTAGACTTTAAGTGATTCATCCTGATTTCGGCACTTTGGGAGTTCTCGGCACAAGCTGGGCAGACCAGGTCCTCGTAATATTCAGTGTCACTCAACAGATCATGGTAATATTCGGTGTCGTCCTGAGCTAGGCCAGCGAGAGGGTCTTCTATTTCCTCCTTACCCAGCTGGACGTTAGCCGACTTTTGTTCCAAATCCCGACATCTGTCCTGAAGAGACTTCATCATGCGTTCAGATTCATCCCGCTTTTTCTGGGCTTCCTGCAACCTGCTAACCAGCGCCTTCAGTTGTGGCACATCTTGTTCCACCGTATTGGAGCACGCCCCTTCAGAAGCCGAATCAGCTTTGATTCGTTTGGCCTCCTCGTGCAGACGGTTTGTGTGCTCCTGCTCCCTTTTCTTCCCCAGCTGCTTCTGTTGTCTTTCCAGATTCTCCCATTCGGTATCATAGAACTTTTTCATTGCTTTCATCTCTTGCTCGAGACGGCAATTCAATTGTTCTAATTGCTGTCATAATCTGAAATAAGTTTGCGTTCGAGCTCGATGTTCCTCAGTAATATATATGTCTGTAACTTGAACAGACTCAGAATTCTCTGTCAAGCTATGTTGTTGTTGTTCAGAGGAATTCTGTTCTGAAACTTTGTTCTCCTCTGGAGCATAAGCCTTTATGCCCACATTCGTTCTACCAACCTTAGTCAGCAAGTTCATTTTAGACTTGTCTTTCATGCTTGGGCTGGTCTTATCGTCATCCGTTTCAGAGTCTGAGCTGATTGTCTGCCCCGAGTCCTCACTCGTTATTGCTTTGAGGTAGTGCCATTCCATGTCTATTTTCTTGATCCACTCCCGTCCTAGAAGTGGTGGTCCTCCCTCAGGTAGTACGTATAAGTCCATTCCGGGGTGTTCTTTGCCCCTGTCTCTCACCTTGACTCTTATCTTTCCCATGGGGTATACTTTATGCCCCGTGTATGTCTGCAATACGAACTTGGTATCTCTCAAGGGTATATGTGAGAATAGCCGGTTGTAATCCCTTCGATTTATGACTGATAGGGCTGATCCAGTGTCCAATTCCATTCTTACTTGGACTCCGGCTATTTTTAGCATGACCCAGATAGTTTGTAGGTCAGCTTCCTTACTCACATTATGAATTCTCAGACGACCCAGTTCCTGGCCGCTTGGGTCTGAATCCGAATTCTGTTCATCTGAACTCTTCTCAACCACCTTGTGTACTTTGTTGTACTTTTCCTGTGATGGCTTTTTTTTTTGGTTGTTGGTCTTCTGCCCTGACCGGCATACTTTGGCTATGTGACCCAGTTTGCCACATTTCCTACAGTCCTGGTTTTTAAACCAGCATTGCTTCTGGTCGTGTGTTGTCTTCCCACAACGATAACATTTCGTTGCACCCGAAGTAATTTGATCCACACTGAGGACCGCTGCCTTCAGCTGCATTTCCGCAGTTCCTTTCGCTGCGGCTTCGTGTGATGCTGCAATAAGGACAGCCCTATCCAGTGTAAGGTCGTTCTCTTCGAGCAGTCGCTTTTACATAGATACATAGATACATAGAAGATAGGAGCAGGAGTAGGCCATTCGGCCCTTCGTGCCTGCTCCGCCATTCGATGAGATCATGGCTGATCCTTTAATTCAGTATCCCGTCCCCGCCTTCTCTCCGTAACCCTTAACCCCTTTTGCCCGTAGAAATATATCTAATTCCCTCTTAAATATATTTAATGAGCTGGCGTACACTGCCCTCTGTGGCAATGAGTTCCACAGGTTCACCACTCTCTGAGTGAAGAAATTCCCCCTCATCTCTGTCCTAAATGGTTTAGCCCTTATCCTTAAATTATGTCCTCTAGTTCTGTTCTCACCCGCCAAGGGAAACATTCCTTCTGCATCCAGTCTGTCTAGACCTGTCAGAATTTTATACACTTCTATGAGGTCCCCTCTCAATCTTCTAAACTCCAGTGTGTACATCCCTAAACTACATAGTCTCTCCTCATAGGTCATTCCCGCCATTCCTGGTATCAGCCTGGTGAATCGCCGCTGCACCCCCTCCATGGCAAGAACATCCTTCCTCAGATGAGGCGACCAAAACTGTACACAGTACTCGAGGTGTGGTCTCACCAGTGCCCTGTACAGCTGCAGCAAGGTATCCCTGTTCCTGTATTCTAACCCTTTTGCTATGAAGGCCAGCATACCGTTTGCCTTCTTGACCGCCTGTTGCACCTGCATGCTCGCCTTCAGTGACTGGTGTACAAGAACACCCAGGTCTCTCTGTACTTCCCCCTCTCCCAATCTATTGCCATTTAAATAATAATTTGCCCTCCCGTTCCTGCACCCAAGGTGGATAACTTCGCACTTGTCCACATTATAGTGCATCTGCCATTTATCCGCCCAATCGCCCAGTCTGTCCAAATCGCTCTGGAGCTTCCTGGTCTCTTCCTCTGAGCCCACCCCCCCTCCTAGTTTAGTGTCGTCTGCAAATTTGGAAATGCTGCATCCGACTCCCTGATCCAGGTCATTAATGTAAATTGTGAACAGCTGGGGGCCCAGGACAGATCCCTGTGGTACCCCACTTGTTACTGCCTGCCATTCAGAAAATGAGCCGTTTATTCCAACTCTCTGTTTTCTATCTGACAGCCAGTTCCCTATCCACGCCAAAACTTTCCCCTTTATCCCATGAGCCTCAATTTTCCATGCTAATCTTTTATGTGGGACCTTATCGAAGGCCTTTTGGAAGTCCAGGTACACCACATCTACTGGCTCTCCCCCATCTATTCTACCAGTTACTCCCTCAAAAAATTCCAATAGATTAGTCAAGCACGATTTACCCTTTGTAAATCCATGTTGACTCTGTCCTATCCTGTCCCCATTTGCTAAGTGCTCCGCTATTTCATCCTTAATGATGGACTCCAGCATTTTGCCCACAACTGATGTAAGGCTTACAGGTCTGTAATTACCTGCTTTTTCCCTACCCCCCTTTTTGAATAGTGGGGTAACGTTAGCTACCCTCCAATCCATCGGCACTGTTCCCGAGTCTAATGAATTCTGAAAAATCATCCTTAGTGCATCCGCTATCTCTAGGGCCACCTCCTTCAGTACCCTAGGATGCATGTTATCAGGCCCTGGGGATTTGTCCACCTTCAATCCCTTTAGCTTCCTTAACACCATATCCTTAGAGATATTGATTTGCGTCAGTTCCTCCTTTGCCAATGTCCCTATTTTTCCCGATATCCTTGCGTCAGTTCCTCCTTTGCCAATGTCCCTATTTTTCCCGTTCCTTCCTTCGACAACCCGCACACGAACTTGTCTCGCAATGCCTCTGTCAGATTTCCTCCAAACTGGCAGTATTTCGCTAGCCTACGCAGTTCGACCAAGTATTCCGCGTTGCTTTCCTCTTCCCGTTGCGTTCTCGCATAAAATTTGAATCGTTCCGCCAACATCAGCGGTGTGGGGTTCAAGTGATCCTTCAGAACAGCAACAATATTATCGAAGGTTTGATCCGCCGGTTTAACTGGTGCTAGAAGATGCTTCAATAGCCCGTATGTCTTCGCCCCCATCGAGTTTAGCAAGGTTATAGCTTTATCATCATCCTCTATTTTATTGGCCTCACAATATATCTCAATGCGTTCTACATACGTGGCCCAATCTTCTACCTCGGAATCGAAATCGTTGATGTTACCACGCTTAGGCATCTTCACCTCCCTGATAAACAACAACGAAATATTTCTTTAACTCTTTTTTTAATTTTTTTTTCCAAGATGGCGGTTTCCCCGCGCTTATCTTCTTTCCCCGCCCCTTTCAAAATGGTGGTTCCCGCTTCTGTCTTTTTCTCCGCCTACTGGCGGCTTCCCGCGGTTTCCCACGCTTATCTTCTTTCCCCGCCCACTTTCAAGATGGCGGTTCCCGCTTTTCTTCCCCTGGCGGGAGGGGTAAGCTTTTCCCTCGGGCGACGGCCGCTGGCTTTCGGGGTTCGCAGCCTGCTCTTCGGCTTCAGCGCATTCCCTTCTCTCGGCCGGGCAACCGGCTCTGGGTACAACCCGTTGACGGTGAATGGTCTCAACTCTTCTCAACCACCCTGTGTACTTTGTTGTACTTTTCCTGTGATGGCTTTTTTTTTTGGTTGTTGGTCTTCTGCCCTGACCGGCATACTTTGGCTATGTGACCCAGTTTGCCACATTTCCTACAGTCCTGGTTTTTAAACCAGCATTGCTTCTGGTCGTGTGTTGTCTTCCCACAACGATAACATTTCGTTGCACCCGAAGTAATTTGATCCACACTGAGGACCGCTGCCTTCAGCTGCATTTCCGCAGTTCCTTTCGCTGCGGCTTCGTGTGATGCTGCAATAAGGACAGCCCTATCCAGTGTAAGGTCGTTCTCTTCGAGCAGTCGCTTTTGCGTTCCTTCCTTCGACAACCCGCACACGAACTTGTCTCGCAATGCCTCTGTCAGATTTCCTCCAAACTGGCAGTATTTCGCTAGCCTACGCAGTTCGACCAAGCCTCTCGTAGTCCGGTGCTTCCTCCCCGGCTGCGGCTGCGTTCTCCGCGGTTTATTTATTTTTATCTCTTCCCGCGCCTTATGATCCGGTCGCAGCGCTTCGTGGCCTCAGTCACTGTCTGGCCTTTTTCACCCCAATCGCGCCTCCCAGCTTCTCGCAGTCCGGTGCTTTCCTCCCCGGCTGTGGCTGAGTTCTCCGTGGCTTATTTATGTTTATATCTTCCCGCGCCTTACGATCCCGGTCGCAGCGCCTCGTGGTCGCGGTATTTGTCCGGCCTTTTTCGCCGTCGCGGTCTAGTCGTCTCACGACGCTCCCCAGCCCGCTTGTACCGCGGCTTCTGCTCCACGCTGCCCCAGTCTCAGCGCCTCTGGGCCCGACTTCTGTCCGGCTCCTTTCCCTCCGTTTATTTGTTTCTATTTTCCCTTTACTCACAGTCACCGTGGCCGACTTGCTTCTCGTGTTGATCGGCTCACTCACCACCGTGGCAGAAGGGACAATCCGTGCCTGTTGCTGATGGAAGACTTCGTGTTTGAAATCTTCCTCCTTTCTTGGTCTGCAGACTCGAGTTTTCTCTCAGCAAAACGACGAGGGCGGGTGCCTCTTCTCGACGCTCGTTTACTTCTTCAGAAGTATTGTTGCCGCAGGGTAAGATCGAACTCGTCGCCACTGTAAAGTCTGTGGGTTGTATAGCGAAGTAATACACAGACTACAAGAGTAACTTAAACAGGACTTTACTATTCGAAAGTCAGGGCGAATCTGCCCAATAAATTCTGCCACAGCACTTATATACCGGTGTGGTCACCGTCGGTATTACAGTATACAGCAGCCAGGATAAAGTAGTGCCACACCTAAAATAGTTCTCTTAAAGGTGGACGGTTACATACAATAGTTCTCTTAAAGGTAGAACAGTTACATACACTACAGCAATTGAAGGATAAATATTGGTCCAGGACACCGGGGGTAACTCCCCCTGCTCTTCTTTGAAATAGTGGCCGCGGGATCTTTTACGTCCACCTGAGAGGGCAGACGGGGCCTCGGTTTAACATCTCATCCGAAAGACGGCACCTCCGACAGTGCGGCACTCCCTCAGCACTGCACTGGGAGTGTCAGCCTGGATTTTTGAACTCAGCTCACTGGAGTGGGACTATGAACCCACAATTTCTGACGCAGGGGCGAGGGGGCTACCCACTGAGCCACAGCTGCCACATAAGTGGAACTGAGGCCAACGTGATCTGTCTCTGGAGTAAAGAGGGGATTGGAGATTGCGCAGTGTGTTAGAAGCCAACCTTTCACCTCTTGGATTGGTATTCAAATCCATCCCAGCCCTGTTGGCTATACGGCATGAAATGAGTTGGGCAGCTTCAATCTAGTTCCTAGTAACCAGAGGCCCACAGTACTAACCGGCAGTCTCATTTCCAGAGGCCACCAGATAGCTCACAGTAGGCCTCTTCTGAAGCCTGGGAACTGGCACATTTTCAGAGCAGAGTAGACGCAGCTTTACCCTGCACCTAACTCGGTTACACCTAACCTGGGAGGGATTGCTGCTCATACTCAAGGGGAAGTCATCCATTCACCAGTAATAACACAGCTGGTTTTACAGAGCACAACATTCACAACAAAAATAATAGAATGAGGCAAGGACCAACTCCAATAGGAATAGAAGATCGGTATGAGAAGAGCTTCTCCCAATGGGCCCAATAAACTCTCACTAGATAAAAAGCAAAGTGAGGTAGAACCACACAAGCCAGACGGCCGCTCGATGGGCACCCCATCCACTGGCTTAAACATCCGCTTCTTCCACCATTGCTATATCACAGAATCACAGAATCACAGAAACCCCACAGTGCAGATAGAGGCCATTTTGGCCCATCGAGCCTGCACCGACACATATCCCACCCAATCCCCGTAACCCCTACACCAACACATATCCCACCCGATCCCCGTAACCCCTACACCAACACATATCCCACCCTATCCCTGTAACCCCACATATTTAATCCCCCTAACACTAAGGGTCAATTTATCATAGCCAATCAACCTAATCTGCACATCTTTGGAGTGTGGGAGGAAACCGGAGCACCCGGAGAAAACCCACGCAAACACGGGGAGAATGTGCAAACTCCACACAGACAGTCGCCCGAGGCCGGATTCGAACCCGGGTCCCTGGCGCTGTGAGGCAACAGTGCTAACCACTATGCCACCGTGCTGCAGTGTGTACCATCTACAAGATGCACTGCAGCAACTTGCCAAGGCTTCTTCAACGGCACTTTCCAAACCCGCGATCTATACCACCTAGTAGGACAAGGGCAGCAGGTGCATGGGAACACCACCACCTACAAGTTCCCCTCCAAGTCACACACTATCCTGACTTGGACATATATCGGCCGTTCCATCATCGTCACTGGGTCAAAATCCTGGAAGTCCCTCCCTAACAGCACTGTGGGAGCACCTTCACCACACGGACTGCAGCGTTTCAAGAAGGCGGCTCATCACCGCCTTCTCAAGGGCAACTAGAGATGGCCTTGCTGGCGATGCTCACATCCAGAGAATTTTTTATTGATTTTTTTATTCGTTTATGAGATGTGGGCATCGCTGACAAGGCCTATATTTATTGCCCATCCCTAATTGGTAGAACCCAAACTGAGCATCAGTGAGCAGGTTATTGGTGAGTAAGTGCCGCTTGATAGCACTGTCGATGACACCTTCCATCACTTTGCTGATGATTGAGAGTAGACTGATGGGGCGGTAATTGGCCGGGTTGGATTTGCCCTGCTTTTTGCGGACAGGACATACCTGGGCAGTTTACCACATTGTCGGATAGGTGCCAGTGTTGTAGCTGCACTGGAACAGCTTGGTTAGAGGCGTGGCTAGTTCTGAATAATAGAATGAATAATAAAATAAGAAGGTCCCAGGGTACCTAGTTTGGTGATTTCAACTGCAGTACCAGGTTGGGCACTTGTATGGGCCGCATTGTGATGATGACGGGAGGCGGGCAATTCAGCCAGGGTTCCCACCTCTGTTTGCTATCTGGCTGAAAGGCGCAGGTGTCTAGATGTCGGGTGAGAACAGGATTGAGATCAGCTGGGATGGATCCTCCTCTCCACAGCCACGGTTGAACAAATTGCTGAGACGCACTGTCTTGGCTCGGACTTGAAGAACGGGAACCGGGGATGAGCTACCAGAGGCTTTCCCCATCACCCGAGTCAGCACCGTCAGGAGGTGAGGGGTGGGAAGGGTTTGGGGGGGGGCATAAAAGGCGACAAAAATACCCAAATCAATGCTTGCGGCAAACTGCAGGCCTGAAAGTGTTAAACCTCTTCACGAAAGTAGTCGTGTGAAGAAGGAAACTCAACATATTTCCATAAAGGTAACCTCTTGGCCCCTGCAGTTCCAGTTGCAATGTGAAATAATTAACATAGTGATTGTATTCATTGATCTGAAGGAGAAGGAGCGGGGACCAGTAATCACCCTTGACTAGAGGCCTGGTGGAGCTAAAGGCTCTCTTTATTTGGCTCTCAGCTCTCCTGTACCCTTTCAAATTTCAGCACCCAACAAAACGTGCACGTTTTGCAGATTCCTTCTTCCCAGTCAGTAAAAGGAAAATGCGCCTCGGATTTAAAGACGCCGAGTGCACTTACGAATCACTCAGCAAAGCTCTGATATCAGGACCTTCACTGCCGTGGAGGACGCTCGGCATCTTTGCGGGGGAGTATCCGTTTCCCAGCGAAGCAAAGTAAGGTGAGGAGCAGGAGAGGCCACTGATGCCTATCTGTCTGGCCCAAGGCTCAACCATTAGCATATTGTACGCTATTGTCTGCCCCACCTGTGACAGAGACTGTAGGTCCCGCATTGGACTCATCAGTCACCTGAGAACTCATTTTTAATGTGGAAGCAAGTCATCCTCGGTTCCGAGGGACTGCCTAAGAAGAAGTACGCTGTCTCATTATACCCTTCGGCTGCTCCTTTCGCCAGATAGCTATTAGGTTCCCCCCTTTTAATATGGTGACACGAACCACCGCCACTGTTTCTCTGGCTGTCACATGACCAACAACGTGCCTTTATACAGCGCCTTTAGCGTAGTAAAACGTCCCCAAGACGTTTCACGGGCGCGATTATCAGACAAAAATTGACACCGAGCCAAAGGAGGAGACATTAGGACAGGTGACCAAAAGCTCGGTCAAAGAGGTAGGTTTTAAGGAGTGTCTTAAAGGAGGAGAGAGAGGTAGCGAGGCGGAGAGGTTTAGGGAGGGAATTCCAGAGCTTCGGGCCTAGGCAACAGAAGGCACGGCCGCCAATGGTGGAGCGAAACAAGAGGCCAGAATTGGAGGAGCGCAGAGATCTTGGAGGGTTACTGGAGGAAGTTAAGAGATGGGGAGGTGGGGGTGCGCGGGAGGCAGTGAAGGGATTTGAATACAAGAATGAGAATATTAAATTCGAGGTGTTGCTGGACTGGGATCAGCACACTCAACCCTCTTAATTGGGCCGTGTTTTGCGACCCCCCACGGGTGCGTACGAGGTGCGCATGCGCCCGTAGGTGCCGCGCAAGTTCCGGGTTTAGGCGTGCGAAGCGCGTGTGCGCTGAAACCCGGCACTTGCGATCTGTCAAGAATCTGCTGACAGATCCTCCGCATCCCCAGGAGACGGGCCTCCGCGGCTGGAGAGTTGCGCTATTTGCCCAACTTCCCGCCCGCTGAATGCCTGTGAAATTCTTACGCCTGCTTTTACCAGCACAAAAGTTTTTAAAAATAGAAAAATTTATTTTTTTCACTCATTTATACATTAAAAAACCTGTCCAATAAAGTACGTTTATTTTTAGCCCTGTTAAAACATATAAAAACAAATTTCAAAAATAAAATTTTTGTTTAAAATATTTAATTGAATGGCATTTTAATTAATTTTAAATATGTAATTTAAAAAAAAGTTAATGTGTTTGTGTATTTTCTAAGTGATCCTCATTCATACTTATGGAAGTTCCGTACGTACGGATCTCCTCTAAGCATGAAAAGGGATTCCCTTCTTTTATTGGTTGGGCCGGCCCAGGTGATCCCAGGGGGCGCATGCGAACCGCATGCGCCCCTGGGATACGGGGACCTCTGCCTGGGCGGACCCGGAGAGGCCCAGGATCGCGAGCCTCCCTACCTCCCGGGCCGCCAGGTAAATGCGTAGATTTTTTTTTACAGGTCGGATGCCTCCGCCCACGCGGGAAGCCTCCAATCGCAAAGGTTGGCCCCTAATGCTAGCTTAGCTCAGTTGGCAGCATTCTTGCCTCTAAATCAGAAAATTGTGGGTTCAAGCGCAGCTCCAGAATTTGAATACACATTCCAGGCTGATGCTCCAGTGAATGCGGTTGAAGCATTAAACCAAGGCGCTCGCTGTCTGCCTGTTTAGGCGGATGTGAAAGGCACAATTTCAAAGAAGAGCAGAGAGATTTCTCCTGATGACCTGGCTAGCCTCCCTTCCTTAACCAATATCAGTAATGTATATTCATACACACACACACAGAACCAGGACAATTGGATACAAGTCTACTGAGGTGATACTGAAGCTGTTTAATGCACCTGTCAGATTAGGAAGGGGTTGTGCAGACTGGTGATAGATGCAAAGAGAAGCAACAGGAAGGGGAATGAGTTGTGAGAAAATATTAAAATGAAGCTTAATCTACACGCTACAATGAAACATAAACATGGAAACATAGAAGATAGGAGCAGGAGTAGGCCATTCGGCCCCTCGAGCCTGCTCCACCATTCAATGTGATCCTGTCTGATCATCCAAATTCAGTACCCTGTCCCTGCTTTCTCCCCATATCCCTTGATCCCTTTAGCCTCAAGAAATATATCCAACTCCTTCTTGCAAATATTTAATCAATTGGCCTCAACTGCCCTGTGTGGCAGAGAATTCCACAGGTTCACCACTCTCTGGGTGAAGAAATTCCTCCTCATCTCAGCCCTAAATGGCTTACCCCTTATCCTTAGACTGTGACCCTGGTTCTGGACTCCCCAGCCATCGGGAACATCCTTCCTGCATCAAGTCTGTCTAATCCTGTTAGAATTTTATACGTTTCAATGAGATCCCCTCTCATTCTTCTAAACTCCAGCGAATATAAGCCCAATCGTCCCAATCTCTCTTCATACGTCATTCCTGCCATTGCCTATCCACCGTCAACCCTTTGAGTGACATTCCCCAATTAATCCTACCCAACTCGCGTTTCATACCATCGTAGTTTCCTTTATTTAAATTCAGGACCCTAGTCTCTGAGTCAACTACTTCACTCTCCATCTTAATGAAGAATTCTATCATATTATGATCGCTCCGACCCAAGGGACCTCGCACAAGATTGCTAATTAATCCTTTCTCATTACATAATACCCAGTCTAAGATGGCCTGATCTCTAGTTGGTTCCTCGACATACTGGTCCAGGAAACCATCCCGTATACACTCCAGGAATTCCTCCTCCACAGTATTGTTACTAATTTGGTTAGCCCAATCTATATGTAGATTAAAGTCACCTATGATAACTGCTGTGCCCTTATTGCACGCATCTCTAATTTCCCATTTAATGCCATCCCCAAACTCCGCATTACTGTTTGGGGGTCTGTATACTACTTCCACTAATGTTTTCTGCCCCTTGGTATTTCGCAGCTCTACCCATACAGATTCCACATCATCAGAGCTAATATCCTTCCTTACTATTGTTTTAATCTCCTCTTTAACCAGCAATGCTACCCCACCTCCTTTTCCTTTTTGTCTGTCATTCCTGTATATTGAATACCCCTGGATGTTGAGTTCCCAGCCTTGGTCACCCTGCAGCCATGTTTCCGTAATCCCAATCATATCATATCCATTTACATCTATTTGCGCAGCTAATTCATCCACCTTATCACAAAGCATTCAGGCTTGTTTTTTTTAAACACTCTTAGACCTTTTAGAACTATTATTTACTGTGGCCATGTTTGATTTAAACCCTTGACTTCTCTGCCTGCCACTTTTGCTTTTCTCCTTCCTGTCTTTAGCTTCTATCCTTGTTTCCCATTCCTCTGTCTCCCTGCACAGGTTCCCAATCCCCTGCCATTTTAGTTTAAACCCTCCCCAACAGCACTAGCAAACACTCCCTCTAGGACATCGGTCCCGGTCCTGCCCAGGTGCAAACCGTCCAGTTTGTACTGGTCCCACTTCCCCCAGAACCGGTTCCAATGTCCCAGGAATTTGAATCCCTCCCCCTTACACCATTCCTCTAGCCACGTATTCATCTGAAGATCACTAAGGGGGTCTGAGGGACACAAGTTGAAGTACGCAAACTATTAACATTAAAATATTAAAGTTGAGTATAAACACTACAGGAAACTCTCGATTTACCGGCACCTATATAACCAGAAATCTCTGTTAACCGGCAAAATTCAGGAGTAGGTTCAGGTTGTAAAGTCTGTGGGTTGTACTGTTAATAACGACACAGACTTCAGGAGTAACAAACAAACGGGTCTTTACTATTCGAAGGTCAGGGCGAATCTGCCCCAGCAATCCTGCCACAACACTTATATACTGGTGTGGTCACTGTCGGTATTACAGTATACAGAAGCCAAACAAGTAGTGCCACACCTAAAGTAGTTCTCTTAAAGGTGAACGGTTACATACAATAGTTTCCTTAAAGGTAGACGGGTACATACACTACAATCCTCCCTTTTTTAGCTTATTACTTACAGAGTCCCATTAACATACATATCTTCAACTTCATATAAAACACTTTACAGATATAATCTCGGTGGGAAACAGTCCACAAAGTCAGTCTCTGCGGGAACAGTTCACAGATTCAGTCTCCGATCTTGACTTGGTCCGAACAACATCTCTTTGGTGTAGCCGGTTCACATGGATAGTGTGACTCCTCCATAGCCTTTTCCTTGACGTAACAGCTTGAACTTTCGTCCTGTTGAACCGGCAGTGCCGACTTTTATAACCAATAATTTCTTGATAATTTCCCACTTTTCAACTAATTTAGCTCCTTTCGTAGGTCCCCTCCTGAGCTGGTAGAAGTGATACTATTTTAGATAGTTATTGTCTTCTGCCTCTTCTTTTTCTTTCCTGCCTTTTTGAGACTCTCGGGGCTCCTTTCTCGGCTGCCAGCTGTAGCGCCACCAACTCTCTATGTTCCTTAGACCTTAAGTGTTTCATCCTGATTTCAGCACTTTGGGAGTTTTCCTCACAACTTGGGCAGACCACATCCTCGTAATATTCAGTGTCACTCAACAGGTCATGGTAATATTCGGGTTCGTCCTGAGTTAGGCCAGCGAGAGGGCCTTCTACTTCCTCCTTACCCATCTGGACGTTAGCTGACTGTGGTTCCTTCCCTAGACATCTTTCTTGAAAAGACTTCTTCATGCATTCATCTTCATCCCACTCTTCCTGGGTTTCCTGCAAATCCTTCACTAATGACCTCATTTGTGATTTCAATACTTCCCCTTCCCTCGGGGATTGATTGATCGGGCTATTCAATCCTTCTACTGGAGCAGCTGTTTCAACATTCTGTTGTTCACATAGACGCGATTCAGCGTACTTTTGGCATCCAAGTAAAGTCTGTTTTGCAACCTCAGCTATTTCCCAAACTTTTGAGAGCTCCGAACTCCTTCCCGTTGAAGATTGAAGCTCGTGTTCAGATTGTTCCCATTGCAGAGTCTTTTCCCTCAGCATATGAAGGAGTTGGCTGACCGTTAACTCTTCCACGGGAACACTGTGGATCAGAGTCTTCTCCATTTCATCCACCTTTTCCTCCAATGCTTCCACCTTCTGTTCCTCTTGTACTTTGGCTTTCAGCGCTCGGAAAAGTTGTGCCCTGATGCTCTCTAGCTCATGTTCAGGGACCATTCTTACAGTCTCTGTGTTTCTTACAGTTTCCTTTTCTTCCACTGAAAGGATTCCCAGTTGAATCTGTTCTTCAAGTTGTTGAACCTCGGACATTGCCGCCTCATATTTGTCTTGGGTTTCCTTCAATATTTTTATGAGTTCTTGGACATCTTGTCTTTCATGTTCTGCCATGTCTTTCACCTCTAATTTCTCATCTATGGATGGAACTTCTACCGATGAGTCTGTCTTGGCCTTGAGCTCATCAAGAATTTCCTGCAGCCTTTGGACTTCTTGCTCATGTTCAACCTTTAGTTGTTCATATGCTTCTACTGAAACTAGCTTTTCGGAGGTTGCCGAGTTAACCCCCTCCAGAATTGTAGCCTGGGCCTGTTCATACTGTTCTTTCAACTTCTCACACTCTGCTTGTAAGGAGTCGTAGAGAAGAACTGGAATAACATCCTGGCTTCCTGAAGATTCCTCTTCATTTGCTTCTTTCGCAATTTCCTGTTGGAGTTCAGCCAAGGCTGCTATGCTATCTGCCTCTCGAAGTCTCACTGCCATCAAATCTTCTTTATTCTTGCAGTCTATCTCAGCCATTTTCCGATTACTTTCATTTAACTGAGTGAGTAGTCCCTTATTCTGGGCTGAGAGATATTGCACCTTCTCATGTAGACCATGGCACTCCTTCTCTGCTCGACATAGCTGGTTACTGCTGATTTGGTTCTGTGTTTCAAGTTCCAACATCCTTTGCTTAGCTTCTTTCAGTTTCGCCCCTATAAGCTCCTCTTGCAACATGGCCACATTATTCACATCAGGTAAAGAAGCGTTTCTCTTTTCCATGTCCAAGATTTTTTTCTGCATATCTTTAAGTGCACACTGCGATTCAGCTTCTCTTAACCTTGCTTGCACTAGCTCCGTCTCCAATTGCAGAACAAAATCCTCAGTGTAGCATGGTTTGCCTTTATGCTGTATCTCTAGATCATGCAAATATTCTAACTCTTGAACATCATAAGGGAGATGTGATCGGTAATTGGTCACGATGGCTCTATGGTCGCTCTTTGCTTGAGCTAGCTGCCTCTGCTGTCTTTCCAGGTTCTCCCATTCGGTGTCCCAGAACTTTTCCATTGTTTTCATCTCTTGTACGAGACGGTAACTCAACTGTTCTAATTGTTGTCGTACTTTGAAATAAGTTTGAGTCCGAGTTCGGTGTTCTTCCATCGTGGATAAGTCCTTAACTTGAACAGGCTCAGAATTCTCTGTCAAACTGGAGTTCTGCTCTGAAGCTTTATTCTTCTCGGTAGCATAAGCCTTTATGCATGTCTTCGTTTTCTCCACCATAGTCGGCAAGTTCATTTTAGCCTTGTCTTCCATATTTGAGTTGGTCTTATCGTCATCCGTTTCAGAATCTGAGCTGATAGCTTGCACCGAGTCCTCACTCATTATGGCTTTTAGATAGTGCCATTCCATGTCTATTTTCTTGATCCACTCTCGTCCTAGAAGTGGTGGTCCTCCCTCAGATAATACGTACAAGTTCATTCTTGGGTGTTCTTTACCCCTATCTCTCACCTTGACTCTTATCTTCCCCATGGGGTATACCTTATGCCCCGTGTATGTCTGTAATACGAACTTGGTATTCCTTAAGGGTATATGAGAGAATAGCCGGTGGTAGTCCCTTCGATTGATGACTGATAGAGCTGATCCAGTGTCCAACTCCATTCTTACTTGGACTCCAGCTATTCTTAGCATGACCCAGATAGTTTGTAGATCAGCTTCCCTCCCCACATTGTGAATTCTCAGACTACCCAGCTCCTGGTTGTTTGGGTCTGAGTCTGAATTCTGTTCGTCTGAACTCTTCTCAGCCACCTTGTGTACCTTGCTGTACTTTTCTTGTGGTGGCTTCCTTTGGTTGTTGGTCTTCTTCCCTGACCGGCATACCTTTGCGATGTGACCCAGTTTGCCACATTTCCTACATTCTTGGTTCTTAAACCAGCATTGATTCTGGTCGTGCGTTGTCTTCCCACAACGATAGCATTTTGTTGTATTCGAGGTAATTTGGTCCACCCCGAGTGCCGCCGCCTTCAGCTGCATTTCTGCCGTTCCTTTCGCTGCGGCTTCGTGCGATGCAGCTATAAGAACAGCCCTGTCTAGTGTGAGGTCGTTCTCTTCCAGTAGTCGCTTTTGCGTCCCTTCTTTGGACAATCCACATACGAACTTGTCTCGCAGTGCCTCTGTCAGATTCCCTCTGAACTGGCAGCATTTCGCTAGCCTACGCAGTTCGACCAAATATTCTGCGTTGCTTTCGTCTTTCCGTTGCGTTCTTGCATAGAATTTGAATCGTTCAGCCAACATCAACGGTGTGGGGTTCAAGTGGTCCTTCAGAACAGCCACAATCCCTTCGAAAGTCTGATCTGCCGGTTTAGCTGGTGCTAGTAGATGCTTCAAGAGCCCGTATGTCTTTGCGCCCATCGAGTTTAGCAATGTTATCGCTTTGTCGTCTTCCTCTATTTTGTTGGCTTCACAATAGATCTCGATGCATTCCACGTACGTGGCCCAGTCTTCTATCTCAGAATTAAAATCGTTAATATTCCCTCGCTTAGGCATCTTCCTTTCCTTGGGAGCAGCACAAGTATTTCTTTAAATTCTTATTTATTATTTATTTATTTCTAAGATGGCGGTTTTTCCCGCGAAAATGGCGGTTTCCCGCTCTTTCCTTCTCTCCCCGCCCCTTCAATGGCGGTCTCACGCGTCTGTCGTCTTCTCCGCCTAATGGCGGCTTCCCGCGTTTCTTCCCTGGTGGGAGGGGTACGCTTTCCCCACAGCGGACAGGTTCAGCCGCTGGGTTGGCTTCCGCACAGCTCCCCTTACTCGGCTCTGTCTTTCTCTCCCGCTCGCACGGCTCTACCGGCGCTGGGTACCCCGTTCACGGAGAACAGTTCAGCCGCTGGACTGGCTCTCGCGCAGTCTCTCTCCCCTTGCTCGGCTCTGTCTCTCTCTCCCCCACATTCGGCTCTACCGGCGCTGGGTACCCCGTTGGTGGAGAACAGTTCAGCCGCTGGACTGGCTCTCGCGCAGCCTCCTTTGGTCAGCTCTGCCTCTCCCACACGCCCGGCCCCCGTTCGCCTCCCAGCCCTCACGCAGTCCGGTGCTTCCCTCCCCGGCTGCGGCTGAGTTTCTCTCTTCCCGCACCTGCTCCCGGTCTCAGCGCTTCGTGGCTTCGGTCGCTGCCCGGCTTTTCCCGCCGATCGCGGTCCGGCTATCTCACGACGCCGTTGGACCCGCCTTCCTGACCAGCTCTGCTCCCCCTCGACCGTGGTCGAGTGCACAGCCCTTATCCTCCGGATTTTGTTACACTTTCCCCTACTCACAGTCTCCGCGGCCGCCTTGTTTCCTGCTGATCGGCTCACTCCGCACCGTGGTAGAAGGGTAGTCAGTGCCTGTTGCTGATGGAAGCTTTTGTTGCTAAGTCTTCTTCCTTTCTATTGCTGCAGCCTCGTGTTTTCTCCCAGCATAACGACGAGGGCGGTTGCCTCTCTTCGACGCTCTTTAGTTGCTTTGGTAGTCTTGCCGCAGGGTACGATCGGACTCGTCGCCACTGTAAAGTCTGTGGGTTGTACTGTTAATAACGACACAGACTTCAGGAGTAACAAACAAACAGGTCTTTACTATTCGAAGGTCAGGGCGAATCTGCCCCAGCAATCCTGCCACAACACTTATATACTGGTGTGGTCACTGTCGGTATTACAGTATACAGAAGCCAAACAAGTAGTGCCACACCTAAAGTAGTTCTCTTAAAGGTGAACGGTTACATACAATAGTTTCCTTAAAAGGTAGACGGGTACATACACTACACAGGTAAGTTTTACTTCATATTAGTGGCCGTTCCTGGATTTGTGGCTGTGTAATCGGGGTTCCTGCACTTGTTGCTAAGCAACAGGGACACTTGGTCTGTGGCCGGGGTTCCTGCAGCTGTTGCTAAGCAACGGGGTAGCCTGGATTTGTTGCTGTGTACAGAGCTCTCGTACCTTTTAACTATACCTCTCTGTAATCTGGACTTTTTGATAAACCGGCACCACGCCGGTCCCGTCAGTGCCGGATAAAAAAGAGTTTCCTGTACGGTGGCATTGTGGTTAGCACTGTTGCCTCACAGCGCCAGGGACCCGGGTTCAAATCTGGCCTTGGGTGACTGTCTGTGTGGAGTTTGCACATTCTCCCCGTGTTTGCATGGGTTTCCTCCGGGTACTCCGGTTTCCTCCCACAGTCCAAAGATGTGCGGGTTAGGTTGATTGGCCATGATAAAAATTGGCCCTTAGTGTTAGGGGGGATTAAATACGTGGGGTTACAGGGTTACGGGGATAGGGCTTGGGTGGGATGGCTGTCGGTGTAGGGACCGGGTGCTAGGGTTTGGATGATCAGCCATGATCTCGTTGAATGGCGGAGCAGGCTTGAAGGGCCGAATGGCCTACTCCTGCTCCTATCTTCTATGTTTCTATGTTTAAAATAAGTTAGGACATTCGGGCCTGAAATCATCAATATAAAATAGTGAAAAGTCAACTTTGATCAGGTCTCAGAAGAAAATTCTTTGCAAGGTGAGGAATAGTGGGACAGACCTTCTTGACAGTAGTAGAGCTGCAGACATTAGGGGTGTTGGAACCACATTTGGATGCTAGGGCGGAAGTAAAAATCTGGACTTCTCTACCCCCAAAAGGCTATGGATGCTGGGACAATTGGACCTTTCAATACTGAGATCGATAGAATTTTATTAGGTGAAGGGATCAAGGAATGCGGAGCTAAGGCGAATAAATGCAGTTGAGGTACAGATCAGCCATGATCTAATTCAATGGCAGAGCAGGCTCGAGGGGCTGAATTACATAGAATATACAGCACAGAAGCAGGTCATTCAGCCAACTAGTATGTGCTGGTGTCTATACTCCACACGAGTCTCCTCCCATTCCATCTGCCGCATCTCAGCCTTTCAGCATATCTTTCTATTCCCTTTACTCTCATGTACTCGTCTAGTTTCCTTTTGAAAGCATCTAAGCTATTTGCCTCAAACACCTCCTGTGGTTGTGAGTTCCACATTCTAACCACACTCTGAGTAAAGTAATGTCTCCTTATTTCCCTACTGGATTTATTAGTAAAGGGCCAGTCCTGTTCCTGTGGAAGAGTTTGGGAATTGGGGGATGAGTTTTGCTGGGTCAAATGGTCTTTTCTCATCCTTGGCTCTTCTGGTGTTCTGAACCTGGTTAATACCTAGGCCAATGTCAAGTGGGGATAGAATCGAGAGTGGATGTGGTGACCCTTAAGACGGGACAGGCTGGAGGGCCGCTGATGTTAACCGCACCCCAGTGTGAATCAATGCCTTTATTTCAACAGCGGAGATGGAAGTTGACGGGAAAAATATAAACATTCTGCATTTACTTTCAGTAATGTTCACGCCTCTCCTCCCAGCCCCACCAGTCAAACGTATTTAGAATCATCATCGAATCATACAGCACAGAAGCAGGCCATTCGGCCCATCGTGCCTGTGCCGGCTCTGTGAAACAACTATCCAATTAGTCCCACTCCGCCTGCTCATTCCCCATACATACCCTCCGAGATATCTGCGCTCCTCTAATTCTGGCCTCGTGAGCATTCCCGATTTCATTCGCTCCACCACTGCCGGCCGTGCCTTCAGCTGCCTGAGTCCTAACCTCTGGAATTCCCTGCCTAAACCTCGCCACCTCTCTACCTCTATTTCCTCCTTTAAGACTCTCCTTAAAACCTACCTCTTTGACCAAGCTTTTGGTCACCTGTCTTAATATCTCCTTATGTGGCTCGGTGTCAATTTTTGTTAGGTAACGCTCCTGTGACATGCCTTGGGACATTTTACTGTGTTAATGGCGCTATATAAACATATAAGTTGTTGTCATAGCCCTACAAATTTTTCCTGTTCAAGTTTATAGCCAATTCCCTTGGAAAGTTACTATTGAATCTGCTTCCATCACCCTTTCAGGCAACGCATTCCAGATCACAACAACCCGCTGAGTAAAAGAAAACTTTCCTCACCTTCCCTCTGGTTCCTTTGCCATTTACCTTAAATCCATGTCCCCTGGTTACCGACCCACCTGCCAGTGGAAACAGTTTCTGCATATTTACTCTATCAAAATCTATCATAATTTTCCAGGTATTTTTTTGATTTCTGCACAATTTTTGCTAAACCTTTATAAAACACTATGTCCAATTCTGGGCACCACACTTTAGGAAGGGCTTTGGAGAGGGTACCAAAGAGATTTACTAGAATGGTTCCCGGGATTACAGTTACGTGGATAGACTGGAGAAGCTGGGGTTGTTCTCCTTGGAGCAGAGAAGGCCAAGAGGAGATCTGATCGAGGTGTTTAAAATCATGAAGGGTTTAGATAGAGTAAATAAAGAGAAACTGTTTCCAGTGGCTGAAGGGTCGAGGGCACAGATTTAAGGTACAGGAAACTCTTTTTTATCCGGCACCGACGGGACGCCGGTTGATCAAAAAGTCCGGATTACAGAGAGGTATACTTACCAAGGTACGAGAGCCCCGTACACGGCCACAGGTGCAGGAACCCCGGTTACACGGCACTTGTGCAAGAGTCCCGGTAACACGGCCACAGATCCAAGAGTCCCTGTTGCATGGCCACAGGTGCAGGAACCCCGGTTACACGGTCACAGGTGCAGAAACCCCGGTTACACGGCCACAGGTGCAGGAGTCCCTGTTGCATGGCCACAGGTGCAGGAACCCCGGTTACACGGCACTTGTGCAGGAGTCCCGGTAACACGGCCACAGATCCAGGAGTCCCTGTTGCATGGCCACAGGTGCAGGAACCCCGGTTACACGGTCACAGGTGCAGAAACCCCGGTTACACGGCCACAGATCCAGGAGTCCCTGTTGCATGGCCACAGGTCCAGGAACCCCGGTTACACGGTCACTAATATGAAGTAAAACTTACCTGAACCGACTCCTGAATTTTGCCGGTTAAGAGAGTTTCCTGTAATTGGCAAAAGAACCAGAGACAATATGAGGAAAAACTTGTTTACGCAACGAGTGGTTAGGATTTGGAATGCACTGCCTGATAGGGCGGTGGATGCAGATTCAATCGTAGCCTTCAGACAGGAATTGGATAAATACTTGAAGGAGAAAAAAAATTGCAGGGAGATGGGGAAAGAGCGGGAAAGTGGGACTAACTGGATTGCTCTTCGAAAGAGCCGGCGCAGACTCGATGGGCTGAATGGCCTCCTTCTGTGCTGTACTATTCTATGATTCTGTGATTCTAATTCAGTTTCTTTTTCTTTTAATCTAACCCCTCACTGAGCCACAATGTGAGATATTACAGTTCTCATGAAAGGTTCAATGGTGCTCAGTCACTTGGAGCAGACTGCTGTACTGCAGACTCCCGTGTTACCAGCCCAATGGCACATTTATGTTCCGTCTAGAAACGCTTTAGTTGTTACCTTCAATAGCTTGGCATGCAGGAGCAGAGTGTAGGCCGCCTCCGTGAAATTCTCATAGAAGATGTTTAAATCTCGGAGTTTATACAAGTACCTGGGAGAGAGGGAGGCAGAGAGGAGAAAGCTGGTCAGATGCTACACTGGGTAAGTGATATTAATGTAATGTTTTGGTCCAATAAATATCCACTGCAAGTCAGGAGTATTTTTTAGGAACAAAGAAATGCTATTAGGCTTAACAGGTCTGACCTTTTATTCATAGGTTAATCCCACTTCCTGCCTTCTCACCATAGAATTACATCGGATATACAGCACAGAAACAGGCCAACGGGCCCAACCAGTCAATGCCGACGTTTATGCTCCACTCGAGCCTCTTCCTGTCTTTCCTCATCTAACTCTGTCAGCATAACCCTCTATTCCCTCCTCCCTCATGTGTTTACCTAGCTTGCCCTTAAATGCATCGATACTATTCGCCTCAACTACTCCCTGTGGTAGCGGGTTCCACATTCTCACCACTCTCTGGGTAAAGAAGTTTCTTCTGAATTCCCTATTGGATTTCTTGGTGACTATCTTATATTGATGGCCTCTGTAATGATATCAGCAAATAGTGATGATATTTGTCTGTGTTTGATTACTTATGCCTTACAGCATATTTGTCTGTGTTTTTGATTACTTGTGCCTGACCAGCAGAGGTCATGTGAGAGACAAGCAGTCCAGTGGAGTTTTACTTTCAGTTTCATTCTAGATGCACCACAGCATAGTGTGTTCTGTAAAAAGCTGTAGAAAGTCTTGAACAAGACTTTAGATTAAACAACATTCTCTTTCAGAAATGAGTCGTTATTGAACCCACAAAGAAATCAAAACAGCCTCTAGTTATGCTCTTCCCCACAAGTGGAAACACTCTCTCTGTATCCACTCTATCAAAACCTTTCATAATTTTAAAGACCTCTATCAGGTCACCCCTCAACATTCTCTTCTCTAGATAAAAGAGACCCAGCCTATTCATCCTTTCCTGATATGTATACCCTCGCAGCTCTGGTATCATCCTTGGAAATCTTTTTTTGCACCCTCTCCAGTATATCTATCCCCTCTCCCTTCAGAAGTACATCTAGTTGTCTCTTGAATCCATTTATAAGTGTCCATTTTTATGAGGCGAAGCGCCTGGCATGGAGAATGGGTCATTCCTAACACCTGCCTTGCGAAAGAAACAGAAACATAGAAGATAGGAGCAGGAGTAGGCCATTCGGCCCCTCGAGCCTGTTCCGCCATTTAATGAGATCATGGCTGATCATCCAAATTCAGTACCCTGTCCCTGCTTTCTCCCCATATCCCTTGATCCCTTTAGCCTCAAGGAATATATCCAACTCCTTCTTGAATATATTTAATGAATTGGCCTCAACTGCCTTCTGTGGTAGAGAATTCCACAGGCTCACCACTCTCTGGGTGAAGAAATTCCTCCTCATCTCAGTCCTAAATGGCTTACCCCTTATCCTTAGACTGTGAGCCCTGGTTCTGGACTCCCCCACCATTGGGAACATCCTTCCTGCATCAAGTCTGTCTAGTCCTGTTAGAATTTTATAAATTTCAATGAGATCCCCTCTCATTCTTCTAAACTCTAGCAAATATAAGCCTAATCGACCCAATCTCTCCTCATACGTCATTCCTGCCATCCCAGGTCTCAGCCTGGTGAATCTTCGCTGCACTCCCTCCATGGCAAGAACATCCTTCCTCAGATAAGGCGACCAAAACTGCACACAATACTCAAGGTGTGGTCTCACCAAGGCCCTGTACAACTGTAGCAAGACATCCTTGCTCCTTGTGACATCTGTCCTAAACCTGTCCTTCACAACTCTGAGCTTGTACCCTCTTATCTTGCTCTGCTGCCCAGGGGTGTCTGCAAATATTGCTCTTGGTTCACTTTCTCTGCCTCAAATATCCTGCATACCTCCGAGATGTCTCTTTTCAAATCTGGACCTGTTCTCTCTCTAAGCTCGCCAATGAGGACTAGGCCACTGCGGTGAGGTACCAAAGAGTTAACAGTGCCTGTGGACCTGTGTCCCATTACGGGTTGAGTGTATTCAGGAGAGGACAGAGAAAAGTAACAAAAAAAAATGACGGACTGTAATGACAAAGTCTCCTGTTTACCATTAATATTGTAGTAGTGTTACCGCAAGCATCAATTCGGTAATATAATCAAACACACAAGTGACAGTAATTGTAGGATGTCCTTGGTAAATGCCCGTGGGTCCTCATTAACATCATAAAATCCTTTCGATGGCACAATGTGAATTCTAATTCACTGACAATGCATAAGTTTCTGTCAGCGACCTGCCATAGTCAGCAAACAAAATCAAAGAGTGACCTTCCCCTGTTAATTGTTTGTTCTGACAGTCAACATGAGTAATCAGTCAATTTTGTGTTAGCAGATGTTTAACACAATTGCTGTTACTAATGAAATTAAAACCACAGCAATGTTCAGTTTGATGAAGAGCAGGGCTTCAGGAGATCAGCATCATGTTGAGTCACTGCCTATGAGGGCTCTCTCTCTCTCCCTCTCTCTCCTTCTCTTTCTCTCTCAGAGAGGATAAGCATTAAGAACGTTACACATTATTAATTGCAGAAAGAGGCCACCAGGCCCGACAAACCTTTCTTTTACCCTTATTTCAGGAAAAAGGGACTGTCAAATTTCTCCCCGCATTGTTAGATGTGCCAGCTTTGGCTCTGTGGTATCGCTTTCGCCTCTAAGTCAGAAGGTTCAGGCCCCGCTGGTGCAAGACGGGCCGAATGGCCTCCTTCTGTGCAGTATGATTCTATGAGTAGCGGTTAATTTTGATTCCTGGTTGGCTTGTGTGGAACCTTCGGCAGTGGGCAGGAACGGTCTCGCGTTGAGGGAGTAAAGTCCAACCTGTAACTGGCCCAACAGAAAAAAATCCCGCACTCAGCTGTTCACCTCAATGCTGTGTGGCATGTTGTCCACGGCAGAAAGGAAATGAGGAGCGCAGTGCCAACAGTTCTGTATTGTAAATGCGAACTAAGAGGTTGAGAACATGCTCTCGGCCATCTGTTTCTAAGTAACAAGGACTGTTGATAATCAACATCGCAAAACCGAGGCTTCACTCACTCTGTGCCAGACCCGTTGCCTTGTTCAAAGGCTGCTTCCAGTAAATGCTGAAGATCTGTAGATGAAATCTAGCATCTAGTTGAAGCGCCACTCCAGAGGCTTGAGCGCAAAATCCAGGCCGACACTCCCAGTGCAGTTCTGAGGGAGTGCTGCGCTGTCGGAGGTGCCGTCTTTCGGATGAGACGTTAAACCGAGGCCCCGTCTGCTCTCTCAGGTGGACGTAAAAGATCCCCACGGCACTATTTTGAATAAGACCAGGGGAGTTTTCCCCGGTGTCCTGGCTAATATTTACCCCTTAACTGACATCACTGAAGGGGCAGATTATCTGGTCATTATCACTTTGCTGTTTGTGGGAGCTTACTGTGTGCAAATTGGCTGCCGCGTTTCCCACATTACAACAGTGACTCCACTTCATTGGCTGTAAACTGCTCTGGGATATCCGGAGATTGTGAAAGGTGTTCGAAAATTGCCAATTCTTTCCTCGTTTGGGCTATTCAACCACTAATTCAGCAGTTCAGTTGTAGAGCTGCTGTTACGTATAGCCCTGCAATGGGCTGATGCCAACGTTCCCTGCTAAGCTGCACCTCCCGATCGATGCACCCGCCCAGGCCGCTCACCAACTGCTGCTGCTGGTAAAGATATTGGGCATGCAAATTTAAAGGGACCGCGCGCGACAAAATAATTAGGGGGAACATTGGCCAATACCCCCAGTGTTCTGAGACCTTCCCCGTTTATATCACGGCGCAGGGTTAAAAACACCACTAGCGATGGTGAAATGCACATGCAGGACTTCCTCACGGATATGTGGTGCTGAGGGAAGGAGATACAAAACACATGAACACGTAAAGTTGGTGGACAGTTATAGACCACTTGATCCGTCGAGCCCGATCCATATTGTGGTGGTGCTGCTGAGAATCAATGAACTCCATTCCTTCTCCAAGTCCACCCCCCCCCACCCCCCACACACACACAAACTACTGGGAGAGACAAAGGAAGAAATGAAAGACTTACATTTCTATAGCGCCATTCACATCTTCATGACATCGCAAAGCGCTTTACAGCCAATGAGATACTTTCTGAAGTGGAGTCACTGTTGTAATGTGGGAAACATGGCAGCCAAGTTGTGCACAGCAAGCTCCCACAAACAGCAATGTGATAATGGCCAGATCATCAGTTTTTAATGATGTTGGTATCGTTATTCCATTTTCCCGCCTCGGTTCCGTAACCCTTAACACCCTTCCCTAACAAAAATCTATCAATCTCAGTTTTGACATTTTCAATTGACCCTCCAGCCTCAACAGCTTTTTGGGGGCGAGCGTTCCTGATTTCCACTGCCCTTTGTGTGAAGAAGTGCTTCCTGACATCACCGCTGAACGGCCTAGCTCTAATTTTAAGGTTAAGCCCGCTTGTTCTGGACACTCCCACACCAGGGGAAATAGTTTCTCCCTATCTACCCTATCATATTTTTTTTATCATCTTAAACACCTCAATTAGGTCAACCCCATTACAAAATATTACAAAGTATTTACAGCACAGAAACAGGCCATTCGGCCCAACAGGTACAAGCCAGTGTTTATGCTCCACACGAGCCTCCTCCCACTCTGCTTCATCTAACCCCATCAGCAGAACCCTCTATTCCTTTCTCCCTCATGTGTTTATCTAGCTTCCCCTTGAATGGGCTATTCACCTCAACTACTCCCTGTGGTAGTGAGTTCCACATTCTAACCACGCTCTGCCTAAAGAATTTTCTCTTGAATTCCCTACTGAATTTATTAGTGACTAGCTTACATTTATGGTCCCTAGCTCTGGTCTCGCCCGTAAGTGGAAACATCTTCTCGATGTCTACCCTATCGAACCCTCTCATAATCTTGAAGACCTCTATCAGGTCACCCCTCAGCCTTATCCTTTCTGGAGAAAAGAGCCCCGAGCCTGTTCAATCTTTCCTGATCGGAACAACCTCTCAGTTCTGGTATCATTCCAGTAATCTTCTATACTTGAGGCAATATAAGCCTAGTCTGTACAACTTGTTGCAGGAACACTTCCCTGCCACACGAAGAGACCAAAATCTGGACACAGGTCCTTGGGGTCCAGCAATACAAAAATGGCTTTGTCTTCTGACATGAATCTTGCCATTCATGTGGAAATGACTTATGAAATGATACTGGGCGGCCTGCTGGTGGCGCTGTCCAGGGAGAGTATAAATATTCAGGCATGGGCCCAGCTTGCTCAGGACATTCTTTAACAGGAACTAGTGAAGGACACAACTAGATCTCCATGTTGTAAAACAGTTGATTAAAGCTTTGTTTAACGCTTAGACCAAGTGCTTGATAGTTTTCTTACGTCACCTTCCATTTGGATGGAGAGCTCAATGCACCTGTGGCCTAGCAAAATGGCAGCCTGCATATTTTTCCCATCTGCAGTGCTGTGTCTTTGGCTGTGCAAGAACATTTCCTGAGGTGATACTATATGTTGCCAGAGGCATAAGTATAAAATCATTTATATTACATCACCGCTATTGGTTTCCTATGGCAGTGCTTTCAGGAAAGATATAGCTTGAGGCAATCCCATGAACAGAAATTTCCATTAGGCTCAGGAATAGGCAGCCTACAGTTCAGTGCCTAGATCTTTTCAAGGCTAAAACACATCCTTAATCACTGTTATGTTCTCCTTCCTGAAGGAAGGTATACAGTGGTGTTCCCCAGGGGTTGGTTCTAGGACCACTGCTTTTCTTGATATATATGAATGACTTGGACTTGGGTGTACAGGGCACAATTTCAAAATTTGCAGATGACACAAAACTTGATCGTATAGTGAACAGTGAGGAAGATAGAAGGAGATGGATAGATTTCTAGACACAAAAGGCGTCAAGGGGTATGGGGAGAGAGCGGGAATATAGTATTGAGATAGAGGATCAGCCATGATCATACTGAATGGCGGAGCAGGCTCGAAGGGCCGAATGGCCTACTCCTGCTTCTATTTTTCTATGTTTCTCTGTAAGATAGTGATAGACTTCAAGAGGACATGGACAGGCTGGTGGAATGGGCAGACACGTGACAGATGAAATTAAATGCAGAAAAGTGCAAAGTGATACATTTTGGTAGAAAGAATGAAGAGAGGAAATATAAACTAAAAAGTGTACAATCCTAAAGGGGGTGCATGAACAGAGAGACCTGGGGGTATATGTGCACAAATCGTTGAAGGTGGCAGGGCAGGTTGAGAAAGCGGTTAAAAAAGCTTACGGGATCCTGGGCTTCATGAATAGAGGTATAGAGTACAAAAGCAAGGAAGTTATGATGAACCTTTATAAAACACTGGTTCAACCTCAACTGGAGTATTGTGTCCAATTCTGGGCACCGCACTTTAGGAAGGATGTGAAGGCCTTAGAGAGGGTGCAGAAAAGATTTATGAGAATGATTCCAGGGATGAGGGACTTCAGTTACGTGGATAGACTGGAGAAGCTGGGATTGGTCTCCTTAGAGCTGAGAAGATTGAGAGGAGATTTGAAAGAGGTATTCAAAATCATGAGGGGTCTAGACAGAGTAGATAGAGAGAAACTGTTCCCATTGGTGGAAGGGTCGAGAACCAGAGGACACCGATTCAAGGTGATTGGCAGAAGAACAAAAGGCGACATGCGGAAAAACTTTTTTAGGCAGCGAGTGGTTAGGATCTGGAATGCACTGCCTGAAAGGGTGGTGGAGGCTGACTCAATCACAACTTTCAAAAGGGAGCTGGATAAGTACCTGAAGGAAAAAAAAATTGCAGGGCTACGGGGAAGGAGTGGGACTAGCTGAAGTGCTCTTGCAGAGAGCCAGCACAGGCTCGACGGGCCGAATGGCCTCCTTCTGTGCTGTAACCACTCTATGATTCCTTACTGAATTGATCCTTTGGCCTTCAAAGAACCAGCGGCAACATGACAAAAAACTTTTTTAATGCAATGAGTGGTTAGGATTTGGAATGCGCTGCCTGATAGGGTGGTGGATACAGATTCAACAGTAGCCTTCAAAAGGGAATTGGAGAAATACTTGAAAGAGAAAAAATTGCAGGGATGTGGGGAAAGAGCGGGGGAGTGGGACTAACTGGATTGCTCTTCGAAAGAGCCGGCGTAGACTCAATGGGCCGAATGGCCTCCTTCTGTGCTGTACTAGTCTATGAATGATTCTATAAAATGACTCTGTGTCATGTTAATGCACAAACATGTACAAGGCTTCGATTTTAACTCCATCCATCTCACCGCCAACCCCCACCCCTCCCCCCCCAGCCCCTCCCCCCGCCCCACCTGCCCCCCACCCCTACCCCATCCCCCCACCCCTCCCAGCCCCCACCCCGCCCCTCCCTGCCCGCAACCCTCCCTGTCCCCACCCCTCCCTGCCCCCACCCCACCCTGCCTCCACCCCTCCCCCCACCCCACCCTGCCTCCACCCCTCCCCCACCCCACCCTGCCTCCACCCCTCCCCCGCTCCTCCCTTGCCCCCGCCCCTCCCCTCCCCGCTTCTCTCCGACACCACCGCTCCCCTGCCATCACCCCTCTTCCACTCCAACACTCCCATGTCTCTGCCACTCTCCGCCCCACCCCTCCCCTCCCCACCCCTACTCCATCCCTCCCCCGCACCCGCCCCTCCCCCGCACCCACCCTTCTCCCGCCCCCGCCCCTCCCCCCGCCCCTCTTCCGTCCCCGTCCTGTCCCCACCCCTCCCCCGTCCCAACCCTCCCCTGCTCCAAGTTCCAATCATGTTTCAATGAAAAGAGTTTGCCTGCTATTTTAATGGGGATGTGAAATATACATGGATTAAGGGTTCAGCTAAAACAGAAGATGAAGGAACGCGTTAAGTCTTTGAGCCGGTTACGTGTCCGTACCCTAATAACACGCAGCGATACATCGTAAGCCTGCCAATGGGAGAACGACACTGCATCTCCACAACCCCAATTGAAACAAAAGAACTCGCTTCCTTTAAAGCAGTGGATTGCCTTCCCTTGGGACTAGGAGTGGAGAATATTATATCACTGATATGTAACACACGTAAATCCCCAGAGCGTCTCATGCATAAGGCACTGGAATGTGAGACTCTCTGTGTAGATCTAAAAAAAATCATAATTGTGAATTTTCAGAGACCATCTGGTGCTGTAAGCACCGTCATTGCCTCATTATCCTCTGCCAGCACAGCTTGCCAACACTCTCCACTGTGTGGAAAGTGACAAAATACTTAGCCTGAGGGATAAGTGCCAACAGTCACCAGGGTCCCCGTGATCCGCCAAATCCATCTAGCTGAATTCCTGACCCCAATCCTGCAGCGAGGGACGTGAGATTGCCTGAACTACCAAGTGAGAATCAGGCCCACCATCATCAGCTGCTTCATCAATGACCTTCCCTCCAACATAAGGTCAGAAATGGGGGTGTTTACTGCTGACTGCACAGTGTTCAGTGCCATGCACAACTCCACAGATAATGAAGCAGTCCATGCCCGCATGCAACAAGACCTGGACGACGTTCAGGCTTGGGCTGATAAGTGGCAGTAACATTTACGCCACACAAGTGCCAGGCAATGACTATCTCCAACAAGCGAGAGTCTAACCACCTCCCTTTGACATTCAATGGCATTACCATCATCGAATCCCCTACCATCAACATCCTGGGGGTCACCATTGACCAGAAACTTAACTGGGCCAGCCACATAAATACTGTGGCAACAAGAGCAGGACAGAGCCTGGGTATTCTGCGGCGAATGTCTCACCTCCTGACTCCCCAAAGCCTTTCCACCATCTACAAGGCACAAGTAAGGAGTGTGATGGAACACTCTCCACTTGCCTGGATGAGTGCAGCTCCAACAACACTCAAGAAGCTCGACACCATCTAAGACAAAGCAACCTGCTTGATTGGCACCCCATCCACCACCTTAAACATTCACTCCCCCCACCACCAACGTACCGTGGCTGCAGTGTGTACCATCTACAAGATGCATTGCAGCAACTCGCCAAGGCTTCTTCAGCAGCACCTCCCAAACCTGCGACCTCTTCCACCTAGAAGGACAAGGGCAGCAGGCGCATGGGAACACCACCACCTCCAAGTTCCCCTCCAAGTCACACACCATCCTGACTTAGAAGTATATCGCCGATCCTTCATCGTCGCTGGGTCAAAATCCTGGAATTCGCTCCCTAACAGCACTGTGGGAGCACCTTCACCACACGGACTGCAGCGGTTCAAGAAAGCGGCTCACCACCACCTTCTCAAGGGCAATTAGGGATGGGCAATAAATGCTGGCTTTACCAGCGATGCCCACATCCCATAAATGAATTAAAAAAAACAAGAGTCCATGGCCTTTTTTTTAGGAAAAAATGAGAAATAAACACATTTGAAGCTGAGAAAGATACAGGGCTATGGGAGAGAGCAAAGCAGTGTGGTTATGTTTGCACTGCTCTGGCAAATAGCTGGGGCATACATGATAGGCCAAATGGTCTCCTTCTCTGCCGTTGCCACAGTTTGCTTTTTAATATTCATTCTCGAGCGGCGTTGGCAAGGCTTTTATTGTCCATCTCTAGTTGCCCATTGAGAAGGTGATGGTGGGCCTTGTTCTTGAACTGCTGCAACCCGTGTGGCGATGGTGCTACCGCAGTGCTATTAGGTGGGGAGTTCCAGCGGTAATGAAGGAATGGTGAGCGGCAGAAACTTGGAACTGCGGTAAACAGTGAGGAAGATAGTAATAGGCTTCAAGAGGACGTAGACAGGCTGGTGGAATGGGCAGAAACAAGCCAGATAAAATTCAATGCAGAGAAGTGTGAGGTGATACATTTTGATAGGAAGAATGCAGAGAGAGCGTAGGTACTAAATGATACAATTTTAAAGGGTTGAAGAACAGAGAGACCTGAGGATGCTTGTGCACAAATCTTTGAAGGAGGCAGGACAGGTTAACAAAGCAGTTAATAAAGTACGTGGGATCCTGGGCTTTATACATAGAGTCATAGGGCTGGATTTTCATTCAGGAGTCGGGAAGGAGGTGGGATTACTACTTTCGGGGTTGTAGTCCCGCCTCCATCGAGATGCGGCCAACCCACGTGATTTTAACTTGATTGACCTTGTTAAGCCCACCCAGCGGGCTCAGCAGGCCAATTAAGGGCCATCCGGCAACAGGTGACGTCACAGACTGAAATTTCATCTGTCAAGAGGTTTTGACAGATGAAATATCAGCGTTTCACAGCTGTTTGAAGCTGTCAAACACTGACAGTCTTACTTCTAACCCGAGTCCTTCTCCACAGACTCAGTTAGAAATCTCTCCTGCACAGAAAGCTGAAGGCTGTCACTTTTGACAGTTCGCAGCCATTCTGCTTTCTGTGCCGGTGAGATGAGGGACTCCCCGAACCTAAAGGAAGGAAGGCTGTAAAGGAAAGAAAAGGTCATTTACACTTCTTTAATCACTTTAGACACACCAAACACACTTACCTTTGCACTCATGCACACATCACTCACCTGAACACCGACATCTCGACCCCTCCAAGTCCTTCAACCCGACGGCCCGACTCCTCTAACTTGGCATGGTTTGGAGCCGTCGGGAATCTCACACATCAACCTTAAAAATAGGGATTAGGCTAAAAACTGCCTGTTAACTACCTGTTAACAGGCAGTTAATTGGCACTAATCTCTTCCTGCCTTGGAGAGGCGGGTCCCAGTGCGGGGCGGGTACCCGCCTCCTTTGAAACTGGCATGGAGGCGGGTTGGGGTCGGGACCCCCGATTTCAGGAATTTAACCCCCCGCACGCCTCCAATCCCGACTCCACGGCACACTGAAAATCGAGCCCATAGAGTACAAAAGACAGGAAGTTGTGCTGAACCTACATAAAACACTAATTCAACCTCAGCTGGAATATTGTGTCCAATTCTGGGCACCACACTTTAGGAAGGACGTGAAGACTTTGGAGAGGACACAGGTTGGAGAAGCTGCGGTTGTTCTCCTTGGAGCAGAGAAGGCTAAGGAGATTTGATAGAGGTGATTAAAATCATTAAGGATTTAGATCGAGTAAATAAAGGAAAACTGTTTCCAGTGGCTGAAGGGTCGAGAACCAAAGGGCACAGATTTAAGATGATTGGCAAAAGAACCAGAGGCGACATGAGGAAAAACGTTTTTACGCAACGAGTGGTTAGGATTTGGAATGCACTGCCTGATAGGGTGGTGGAAACAAAGTCAATAGTAACCTTCAAAAGGGAATTCGATTGATACTTGGGGGAAAAAATTGCAGGGGTATGAGAAAAGAGCGGGGGAGTGGGACTAACTGGATTGCTCTTCGAAAGAGCCGGCACAGACTCGATGGGCCGAATGGCCTCCTTCTGTGCGGTACTATTCTATGATTCTATGGCCTAGAAATTCAGTTTGGGGCGGCCAGCTCGCTCGCGCCCAGAAAGTACTGCTGCGCACGGAGCCACTTGCGCCCGCCGGAAATTCAGTTTCAGCGCCCCAACTCGAAGGCGGCCGCTATTCAAGGGTTTCGGCGCCCCCGCTTGGGGCGCTGAAACTGAATATCGGCGCGCTAGGTGCTGCAGCGCCACCCGCTGCGGAGCGGCAGGCTGTGGTACTGCAGGCCTTCCTCCCTCTCTCAAGGGGGAGGTGCCTGCAACAGCGAGATCGCCGCTCGCTAGTGCCGGCAAATGAGCCCGGCACCACGGAGAAGTGCCGGGCTCCCGGAAAACAGCCGGCAATGCCGCGGGGGGGGGGGGGGGTGGAGGAGGCCGGGGAAGGAGGTGCGGGCAGACCGCACCTCCGCCTTAACTCGCCCCACTAAGGCTACAGGACGGCCCCGTTTTCTGATCGCTGTTTGCGGCCGCTGCGGAAGAGGCGGCCGCAACTAAATATGGCGGTCGGGCCGGTAGCGGGGCGGTAGCGGGGCACTGCGCACACCGATGACGTCATCGGTGGCGGCGCAGCGCTACTGGCTAACGCCGCCATTACCGCAGCGCTGAATATCGGCAAAAGCTCAGCAAGTGGCGCAAAAGCCCTCTTTGGGCGAAAACTGGGCGCAAAGCCTACTGAATTTCTAGCCCTATAATTCTATATTTCCATGTCAGGATGGTGTGTGACTTGGAGACGAACTTGGAGGTGGTGGTGTTCCCACGCGCCTGCTGCCCTTGTCCTGCTAGGTGGTATAGATCGCGGGTTTGCGAGGTGCTGTCAAAGAAGCCTTGGCGATTTGCTGCAATGCATCTTGTAGATGGTACACACTGCAGCCACGGTGCGCTGGTGGTGGAGGGAGTGAACTTTTAAGGTGGTGGATGGGGTGCCAATCAAGCCGGCTGCTTTGTCCTGGATGGTGTGGAGCTGCTCGAGTGTTGTTGGAGCTGCACTCATCCAGAAGAGTGGAGAGTATTCCATCACACGCCTGACTTGTGTCTTGTAGGTGGTAGAGAGGCATTGTGGAGCCAGGGCAAAGCAAAGCCAGGCTTTTCCTCAGGTTTATTGTATTTGGTCACTTTCATAGTTGGACCTTATGCCATTATCATCTGGAGTGCACCTTTACTACCCAATATCTAGATAAACAATAGCTTGGCCTGGGCATTGTAATGGAATATATCAGGTGGTACCACAGGATTTCTCCTTTGTCTATGGAGAAACATAAACACACTATCAAGATGACGGATAGCTTTTGAACAAGTAAAGTACTTCACTTGAATGGACAGTGCAGTTTTCACGCTGAGAATATAGATTTTCCCTGCAATCCCTGATTTTGTAAACATAAAAAGAAAGATGCAAGTCGCTTTATCTCCAACCATGGGTCAAAGAAAAAAGACTAACTTTACACTAACTTTAACCTTTGAGGCTTGGCCGACTAGGCTTTAAAATACAATGGCCCAGAAATTCGGGTCGGGGGCTTCCCGCGGGTGCAAGCCCCCGACCTGCACTTACCTAGCGCACTGGCCGTTGAGCTGTGGGCCCGCGTGGGATTCCGATTCTGGGCCTGCTCCAACTGCCGGCGCACAGTGCTTGCGTTTCCCAGGGGCGCAGTTAGTTCGAAGCGTCCCCTGGGATCATGTGGGCCATGGAGAGCCAATGGTAGCAGAGAATGCTTCATTCATAAGTTTGACAGGAAGAGCTGTCAAACCTACGAATACTATAAGCCCCAAAACATCACTAAATCTTCAAATAAACATTTTAAAAAATCACATTTTTAAAATAAACTATAAATTACATGAAATAACTATTTTAAACAATAATTTAAATTTTTGAAAAAAATAATTGTACTTTCTAACGGGGCTAAAAATAAACTTACTTTTCTTTAAAGTACTTAAAAATAATAAACCTGTGGAAAAAATGTTTTAATTTTAATTAATTCACCACTTACCTTGTAAAAAGCCTTGTGACTGCTTTTTACATGTCTAACTGCTGGAGACTTACCCTTCCGGGAAAACCTGCAAAAAAAACATAAGTTCGATGCGCACGTGCTGCCTCTCCCGTGCACGCGTTCCATCTCTTAACCCTTTCTTTCAGGGGAACAGAAGTGCCAGTTTCCCGCGCATGCGCAGTGCATGCATGAAACCGGCACTTCCATTGGGCTTACGGGTGAGTACCCCGTGCGTACTCACCCATGGAGACCCGAATTTCTGGGCCAATAGCAAAATACTGCGGATGCTGGAAATCTGAAATAACAACAGAAAACGCTGGAAAAACTCAGCAGGCCAGGGCAGCATCCGTGGAGAGAGAAACAGAGTTAACGTTTCAGGTCGAAGACCTTTCGTCAGAACTGGAAAAAAGCAGGAAATGGAACAGCAAGTTTAGGAGCTGGGAAATGGGGGAGGGGATGAAAGAACAAAAGGGAAGGTCTGTGATAGGATGGAAGGCAGGAGAGATTAAGAGACATCAAGAGATATTCAAGGCGAGAGGAGATGGTAATGGGACAGGTTAAGAAACACAGGATGGCTCTCGATGAAGTGTAAATTGCGCTGGCAGAGTGAAAGACAGCTGCCCTGTGGGAGGCTTTAAAATACTTGGCTGCTGCCTGAAAAAATTCACACACAGGTTTTTACTGAAACTACATTGTTGTGAACTGCCGCACGTAAGTCTGTGAGCTGAAGTCTCCACCCACTGAGCTGTCAGTCACAGAGGCACCAGCCAATCAAGGACAAGCCCCTTTCTTCAGCAAACTTTTACATGACTGTCAACCTCGGAGTATCAGCCAGTGGCTCAGTTGATGGACCTTGCTGCTCAGTGGGTAGCACTCTCTCGCCTCTGTGTCAAAAAGCTTGTGGGTTCAAGTCCCACTCCAGAGACTTGAGCACGTAAAGCTAGGCTGACTCTCCCAGTGCCAGTACTGAGGGAGCGCTGCTATGTTGGAGGTGCCGTCTTTCGGATGAGACATTAAACTGAGGCCCCATCTGCCTGAGGAAGGATGTTCTTGCCATGGAGGGAGTGCAGCCAAGATTCACCAGACTGATACCTGGGATGGCAGGAATGGCGTATGAGGAGAAATTGGGTTGATTGGGCTTATACTCGCTGGAGTTTAGAAGAATGAGAGGGGATCTCATTGAAAGTTATAAAATTCTAACAGGACTGGACAGACTGGATGCAGGAAGGATGTTCCCGATGGTCGGGGAGTCCAGAACCAGGGGTCACAGTCTAAAGATAAGGGGTAAGCCATTTAGGACAGAGATGAGGAGGAATTTCTTCACCCAGAGAGTGGTAAACCTGTGGAATTCTCTACCACAGAAGGCAGTTGAGGCCAATTCATTAAATATATTCAAGAAGGAGTTAGATATATTTCTTAAGGCTAAAGGGATCAAGGGATATGGGGAGAAGGCAGGGAAAGGGTTCTGAGTTTGGATGATCAGCCATGATCACATTGAATGGCGGAGCAGGCTCAAGGGGCCGAATGGCCTACTCCTGCTCCTATCTTCTATGTTTCTATGCCCTCTCAGGTGGGCATAAAAGATCACGTGACACTATTTCGAAGAAGAGTTATCCCCCTGTGTCCCGGCCAATAGTTATCCCGCAATCAACATCACTAAAAACAGATTATCTGGTCATTATCACATTGCTGTTTGTGGGAGCTTGCTTGCGCGCACATTGGCTGCCGCGTTTCCTACATTACAACAATAACTACGCTTCAAAAGTACTTCACTGGCTGTAAAGCGCTTTGGGACGTCCTGTGGTCGTGAAAGGCGCTGTGGAAATGCAAGTCTTTCTTTCTAGGTCATTGCTCTGGCTTCAAGGGTTCAAGGAGGGTTCCAACAGTCTGCCTGGCTACACCCTCTGGTGTGCGAATTGAATAGAGCTATTCCTCAGATAATCACAATGGCCCACCAGTGGGACAATGGAAGCATTCTGACAATCCACGACATGTTTGGAATGTAAATACAGGCCTCCTCTTGGGATGATGAACTAATTAACACTTCAAGCCAGTATTGTGTGGGCCAAAAAAACAACTCACATATTGGGGAAAATCTAATAGACAAACAAGCTGGTTCATAGAATTACATAGAGCTTTAATTACATAGATTCTCCGGGTGCTCCGGTTTCCTCCCACAGTCCAAAGATGTGCGGGTTAGGTTGATTGGCCATGATAAAAAATTGGCCCTTAGTGTTAGTGGGGGGATTAAATATGTGGGGTTACGGGGTTACGGGGATAGGGCTTGGGTGGGATGGCAGTCGGTGTAGGGACCAGGTGCTAGGGTTTGGATGATCAGCCATGATCTCGTTGAATGGCGGAGCAGGCTCGAAGGGCCGAATGGCCTACTCCTGCTCCTAGTTTCTATGTTTCTATGTTTACAGCTCAGAAACAGGCCATTCGGTTCAACAGGTCTATGCTGGTGTTTATGCTCCACATGAGCCTCTTCCCACCTTACTTCATCTCACCCTGCCACCGTAACCTTTCTCCCTCATGTACATATCTAGTTTCCTCTTAAAGGCATCGATGCGAATCGCCTCAGCCACTCTCTGAGTAAAGAAGTTAGGCTGATGGCTTTCTGTTAAAAAACATATGCAGCTTTGTGAATTAACTCCTAACATGCCGAATCTAGCATTAGAAGAATACTAGTTAAAAACAATTCAACACAAGCAAAAATCCATTCAGCCACTGCTTTAAATGTCTATGGTTAAATTCTAAACCATCGAATCATAGAAATTTACAGCACAGAAGGAGGCCATTCTGCCCATCATGCCTGTGCTGGCCGAAAAAGAGCTCTCCAGCCTAATCCCACTTTCCAGTTCTTGGTCCGTAGCCCTGTAGGTTTCGGCACTTCAAGTGCATATCCAAGTACTTTTTAAATGTGATGGGGTCTCTGCCTCTACCTCCCTTTCAGGCAGTGAGTTCCAGACCCCCACCACCCTCTGGGTGAAACAATTTCTCCTCAACTCCCCTCTAATCCTTCTACCAATTACTTTAAATCTATGCCTCCTGGTTATTGGCCTCTCTGCCAAGGGAAATAGGTCCTTCCTATCCACTCGATCTAGGCCCCTCAAAATGAAGGATGATGAGAATGGGAATTTATGCTGACCATTTCATCACTGATGGGCCCATGGCGATATTAATAAATCTGTTTCATTTAGGAAGAGAGTATCAATATCGAGTTCAACAATTTCAGATCATAACCTCGGCCCCTATTACATTTTTACTTATATTTTTTATCCACCCCTATGTTTTGGTTTTTACCCCCTCCCCCCCCTTTCCTTTTTTTTCTCTCTCCCACGTGGCAGCTGTCTCCCGTGCATTTCACACCTAATCTAGAGCCGTCTTTTGTCTCCACTAGTCCTATCACCATCTCGTCTCGTTTTGAGTACCTCTTAATGTCTCTTCTTCTCTTTTGTTCTCTCCCAGCCTGGCCTCTTAATCTATTTCATTCCCTGTGCCTCTTTAGTCTTGATAAAGGGTTTTGACCCGAAACGTTGACTCTAATTTCTCTCCACGGATGTTGCCTGGCCTGCTGAGTTTTTCCAGCATTTTCTGTTGTTATTTCGGATTTCCAGCATCTGCGGTATTTTGCTATCATAGAGAAGATGTTTCCACTTGTGGGGGAGTCCACAAAGAGAGCCCATAAATACAAGATAGTCACTAATAAATCCAATAAGCAATTCAGGAGAAACTTCTTTACTCAGAGAGAGTGGTTGGAATGTGAAACTCGCTACCACATGGACTGGTTGAGGCAAATGGCATTGATGCATTCAAGAGGAAGCTAGATAAGTACACGAGGGAGAAAGGAATAGAAGGATCTGTTGATAGGGTGAGATCATATAAGCTGGGAGGAGGCCCGTGTGGATCATAAACGCCTGTTTCTGTGCTGTAATATTGCATGTACAAGGATTAGAAATGCGCCATTCTATGAGCTTTCTGTATCCTCACTGTATTAAAATCAAGACTTATTGCTCCATCATTCTTTAAGGACATCAAATTAGTTATCTTTTATGGTGTAAATCCCTACCACCCTCAGAGGACACAGCTGAAATTTTTGTTTTATGCAGCGAGTTGTTGTGATCTGGAACGCGCTGCCTGAAAGGGCGGTGGAAGCAGATTCAATAGTAACTTTCAAAAGGGAATTGGATAAATACTAGAAAAGGAAACATTTGAAAGTCTTCGAGGAAAGAGCAGGGGGCAGTGGGACTGCCTTGCCACCTTCCCCCTGGTTCTTTTGCCAATTATCTTAAATCGGTGCCCTCTGGTTACCAACCCTCCTGCCAGTGGAAACGGTTTCTCCTTATTCACTCTCGCAAAACTCTTCACAATTTGGAAATCTTCTCTGCAGCCTCCAGGGTTTCAATGTCCCTTTTACTGGACTGGACGCAGTAGTCAAGGTGAGTTCTGGCCAGAGCTTTGCACAATTGTAGCATGATATTGTGGCAAAGCCACCAACGGACTCCTGTACAAATGTATAACTGTCTTTAACAGAGTGCTACAGCACCTATGTTTGTTTACTGCATGTAAATAGCCTTTCTGGATAAGTCCCAGAAGCAACGCGATGACGTCATCACGTTGGTCACGTGATGCCCCGAACGGCAGGAAACGTGATGACGTCATGACGTCAGAGAGTGGGAGGTTCCCAAACTAGGCCTCGTGAAACCAGCACCTGAAAAGACCTGTTTACTGTTGCTCCTGCATGCCTTTGTTTTGTTCTCTAGTTTTAATTAAACTTCGTTTATTTATCGAACTGACTCGACCTCAGTACTATAGTTGGGGATCGGTCGATTCCTACAATATTCTCTAGCTTGCACTCTACCATTTTAAGTCCCACGTTTGATCGCGAGCCTGCATTGAGTGGTCATTGGGTAGTGATGGGGCGCCAATATTAGCCACAGTGTCCTCTGGGCAGGCGAGAGGAAGAATCAGCAATGTTCCCACTCCTGATATCCCTTTAGAGACTCCTGTCAGAAAGGACACATGTGTGAATGTCAAATGAGAACAGCATCAGGGGTCAACTCTAACGCCTTTCTGCAGACGAATAGCCCACTGTCTCACTAGATACTCACGGTCTAGGAACACACAACAAGAACTTGCATTTAGATAGCGCCTTTTAACGTAGTAAAACATCCCAAGGCCCTTCACAGAAGCGTCATCAGACAAAATCTGACACAGAGCCAGATACTAGGACCGGTGACCAAAAGCTTGGTCAATGAGGTAGTGATGCGCTATCAACAATGCCAAAGACTACGAGATGGACTTAAATGAAGTAGGCTTTTATTGACTAAGAACTAGAGCATGCCTCTGCTAGTGAATCCATCCTAAGCGCTCTCGGGGGAAGGGTGGTGAGTCACCTTTATACCCGGGCTTAGGGGTGGAGCCAGGGGCCGAGACATGCCTGGACTTGTACAGGGTTAACAGTGGTTTACCACACAGGCATGTACAGGTTAACAGTGGTTTACCACAGGTAGGTTTTAGGAAGCCTCTTAAAGGAGGAGAGAGAGGTAGAGAAGCGGAGAGGTTTAGGGAGGGAATTCCAGAGCTTAGGCACAGCTGAATAGCAGCTGAAGGCACAGCCACCAATGGTGGAGCGATGAAAATCGGGGATGCACAAGAGGCCAGAATTGGAGGAGTGCAGAGATCTCGAAGGGTTGGAGGAGGTTACAGAGATAGGGAGGAGCGAGGCCATGGAGGGATTTGAACACAAGAATGAGAATTTTAAACTCGAGACGTGGCTGGATTGAACGGCTACTCGGGTAAGTAGCAGATGGTAGTCAGCACCCTGTGGAACTGCACCTCAGACGAGTCAGTGACTTATGAAGAGAGAAAACCAGAGGGGGAAATTTTTACAAGATAAAGCCTGGCTCTGGATGGATTTCAAATGCGAAGGTGTCTAACACATTGGGTTTCTGCTCAGCTCCACGATAACAGCTGCTGCCACTTAATCCTTCTCAAATGTTATCTTGGTGAAGATATTATCTAATGGTTGTCGGGCCCTGTAGTATTAATGGCTACAAAGCCGTATCAAGGTCTCTACTGACAAAAAAGTGCAGCAAGATTCTGCAACCCAGCACGCACGGAACGCATCATTTATCCTTCCAACAATTCAAAGCAATAACCGCTGAACTGATTTGTCCCAATGCTATTCCTCTTTTCTTCAAATTCATCTCCCTCACAATTTGGATAAGTCCGCCTGCCTTCCGTCGTTTTTTGATGCGCGGTGATCAAAATGAAGTGGCCCCCGGAATCGGGTTGCATCTTTCCTCTGAATTAGGAGCTCCTTCACTCTCCATTTGGGGAGAGCCAAAAATAACTCCTATTCAAAGTCAGACCTTAAAGCACGAGCTCCCTCCTCGACCCAGTCATGCAGATCAGGAAAGCGCCAGGTTCAATCCCCGTACCTGTGCTGCGTCACCCAGAATGGAACCTTGCAATTGGCTACAGTGCCTTGGACCTGGTGGCTCAGGTCCAGAATGAACCTTGCAATTGGCTACAGTGCCTTGGACCTGGTGGCTCAGGTCCAGAGTGAACCTTGCAATTGGCTACAGTGCCTTGGACCTGGTGGCTCAGGTCCAGAACGAACCTTGCAATGAGCTACAGTGCCTTGGACCTGGTGGACCAGGTCCAGAACGAACTTTTGCGTTTGGCTACAGTAGCTTGGATCTTGGGTAGGGTAAATCAGCCAGTTTTCCAATTCCTAATTTCTATTCAATGATTATCTAGTGAAGAGTGCATGAGTGTGGACTTTCGGAGAGAACAGGATGAAACTCAACTGTGATGTCCCGCATGCCAATGCCCGCTGTCCAGGCAGGCTCACTCGGGTAAGGCGAGGAAGGGGTAAATTGGTATGGTGGGGGTGGGGGGAGGGGGGTTGGGTTTTAGGGGGAAATGTAGTGCAACACACAGGAGTGGCACAAATGTGCTGGGGTTTTGACATGCTATGGCACAGGGTACCAGGTTGGCATCTATGATATTTCCCTCACATGTTTAAGTCGAGATGGCTGTGCCACCCTGGTGTATTGAGCAATGGCCACCTGCTTTTCCACAGGGAAGGGAGGGGGTCACGTTGTGGGAAGGAAGTAGATCTCGAACACCTTAGGACCCTGCTTTGGGCGGCCAAGGCACAACAATATTTAATTGTTTTCTTTCCAATTTACATTACCCTTCTACTGAAGAGGCTAACTCTTGCTGGTATACTGTTCCACAGGAAGCTGGCAGGTGGCCATTCTTCCATATACAGAGAGTGTTGATGGGCTATTTTATCATGGGGTGACAGTATCAAAGTCGAGACCAATCCTGTTTGTGCCTAATGTCCATGCACGTGCATTTTCCAGCAGGATTCACTAAATAGAAAGCAGGAGCAGTGGTCCGAGCTCACTTTTTAACCTAGTGACGTAATAAAACTCACTACTCACTTGGTTTGAGTATAAAGCAAGGCTTTAATCAACTTGTTTCAGAACATGGAGGTCTAGTTGTATTTCACTAGCTCCTTGTCTTACAAAATGTCCCTGGAAAGCTGGGGCCCACGCCCGAGTATTTATACTCCTTGGACGGCGCCACCAGCTGGCCGTCCAGCGTTATTTCATAAGTAGATTCTTGATGATGAGATTTATAACACCCAGCTAATTTTTTTTATCGTTCATTCTCAGGATGTGGGCATCGCTGGCAAGGCCGGCATTTATTACCCATCCCGATACAACTCGGAGGGGAGTTAAGAGTCAACCACGTTGCTGTGGGACTGGAGTCACAAATAGGCAGGCTTCCATCCCTAACGGGTAGTAGTGAACCAGTTGGGTTTTTAAGATTGAGTAGTTTGGGCCTATACACTCTGGAGTTTAGAAGAATGAGAGCTGGTCTCATTGAGTGGGCAAAAACATGGCGAATGGAATACAATGTGGAGAAATGTGAAGTTATCCACTTTGGTAGGAAAAATAGAAGAGCAGAGTATTTTTTTAAAATGGTAGATTGGGAAATGTTGATGTTCAGAGGGACCTGGGTGTCCTTCTACACGAATCACTAAACGTTAACATGCAGGTACTGCAAGCAATTAGGAAAACAAATAGTATGTTGGCCTTTATTACAAGAGGATTTGAATATAAGAGTAAAGACGTCTTACTGCAATTATATAGTGCCCTGGTGAGACCACACCTGGAGTATTGTGTACAGTTTTGGTCTCCTTACCTCTGGAAGGATATACTTGCCATAGAGGGAGTGCAACGAAGGTTCACCAGACTGATTCTTGGGATGGAGGGATTGTCCTATGAGGAGAGGTTGAGTAGACTAGGCCTATATTCTCTAGAGTTTAGGAGAATGAGAGGCGACCTCATTGAAACAAAACAAATTCTTACAGGGCTTGACAGGGTAGATGTAGGGAGGATGTTTCCCCTGGATGGGGAGTCTAGAACCAGGGGACCTGTGGAATTCTCTACCACAGAAGGCAGTTGAGGCCAACTTATTAAATATATTCAAGAGTGTGTTAGATATATTTCTTAAGGCTAAAGGGATCAAGGGATATGGGGAGAAAGCAGGGACAGGGTACTGAATTTGGATGATCAGCCATGATCTCATTAAATGGCGGAACAGGCTTGAGGGACCACATGGCCTACTCCTGCGCCTATCTTCTATGTTTCTATGTTTCTATGTAATTCACTGGCCAGCGTATTGAGCCCCTTCCTAGAATTGGCTTGGTGTTCAGTTTCTTGTGGCAGAGATATTAAATATTAAAGCATTTGCCAAAATCTAGTGGCTAAAATGCAGTGCAAGCAGGGGCACCGTTAATTGCTGTGTCGTCCATGCAGTTCGAGTACTGTGCGCAGTGTTGGTCTCCATATTACAAAAAGGATACAGTAGCACTGGAGAAGGTGTAAAAAAGATTACGAGAATACAAACCGGCATGATAAGACCATCAAGCCTGCCCCACACACCATGATGGCCAGAGCATCATGGCTCAGTACTTCGTCCCTGACCCTCCTGTCCCCCCCACCCCCCGCTCCACTCTCCCCTCGCTGCCATATAATCTCATGGGATTTACAAGGATGATACCAGAACTGAGGTTATAACTATCAGGAAAGGCTGAACCGGCTGGGGCTCTGTTCTCTAGAAAAGAGAAGGCTGAGGGGTGACCTGATAAGAGTTCTTTAAATTTATGAAAGGGTTTGAGAGGCTACCCTCAGAGAGGATGTCTCCACTTGCTGGAGAGACCAAAACCGGGGACCATAAATACAAGAAAAGCTACAAATAAATCCAATCGGGAATTCAGGAGAAATGTCTTTACCCAGAGAGTGGTGAGAATGTGGAACTCGCTGCCACAGGGAGTGGTTGAGGCCAACAGCATAGATGCATTTAAGGAGATGTTAAATAAATCTAAGAGGGAGAGGGGAATATTAGGATATGCTGATAGGATGAGTTGAAGTAGGAGTAGGAGGAGTCTTGTGTGGAGCTAAAACACTGGCATAGACCAGTTGGGCCGAATGGCCTGTTTCTGTGCTGTAAAGTCAGTGTAATTGGATGTAATTGGAGGTAATACGATGTAATATGATGTAATTCCATGTAATAGGATGTAACTCTATGTAATATGATGTATTACAATGTAATGCGATGTAATTTGATGTAACTCAATGTAATTTGATGGAATAGGATGTAATTCGATGTAATTACACGAGACACCTATGTAAACGAGACACGCAGATGTCCAATTAGCACCGAGTGCTTTGGGGTCATGAAAGACGCTATAGAAGTGCACGTTCTTTCTACTCGAATGTCCAGAGCAGAGTCACTCCGCACCCTCTCAAGCCAGGTGACACTGCTGCGAGCGTTTCTGACTCGCTCATATTGACGAGTGTTTGTCAATGTGAAAGGACTCGAATGACTGAAGCTCAGTGTATTTCACACTCACCGTATGTACATTTCCTCTCGGTCGATCTCTTTGTAGAAATTCTGCAGAGGGAATAAAAAACCCAAAATGAGACGTTGAAGAAGTAAAAACAAGTCATCGGGGCTATCCCCTTCAAAGTCTGTTTTTGATCACGTGGGACTTTGGGATCAGTCCACTATTTGACAGATCACAGGACATGATTCTGTTCACTTTTCCATAAAACAAATGTCTCGACTAGACCTGAGCACAAAGCCTCGGCAGATACTCCAGTCCAGTACTGCACTGTCGGAGGTGCCGTCTTTTAGGTGAGACATTAAACCGAGGCCCCGCCTGCCCTCTCAGGTGGATGTAAAAGATCCCATGGATTTGGAAGGCGAGTAGGGGAGTTCTCCCCAGTATCCTGGCCAATATTTATCCTTCAACCAATAGATTATCTGGTCATTTATGTCAATGATGTTTGTGGGAGCTTGCTGTGGGCAAATTGGCTGCCTCGTTTCCCACATTACAACAGTGACTACGTTTCAGAAGTACTTCATTGGCTGTAAAGCACTTTGGGACACCCTGAGGTCGTGAAAGGTGCTATATAAATGTAAGTTCTTTCTTTCTTTCTATAAATGAGAACAAATGTGTTATAATTACCAAACTGAGCTCCCCCCAAGGATTGGACAAATGTATCCAGTGAGCAGCTGCGTCACATCAGAAAGACCCCAGATTCAAACTGCAGTCTGTGCTAAGCTGGTTGATCCCATCAAGTATGTTACAATCAGGCTCAATGCCTTTGGGTTAGGGTGAGGACAAAAATAACCCAGGGTTCCTGCTCCTGATTGGAAAGGGCACGCGTCTGCCAGTGCGCGCGGTACGGGGCAAGGGCAGGGTCAGGCTGTGATGCCTTCCACAGTCGGATAGCCTCACCGTCGTGGTTCACGCAGGAACTAATGTGGGTGAGGCACTGATAGATGCCGGCGGAACCCTGTCCCTTTAAGGGGCCGGTGCCTTTAGGGGGAGAAAATTGACAAGTAACTTAAAAAAAAAAGTCACCAGGCAACTTATCAAACTCTTTGTTCGAGTAATACCATCCTGCGACCTTAACCTGGGGCTACATTCTGAAATATTTCAGTCATCATTTCTTTATTTCAGTGCTGTTGCTCATTCTCCCGTCAATGCCACCTCTTTGGCTAAATTCCTCTTTGAAAACAAAAGAAACATTTCATTTACTTTTCTTCTTTCCCTGATAACTCGATAACTCCTGGGGGCGGGGGGGGGGGGTGCATGGAGAAAGGGGGGGCGGAGAGTGAGAACAAAATAAAATCCTGAATAGAAGCTGTTGATTGTCGACATTCCCTGGACCAAGGCATCCAGGATGGGTAAAAGCAGCAGTGACGAGCAATGTTCCCATGAATATATTTTTGGTGCGTGGCCCCTTTAAGGGACTGCGCGGCCCATTCAAAAGGCAGCGCACGCGCGATTTTTCTCCCTGAAAATCTGGTGAGCTGGCTGCGCGGGAGGTCCAGACAGCTGCAGCTTAAAAGGAACATTGGTAACGAGTTCCTTGTTTCTGATGAGTTCGCAGAGTCGTGTTGAGGGGGAATTTTGACTGGCAGTGGGATTCGGGTGGGACGAGCACCATAAAGGCAAACAGCGTGGGGCCTTCTGCTTATTTACTCTATCAAAACGCTTCATGATTTTGAACGCCTCTATCAAATCTCCCTTTAACCTTCTCTGCTCTAAGGAGAACAGAGTCCCAGCTTCTAAGGAGAACAGAGTCCCTTGCTGAAATGTGCTCATATCCCGGAGGTCAGGTGAGGACAGGGTGGGAGCCGGCTGTGATACCGCCGTAGTTAAAACGGGCAAAGCCCTTTTGGGGGTATAAATGGGCCTTGGGGCCTTGGGCTCGGTGTTGTGAATCGGGGTCCTGTTTAGCTCTCCAGCCGATTGTCTTTTCCATTGAAGAGATGGGGCGGAAATCTAAACGAGCCGTTGATTAGCTCTGGCTCGTTTTTGCGCCACCGATGCCAAGGTCAATTTATGCCGCTTCGAATTTAATTACTTAAAGCGGCCACCGGCAAAAAAAAAAAGAGTATTCTATTTTGAAGTTTGAGGTGGAGTCCGGAGGAGCGGGAGTTCTGCTTCCGTCCCCCCCCCCCCCACCCCCCACACCCCCACTCGGCCCTTCAGACTTTGAGCTTTTAATTAGCACGTTCCTATCTATAACCTTTGAAGACTTACTTGGCCCTTTTTAATGCATAGTATTGGTCTCAGAGGTCCCATCTTTGTTTGGTGCTAATGATACACTGAATAAAAAGTCTGTAGCGGGCACACAGGGATCAGAGGAGCTAAAGGCTTTAAACTCTCCTTTGATCCTCTGGAAACACACTGGTTCATTTCGCCTTCGAAATATAAAAGACGCTCGTAAGCCAAGGTTCACTGCCCATCTTCCAGCTAAGAACTCCAGCAAGCTTATCAAAAATTCAATGCATTGCTGAGCGCGCGGGGCTCTGAGGAGTGTATTGAAAACCGTATTTAATACATAAAGAAACACAGTCTCACACAGCAATTAAAAAAAAATGTCTTCTAATTATTTGAAGAGGTTTGTTTGAGGGACCAGCCAAGGTTCAGTGGGTGGCACTCTTGCCTCTGAGTCAGAAGGTTCACACACCGTTCCAGACTACTTGAGCACATAATCCGGGCTGATGCTCCCAGCGCAGTGCCTCCGCTGCACTGTCGGAGGTGCCGTCTTTCGGATGAGACGTTAAACCGAGGCTCGATCTGCCCACTCGGGTGGACATAAAAGACCCCACGGCACTATTTCGAAGAGGAGCAGGGGAGTACTCCTTGGTGCCCTGACCGATATTTCTCCCTCAACTAACATCACTAAAAAACAAGTTATCTGGTCATTATCACGTTGCTTTTTTGTGGGACCTTGCTGTGTGCAGACTGGCTTCCTACATTAACTACAATGACTACACGTTAAAAAGCACTTTATTGGGCTGTAAAGCATTTTGGGACATCCTTGGTGAGACCACACCTGGAGTACTGTGTGTAGTTTTGGTCTCCTTACCTAAGAAAGGATATACTTGCCATAGAGGGAGTGCAGCGAAGGTTCACCAGACTGATTCCTGGGATGGCAGGACTGTCGTATGAGGAGAGATTGGGTCGACTAGGCCTGTATTCACTAGAGTTTAGAAGAATGAGAGGGGATCTCATTGAAACGTATAAAATTCTGACAGGGCTAGACTGACTGGATGCAGGGAGGATGTTTCCCCTGGCTGGGGTGTCTAGAACGAGGGGTCACAGTCTCAGGATACGGGGTAGGACACTTAGGACTGAGATGAGGAGAAATTTCTTCACTCAGAGGGTGGTGAACCTGTGGAATTCTCTACCAAGAAAGCTGTGGAGGCCAAGTCACTGAATATATTTAAGAAGGAGGTGGATAGATTTCTAGACACACAAGGCATCAAGGGGTATGGGGAGAGAGCGGGAATATGGTATTGAGATAGAGGATCAGCCATGATCATATTGAAGGGCCGAATGGCCTACTCCTACTCCTATTTTTCTATGTTCCTATGTTTCTATCCTGAGGTCATGAAACGCACTGATGTAAGAAAAAGGAGACTTACCATCAAGTAACTTTAAAGTAAGCTTTAAGTAACTTATAAACACACTATATACAAGAGAGGTCTTTACCATGCCTCTGGTAGAAGCCTCTTACAATACTGAACAGACCAGTATTTATACCAGTCCAACAGGAAGTGACATTTACAGGAAGTGAGGTAATTACACAGTTCATAGTTCATAGTTCATAGTTCACAGGAAGTGATGACATAACTTCCCGGAAGTTAGCATTTTTATCACATTCTTCCCTCCTGCAGGATTAGGAGGCTGTGGTCTACCTTTTGGTCCGTAGCCGCCGAACAAGGAAGAGTCGCACCCGTTTGGATTCCCGTCGTAGAGGGTCGCTGGTCCGCTTACATGCGGTTGGCCATTGGTCAGAGTCTGTGTGGCCTGGATTGCCCTGTGAAGGGTCGGGGAGATCATGGCTTCGAGTACGAGCCCCAATAGGTTCAAAGTCGGACTGCCTCTGTTCAGAGGGAGGTGCAGAGCTGGTCTGTGGCGGATCAGTACTTTCATGCGCGGTACTGGGAGGGTCGTAACCTTGAGCACGGGGTTCTACCGGCACCAAGCTAGTTGGTGTCCGATCAGGATCCTGGAGAGGGGTACCCGATAGGTCCCAAGAGTTTCCTGGTGAAATGCCATCACCCGATGTCCCACTAGGTCCTGGTGGGCAGGGAGCCAGATCCCGTAATGATACGGTAGATTCTCGGCCGTCGGAATATCGTATGTTTGCATAGGTGGGGTTGGCATCGGTTAGTTCGACCTCGTCTACAAGAGGGTCATTTTTAGACGTCCGAACGTATCTTCGGAGTAATACAGGTCCAGGAGTAGTTAGCCATGACGGGAGTGATGTTCCATGAGATGAGCGACGCTGGAATCCAAAGAACCGCTCATGAGGTGTAGTATTTGTGGCTGTAGAAAGCAGGGACCGTATAGAGTGCAATGCATCCGGAAGCACTGTTTCCCATTGCTGGTCTGGTAGGCCCCGAGATCTTAAAGCGAGACGTACGGAATTCCAGATGATACCGTTATACCTCTCTACCTGCCCATTTCCGATGGGATGGTATGGTGTTGTTTTGCTTGTAGCAATTCCCCGTTCTGAGAGGTAGTCCTTGAGTTCCCTTGACATAAAGGATGGACCCCGATCTGAGTGAATATAAGCCGGCATGCCACAGAGAGAAAATACCTGCTCAAGGCAGCAGATTACTGTGGACGCCAGCATATTGGAGCAGGGGAAGGCAAACGGAAAACGTGAATATTCGTCGATCATGGTGAGCAAATATGTGTTCCGAGTTGAAGAGGGCACTGGGCCCTTAAAATCGATGCTAAGTCGTTGCATCGGTTGGGTTGCATGTATGAGTATACCATCTGAGGGGCGGAAGAACTGAGGTTTTAATTCCGCACAAAGCCGGCATTCTGAGCATATTTTTTTTACATCTCCAGTGGAAAAAGGGAGATTCCGTGATCGTACGAAATGTAGCATGCGCGTAACGCCAGGATGACACAAACCATTGTGGACATCCATGAGAGTGGAGGATGACATAGTGGAGCAGAATGCTCGTGTGAGGGTGTCCGGGGCCACATTCTCCTTGCCAGGCCGATAGAGAATGGTATAACCAAAAGAGGCCAGTTCCATCCTCCAAAGTTGTATTTTATTATTCTTAATTTTGGTTCGTTTTCGATTATCGAGCATGAAGGCGACTGATCGTTGGTCCGTGATCAATGTAAAATGCTGGCGAGCTAGAAAATGGTTCCACTTCCGTACTGCCTCTATGATGGCTGTGGCTTCTTTCTCAACCGGAGGATAATGTAGCTCGGCACCTTGTAAGGTCCTGGACATAAATGCTACAGGACGACCTTCCTGATTCAGAGTAGCCGAGATCGCCACCTCCGAGGCATCACATTCAACCACGAAAGGGAGATTCTCATCGATGGAGTGAAGAGCCGCTTTCTCCAACTGTTTTTTGAGAAGGTTAAAGGCTGCAACAGCCGCTGTTCCCAGTGGAAATGATCTAGCATGCAGCAAGGGTTGGATTTTGTCCGAAAAATGAGGAATCCATTTAGCGTAGTATGCAAACAGACCGAGAGCCCGACGTAAAGAAGCCGGATTCTTAGGTGACGGGAGCTCTTGGAGCGGGCGAAGTCTTTCTGGGTCTGGCTTAATGATACCATTGCCTACGCAGTAGCCAAGGATGTTGATGGTCGGTTGCGACTCAACAGATTTGGATTCATTCAGGGTCAAATTACGGCGATGGAGGGCATCCCGAAATTTTTGGAGGTTGGAGTCGTGTTCCTGTTGATCGTGACCTGCAATGGTAATGTTATCAAGATAGGGAAAAGTGTCCCTTAGGTTTTCCTGCTTAACCAGGCCATCCATTGCCCGTTGAAAGACAGCCACTCCATTAGTAACCCCGAATGGGAGGCGACGAAATTGGTACAGCCGTCCATTAGCCTCAAAGGCTGTGTACTGCTTATCTGAGACCTTCAAGGGTAACTGATGATAGGCACTTTTTAAATCGTAAGTTGAGAACACTTTGTATTCGGCCAGTTTATTAACCATATCATCAATGCGTGGCAATGGGTAGGCGTCCAAGTCGGTATATTGATTGATGGTTTGCGAATAATCGATGCATAGTCGCTGTTTGTGAGGTTTTAGAGGGTTCTTGACAATGACGACTTGAGCCCGCCAGGGCGACGAACATGGTTCAATGATATCCTCTGCTAGAAGTCGAGAAATTTCAGCCGCAATAAAAGATTGGTCTCCCTGATTAAAGCGCCGCGATTTCGTTATTATCGGTTGGCATTGAGGCGGAATACTGGCAAATAATGAGGGTTCATCAAGTGAAGCTGCTGATAATGCACAAAATGGTAATTTAGATGGTATATTAGAAATAGTAAGTCCGGGTTTGGATCCACCAAACTCAATGGTGAGTTTCTTATGCTGTTTTTGGAAGTCCAGCCCTAAGAGGAGATCACTACATAAGTCTTTGAGCACTGAAAGTCGGGTGGAGGGATACATACGACCATGAAGTGTCATATCAACAACACAAAAGCCGGAGATTCTGGTATTAAGTGATGACTGGGCCATCGCAATTGCCTGGTCCGATGGGAAGACATGTAGTTTCAATTTCGCAACAACCTGTTCCTTAATGAAACTATCAGTACTTCCTGAGTCAATTAAGGCATCTAAGGTATGCCCTTTAATTGAAATTTTTGTGGCTGCCTGAGACAGGTTCTGTGGGCAAGCAGCTGTAATTGGTGTCGTTGCACAGAGAGTGGCTAAAACTCTCGGTGTGCTTCTTCGGGAGAGAGCTCGAGAGGAAGCTTGATAGGTCCTAGCTGGAGCATCTTGATAGGCCCTAATTGGGGCAGTTCGGTAGGCCTTAGCTGGATTGGCCCTCGTAGAGGCCCTTGATAGGCAAACTTTAGCAAAGTGTCCTTTTTTCCCGCAATAACTGCAGATTGCATTGCGAGCAGGGCAGGTTTTCCTAGGGTGAAAAGCATCTCCACAAAAGAAGCATTCCTTCCTAGATTGCCAAGAGGCTGCTAAAGTGGGGTCGTCCTCCTCTTCTTCATCAGAATTATCAGAATTAGATTCCCCCATGATAGGGTTCACCTGAGACCGCTTGAATTGTCTGGTTGCAGCTACAGCAGCAGATCGAGATCTGGGCAGCTGATAGAGGTCTGCATTTCTCTTTGCCAAATCCAGTGAACAAGCTAGTTCAAAAGCTTTTTGTAGCTCAAGTGTTTTACTTTCTAGTAGACGCTGGCGTATAAATGGAGAGGCAATCCCGCAGATGAAAGCATCACGAATCATTTCTTGGCGGTACAGCTCAGCTGACGCTGCCTGAAAGTTACAATCTACGCTGAGCCTGCGAAGTTCTTGCAGGAATTCGTCAATTGATTCCCCTGGCCCTTGTCGGGCTGTGGCCAGTAGATGTCTAGCATAGACCTCATTTGGGGTCTTCGCATACAGTTTCTTAAGTGCCCGAATCACCTCTTCGTAATTATCCCAGTCATCAACATATTCGAACACTTTTGGGGTCACATAATTGACAAGTATCTTCAATTTAGCAGGAGCATCCACTTTACATTCATCCAGAAAATTCTCAAAAGTACGATACCAATGCTTCCATACCCTGCCAGCTGCTGGTGTATTCGGGTCCAAGTCCAGACGAATAGGTCTAAGGATTTTCTCCATGATGGGTGGTTCCCTGGATCCTTAACTTCCGAGTTTGTCTGAAGGTCTAGTATTTGTCAGTGTAAATACTAAGTTACTTAAATTGATGTAAGAAAAAGGAGACTTACCATCAAGTAACTTTAAAGTAAGCTTTAAGTAACTTATAAACACACTATATACAAGAGAGGTCTTTACCATGCCTCTGGTAGAAGCCTCTTACAATACTGAACAGACCAGTATTTATACCAGTCCAACAGGAAGTGACATTTACAGGAAGTGAGGTAATTACACAGTTCATAGTTCATAGTTCATAGTTCACAGGAAGTGATGACATAACTTCCCGGAAGTTAGCATTTTTATCACACGCACTACTTTTTTTTGTTTGGCTTTCAGTGATGGCACAGTGGACTATCAAAGATTTGAAGGACACACCATCACCATCAGGCTGTCAAACTCCAACATTCACCGGACTACTGAATTGGTTAACACGTCACCATGAAGCCAACTGACCCCCTCCTAACTAGGTGACCATGGATCAGTCATATCAAACTCTACCTTATTGCCGCCATGACACTGCCTCTCCGAAAACTTAATCAATGAGATACAAAATGGACGCAGCACTAACATCAATCACTCTCTCAACTAGACTTTTCAATTGAGAAACCTACGTTCAGAATCAAGGCTCATAGTGCAGGACACCACCAAGGTTTAAAAGACGACAGAAAATTAGGTGATACCGATATTAGATCTTAAATGGTGTTTTATTAGTTGCCCTAGATATGGCAAGGCTTTATAGAGAATTAAGAGCGGATGAGGGGGGAAAGGAAGTGTCTGGCATGGGGGAAGGACTGGATTTCTACAAGGCATCTTTAAAAACAGTGGAAGATCCATTTGAGATCAGAGGAGACAGTGAGGACAAGAATATCAACAGTTCAAGGACTAAGGGTCAAAGCTAAAAGCTAGGTGAGGTGAGAGTGACTGCTCTTGACATCAAGGCAACATTTGACTGAGTGTGGCATCAAGGAGCCTTGGTAAAATTGAAGTTAATGAGAATCAGGGGAAAACTCTCCACTGGTTGGAGTCATATCTAGCACAACGGAAGATGGTTGTGGTTGTTGGAGGCCAATTATCTCAGTCCCAGGACATCGCTGCAGGAGTTCCTCAGGGCAGTGTCCTAGGCCCAACCATCTTTAGCTGCTTCATCAACGACCTTCCCTCCATCATAAGATCAGAAGTGGGAATGTTCGCTGATGATTGCACAGTGTTAAGTGCCATTTGCAACTCCTCAGATAATGAAGCAGTCCATGTCCAAATGCAGCAAGACCTAGACAACATTCAGACTTGGGCTGAAAAGTGGCAAGTAACATTCGTGCCACACAGATACCATGCAATGGACATCTCCAACAAGAAAGAGTATATCCACCTCCCCATGACATTCAACGCATTACCCTCACCAAATCCCCCACCATCAACATCCTGGGGGGTCAACATTGACCAGAAACTTAACTGGACCAGCCACATAAATACTATGGCTACAAGAGCAGGTCAGAGGGTGGGTAATCTGCGGTGAATGACTCACCTCCTGACTCCTTAAAGCCTTTCCACCATCTACAAGGCACAAGTAAGGAGTGTGATGGTATACTCTCCACTTGCCTGGATGAGTACAGCTCCGACAACACTCAAGAAGCTCGACACCATCCAGGATAAAGCAGCCCGCTTGATCGGCACCCCATCCACCACCTTAAGCATTTCCTCCCTTCACCACCGGCGTGCCATGGCTGCAGTGTGTACCATCTACAAGATGCACTGCAGCAACTCACCAAGGCTTCTTCGGCAGCACCTCCCAAACCCGTGACCTCTACCACCTAGAAGGACAAGGGCAGCAGGTGCATGGGAACACCACCACCTCCAAGTTCCCCTCCAAGTCACACACCATCCTGACTTGGAAATATATCGCCGTTCCTTCATCGTCGCTCCCTCCCTAACAGCACTGTGGGAGTACCTTCATCACGCGGACTGCAGCGGTTCAAGAAGGCGGCTCACTGCCACCTTCTCAAGGGCAATTAGGGATGGTCAATAAATGCTGGTCTTGCCAGCGATGTCCACATCCCATGAATGAATAAAAATAAAGCAGCTAATATTCGGCCTTGCAAAAGAGAGATGAAGAACTGGCATCTTTGAATTACTGAGAAAAAACCCAAGATCTCCATTGAAGAGCGTGAAGGGGCAATCAAGAGGGGGTGATTCAAGAAGCGTATGGCCAGATGTGCTCACTGAGTGCGAGCGCTTTGAATGATCCTCAATTATCTGATTTTTAATGAGGAACTCATTAATTTTGTTGCTTTGGTCCCAGAGTTATCACAGAGCCAGTAGTGCATTTTACAAGTCTCTTCAACTTGCTGCCAAATGTGATCTTCAGTTGAGTGGTCTCTGCGGGTTTTCTTGGACTGTTGAATAAACGATTAAGTGGCAACTGATACAAACTCTTGCAGACTGACAGAGCTTGGAAGGTTATCTGAGTGCACCATTTTGTTTTTGAACAAAGTACATTTATGTTGTTTCCACTGTAATAAGAATTGATTAAGAAAGAACTTGCATTTCTATAGCGCCTTTCACGACCTCAGGATGTCCCAAAGCGCTTTACAGCCAGTTAAGTGCTTTTTGAAATGTAGTCACTGTTACAATGTAGGAATAAATGACCAGATCATCTGTTTTTTTTTTAGGTGTTAGGTGAGGGATAAATATTGGCCAGGACACCGGGGAGAACTCCCCTGCTCTTCTTTGAAATAGTGCCGTGGGATCTTTTACATCCACCTGAGAGGGCAGACAGACCTCGGTTTAACGTCTGATCTGAAAGACGGCACTGCCGACAGTGCAGCACTCCCTCGGCACTGCACTGGAGTGTCGGCCTAGATTTTTGTGCCCAAGTCTCTGGAGTGGGTCTTGAACCCCACAACCTTCTGACTCAGAGACCAGGGTGCAACCAATCAGCAAAAAAGGTGATTTGATGGTTCGAGGGATTTCTTTTCCTAAAGTAGGGAACGTCTTAGAGTGTTAACAGAAAATTTCTCAGCGCACTCCTTCAGTGTAGGTGCCAGCTTGGCTCAGCTGGTATCACTCGCCACTGAGTCAGAAGGCCATGGGTTGAATGCGACACTCAACCTGTGCCTGTAATCTAGGCTGCATGCCAGGAGCAGCACGGAGATAGTCCAGCATTGTCAGGAGTGCTGTCTTTATGTTTTAGAACTTTAATCAAGGCCCCATCTGCCTGTTCGAGTTGGACGTAAAGGATCTCATGGCACTATGTGTGGAAAAGCAGGGCATTTCCCCCCAGTGTCCCATTTCTCCCATAAACTAGGCAGCCAAAAACAGATGAACTGCTAATTGGTCTCATTTGCTGTTACTCTGCTCATTTGGCTGTTACGTCTGACTACCCACATATCAGTCGTTGCACTTCACAATGAACTTGTCGGTTGTAAATTGGTTTAAGATACGGTAAAGTTGCTCTGCAAAAGCGCCAAGGAATTCTACACACAGGCAATCACCACTGGGGTACCAGGGGCATTTTAAACCACTTAATTGGTTTGTCACTGTTCTTTGATTTCTACAAAGCGGCTTTCAATTCTAGCCCAGGCTTGTCAGGATGAAGGCCTCCTCTTCCTCTACCTGAAGGATCCTAGTTGAAAAAAGCTTATGGCAATCTTAGCTGCGTTCTTGGATGTCGTGCATTTGAACCAAAAAAACTGCCTACAATTGAGCACAAATTAGCACAATGTTGGCAGCCACACTCAGTTGATTGTTTAAATCAGGTCACTAATCAGGAGATAATTGAAAGCCTTCATTTACTTGGAATCAGCAGTCAGTCTGAATGAGGAGCCTCACACACAGAAGATTCCGTATGTCTTATGGATGAACACAACAGTGACTGCATTATAGAGAATAACAACTTCCAATTTATATAGCAGCTTTATCACAGTAAAACATCCCAAGGCGCTTCACAGGAGCGTTATCGGATTTGGTCAGCACCCCATCCACAACTCATCTCATTCCCTCCACCACCGGCACACTGTGTCTGCAGTGTGTACCATCTACAAGATGCACTGCAGCACACATAATCCGCTCTGTCATCTCCATCAATGTAGCCCCAAAACAACGGCGGCAACAGAAACAATGCCGCAGGAAAATTAACGCTGGAGCACTCAAAGAACCTGCTAAGAAAGCCCTATTCAGCCTACGCCTCACAAACAACCTGATGACTCCCAGTGATGCAGAGACACAGAGTGCCCACAGCGCCTGGTCTGCACTCAAGGCCTCCATAATCAGCACCTGTGAAGAGTTGCTCGGTCACTCGACCAGGAAACACCAAGACTGGTTCGACGAGAACGACCAGGAGATCCAGGAGCTAATAAGCCGCAAGCGCAAGGCATTCCTGGTCTGGAAACAGCAACAGAACTCAAGAGCAAGAAAGCAGCTCTACAGACGCCTGAAGGCCGAGGTCCAACAAAAAACTCACAACCTAAAGAACAGATGGTGGGTGGAGAAAGCGTAGGAGATCCAGCAGCTAGACGACAATCACGACATGCGTGGATTCTTTAGCGCAGTCAAGACCATCTACGGCCCAAGCACCCAAGGCCCTACCCCACTGTGGGCCAAGAATGGAGAGGTACTCATCAATGACAGAGAGGCAGTCAGTGCCTGCTGGAAGGAGCACTTCGAAGATCTCCTTAACCGCGACTCTGTCTTCGACATGAGTGTCCTCAACTCCATCCCGCAGCATGCTACCCGCCACCATCTCAGCACAAACCCAGCCCGGCATGAGGTTGAAAAGGCCATCCGACAACTGAAGAATAAGGCCTCAGGAGCAGATAGAATCCCCGCCGAGGCACTAAAGGATGGCGGAGCAGCACTACTGGCGCGAATTCATGAACACATTTCTCTTATCTGGAACTCCAAACCATCGTTAACACCTTCACCAAAGCATATGAGAGCATGGGCCTTACACTAAACATCCGTAAGACAAAGGTCCTCTATCAACCTGCCCTCGCCACACAGTGCTGCCCCCCGATTATCAAAGTCCACGACAAGGCCTTGGACAATGTGGACCACTTTCCATACCTCGGGAGCCTACTGTCAACAAGGGCAGACGTCGACGACAAAGTCCAACACCATCTTCAGTGTGCCAGTGCAGTCTTCGGTCGCCTGAGGAAGAGAGTGTTTGAAGACCAGGAGCTCAAACCCAGTACTAAGCTCATGGTCTACAGAGCAGCAGTGATACCCGCCCTGCTGTATGCCTCAGAGACATAGATCATGTACAGCAGGCACCTCAAAGCACTGGAGAGGTACCACCAACGCTACCTCCGCAAGATCCTGCAAATCCATTGGCAGGATAGGCGCACCAACATCAATGTTCTTGCTCAGGCCAACATCCCCAGCATTGAAGCTTTGACCACGCTCGATCAGCTCCGATGGATGGGTCACATTGTCCGCATGCCTGATACGAGACTCCCAAAACAAGCGCTCTACTCGGAGCTCCGACATGGCAAGAGAGCCCTAGGTGGGCAGAGGAGACGCTTCAAGGACACCCTCAAAGCCTCCTTGAAAAAGTGCAACATCCCCACTGACACCTGGGAATCCCTGGCCCAAAGTGGAGGAAAAGCATCCGGGAAGGCGCCAAACACCTTGAGTCTCTTCGCCGGGAGCAAGCGGAAGCCAAGCGCAGGCAACGCAAGGAGCGCATGTCAACCCAAGCACTCCACTCACCCGCCCCTTCAACCACCACCTGCCCCACCTGTGACAGAGACTGTAGGTCCCACATTGGACTCATCAGTCACCTGAGAACTCATTTTTAATGTGGAAGCAAGTCTTCCTCGGTTCCGAGGGACTGCCTAAGAAGCACTGCAGCAACTCGCCAAGGCTTCTTCGGCAGCACCTCCCAAACCCGCGACCTCTACCATCGAGTAGGACAAGGGGCAGCAGGCACATGAGAACACCACCACTTCCAAGTTCCCCTCCAAGTCACACACACTGATGTAAAAATGCTACTGAGCACTTGGTTTGCGTATAAAACAAGGCTTTAATCAACTGTTTCACAACCATGAGATTCTAGTTACATCATTAGTTCCTGGTTACAGAAACACCCTGAGCAAGCTGGGCCCATGCCCGAGTATTTATACTCCTTGGACGGCGCCACCAGCTGGCCGCCCAGTGTTACTTCACGAGTCGTCTCTTCATGAATGATAAGATTCATGACACACACCATCTATACTTGGAAATATATCGGCCGTTCCTTCATCGTCGCTGGGTCAAAATCCTGGAACTCCCTCCCTAACAGCACTGTGGCAGTACCTTCACCGCACGGACTGCAGCAGTTCAAGAAAGCGGCTCACCACCACCTTCTCAAGGGCAATTAGGGATGGGCAATAAATGCTGGCCTTGCCAGCGACGCCCACATCCCATGAACAAATAAAACAAGGTGACAACTGAGCCAAAGAAGCAGATATTAGGACAGGTGACCAAAAGCTTGGTCAAAGAGGGTCTTAAAGGAGGAGAGAGAGGTGGAGAGGCGGAGAGGTTTAGGGAGGGAATTCTGGAGTTTACAGCCTAGACGGTTGAAGGCACGGCTGCGAATGGTGGGGCGAAGGGAGTGGAGGATGGACAAGAGGCCAGAGTTGGAGGACCGCATAGATCTCAGCGGGTTGTCGAGCTGGAGGAGGTTACTGGGACAGGGAGGGGTGAGGCCATGGAAGGATCTGAGAATTTTAAAATCGAGGTGTTCAAGAAGCCAGATGGATGGACCAAAGTGTGAAATGGGAGTGTGTCAAAAGGAATGCTCTTCTAAGATTCAAATTAAAAGGACATTATTGAATCAGAGGTGAGGAATCTCACTCTATGGGCTAGATTTTCATGGAGCCGTCAGGCGGGGTTTCAGGCGTGTGGGGGGGGGGGGGGAAATCCCGAATTTGGGGGTCCCGACACCATCCCGCCCAAAACCCCGCCCCACGTAAGTTTCAGGGGCGGCGGGTACCCGCCCCGCACTGGGACCCGCCGAAAACAGGCGGGAAGGGATTAGTGCCAATTAACTGCCAGTTAACAGGTAGTTAACAGGCAGTTTTTAGCCTAATCCCTATTTTGAGGGGTTTCGTGTGGGTTTCCCGACGGCTCCAAACCGCGCCAGGTTAGAGCAGGCGGGCCGTCGGGTTGAAGGAGTTGGAGGGGTCGCGATGTCGGTGCTCAGGTGAGTGATGGGTGCATGAGTGCAAAGGTAAGTGTCTTTGGTGTGTCTAAAGTGTGTAAAGAACTTTTACTTACCTGTACTTACCTTCACAGCCTTTCTTCCTGTAGCCGTCAGGAGCCCATCACTCAGCCGGCACTTAAAGCTGAACGGCTGTGATCTGTGAAAAGTGACAGCCTTCAGCTTTGAGTGCCGGTGAGAGTTCTAACTGAGTCTGTGCAGAAGGACTCATGTTAGAACTCAGAGTGTCAGTGTTTCACAGCTTCAAACAGCTGTGAAACACTGATATTTCATCTGTCAAAGAACTCTTGACAGATGAAATTTCAGTCTGTGACGTCACCTGTTGCTGGGTGGCCCTTAATTGGCCTGCTGTGCCCGCTGGGCGGGCTCAACAAGGTCAATCAAGGGAAGATCGCGCGGATTGGCCGGACGTCGAAGTAGGCAGGTCAAAAACCCGAAAGGGGAAGTCCCGCCTTCTTCCCGACAGCTTCGGGAAAATCTACCCCTATGTGTGGTCTTTCTGATATCTGCTCTGGAAACATCATGGGGGTGAATTTCCTCAGGGTTTTGGAAGTTCAGCGGAGATTCCGTTTACGTACGTAATCAGGGTTACTGCCAAATTTCCATCGGAGTGGGAGAGTCCCATGGGAAATTCCGCCCCCCCCCCCCCCGCCGCCATTACATACAAATTCCCCTCCCAGTCACACACCAGCTTAACTTTAGACCCTGTTTTTCTAATACCTGTTCACCGCCTCTCTGGGCATTGGTTCAGTAGTGCAGTGATAAAGTTACTGGACCAGTAATCCAAAGGCTTGGACTAATAATCCAGAGAATTTGAGTTCAAATCCCACCACAGTAGTTTGAGAATTTGACTTGAGGTTAAAACAAATATGGAAATAAAAAGCTGGCCTCAGTTAAAGTGACCTTGAAGCTGTCAGATTGTCGTTACAACCCAACCGGTTCACGAGTGTCCTTCAGAGGAGGGAACCTGCCATCATTACCCGGTCTGGGCCTATATGTGACTCCAGTCCCACTACAGTGGTTCAAGATGAACTACCTTCTAAGGGCAGGAGCAAGGATGTCTTGCTGCAGTTGTACAGGGCCTCAGTGAGACCACACCTTGAGTATTGTGTGCAGTTTTGGTCGCCTTATCTGAGGAAGGATGTTCTTGCCATGGAGGGAGTGCAGCGAAGATTCACCAGACTGATACCTGGAATGGCAGGAATGACGTATGAGGAGAGATTGGGTCAATTGGGCTTATACTCGCTGGAGTTTAGAAGAATGAGAGGGGATCTCATCGAAACTTATAAAATTCTAACAGGACTAGTCAGACTAGATGCAGGAAGGATGTTTCCGATAGCCAGGAAGTCCAGAACCAGGGGTCATAATCTAAGGATAAGGGGTGATATCACGCGCCTCAATGACTTCAAGACTCAAAGTTAACTGTGATCCAGCGAAGTAAAAAGAGGGGCATCAATTTTATTAGCAAAGGAAAGATGCCTGTGGCTTCACCTAGCATGCTGCTGTTCTGCTGCAAGACAAGCCTGGGCTTGTCTTAAGTAGGGCCAGGTATGGGCGGAGCCGACACACAAAGGGGGCGGTGCACTATACACAATACAAGGTAAACACCGGAGCAGGCAATACAATATATGTAGTTAACTACAGAGTCTGATGAATGACATATTTCATCACAAGGGGTAAGCCATTTAGGACAGAGATGAGGAGGAATTTCTTCACCCAGAGAGTGGTGAACCTGTGGAATTCTCTACCACAGAGGGCGGTGGAGGCCAGTTCATTAAATATATTCAAGAAAGAGTTGGATATATTTCTTCAGGCTAAAGGGATCAAGGGATATGGGGGGAAGACAGGGACAGGGTAATGAATTTGGATGATCAGCCATGATCTCATTGAATGGCGGAACAGGCTCGAGGGGCCAAATGACCTACTCCTGCTCCTATCTTCTATGTTTCTATAAGGGAGTGCAATAAGTGCTGGTCTTGCCAGCGACACGCACAACCTGAGAATGAATTTTTTCAAAATGGCCTCCACAATTTTCAGCCATTTGCAAAAAAAAACCCTCTCTGGTACTTTCTCTCCCAAGAAGCCATTGAGGCTGGGGGGTCAATTGAAAATTTCAAAACTGAGAGTGATAGATTTTTGTCGGGTTAGGATATTGAGGGATACGGCACCAAGGCGGGTAGATGGCGTTGAGCTGCAGATCAGCCATGATCTAATAGAATGGCAGAACAGGCTCGAGGGGCCGAATGGCCCCAATCTCCTTTATTCACTTCCGCCTCCCCGCTTTTTTTATTTAATTCTGTTCTTCAAAGAGAAGAGCTGTTCTCTTCTTCATGACTGGGCCCGTCATCAGAACCTTGTTCTCGAAACGTTGCCCTGACCTTTTCCTCTTCATAGATACTGACTGACCTGCTGTGCTTTTCCAGAACGTTCTGTTCTTTATTTCAGAGTTGATTTACTCTCTGTTTGTACCGTCTAATCTGGGAGCGTTTAGCGTTGACAGTGGATGCGCAAATGATAACTTTCCCCCCCCCCACCCTCTCTCTCTCTCCATTCCCCATCACTGGCATCTCTCGAATTAATGAGCATAAACTTCAGCTCAACATTTGAAATAAATCATTTTTAATTGTTATCAGAAAAAGGCTAGCAGAACAAATATGTTAATAAGGAATAAATGCCAGGGTGATTCATCCTGAACTCTGTATTAATGAATTGCAAAAATAAATGATTCAGCAGGCTCCATGCCGGATCAGGGAATCCTGCAGCAAGCTAAATTGTTTACTGTTCTAATATAAATAAAGGATTTGGTCGTTTATGCAAAATAATTTCTCCGGTGGTGCTGAATATCTGGGGGGGAATTTTGCCAGCCCTGGGGAGGCGAGTTTGGAGGCGGGGCTGCCGGGAAAATGCCATCTTCCCGGGAGGCGGGTCCCCGACTCGCGCAGGGACCCGCCTCCTTGAGGCGGGAAAGGGATTACAGCCACTTAACTGCCTGTGAACAGGTAGGTAATAAGCAGTTAAGAGGCTTATCCCCATTTTACCCCTGCAAGCGCGGGCTTCCCGACGTCGGGAAACCCCGCCAGGGTCAGCGAGGCGAGCAGTGGGTCTGCGGGGGTTGGAGGGGTCGAAAAGTGCGCTGTGGAGGTGAGTGATGGGTGCAAGTGTGGACAGGTAAGTATGGGAGGTGAGTGAAAAGTGTTAGAAAAAGTTTCCTTACCTTTGTTCCTTCCTGCAGGCTTCAACCCTTGGGGATCCAGAGGCTCCGACATCTCCACGGCAGAGATGACAGAATGGCTGCTGCATTCTCCGAAGCAACAGCCATCTGATTTCGGCTCAGGTTTGGTGAGTCTTGAGTACAAGGACTCACCAAAGAACAGAGATTGTCGGTGGTTGACAGCTTCTGAAAGCTGTCAAACAATGACAATTCATCTGTCAAAAATTTTCGACAGATGAAACGTCATACGCTGACGTTCTCTGTCACCGGCTTTCCCCTTAATTGGCCTGCTAAGCCCGCAGGGCGGGGCTTAAGAAGGTCAATCAAGGGAAAATAGCCTGGGTTGGCTGGACGTCGTTGGGGGCGGGACTGAAACCCGACAACCAGCAGTCCCGCCCCCCAACGCGCCCCCATTGATAAAATTTCCCCCCTTCGCCCCCCGAACACAGCTCCCACGGCAGAGGTCTTGCTGTTTGAAGTAAAAGCACACGGGCTCCAATGTTCCCGTCAATTTTTCTTTGGATGCGTGGCCCGTTCCAAGATACTGCGCATGCCAGGCAAGCAGGCTGCGCTGGAGGTCCAGAGAGCTGCACGGCCACGCGGCCCGTTCCAAGATACCGCGCATGCCTGGCGAGCAGGCTGCGCTGTAGGTCCGGAGAGCTGCACGGCCGCGCGGCCCGTTCCAAGATACCGCGCATGCCCGGCGAGCAGGCTGCGCTGGAAGTCCGGTGAGCTGCGCGGCCGTGCTACCCGTTCCAAGATACCGCGCATGCCCGACGAGCAGGCTGCGCTGTAGGTCCGGAGAGCTGCACGGCCACGCGGCCAGTTCCAAGATACCGCGCATGCCCGGCGAGCAGGCTGCGCTGGAGATCCAGCGAGCTGCACGGCCACGCGGCGCACCGCTTAGTGGGAACGCTGATGGGCTCCCAGGTTTTCTTCTTCTTCTTAGGCAGTCCCTCAGAACTGAGGATGACTTGCTTCCCCATTAAAAATGAGTTCTCAGGTGACTGATGAGTCCAATGCGGGACCTACAGTCTCTGTCACAGGTGGGGCAGACGGTGGTTGAAGGGGCGGGTGGGTGGGGTGCTTGGGCTGACGTGCGCTCCTTGCGCTGCCTGCGCTTGGCTTCCGCTTGCTCCCGGCGAAGAGACTCGAGGTGTTCGGCGCCTTCCCGGATGCTTCTCCTCCACTTTTTGCGGTCTTGAGCCAGGGATTCCCAGGTGTCGGTGGGGATGTTGCACTTTTTCAAGGAGGCTTTGAGGGTGTCCTTGAAGTGTTTCCTCTGCCCACCTGGGGTTCTCTTGCCGTGCCGGTTTTACAAAAAGGGTAACAAGCATGAAAGGATGGGAATCTACAGTTCTGAGGAGAGATGAGATATTGGGACTATTTCCCGTCTGGAGCACTGCGTTCAGTTCTGGGCGCCGCACATAGAAACATAGAAACATAGAAGATAGGAGCAGGAGTAGGCCATTCGGCCCTTCGAGCCTGCTCCGCCATTCAATGAGATCATGGCTGATCATCCAAATTCAGTACCCTGTCCCTGCCTTCTCCCCATATCCCTTGATCCCTTTAGCCTCAAGAAATATATCCAACTCTTTCTTGAATATATTTAATGAACTGGCCTCTACTGCCTTCTGTGGCAGAGAATTCCACAGGTTCACCACTCTCTGGGTGAAGAAATTCCTCCTCATTTCAGTCCTAAATGGCTTACCCCTTATCCTTAGACTATGACCCCTGGTTCTGGACTCCCTGGCCATCAGAAACATCCTTCCTGCATCTAGTCTGTCCAGACCTGACAGAATTTTATAGGTTTCAATGAGATCCCCTCTCAATCTTCTAAACTCCAGTGAGTATAAGCCCAATCGACACAATCTCTCCTCATACGTCATTCCTGCCATCCCAGGTATCAGCCTGGTGAATCTTCGCTGCACTCCCTCCATGGCAAGAACGTCCTTCCTCAGGTAAGGTGACCAAAACTGCACACAATACTCAAGGAGATTATATCGGCCTTGGAGGGGGACCAGCGAGGATTCGCCAGAATGATACCCCCCGGGGCTAAAAGGGTTAAATTGTGAAGACAGGCTGCAGAGACTTAGTTTGTATTCCCTGAGTTTCGAAAGATGAGGGGTGATCCGGTCAAGGTCCTTCAAATGATAAAGAGGTTCGATAGGGTAGACGCAGAGAAATGATTTCCTCTGGTGGGGGAATCCATAACCCTAGGCCCTAAGTTCTAAGATTCCCTCCCTAAACCCTTCCGCCTCTCTACCTCTCTCCTTCGTTAAGACGCTCTTTAAAACCTATTTCCCTTAACAGAGATGTCAATAGCCAGGGGGTGTTGATTTAAAGTAATTGGTAGGAGGTTTAGAGAGGAGTTGAGGAGAACTTTTTTCACCCAGAGGGTGGTGGGGGTCTGGAACTCACTGCCTGTGGAAGGGTGGTAGAGAACATAAGAACATAAGAAATAGGAGCAGGAGTAGGCCAATCGGCCCCTCGAGCCTGCTCCGCCATTCAATAAGATCATAGCTGATCTGATCCTAACCGCCAATCCACTATCACAGAGATAGAAACCCTCATCGCATTTAAAAAGCACTTGGATATACACTTGAAGTGCCGTAACCTGCAGAGCTACGGACCAAGAGCTGAAAACCAAGAGCAGGCTCGAAGGGCCAAGTGGCCTGTTCCTGCTCCTATTTCTTATGTAAGTGGGATTAGGCCGGAGAGCTCTTTTTCAGCCGGCACAGGCGGGCCAAATGGCCTCCTTCTGTGCTGTAACATTCCATGATGCTATGACTCTATGAAAACCTACCTCTTAGACCAAGCTTGTGGCCACCTGCCTCCTTATGTGGCTGGGTGTAAAAATGTCATCTGATAACACTCCTGTGATGTGCCTTGGGACTTTTTAAAAGGTGCTATATAAATACAAGGTTTTTTTTGTTGCAGTCTGTAAAATACATTTTTTTGGGGTGCATTTAGCTTTCGTCAGAATGAAGGACGTCAGCGTTGTGGAGTCAACATTGAGCATTTCCAGGGTGTAGCACGGACAGGTCTAAGACATCCTGGGGGGGGGGGTGTAAGACATCCCGGGGGGCGGGGGGGCGGGGGGGCTGAAATCCGACTTGGACAGCGACTCAAAAAAACCAGGCGGGATCGCTTTTGCCACCCGTTACACGACATGCTCGTCATTCAGTTCTACTGACGTCCATGAAACTGTACATCGGGTGGAGTGTATAACAGGCGACCGACGTGATAGGGCAGGGTTTGCGTCCCCCCGTTCAATGTCCAACTTCAGCCCACTCTCCCCTTACCTCCACTTCCATTCTCGTGGCCTCCGAGTGAAATTGCGACTCTTCCCTGCCAAATGTGGGGCTCACACCCAACTGGAAATGGGGTGAATGATCAAGCTCGTTTCAGGAAAGGCTAAATTTTGTGAGAGAGCCTCTGCACCAGGACCACGGCTCAGAGAGAAATGGGACCGATGTTCGGGGAAGAGTGAGAACCTTACGAGTAATCCAAGAGGCAATAGCAACAAACAACTTGCATTTATATAGGAAGTCACACAACACCAGGTTATAGTCCAACACCAGCATCTCCACACCATGGCATTTATATAGCGCCTTTAATGTAGTAAAATATCCCAAGGTGCTTCACAGGAGCGTCATAAAACAAAGTTTGACACCGAGCCACATAAGGAGATATGCGCGGCAGGTGACCAAAGGCTTGGTCAAAGGGGTAGGTTTTAAGGAGCGTCTTTAAAGGAGGAAAGGGAGGTAGAGAGGCGGAGAGGTTTAGGGAGAGAGTTCCAGAGCTTAGGGCCCAGGCAGCTGAAGGCACGGCCACTAATGGAGGAGCCATTAAAATCGGGGAGGCCAGATTAGAGGAGCGCAGATATCTCGAGAGGGTTGTGGGGCTGGAGGAGGTTAAAGAGATAGGGAAGGGCGAGGCCATGGTGGGATTGGAAAACAAGGATGAGAATTTTAAATCAATTTGATGCTGTAGTTTTTTCCTACTGGATGGATGAGCTAAGATGGCCGATTGGTCTCTTTTGTCTGCATTTATCTTGGGATCTTGTGAGTCACATACCCTAAATAGTAATGCATTGTGTAAATGCAGCATAGACAAATAATTTCTTTCCACGATATGAAAGCCTTGTCTAAGAAGACCGCTGACTCGGGTTTGACTCCATAATGACTGCCATCACCTACCAACAGATTTACGGTGCAGCTCATGCTGAAGGCCTGGTTTTCATCATTCATTACATTCCTGTAGTCCAGCAGCCGTTCCAATAGGCCGGTTATCAGGGCAACAAAAGTTTCACCTTGCTTGGCCAGATACTGATATTTTCTGCAGTGGTTCAATAGGCTGAAGAAAAAAAGGAAAAAAATAATACTTGATAAATTGGACCTTTTCGAAGGAATCAGAACGTAACATGTCGGCTAATAGTTCCCAGACATTGCACTTGCCTCTCCATAACTGACAACTAAGATGAGCCTGAGAGAAGCCTGGGTCAGTAGGTGAGACTCAGAATCCGTTGCTTGTCAATTTTTTTTTAAATTGTGAGAAACTATTAAATGTTGGTGTTCAGAGGGATTTAGGTGTCCTTGTACAGGAAACACAGAAAGTTAGCATGCAGGTACAGCAAGCAATTAGGAAGGCAATCGGTAGGTTGGCCTTTATTGGAAGGGGCCTGGAGTACAAGAGTAAGGAAGTCTTGCTGCAATTGTACAGGGTTTTGGTGAGAGCACACCTGGAGTATTATGCACAGTTTTCGTCTCCATACCTAACGAAGGATATCCTTGCTTTAGAGGCGGTGCAACAAAGGTTCACTAGATTGATTCCTGGGATGTGAGGGTTGTCCTATGAGGAGAGAGATTGAGTAGATTGGGCCTATACTTTCGAGAGTTTAGAAGAATGAGAGGTGATCTCATTGAAACATAGAAGATTCTGAGGGGGATTGACAGGGTAGATGCTGAGAGGTTGTTTTCCCCTGGCTGGAGAGTCTGGAATTAGGGGGCATAGTCTCAGGATAAGGGGTCGGCCATTTAGGACTGGGGTGAGGAGAAATTTCTTCACTCAGAGGGTTGTGAACCTTTAGAATTCTCTACCCCAGAGGGCTGTGGATGCTGAATCGTTGAGTATATTCAAGACTGAGTTCGATAGATTTTTGGACTCTTGGGGAATCAAGGGATATGGGAATCGGGCGGGAAAGCGGAGTTGAGGTCGAAGATCAGCCATGATCTTATTGAATGGTGGAGCAGGCTCGAGGGGCCGTATGGCCGACTCCTGCTCCTAATTCTTATGTTCTTATGATGGTCACACAACTAAAGTACAGTATACGTGAACATTCCAACTCTTACCGCTGTTTTAAAGCCTGTTGTCACTCTGCAAAAATTATTCCCCCACAAATTGTTTTCCCTGTTCTACCTTTGCTAATGGACATTCACGTGTCTAATATATGTAAGTTTATATTCTCCTTAAAATCTACCTCTTTGACCAAGTTTTTTGGTCATCTGCCCTAATACCTCCTTACGTGGCTCGGTTTCAACCTTTGTCTGATAACGCTCCTGTGAAACACCTTGAGATGTTTTTACTGTGTTAAAGGTGCTATATAAATGCAAGTTGTTGTTGTTGTCGTAGGACATCTTGTGCCTGCTTGTGATGGCATCTGTATTTCTTTTGTGAAGGAGAATCACGCCTTTCAACATTGTAGACTAGAATGCACAGCTGAACAATGAGTGGGCCAACATGTCATGCGGTTGTATGACATTCGTCTTCTATTTTAACACAGATGTTCCATTTCATAGAATCTGACAGCAGAGAAGGCGGCCATTCGGCCCATCGTGCCTGTGCCGGCTCTTTGAAAGAGCTATTCAATTAGTCCCACTCACCCTGCTCTTCCCCCACAGCCCTGCAAATTTTTCCTTTTCAAGTATTTATCCAATTCCCTTTTGAATGTTACTGTTGAATCTGCTTCCACCACCCTTTCAGGCAGCGCATTCCAGATCACGACAACTTGCCGCGTAAGAAACAATTCTCCTCATCTCCCCTCTGGTTCTTTTGCCAATTACCTTAAACCTGTGTCCTCTGGTTACCGGCCCTACCACCAGTGAAAACAGCTTCTCCCTTTCCACTCTATCAAAACCCTTTATGAATTTGAAAACCTCTATTAAATCTCCCCTTTACCTTCTCTGCTCTAAGGTGAACAATCCCAGCTTCTCTAGCCTTCCCACTTTATTTACTTAGTTAACGGTTCTCTTAAAGAAACAAACAAAGGAATGCTTTCGGTGTCCATCTTCCAATATCACCAACAGTAATTTTAACTGAGATGAGGAGGAACTACTTCACTCAGAGGGTGGTAGGTCCATGGAATATGCTGCCCCAAAAAGCTGTAGAAGCTACATCATTACATAAATTTAAAACAGAAATAGACAGTTTCCTAGAAGTAAAGGGAATTAAGGGTTACGGGGAGCGGGCAGGAATTTGGACATGAGTCTAGGTTCGGATCGGTCATGGCCCTGTGGGTAGCGGAGCGGGCCCAGGGGCCGTGTAGCCTGATCCTGCTCCTATTTCGTGTGTCTAATTCTGTTAGATTCAGGAGATGGTTCTGTGATAGTGGATTGGCAGTTAGGATCAGATCAGCCATGATCTTATTGAATGGCGGAGCAGGCTCGAGGGGCCGATTGGCCTACTCCTGCTCCTATTTCTTATGTTCTTATGTAACTTTGGGTTCTTTAAGGTTGGAGAGCCTAGAACCAGGGGTCACAGTCTCAGGATAAGGGGTCGGCCATTTAAGACTGAGATGAGGAGAAATTTCTTCACTCAGAGGGTGGTGAATCTTTGGAATTCTCTACCCCAGAGGGCTGTGGATGCTCAGTCATTGAGTATATTCAAGACAGATCGATAGATTCTTGGGCACTAAGGGAATCAAGGGATATGGTGATAGGGCGGAGAAGTGGAGTCGACGCAGAAGTTCAGCCATGTTATTGAATGGTGGAACAGGCTCGAGGGGCCACATAGCCTACTCCTGCTCCTTACTCTTATGTTGTTAAGCAAAGCCTTTCGTGACTTTGTATAAATAAAGGCAGAGCTGGCAAATGTTGTAGCCTGCCAAAGGCTTGAAAGCTGCGTTCAATATCTTTACAAGTTTAACTCTCAGGTCAGACCTCATTGTAGACTGCTACAAGGAAATCAGGCATTGTATCTGGGTCTCGCATGAGTTATTAATCTCTCATCAAACAAGAATGCTAATGACCAGAGTGGCAGGAAGGGTAACTGTTGATACTGAACAGAAAAGTTGAAGGTTCAAGGCTGGAGGAAAGAGTTGGAATAAACGGCTCTTTTTCCGAGTGGCAGGCAGTGACTAGTGGGATACCGCAGGGATCGGTCCTAGGACCCCAGCTATTCACAATATATATATAAATGATCTAGACGAGGGAACTAGATGTAATATCTCCAAGTTTGCAGACGACACAAAGCTGGGTGGGCATGTGTATTGTGTGCAGTTTTGGTCGCCTTATCTGAGGAAGGATGTTCTTGCCATGGAGGGAGTGCAGCGAAGATTCACCAGACTGATAACTGGGATGGCAGGAATGACGTATGACGAGAGATTGGGTCGATTGGGCTTATACTCGCTGGAGTTTAGAAGAATGAGAGGGGATCTCATTGAAACTTATAAAATTCTAACAGGACTGGACAGACTGGATGCAGGAAGGATGTTCCCGATGGCCGGGGAGGCCAGAATCAGGGGTCACAGTCTAAGGATAAGGAGTAAGCCATTTAGGACAGAGATGAGGAGGAATTTCTTCACCTAGAGAGTGGTGAACCTGTGGAATTCTCTACCACAGAAGGCAGTGGAGGCCAATTCATTAAATATATTCAAGAAGGAGTTGGATATATTTCTTAAGGCTCAAGGGATCAAGGGATATGGGGAGAAGGCAGGGACAGGGTACTGAATTTGGATGATCAGCCATGATCTCATTGAATGGCGTAGCAGGCTCGAAGGGCCGAATGGCCTACTCCTGCTCCTATCTTCTATGTTTCTATGTTACACACACAACTGAAGAGAGGAATAAGACTGAAATCCAATATATTTAGCTCAGGCCACAGTGAGTTGGAAAAACTCTTAACCAATCCAAAAACATAAAAGGCTAGAAAAGTACAACCCACCAATTTGCAAGTAGCTCCAATGCTTTTACCCCCTCCAGCTCTCACCCTTCAGAATTTCTTTCTCTGCTGATCCTTTTGAGATCTGTTTTAAGCTCTTCTCTAACCTACTAGTTAGCTCTTTGAGCATTCTATTTCATTTCCTTTGGTCGAAGTTTAAGCAAAACTTTTTTGCCGAACAAGAACTTCATTTAGGTTGGTTTAAGAGCTCCTGCTCTGCTCTACTCCTCTTCCAGCATTTTAGGATTTTTTTTTGCTCCTTACCCCTTTTCTGAAGCTAGTGCCACAAACAATCCCACCATTCCCTGCAGTCCGCCACTCCACCACCTTCGCCAAGGGGGTCGTTCTTTATGTACGAGCACGGGCAGTGTGAACCTGTGGAATTCTCTACCACACAAGGCAGTAGAGGCCTACTCCTGCTCCTATCTTCTATGTTTCTATGTTTCTATGACCCTGGGAGCCAACCGACCTGATCCTGCCCTCAACCAATGTAGCAGAAGTTGGGAGACTTATAGTCTGCTGTGGCTCAGTGGGTAGCCCTCTTGCCTCTGAGTTAAGACGGTCGTGGGTTCAAGTCCTGCCCCAGAGACTTGAGCAGATAATCCAGGCTGGCGCTCCCAGTGCAGCACTGAGGGAGCGCTGCACTGTTGGAGGTGCTGTCTTTCGGATGAGATGTTAAACCGAGACCCGGTCTGCTCTCTCAGGTGGACGTAAAAGATCCCATAGCACTATTTCGAAGGAGAGAAATTGAGTAGAACAGGCCTATACTCTCTGGAGTTTAGAAGAATGAGAGGTTATCTCATTGAAACATAAAAGATTCTGAGGGGGCTTGACAGGGTAGATTCTGAGAAATTGTTTCCCCTGGCTGGAGCGTTTAGGGCTAGGGGTCATAGTCTCAGGATAAGGGCTCGGCCATTTAAGATTGAGATGAGGAGGAATTTCTTCACTCAGAGATTTGTGAAGCTTTGGAATCCTCTACCCCAGAGACAGTGGATGCTCAGTCGTTGAGTATATTCAAGGCTGAGATAGATAGATTTTTGGACTCTAGGGGAATCAAGGGATATGGGGGATTGGGTGGGTAAGTGAAGTTAAGGTCGAAGATCAGCCATGATCTAATTGAATGGCGGAGCAGTCTCGAGGGGCCGACTCCAGCTCCTACTTCTTATGTTCTTACAAGAGCAAGGAGGTTCTCCTCATTTTCCTGGCCAATACTTATCCCTCAACAAAAACACCAAAAAATTAGATTAACTTGCTGAAATCGTTAGCATAGCATTGGCAGCAGGAGCAAACAACATGGATAGAACATGACTCAGGAAGTGATAATGAACTTGTACAAGACAATGATCAAGCCACACCTGGAGAACTGTATAGGGAGTTCCCCGTGCAGTACTAGTCCCTGTACTACGGGTGGGATATTCTGGAATTGTGGGGGGGGGGGGGGTACAGTTGAGGGAAACTAAACTGATACCATGGACTAGCGAGTTGCACTACAAACGGATGAGACTGGGAAGGTTTAGACTGGGGCGGGGTGTGGGGCAGGGGGGGAGGGGGTTGTCTTCTTGACATGTTTAAGATACTAAAGGGTCTTGATAAACTGGAACCTAATAAGATACGTGACAAACAACAATGGGGTGAGGAATGAAGCTGAGAAGAGGGAAGGCGAACAGAAAGTTTAAACTTACTGAAGTAATTTTGACTGTGCCATAGGCTAAATGTAGAGAAAATGCTTCTGCTTGTGGGGGAGTCCGGAACCAGGGTCATCAATACAAGATATTCACTAATAAATCCAATAAGCAATTCAAGATAAACTTTGTTGCCCTGAGAGTGGTGAGAATGTGGAACTGGCCCCCACACAGGGAGTGGTTGAGGCGAATAGCAGAGATGCAGTTAAGGGGAAACTGGGTAAGTACATGAGGGAGAAAGGAATTTGACATTGCTGAAGGACAGACAGAAAGGTAAAGGAGGTGGGGTAACTCTGTTAATAAAGGATGAGATCAATACAATAGGGAGAAATGATCTTGGCTCGGAAGTTCCAGATGCAGAATCAATTTGGGTGGAGGTAAGAAATAATAAGGGAAAGAAGTCACTGGTGGGAGGAGTCTATAGGCCCCCTAACAGTAGCTACACTATAGGACAGAGTATAAATCAAGAAATAATGGGAGCTTGTAAGAAAGGTACTGCAATAATCATGGGCGATTTAATCTTCATATAGATTGGACAAATCAAATTGGCAAAGGCAGCCTTGAGGACGAGTTCATAGAGTGTATTCGGGTTGGTTTCTTGTGGAGAATCAACACCGGCATAGACCTGTTGGGCCGAATGGCCTGATTCTGTGCTGTAAATTTGATGTAATGTAGGTCCCTTCGGTTCACAGAGGTACGTATGCAATTCTTGGAAACTTGTGAGGTGTACCCACCAGAATGATACACAAAGCTGCACGCTGGGAGCACAAATTCATCAAATTAAGTTTCACATAATTTTTATTCCTCTTTTCTTAGGACTTTGAAATGACCCTCAGCTTTTAAAACTCGAGCTTTGTGTCCCCGAAGCAAGAATTTCTACCAATGTCCGGGACAACATTCCTCCCTCAACCAATGCCACCATAAAAAAAGATTCACTGATTTTTGTTATTTGTTGTTTCTTGCTGTACCCAGGATAATGGAGCTGTGGTCGGACTCCCAGAGAAGGGAACTGGTTTGAGGGCAACTGGTGCCTTTAAGAAGAAGATTTTTTAATTCTCATCCTTGTTTCCAAATCTCTCCGTGGCCTCGCCGCTCCCGATCTCTGTAACCTCCTCCAGCCCCACAACCCTCCGAGAGCTCTGCGCTCCTCCAATTCTGGCCTCTTGCGCATCCCCGATTTTAATCGATCCACCATTGGCGGCCGTGCCTTCAGCTGCCTGGGCCCTAAGCTCTGGAATTCCCTCCCTAAACCTCTCCACCCCTCTACCGCTCTCCCCTCCTTTAAGACGCTCCTTTATACAGTAAAAAACCTTTTTGACCAAGCCTGGACTAATCTTTTTATGTGGCTCGGTGTCAAATATTGTTTGATGACGCTGCTGTGACGTGCCTTGGGATGTTTTACTATGTTAAAGATGCTATATAAATACAAGTTGTTGTTGTTGAAGCTGAATCAATATTGGTTGAGAAGGGAGATTGCAAGTATTAATAAGACGACTTGATTTATTATTTTCAGGGGAAATAGGGTTCCGTAAAGATACCAACAGGTGAGGGCTAGGGGAGGTCCTCAAAGAATGACTCTACATGGGCTCTGGGTGGGGTGGTTTAATGGGCTGAATGGCCTTTCTCATTCTGGGATCTCTTCTGTTGTTAGAGCAGCTTCAACTTGAGTTGAGAAGGCTGAGGGATGACCTGCTCGATACGTGTGAATTGATAAAAAGATCTGTTGCGGTGGGGGAATCCAGAACGAGAGGGGCATAGCCTTTACATTAGAGCTGAGCCATTCAGGGCTGAAAGCAGGAAACATTGGGCCAGTAATTCTGGTCCCAACGCGTGAGTGCGGACGGGGTACTCACGCGTTGAACTTCCTTCTTTTTGACAGGTTTGCCCGTGTGCAAGGGCTTGAACTTTTTAGACATATAAAAAGGAGGCGTAAGGACTTGATTCTTGAAGGTAAGTGGTCTATTATTTAAAATTATAACATTTTTTCCACAGCTTTATTGTTTTTAAGGACTTTACAGTAAGGTAAGTTTATTTTTAGACCCGATTTCTTAAAAAATTATTTTTTTCAAAAATGTGATTAATTGTTTAAAATAGTTTTTTTAAAGTTATTTATAGTTTATTTAATTATTGGGATGTTTTTTAAAATTTTATTTAAAGTTAAACTAGTCTTTTGGGCGCCCGTACTTTTCATGAGTTTGACAGTTCTTACTATCAAACTCATGAATGAAGTTTCCCCTCCCCTGATTGGCTGCACAGTGCTCACCTGATCCCAGCCGGCACATCGCACTAACTACGCCGCTGGATCAGGCAAGCACAGCGCGCCGACATCTGAACTGGGCCAGTGACAGGAATTCCAAGCAGGCCCAGGCTTCAGATGTCGGCGCGCCGGGTGAGTGCACATTGGGGGCTTGCACGCGCGGCAAGCCCCCGATCCTAATTTCTGGCCCATAATTTCACAGAAAGCGTAGTCGGTATCTGGAACTCTCTCCCCCGCCCCGAAAGGCTGTGTACGTTGGGAGAACTGAAATTCTCAAGACGGAGATTGATGGATGTTTCTTAGGTAAGGGTATCAAGGGATATAGAACAAAGGCGGGTCAGTGGAGTTGAGGTGGAGATCAACCAAGATCTAATTGAATGGCGGAGCAGGCTCGAGGGGCTGAATGGCCCACTCATGCTCCTATGTAAAATTTACCTTCATAACAAGTCATTTAGATTCAAAAGGAATTCCGATGTGATAAGAAAATATTTAAAGACAAGTATTATCAAGTTTTTTGCAAGCCTATAAAGGTTAAATCCCTTTTAAAATAAAAAACAATACTCTTTATAACAGCAACACTGCCTAATTAAAAATACCCACTCCGGTGGAAAGTTTTTAATCATTATTTATACATGCCTGTCAAAATAGCGTTAATAAGGGGACAGAAACAATGACAGGGCTGCATTCTTAACAGCAGTGGTGTTCCTTCTCATACAGACTGGGGATTTGTCGACTGTAAAAGGAGCTGTTGGTACGGCTTTCAACCAGCTTCCTGCTGCTTCTTTTAAAAAGAAGGAAAGACTTGCATTTCTATAGCGCCTTTCATGACCACCGGACGTCCCAAAGCGCTTTACAGTCAATGAAGTACTTTTGAAGTGGAGTCACTGTTGTAATGTAGGAAACGCGGCAGCCAATTTGCGCACAGCAAGCTCGCACAAACAGCAATGTGATAATGACCAGATAAGCTGTTTTTAGTGATGTTGGTTGAGGGATAAATATTGGCCCAGGAGAACTCCTCTGTTCTTCTTCGAAATAGTGCCCTGGGCTCTTATACGTCCACCCGAGACAGCAGACGGGGCCTCGGTTTAACATCTCATCCAAAAGACGGCAACTCCCGACAGTGCAGCACTCCCTCAGAGTGTCAGCCTAGATTTTAGTGCTCAAGTCTCCGGAGGGGGACTTGAACCCACAACCTTCTGACTCAGAGGCTGCCCACTGAGCCACGGCTGACACTATAATCACAGTCCCAACCCTGACCTCAATACGAATGAGACAATGCCAGTGCCGTGGAGCTGCCACCCCAGAGGCAGAACGCTGGTGGTGGTAGACATAACACTGTTGGCACTGGCTACGGCATGCCACCATTTGCTTTGACAGTGGAAAACCTAAGAACTTGAGCCTGCTATCCAAGCCCAGTCTAGTTTTAGACTTGCTGAAAGTTGGTAACATAGAATTACATAGCATTTACAGCACAGGAACAGGCCATTCGGCCCAACTGGTCCATGCCGGTATTTATGGTCCACTCGAGCCTCCTCCTACCCTACTTCCTCTCAGCCCATCAGCATACCCTTCTATTCCTTTCTCCCTCATGTACATATCTAGCTTCCCCTTAAAGGCATCTATGCCATTCGCCTCAACCGCTCCGTGAGGTAGCAAATACCACATTCTAACCGCTCTCTGGGTAAAGAAGTTAGTAACCGAAGGCACATTATTGTCAGGGATAACTGAATACGGTTGTCTCGGTGAGCGACACTGGTTAGTGGGTCAGATCATTTTTCAGGCGTCTGGGGAGGCCGCCAAACTCAGGCGTTAGGTCCTTGCATATGCTAATAAGGGGCCTTACACCTGTTTGAGCACTATTCAGGGGTATGGAGGGTACAGTAGCATAGTGGCTATGTTACTGGACTAGTAATCCTAGAGGCCTAAACTAATGATCTGGAGAGGTGAGTTCAAATACCCTTCACTGGCAGCTGGGAAATTGAAATTCAGTTAATTAAATAAAGCAGGAATAAAAATCTAGCACCATGAAATTACAGAATTGTCATAAAAACCCATCTGGTTCATTAATGTACATTAGGGAAGGAATCCTCACCCGATCTGGCCTATATGTGGCTCCAAACCCACAGCAATGTGGTTGACTTTTAGCCGCCCTCTGAAATGGCCGAGCAAACCACTCAGTTGTACAAAGGGCAATTAGGGATGGGCAATAAATGCTGGCCTTGCCAGCGACGCCCACATCCAATGAACTAATGGAAAAAAAAAATTGGCCTGCTCCGCTGAGGCTTTTCAAGCGTGGATGCGGCCTAACTAGCGACCTTCACTAAAAAGATAGTTTACTTTTTAAAGTTTGATGTGGAGTCAAGAGGAGCAGGAGTTCTCCTCTCGGCTTTCCAGCACTTCTGAGGGTCGCTGTCGACCCGCTTCTCCCGTTCTCCTCCTCCCCCATTGATTTACATAAGAACATAAGAATTAGGAGCAGGAGTAGGCCATACATAGAAACATAGAAGATAGGAGCAGGAGTAGACCATTCGGCCCCTCGAGCCTGCTCCGCCATTCAATGCGATCATGGCTGATCATCCAAATTCAGTACCCTGTCCCTGCCTTCTCCCCATATCCATTGATCCAATTAGCCTTAAGAAATATATCTAACTCCTTCTGGAATATATTTAATGTATTGGCCTCTACTGCCTTCTGTAGTAGAGAATTCCATAGGTTCACCACTCTCTGGGTGAAGAAATTCCTCCTCATCTTAGTCCTAAATGGCTTACCCCTTATCCTTAGACTGTGACCCCTGGTTCTGGACTCCCCTCGAGCCTGCTCCGCCATTCAATAAGATCATGGCTGATCATCGACCTCAACTCCACTTTCCCGCCCGATTCCCATATCCCTTGATTCACCGAGAGTCCAAAAATCTATCGATCTCATCCTTGAATATACTCAAAGACTCGGCATCCACAGCCCTCTGGGGCAGAGATTTCCAAAGATTCACAACCCTCTAAGTGAAGAAATTCGTCCTCATTTCGGTCTTAAATGGCCGACCCCTTATCCTGAGACTATGCCCCCTCGTTCGAGACACTCCAGCCAGAGGAAACAACCTCTCAGCATCTACCCTGTCAATCCCTCTCAGAATCTTGTATGTTTCAATGAGATCACCTCTCATTCTTCTGAACTCCAGAGAGTATAGACCCATTCTACACAATCTCTCCTCATAGGACAGACCTCTCATCCCAGGAATCAATCTGGTGAACCTTCGTTGAACCGCCTCCAAGGCAAGTATATCCTTCCTTAGATAAGGAGAACAAAACTGTGCACAGTACTCCAGGTGTGGTCTCACCAAGTCCCTGTACAATTGTAGCAAGACTTCCTTACTCTTATACACCAACCCCCTTGCAATAAAAGCCAACATGTCATTTGTCTTCCTTATTGCTTGCTGTACCTGCATGCTAGCTTTCTGTGTTTCTTGCACGAGGACACCCAAATCTCTCTGAACACCAACATTTGAAAGTTTCTCACCATTTAAAAAATATTCTGTTATTCTATTCCTACCAAAGTGAATAATCTCAGATACTCCGTCTGCCACCTTACTGCCCACTCACTTAGTCTATTTATGTCCCTTTGCAGACTCTGTGTTCTCCTCACAGCTTACTGTCCCACCTAGCTTTGAATCGTCAGCAAACTTGGATACATTACACTCAGTCCCTTCATCTAGGTCATTAATATAGATTGTGAATAGCTGAGGCCCAAGCACTGAACCTTGCGGCACCCCACTAGTTATAGCCTGTCAACCCAAAATAGATCCGTTTATCCCTACTCTCTGTTTTCTGTCCGTTAACCAATCCATGCTACTATATTACCCCCAACCCTATGAGCCCTTATGTAATAACCTTTTATATGGCACCTTATCAAATGACTTTTGGAAATCCAAATATACTACTTCCAAATATACCACCTACCTTCTGGTTTCTGCCGGCGAAGCAAGCATCCCAATACCCATCCTTATAAAATTGGTGAACAGTCTGTGAAGGCGCGACAGTTGTGGGCAGCACCCCCAAATAATGCTAATTAGGCCCAAGGCTCCAATTCCTGACTTTCCTGGGGCCTCCTGGTTGGGGAGAACTCGCTCAGTGCGCAAAGCCCATTTCAGGCCTGAAAATGGGCCTAGAAGGATTTCTACCCCCTATTGTGTCCATCTTGCACACCCGTGAAGTCATTAAAACAGACACAGAAGGCTCTAGGCCAACAAACTCACATCCGTTCAAAGAGCAACTTGTACTGTTCATCTCCGCGGCCACCTTCCACTTCATGGTCCAAGTTTTTGATAATTTCATCCTCAAACTAAAAATCAGAAAAATAAAGAGAAGAAAAAGTTCAATTCTAATTCATTAATTACAATGCCTAAATCTCACACATTGCTCAGTCAACATCACCAGCTTCACAGCAACCAACAACACATTGAGGGGTCATTTTCAACGCTATCTGGCCATTAGTCTGGCAGTGTCAGCCATGGCTCAGTGGGTAGCACTCTCGCCTCTGAGTCTAGAGGTTCATGGGTTTATGTCCCATTCCATGAGGCCTGAGCAGAAAATCTAGGCTGACCCCCTCAGTGCAGTCCTGAGGGAATGCTGCACTGTCGAAGGTGCTGTCTTTCGACCGAGATGTTAAACTGAGGCTCTGTCTGCCCTCTCAGGTAAAAGATCCCACGGCATTATTTTGAAGACGAGCAGGGGAGTTCTCCCCGGTGTCCTGGCCAATATTTGTCCCTCAACCAACATCACGAAAACAGATTATCTGGTCATTATCACATTGCAAATTGGCCGCGTTTCCTACATTACAACAGTGACCGTACTTCAAAAGTCAATTCACTGTAAAGCACTTTAAGATGTCCCGAGGTCATGAGAGGTGCTATAGAAACACAAGTCTTTCTTTCTTTCACTCTTCCGAAGGGCCCACCGTGGCACTCGTCGCTGGCTCCTCACGAGTAGCAGTGTGCCCACGGAGGGCTAATCTTGCCAATCTCCTCCCTGTCCAACTCACCCCTCCAAGCGCTGTCCCTGTGGATGCTGGCAGTGGGGCAGCCATCACCGACCCTCTCCGCATCTCCCTGCAGAATGTCCTTTCACTTGCGAACAAGGCCCTTGCCGTCCATCAGCTTATCGTGGATGACTGCATCGACATCATGGCTCTGACAGAAACTTGGTTGAGGGGTGATGACACCTTACACTTAAATGAAGCCTCCCCGCCTGGCTATACCTTCCACCACTTGCCCCGCTCAGACTGTTGTGGTGGCGGTGTGGCTCTCATCACCAAATCACACCTTGGTCTGCCCCCATACTCCTCTGGCAATTACTCCTCCTTTGAGCATCTCACCTTGTTCCACCCCCTCACCTCTCATTTAAAATTCTCGTTCTCTACCGCCCACCCAAGTACGATAAAAATGTTATCACCGAGATATACACACTGCTTTCCTCTCTCAGCCTCTGCACCGAATAGCTTCTCATCCTTGGTGATTTCAACCTCAATTCATCATGCCCGCTCTCCTCTGAGCTCACTACCCTCCTATCCTCCCATAATCTCTCCCTCCATGTGAACTCCCTGTGGTAAACCACTGTTTGTATTCCACTGTGTACATGCCTGGACATGCCTCGGCTGACTCCTCCCACAAGTCCTAGTATAAAGGTGACTGCTCCCCAGCCCTTTGTATTTCTGGACCGGTCGACCACTCGAGGCAGACCTCCATTCTGTTGTTAATAAAAGCCTTTAGTTACTCTCTTAACTCTCAGTCTTTTATGAGTAATTGATAGCGCATCAATTTTATTAACAAAATTTTTATAATGGAGAAGATCCTCACACCAGCATGCCTGGACTTAGATCATCGGGAGGCGGACTCATCCACCAAGTTTACTCACTGGCTTAAGTGTTTCGAAAAATTCCTGACCGCCTCCGCAGCAATCAAATCGGACGAGGACAAACTGGATGTCCTGACCTCCAAAGTGAACCACCGAGTGTACTCGGTCATCCAAGACGCGACCTCGTACGCGGACGCTATCAAGCTCCTCAAGGACCAGTACACGCGCCCAGTGAACGAAGTGTACGCCAGGCACCTTCTGGGGAGTCGTAAACAACAACCTGGGGAATTGACCGTGGAATACCTTCAGGCACTGTCTGTGCTTGGCCGGGCCTGTGGTTGTAAGGATGTAAAGGCCGCCGTGTACACAGAGGAACTTATCCGGGATGCTTTTGTAGCGGGCCACAGATCCAATTACACCCGACAGCGACTGTTGGAGCAGAGTGACCTCGACCTCAACAAGGCCTCTGAACTCGCACTATCATTGGATGCAGCCTACCGGGGCCTACTCCTCTGCACCGTGGACGCCACGGGGAATGACAGCCTGGGACACGGTAGGACCGCCTCATAGCGCCGTGCCACCCCAGCCACGGCCCAACTACCGCAGCAGTGTCCCAAGGCCAGACAGCAGTGCCCCAAGGCCAGAAATGCTACTTCTGTGGCCAGGCAAAACACCCCAGAGCGCGCTGCCCGGCGAAAAACGCGATCTGCTCGGGCTGCGGGAAGAAGGGACACTACGCTAACGTCTGCAGGGCCAAAGCCACCCCGAACCCCAGCAGCGCCGCGTGTGGGCCATGCGGGCCGCCATCTTGGGCCTCCCCGGCCATGTGCGAACCACCGGTACAGCAGCCATTTTGGACGCCTCCAGCCACATGGGGATCATGGACGCCGCCATCTTGGACGACAGCCGGAACGCAGCAGGCCCCCAACACCGCCTCATCTGATACCCGCAGCGACACACCGACCCCTACGCTGGCATCCGTTACACTGGACCAAGCGAGACCGCACCAGCTGGCCAGTTCCACAATGGACATTAAGGTAAATGGCCACGATACAATCTGCCTTTTTGACTCTGGGAGCACGGAGAGCTTCATCCACCCCGACACGGTGCGGCGTTGCTCTCTCCCAGTCCTGCCTGCGCACCAGCGGATTTCTATGGCCTCCGAGTCCCAGTCGGCGGACATCGGCGGCTACTGCGTAGTGACACTCGTAGTAGATGGGACCGTGTACGATCATTTTAAACTTCTGGTCCTGCCCAACCTCTGCGCTGCCGTCCTGCTGGGGTTAGATTTTCAGTGCCACCTTAAAAGTGTTACGATGGCGTACGGTGGACCCCTACCCCCACTCACAGTCCGCAGCCAGCAGCTCCCAAATTGCCCGCCGCGCACCAGGTGCAACCTCTCCACACTCAGAGTCACCCCCCCTCCACTGTTTGCTAACCTCACCCCCCGACTGTAAGCCCATCGCCACAAAGAGCAGGCGATACAGTGCCGGGGACAGGGTTTTCATTAAAACCGAAGTGGAGCGGCTCCTGAAGGAAGGGATTATTGAGAGCAGCACCAGCCCCTGGCGAGCCCAGGTTGTGGTCGTTAAGACCGGCGAGAAGCAGCGCCTGGTCATCGACTACAGCCAGACAATAAATCGCTACACCCTGCTGGACGCCTACCCACTCCCCCGCATAGCTGATATGGTCAACCAGATCGCGCAGTACCGCGTCTTCTCGACCATTGACCTGAAATCAGCGTACCACCAGCTCCCTATCCGCCCTGAGGACCGCCAGTATACTGCCTTTGAGGCAAACGGCCGCCTCTACCACTTCCTTAGGGTTCCCTTTGGCGTCACCAACGGGGTCTCCGTCTTCCAAAGGGAGATGGACCAGATGGTAGATCAAAATGCGTTGCAGGCCACTTTCCCATATCTGGACAATGTGACCATCTGCGGCCGTGACTTGCAGGACCATGACGCAAACCTCGAAAAATTCCTCCGCACCGCCCAACTCCTGAACCTGACATATAACAAGGAGAAGTGCATATTCCGCACAAACCGCCTCGCCATCCTTGGCTGTGTTGTGGAACACGGAGTCATCGGCCCCGACCCCGACCGGATGCGTCCCCTTATGGAACTCCCACTGCCCCACTGCCTCAAGGCCCTGAAGAGGTGCCTAGGGTTTTTCTCCTATTATGCCCAGTGGGTCCCCTACTATGCGGACAAGGCCCGTCCGCTGATCAAGTCCACCTCTTTTCCCTTGACGGCAGAGGCCCGCTTAGCCTTCCACCGTATCAAGGAAGACATTGCCAAAGCCACCATGCACGCAGTGGACGAATCCATCCCCTTCCAGGTGGAAAGCGACGCGTCCGACTTTGCCCTGGCCGCTACCCTCAATCAGGCGGGGAGACCCGTGGCCTTCTTTTCACGAACCCTCCAAGGCCCGGAGACCAGACACTCCGCTGTTGAGAAGGAGGCCCAGGCGATTGTGGAGGCTGTGCGTCATTGGAGGCACTACCTGGCCGGAAAACGATTAACCCTGCTCACTGACCAACGTTCAGTTGCTTTCATGTTTAACAACAAGCAGAGGGGCAAAATCAAAAATGACAAGATCTTGAGGTGGAGAATCGAACTTTCCACCTACAATTACGAGATCTTGTACCGGCCCGGGAAGCTCAATGAACCCGGATGCGCTATCGCGTGGCACCTGCGCCAACGCGCAGATCGATAGACTGCGGGCCCTCCACAATGACCTCTGCCACCTGGGGGTCACCAGGTTCTTCCACTTCATCAAGGCCCGCAACCTGCCTTACTCTATTGAGGAGGTCAGGACCATGACCAGGAACTGCCAAGTCTGCGCTGAGTGCAAACCGCACTTTTATAGACCAGACAGGGCCCACCTGATAAAAGCCACTCGCCCCTTCGAGCACCTGAGCGTTGATTTTAAAGGGCCTCTCCCCTCCTCCGACCGCAATGTGTACTTCCTCAATATTATTGATGAGTACTCCCGTTTCCCGTTCGCCATCCCCTGCCCGGACATGACCAGTGCCACGGTCATTAAATGTCTGAACGACCTCTTCACCCTGTTCGGTTTCCCCAGCTATATCCATAGCGACCGGGGCTCATCGTTTATGAGCGACGAACTCCGTCAGTACCTGCTAACTAGGGGTATTGCCACAAGCAGGACCACCAGTTACAACCCCTGGGGGAACGGACAGGTGGAAAGAGAAAATGCGACAGTTTGGAAGGCCGCCCTGCTAGCCTTAAAGTCTAGGGGCCTTCCAACCTCCCGCTGGCAGGATGTGCTCCCCGATGCGCTCCACTCTATTCGGTCACTGCTCTGCACTGCCACTAACGCCACCCCTCATGAGAAAATGTTTGTCTTCCCAAGGAAGTCCACATCGGGGACATCGCTACCGTCATGGCTGACGTCCCCAGGGCCGGTCCTACTGAGAAGGCACGTGAGGACCCATAAAACGGACCCCCTGGTCGAGAGGGTCGACCTCCTCCACGCCAACCCCCAGTATGCTTACATTGCATACCCGGACGGGCGGGAGGACACAGTCTCCATAAGAGACCTTGCACCCTCGGGGGCTGCAGTAACCCACTACTCACTACCACCCCCCCCCACGATCCGATATCCAGCCCCAGCAGACGGCAGGCCTGGGCCCCGCGACCCGCTTGACATCTACGAGGACGACACGCCTGTGCCACAGCCCACGCAGGACTCGACGCCGGAAGCTCCACTACCCCTGCCGTCGCCACGCCGATCACAGCGGCAGACAAGACCTCCGGAGAGACTCCAATACACTAACTTTTAATACACTTCACCCCGCCGGACTCAATTTTAAACAAGGGGTGAATGTGGTAAACCACTGTTTGTATTCCACTGTGTACATGCCTGGACATGCCTCGGCTGACTCCTCCCACAAGTCCTAGTATAAAGGTGACTGCTCCCCAGCCCTTTGTATTTCTGGACCGGTCGACCACTCGAGGCAGACCTTCATTCTTTTGTTAATAAAAGCCTTTAGTTACTCTCTTAACTCTCAGTCTTTTATGAGTAATTGATAGCGCATCACTCCCCAAACCCAGATTCACAGCCACCCCCTTGACCTTGTCATCTCTCGTGTCCTTGCTACTTCCTCTGCGTCAATCAAAGATAAGGCCATCTCTGACCACTTCTTTCAATCGCTTTCCACCCACATCCCCTTTCTCCCACCCAACCCTACTTCCTTCTGTAACTACCCCTGGAAAAAACTCTCTCCCAACTCTCTTACAACTGCATTTATGAAATCCCAACTGTCTAGCCTGTGGCCCTCCATTCACCATGACATTTCTGCAGCTACCGATCTGCTCAACCACACCCTCACCACTACCATTGATGCCCTAGGCCCTATTAAAACCATTACTCTCTCTCACTCTGGCCGTTCCCCCTGGTACTGCCCACATCTTCGCTCCATGTTGTCCTGTTCTGGATGAGTGAAATTTTCTCCAATTAAATATTGGGTAAGACCGAAGCCATTGTCTTCAGTCCCCACCACAAACTCCGTTCCCTAGCCACAGACTCCATCCCTCTCCCTAGCATCTGTCTCAGGCTGAACCACACTGTTTGTAACCTTGGTGTCATATTTGACCTTGAAATAAGCTTCTGACCACATATCCGCGCCATTACTAAGAACGCCTACTTCCACCTCCATAACATCACCCGTCTCCACCCTTGCCTCAGCTCATCTGCTGCTGAAACCCTCATCCATGCCTTTGTTACCGCTACACTTGGCTATTCCAACGCACTCCTGGCTGGCCTCCCATTTTCTACCCTACGTAAACTTGAGGTCATCCAAAATTCTGCTGCCCGTGTCCTAACTTGCACCAAGTCCCGTTCACCCATCACCCCTGTGCTTGTTGACCTGCATTGGCTCCCAGTTAAGCAACGCCTCGATTTCAAAATTATCATCCATGTTTTCAAATCCCTCCAAGGCCTCGCCCCTCCCTATCTCTAATCTCCTTCAGCCCCACAACCCCCCGAGATATCTGCGCTCCTCAAATTCTGGCCTCTTGTGCATCCCTGATTTTAATCGCTCCACCATCGGTGGCCGTGCCTTCAGCTGCCTGGGCCCTAAGCTCTGGAATTCCCTCCCGAAACCTCTCCGCCTCTCTACCTCTCCTTCCTCCTTTAAAACACTCCTTAAAACCTACCTCTTTGACCAAGCTTTTGGTCACCTGCCCTAATTTCTTATGTGGCTCGGTGTCCGTTTTTTTTGTCGTCTGATAATTGCTCCTGTGAAGCGCCATGGGAAGTTTTACTACCTTAAAGGCGCTATATAAATACAAATTATTGTTGTTGTTGTCCCTTTCCAATTCAAAATGGCACGATTCTCTCCCTCCCCCCCTCCGCCCCCACTCACTCCTGTTTGATGCTAGGACGGGCTTGTGGTGGCGGGGGGTGGGGGTGGGGGTTAAAGGCGATGGCTTCAATCATCCCAACGTTTAGCTGGAGGACGTTGTGGCTCGTCCAAGACTGAAACAGTCTGGCGCTTTGGCCGCCCTGCAGTAGGCCCTCTTTCAAAATGGAGCGGGCCACACCGCCGGCGTTAACGGGGCGGCAAGGCATTAACCGACTCCCATTTTTTTTGAGGCCGTTACACTAGCAATGGTCCTGGCCAAAAAAGCCATCAATTGGTCTAGGCAGCGGGCAGTCGAGGGGGGGGGTCGTTCAGCCCGATTGCCTGCCTCTCTTCCGCGGCCATGTTCACGCCCGGGTGGCCCTGGAGATGGAGCACGCGATGTCCGCCGGCACACTCGAGGCCTTCCGCGACCGGTGGGCGCCGCGGGGACTGGAGTGCATCATCCCCCCGGCCAACACAAATGTTAATTTAATTTGTTAAGTTTTACTTAAAGTTTTATTGATTTACGGATAATTTGTTTAACCACCTGTGATGAAATATATTCCATTCATCACTGCCTGTTTTCTGTGTCTTGTAACTGCCTGCTTTCTGTGTCTTTTCCCTTCCCCCAGTCCTCATGTATTATGTATTGGAATGTGCTGGAACTGGTTGTGTGCAGGGCTCCGCCCATACCTGGCTCCTTTGTAATCTAACTTCAGTCGGGCATCAGCCTCCTGAAGGTAGACATCTCTCTATTTTACGTGTTATGTTCTGAGTTAATAAAAGCCTTACTTTTGTTCTGCTAACTTCGAGTCTCGGAATGATTGAGGCACATCAATTTTATTAACTCAATTTTCAACACTATGGATCAACTCCTGAAACCCGAACGTTTGGATTTGGATCAACATGCTCCGGACGCATCAGCACGCTTCGGACACTGGTTTGACTGTATGGAATTCTTCCTGGACAATTCCGCAGCCGTCAAAGACGCTACGGACACTGCGAAGATGAGACTCGGAATGCTACGGAATTGGGTAAGCCACCGGGTTTACCCCCTCATCCAAGACGCCGATACGTACCTGGCCGCCTGCAACACCTTAAAGGCGCATTACCAGCAGCCTACGAATGAGGTGTATGCTAGGCATCTACTCGCTACTCGCGCACAGCGACCTGGGGAATCGGTGGAGGAGTTCCTAAGCATCCTGAAAAAGCTTGGCAAGGACTGTAAGTGCCGAGATGTAAAAGCCGCAGTGTACACCGACGAGCTTGTTCGCGATGCCTTTATCACAGGCCTCAGCTCCACTTACATCCGGCAAAGACTGCTGGAAAAAACGGAGTTGGACCTGAAACAGGCTGCGGACACCGCGCGGTCCCTGGAGATGGCCCAGAGAAACTCGGACGCCTACTCTTCAGCCCGCGCCGCCCACGCCGCCACGTGTGCGCCGAGGGCGCCGCCATCTTGGAAGGCATCTTCCCCGCCCGGCAGCCCGACACCGGCGGGGCCCAGCTCTCCCCCCAGAAGCCCTATGACAGCCGCGACGCGTCAAGGACCCAACTGCTACTTCTGCGGGCAGCCAAAGCACACCAGAAACCTGTGCCCGGCGAAAGGCACCACCTGCTTTAAGTGCGGTAAGAAGGGGCACTTCGGGAAGGTGTGCAGAGGGAACCCCGCCGGAAAACCAACCGCCGGAAAACCCGCCACCGCCGCGTGTGCGCCGTGGGAGCGGCCATCTTGGACGCCATCTTGCCCGACCTCGTGGGGTCCGCCATCTTATGAGCAGACAGCGTGGACGCCATTTTGTCTCGATCAGGGCCCTACAGTGGCATCGGTCACAGTGGACCAGACCAGGCCGCATCCGCTATCCAAATCAATGGTGGACATCGAGGTAAATGGGTGCCGGGTTAAATGCTTAATTGACAGTGGAAGCACGGAGAGTTTTATCCACCCTGAACTGGCACAACAACTCTCCCTAAAGGTGGTCCCTGCTCAGGGTACCATCTCTATGGCCGATAAAACCCAGACATCGACCATTCTGGGTTACTGCACGGTACAATTGTGCATTAACGGAACTGTGTATGATAATTTTAAAGTATTAATCATGAAGAATCTATGTGCGAGCGTGATCTTGGGTTTGGATTTCCAGTGCAACCACCAAAGCATCACGCTCAAGTACGGTGGGTCCCAGCCGCCCCTCACAGTGTGCGGTCTGGCTACCCTGAAGGTAAAGCCGCCTTCGCTATTCGCGAACCTTACCCCTAACTGCCGGCCAATAGCGACCAAAAGCAGGAGGTACAGCTGGGAGGACAGGCGGTTTATCGCGACCGAGGTAGACAGGCTCCTGAAAGAGCGCATTATTGAACACAGCAACAGCCCGTGGCGCGCCCAAGTGGTAGTGGTAAGGGGTAGCGAGAAGAAACGGATGGTGATCGACTATAGTCAAACGATCAACAGGTACACCCTACTAGACGCCTACCCGCTACCCCGCATATCAGAAATGGTGAACCAAATCGCCCAATACCGGGTGTTCTCCACCATCGACCTCAAGTCAGCGTACCACCAGCTCCCTATCAGACCAGAGGACCGCCCGTACACCGCCTTCGAGGCGAACGGACGCCTCTACCAATTCCTCAGAGTCCCCTTTGGGGTGACGAACGGGGTCTCGGTCTTTCAGAGGGAGATGGATCGCATGGTCGATGACCACCACTTGCAGGCAACCTTCCCCTACCTCGACAACGTCACCATCTGCGGTCACAACCAGCAGGATCACGACTCGAACCTCGAGAGGTTCCTGAAAACCGCACAAAAACTCAACCTCACCTATAACGAGGACAAGTGCGTTTTCAACACCACGCGCCTCTGCATACTGGGCAGCGTGGTGGAGAATGGGGAAATCGGACCAGACCCCGACCGATTGCGCCCCCTACGGGAGCTGCCCCTGCCCAACACTCCCAAAGCCCTGAAAAGGTGCCTGGGGTTATTTTCTTACTATTCCCAATGGGTCCCCAACTACTCCGACAAAGCCCGCCCCCTCTTGAAAGCATCCTCTTTTCCGCTCTCTGCTGAGGCCCACGCCGCCTTCAAAAGCATTAAGCAGGATATTGAGTGGGCCACGCTACAGGCAGTGGACGAGAACACTCCATTTCAAGTGGAAAGTGATGCGTCCGACTTCGCCTTGGCGGCCACCCTCAACCAGGTGGGGCGGCCCGTAGCTTTCTTCTCGAGGACCCTCCAAGGCCCCGAGATCAGACACTCCTCCGTGGAAAAGGAGGCCCAAGCCATCGTGGAGGCAGTGCGCCACTGGCGCCACTACCTAGCCGGCAAACGCTTCACCCTACTTACCGACCAGCGATCGGTAGCGTTTATGTTCAACAATAAACAGAGGGGGAAGATTAAAAATGATAAGATTCTTAGGTGGCGGATCGAGCTCTCCACTTTCGAGTACGACATCATTTACCGGCCAGGGGCCCTTAACGAATCCCCTGACGCCCTCTCACGAGGGATGTGTGCCAGCGCCACCGAGGATCGGCTACAGACCCTCCACAACGACCTCTGCCACCCAGGGGTCACGCGGCTGTTCCACTTCATAAAGTCCCGCAACTTACCCTACTCGATTGAGGAAGTTCGGTCTCTGACCAGGAACTGCCGCACTTGCGCTGAGTGCAAGCCTCGGTTCTACCGCCCAGATAGAGCCCACTTAATCAAAGCTACACGGCCCTTCGAGCGGCTCAGCTTAGATTTCAAGGGCCCCCTCCCGTCCGTCGACCGCAATGTTTACTTCCTGAACATTGTGGACGAATACTCCCGTTTCCCATTCGCCTTCCCCTGCCCAGACATGACCAGCGCCACGGTCATTAAATGCCTCAACAGCCTGTTCTGCCTGTTCGGTATGCCGAGCTATATCCACACGGATAGGGGGGCGTCCTTCATGAGTGAAGAGCTACGCCAGTACATGCTGTCCAAGGGGATCGCCACGAGCCGTACCACCAGCTACAACCCCCGGGGTAACGGCCAGGTGGAGCGAGAGAACGGGACAGTGTGGAAAGCAGTCACTCTAGCTCTAAGGACCAAGGGCCTCCCTATCTCCCACTGGCAGGAAGTCCTCTCGGATGTGCTCCATTCGATACGGTCGCTATTGTGTACGGCCACTAATGCCACGCCTCATGAACGAATGTTTGTCTTTCCTCGGAAATCCACCTCAGGCGTATCCATGCCGTCATGGCTCTCCACCCCAGGTCCGGTACTCGTGCGAAGGCATGTGAGGGGCCACAAGATGGACCCTCTCGTGGAGCCAGTACACCTACTCCACGCCAACCCCCAATACGCATATGTCCGGCACGCCGACGGAAGGGAGGACACCGTGTCCATAAAAGACGTCGCCCCAGCCGGCATCGACAACAACCACGGCAATAGCAGCGACGACGATCACAGCAACCCTTACCCACCCACTATTCTTTCATCACCCCCGGAAGAACATCGACCAACGGCACCCCCACCAACTACCCCTTCAACAACCCCGGCGGCACCCCCGGCAGAGACCCAGGAGGCTACCGGGGACACCCACCCAACACCCGTGGCACCACAACAGCCACGTCGGTCGCAGAGGACTATCAAACCCCCGAACAGACTAAATCTATAGAAGGGGTGAATGTGATGAAATATATTCCATTCATCACTGCCTGTTTTCTGTGTCTTGTAACTGCCTGCTTTCTGTGTCTTTTCCCTTCCCCCAGTCCTCATGTATTATGTATTGGAATGTGCTGGAACTGGTTGTGTGCAGGGCTCCGCCCATACCTGGCTCCTTTGTAATCTAACTTCAGTCGGGCATCAGCCTCCTGAAGGTAGACATCTCTCTATTTTACGTGTTATGTTCTGAGTTAATAAAAGCCTTACTTTTGTTCTGCTAACTTCGAGTCTCGGAATGATTGAGGCACATCACCACCCACACTGAAAGAGTACACTAGAAATGGACCCCGCCCACTCCGCGCCACCTGGCGAGAAAAAAAAATAAAGTAAGCAGTGGATCTCTTCAAGTGGCCGCACAGTGCTTCCAGGCGAGCTCCCTTCTCATCTGCCGGGCTGCCAGATGGCTGAAGCTCAGTCCAGCCTGCTCTCCGACAGGCTGATGGCTTTTCCCGTAACGTTCCAAGGACAGAGGGAGTTGTCCCCCCCCCCAACCGCCCAACCCCACAAAAAAAAGCCGCTACAGCTCTCCGCAGGACTCCAAGAGATATCATTAGTAGATGGGTATCTTTCAACCCGACAGCCCAGTAATTAAAACATGTAAAAACATCAACACAATGCACACTGGTTCCAGAAATTATATTTGCAAATGCAAATCAATAATGAGCGAGGCCAATTAACATTTAAATCAAGCAACCATGAGCTTCTTCAGACGTGCCTGTGATATTTATTCCTGTAATTGGTCACCTAAATGGTACTGAGACATGAAGCCTGGTGCGGATCTATCCAGATGCAGCTGAGGTAATAGCTGTAATTTCTCTTAATAGGAATACTAATTAAATCCACGAGCCTCTTTAGTGCTCGTCAGTCTCCTTGTAGTGTTTGATTTCTGTGTTTTCCCATGAATATACACAAGGTATGATGTGCTAAGGTAGGGCTTGTCAGGGTTATATGTGATCAGCTGGGCTAAAGAAGCCAACAATTTGTAACTTCAAGGGACGATCCAGCGGATATGTCCTGCTTTTTTGTGGGCAGGACATACCCGGGCAGCTATCGGCTTTGTCGGGTAGATGCCAGTGTTGTAGCTGTACTGGAAGATATAGCTGGGACAGCTAGCTCTGGAGCACAAGTCTTCAGCACGACAGCCGGGATGTTGTCGTGGTCCACGGCTTTTGCTGGATCCAGCGCCCTCAGCTTTTTGATATCTTGTGGAATGAATCAAATTGGCTGAAGACTTGTGTGTGGCTTTATCATGTCCAAATTCAATCTAGGTTGGCCCATCGGGATTTAATCTTATTGTTTTGCCTAGCGGTTTGATACAACTGAGTGGCTTTTTAGGCTGTTTCAGAGGGCAGTTAAGAGTCAACCACATTGCTGTGGGTCTGAGTCACATAGTCTCAGGATAAGGGGTCGGCCTGCGATGAGGAGGAATTTCTTCACTCAGAGGGTGGTGAATCTTTGTAATTCTCTGCCCCAGAGGGCTGTGGTTGCTGAGTCGTTGAGTATATTCAAGGCCGAGATCGATAGATTTTTGGACTCTAGGGGAATCAAGGGATATGGGAATCGGGCGGGAAAGTGGAGTTGAGGTCGAAGATCGGCCACGATCGTACTGAATGGCGGAGCAGGTTCGAAGGGCCATATGGTCTACTCCTGCTCCTAATTCTTATGTTCTTATATAGGCCAGACCAGGTAAGGGCAGATTATTTCCTTCCCTAAAGGACATTAGTGAACCAGGTGGGTTTTTATGACAATCCGGTAGTTTCATGGCCACCATTACAGATACTGTCTTTTTATTCCAGATTTATTTAATTAACTGAATTCAAATTCACAATCTGCCATGGTGGGATTTTTAACTCACGTCTCCGGGTCATTAGTCCAGGCCTCTGGGTTACTGGTCCAGTAACGCACCCACTATGCTACTGTGCCCACCTCTGGGTGCTGGATGGCATCTTGGGTTAGCACAAAGTGCTTTCATCTATATGTCCTCGGTGGTATTTTGGGCTGGCAAAGGTCATTTCACCTCTGGATTCTGGATGGTGCCTTGGGTTGGTACAAGTTCCTTTCACCTCAGGCACTTGGAAAGCAGATTATTTAAGCACAGTGACCTTTTCACCTCTGGAACCTTTGTTCAAATTCAAAGCACAGTCACGGGGTGAAAGCGTGATCTGACAAAATGCTAAACGTTATGAGTTTGAGCAGCCTTAGTGCAACTCCAATTAGATTTGAGTTCTTTATCTTAGCTGTTCTCCGAGACTGTGTAAGAACATGGGTAGTGGGCTGCAAACAGGTCCCTCACTGGCTGGAAACCTAGAACTAGGGGTCACAGTCTCAGAATAAGGGGGGGGGGGCGGCCATTTAGGTCTAAGATGAGGAGCAATTTCTTCACTCAGAGGGTTGAGTGTCTTTGGACTTCTCTACTCCAAAGAACTGTGGATGCTCAGTCGTTGAGTATGTTCAAGTCAGTGATCGATAGATTTTTGGGAATTAAGGAATATGGGGATAGTGCGGGAAGGTGGAGTTGAGGTAGAAGATCAGCCATGATCTTATTGAATGGCTCGAAGGGCCGACTGGCCGACTCCTGATCCTATTTCTTATGTTCGTACGGTCTTATGCAAGGCCTCTCGGCCCATTGTTAAGCACATGGAGGCTGGAAACCGGAAAGAGAATGAGTTAACAGGTTAAGGCCTCTGTTAAATTGGCAGATGCCTTTCAAACCTTTCGCCAAATGGCACAGCACATATTCCAACCCAAAGGAATTTGAGAGAAGTAAATATTTTTTTAAAAAACGATTAAAAGAGCAATTTTCTTTCTGAAAAATGACAATTTCGAAATACGGTAAAATGCCTGTGTGGAAAGTCAGAGGTGTTGCTGTTTAATGGAGTTTAATGGATTAATGAGGTGCTGGACCGATCCACATACTTGTGTAATTAGTAGATTATTATTTGCAAAGGGCAACGAAAGTCATTAATTTGCTCGTTAATTTGTTAATTGTGGCTGCGAACTGTAAAATAACACCATTAATCTTTGACTCTATCCACATTATGGTTAGAGGTGTTGCGATAATATTGTGGGACTCTGGGTGCTGCGGAATCTGCACTGTTCGCACTGTCGGGCTCAGGCACAGAAAAGGAACAGGTGCACTGGAACGCGAGGGCCAGCCTGTTCACGCTTAGTCACCAATCATCATTTTCACTTCACACTGCAGACATTCCAGGGCTGAGGGCTATCTGTACGGGCTGGCAAGAGAGGAACAGCACTGTCGGTTCCTGTATGGATTGGGTGACCGTTTGGCCTGTTTGGATGCATTGGAAGAAAAAAGAAAGACTTCCATTTACATAGCGCCTTTCACGACCACTGGATGGCCCAAAGCGCTTAACAGCCAATGGAGTACTTTTGAAGTGTAGTCACTGTTGTAATGTAGGAAACGCGGCAGCCAATGTGCGCACAGCAAGCTCCCACAAACAGAAATTTGACAATGACCAGATAATGGGGGAAAAATTCGGTTGGTTTGCGCCGCCCGTGCGCTAATGTGACGCAAAACAACTAGCACCCATGCACGGCGATGTTTGCGCCACTCACGAAATTGACTAGACATTTTGCGGCAGTGCTAAGCACTACCGCCACAATCTCCTGCGCCCGCAGATCATGACGTCAGTCGAACGTGCAACACCCGGTAGCGCCCCGGACCGGATATTGAGTGGCGCCCCCTGTCTTACCGCCTGCCGCTAGCAACGACAGGTTGAGGGGAGTGTTTTGCAGTCAGAAAGGGACTGGGGGAGCGCTATTTAAAGGCGACCGCTTCCTGCCTTTTTTTGTCGGCGAAAATTTTTCACCACGCATTCTGAGAGAGAGAGACTGCAGGAGAGATTCAAAGCTGTGTTAAGGAGTTTTGGTACTGAGCAGCACTTTGCAGGTTCTTTTTTATTTGATCTTCCTTGCATCGATTTAGAAGAGACTTAGGGGGCTGCTCTCTGAGTTCTTTCCCTGGGCCTTCTTTCCAACAGATTTGATGTACAGGTCTCTCCAGACCTAGATTCAAGGCTTAAGAGGGTGCTAATGTGGCGCAAAGCAACTAGTGCCCGTGCATGAGTAGGGCGTGGATGGAGAGCAAGATCGACCCTCCCCTTTAAGAACTGGCCGGAGCCAGTATGTCTGTGTTCCATTGCTGACTGACATCACATGAGCTTCGCCAGCGCTCTGAGGTAGCGCCTCGCTCCTCGGCCTTTGCGCCTTAAGACAGGTGTGCAGCGCCTGATTTAGCGCTCCAATCACCTCCCGGGGCAATAGAAGCCAAGTTTGCAGTCGGAGGTGATAATTAGCGCCAGGCGCTAAACTTTGCGCCCGGCCAATAATCGCGCCCCAAACGGGGCGATACTGAATTTCTCCCCCAATCTGTTTTAGTGATGTTGATTGAGGGATAAATATTGGCCAGGACACTGGGGAGAACTCCCCCTGCTCTTCTTTGAAATAGTGCCATGGGATCTTTTATGTCCACTCGAGAAAGCAGACGGGGCCTCGATTTAACGTCTCATCCGAAAGAGCCTGGGGCCTGTTGAGACGGGCTGTGTTTGGCCTGTGTATATGAGCTTTGTTTGGCCTTTATATATGGGCTGCATTGGGCCTGTATATATGGGCTTTGTTTGGCCTGTATAGATGGGCTGTGTTTGGCCTGTGTATATGGGCTGCGTTTGGCTTGTATAGATGGGCTGTGTTTGACCTGTATAACATGGGCTGTGTTTGGCCTCAGTAGGTGGGCTGCATTGGACCTGGGTAGATGAATCTGCATTATACTCTCTCTATTGCCTCAACATCCTTCCAAAAGTAAGGCGCCCTAAACTGTTCACTGGCCTCCAACTGAGGTCTTACTAACATTTTATACAGATTCACCATGTCATCATAATTTATATATCTCATTCCTTTTGTCATAAAACACAATCATAGGATCATAGAATGGTTACAGCACAGAAGGAGGCCATTCAGCCCATTGAGCCTGTGCCGGCCCTCTGCAAGAGCACTTCAGCTAGTCCCACTCCCCCACCCTTTCCCCGTAGCCCTGCAATACTTTTTCCTTTAGGTACTTATCCAACTCCCTTTTGAAAGCTGTGATTGAGTCTGCCACCACCACCCTCTCAGGCAGTGCATTCCAGATCCTAACCACTCGCTGAGTAAAAAGGTTTTTCCTCATGTCGCATTTGGTTCTTCTGCCAATCACCTTGAATCTGAGTCCTCTGGTTCTCGACCCTTCCGCCAATGGGAACAGTTTCTCTCTATCTACTCTGTCCAGACCTCTCATGATTTTGAACACCTCCATCAAATCTCCTCTCAACCTTCTCTGCTCTAAGGAGAACAACCCCAGCTTCTCCAATCTATCCACATAACTGAAGTCCCTCATCCCTGGAACCATTCTTGTAAATCTTTTCTGCACCCTCTCTAAGGCTTCCCATCCTTCCTAAAGTGCAGTGCCCAGAATTGGACACAATACTCCAGTGGAGGCTGAACCAGTGTTTTATAAAGGTTCATCATAATTTCCACGCTTTTGTACTCTATACCTTTATTCGTGAAGCCCAAGATCCCGTAAGCTTTATTAACCATTTTCTCAGGGGCAACTAGGGATGGGCAATAAATGCTGGCTTTGCCAGCAGCGCCCACATTCCATAAACGAAAATTAAAAAAATATTAGAAGTGTAAGTCGCTGAGAAGTCACTGAGCAGAGAACGCCAAGCTTCCAAACAAATGAGCTGACTTACGTGGAAACCATTGTGTCACAGCGAGGTTACATTACATAAACATGAAATAAGTCAAGCATCAACTTCTATTATGTTCTGCCGAGATATTAATTTAATTCTCCAGCAATTCAGAGGTGACCTATAATATATTTATGTGTTTTTATTTTTCATAAATACCTCATTGAATTTTCTTTATCGGCTCCAAATATTAATAAAAACTCTGAATAGGAGATTAGCTCCGACTGAAGTTTGTGGAAGGAGTCGATATACTTTATATATCTACTCACTTCCCTAAACTTAGAGCTTTATAAGCGTCTGCTGTTGATATATATGTAAACCGACACACGCGGTAGGGATGGTGGGGGTGGGGGGTGGGTGGATGGGGGGTGGGAGGACAATATTAACTTAATATGCCCGACGGGAAACTGACGGGTCGGATAGGACGCCAGTATCACACCCCGCCAATGCCATTGGAAAGTAAGAGCGGGCGGTTTGTAAAATGGACGGCGGCCGGACTAATCTTGTTAGTTTCCTGCTGGGCGGGATAGGGTAAAATTAACCGCACAGCTATAATATATCCGGTATTGAAACATGCACTAATGGATCTCGCGTTCCTTGGGTTGTACGCTAGTTTATAATGCTAAGGAACATTGCGTCATGTTCAGTACCACACATCATCGTAGCGTAAATGGTGTTGCTGCATTTCAGCGGGTCACTTAGAGCTTAATTGCTGCAGGTGAGGGGAGTTTGAAGCTCCTCACTTGCTTGTAAGTTGTTGGCTTCAGGTCATAAGAAACCAGCATGAAATGCCAGTCTTTCTCTCTTTTCTAGGTACAAGTTTTACATCAGTAATGTACCTAAAGAAGAATCATAGGAACATCGGAACAGGAGGAGGCCATTCAGCCCCTCGAACCTGTTCCGTCATTCAATTAGATTATCGCTGATCTGTATCTTAACTCCATCTACTTGCCTTTGCTTCATATCCCTTAATACCCTTACTTAACTAAAGTTTATCAATCTCAGTTTTGACATTTGCAATTGACTCCCGGCCGCAACAACTTTTAGGGGGAATAGAGTTCCAGATTTCCACTACCCTTTGCTTGAAGAAGTGCTTCCTGACAGCACCCCTGAATGGCCCAGCTCTAATTTTACGGTTATGCCCCCTTGCTCTGGATTAAACCCCCCCCCCCCACCCCCCACACACATCCCCGCCGCCAGGGGAAAATAACACAAAGGGTGGAGGTTTCCTCTATTTCCTGTTTATGGATTTCCTAAAAATTAGCTCAAAGGACTGTTGCTTTGTGCACAGCAAGAGCCCACAAACAGCAAAAAACAACCGGTTCATCTGTTTTTTGGTGCCGTCGGTTGAGGGAGGACTATTGACCAGGGCGCCAGGAGAGCTCGCCGTCCTTCTTTCAAATAGTGCCCCGGGATCTTTTACATTCAGTGGAAAATGGAAACTGCAAGTCCAAAAGTAACAGCAACGCAGCGAAATAAAACTGCATCAAAAACAACGTCAACACACTATTAAAGGACCCAATCTCTGAGGCCCCAAAAAAAACTGTTGGACTAGTTGGGCTCAAAGTACATGCTGTATGAGGAACGTGGGAAATCTCACTGTCAGACACATGCCATGAAAGCAGAATATTTTTTTTAAAGAAAAGCAGAACATTTTTTAAACGGTGAGAGATTGGGCAATGCTGGTATTCAGAGCGACATGGGTGTCCTTGTACACGAATCACAGGCAGGTACCCCAAGCAATTAGGAAAGCAAATTTTATGTTAGCCTTTATTACAAAAGGATTGGAGTATAAGAGTAAACAAGTTTTACTGCAATTATATAGGGCCCTGGAGTACTGTGACAATAGCAAAATACTGCGGATGCTGGAAATCTGAAATAACAACTGAAAATGCTGGAAACACTCAACAGGTCAGGAAGCATCCCTCTATTTCTCTCTCCACGGATGCTGCCTGACCTGCTGAGTGTTTCCAGCGTTTTCTGTTGTTATTCCTGGAGTACTGTGTACAGTTTTGAACTCCTTGCCTAAGGAAGGATATACAGGAAACTTCGCGATATCCGGTGTTAGGGGGTATTAAATACGTGGGGTTACGGGGATGGGGCTTGGGTGGGATGGCTGTCGGTGTAGGGACCGGGTGCTAGGGTTTGGATGATCAGCCATGATCTCGTTGAATGGCGGAGCAGGCTCGAGGGGCCGAATGGCCTACTCCTGTTCCTATCTTCTATGTTTCTATGTTTCTATGCACCGACGGGACCGGCGTGAAGCCGATCTATGAAAACTTCCGGACAGACCAGCGCCAATGTTGAAGGATACGGAGGTTTTCATCTCCGTATCTGACAACAAACACTGTTGCTTAGCAACAGCTTGTAAACAGTCGGCCCGTACCTTGGAAGCGTCTCTGTAGCTTAGCAACAGCTTCAGAGAGGCTTTCCAGAGACTGACTGTTTAAAAAAATGCTAGGAGAAGAAAAAAAAAGAAAAAAAACCGAACAAAACGGCTGCTGATTTCTGCCGTTAGATCGAGGTTTCCGGACATACAACCTGCGGATAAACCAAAGTTTCCTGTACTTGCTTTTGAGGGAGTGCAACAAAGGTTCACTAGACTGATACCTGGTATAGGGGAAATTGTTCTATAAGGAGAGATTGAGTAGACTCGGCCTATACGCTTTAGAGTTTAGATAAATGAGAGGTGATCTCATTGAAATGTATAAAATTTTTAAGGGGCTTCACAGGATAGGTGCTGGGAGGATGTTTCCCTTAGCTGGGGGCTCTAGAGCTAGGGGTCACAGTCTCAGGATAAGGGGTCGGCCATTTAGGACTGAGATGAGGAGAAATTTCTTCACTCAAAGGGTTGGTAATGTTTAGAATTCTCTACCCCATGCTCAGTCGTTGAGTATATTCAAGGCAGAGATCGATAGATTTTTGGATACTAAGGGAATCAAGGGATATGGGGATAGTGCGGGAAGGTGGAGTTGAGGCAGAAGATCGGCCATGATCTTATTGAATGGCAGAGCAGGCTCGATGGGCCGTATGGCCTAATCCTGCTCCTATTTCTTATTTCTTATATATTTACAGTCATTTACAGGCACTCAATGAAGGTCTTGTGCATTTAGTGCTCAGTGCGAATCAGCTGGGAGTGTGTGGGAGGGCGGGGGGGTTTCCCGCTTGATTTCCTAATCCACTGTTACACATTCCATGCTGGCGGGAGCTAACCCTTCAACTGAAAAAAAAAATGAAGTCCTCGAGTGTGTAAGAATACACCGTGCTTGTGTCAGCTCTTCGAAAGAGCTACCCAATTAGCCCCATAACACTGCAAATTTTTCCTTTTCAAGTATTTATCTAATTTCCCTTTTGAAAGATACTATTGAATCTGCTTCCATCGCCCTTTCAGGCAGCGCATTCCAGATCACAACAACTTGCTGCGTAAAAAATCCCAATTCTCCTCATCTCTCCTCTGGTTCTTTTGCCAAGTACTTCTGTCAAAAGTTTGCGCAGTTAACGTACGCGAGGAGACACGCTTACCGTTCTGAAGTCCCCCTTGTACTGGAACTCGCACTCCATCATGTCGAAGAAGATGGGGATTGTAGACTTGCGAAGCTCCACCTCTGGGACGAGGGTCATCTCCAGGATTGGCCCGACCATTCCCGGAATAAAGCGGATCTTGTGCTGGCCTGCGGAGGGAGGCAAACGCGAGAGGTTCAAAGGTCAGAGCTCTGGGATAGTCCTCTCATGATGGCACGTGACTCTGTTTCCACTTGTGAAGTGGGATGGGAGGGGAGGGCGTGAGTCTGATCCCAGAACTTTCACTGGGATAATGCCCGAACTGAGGAACTATCAGGAGTGACTGATCATGCTTTTCTCCAGGAAAGAGAGGACTGAGGGGTGACCTGATAGGGGTCTTTAAAATTATGAAGGGGTTTGATAGGGAAGACATAGAGAAGATGTTTCCACTTGCCGGGGAGTCCACAACGAGAGCCCATAAATACACGATAGTCACTAATAAATCCAATAAGGAATTCAGGAGAAACATCTTTACTTGGAGAGTTGTGAGAATGTGGAACTCGTTACCACATGGAGTGGTTGAGGCAACTAGCAAAAAATGCATTTAAGGGGAAGTACATGAGGGAGAAAGGAATAGAAGGATATGCTGATGGGGTGAGATGAAATAGGGGTGGGAGGAGGCTCGTGTTACCGGCATGGACCAGTTGGGCTGAATGGCCATTTTCTGTGCTGTAAATTCTATGTTATTCTATGTACAGTAATATGTATTTACTGCTACTGTACCACCATACTCAGCATGCCAACTTAGAATATTAAGCTGTCTTATGAAACACATAAAGATGACAAGAACTGGAATAAGCACCAAACCAAATTAAAAGGAGAGCTGTTAAAATAAATGGAGGAAGATTTTTTTTATTAAACATCTGTGAACTATTACCAGAGAGAAAGAAAGAGTTCTTTTGCATTCATATAGCGACTTATGAGATTGCTGGAAAAACTTCATACAGTCGACTACTTTTGAAATGTAGTTGTTTGTACTACTTGATCATCAAATGAATAAAACACAGAGAGCTTTTTGGGAGGGATGGAAACAACAACAACTTGCATTTATTTTAGTGCCTTTAACATAGTAAAACATCCCAAGGCGCATCACAGGAGCGTTATCAGATAACAATTGACACCGAGCCACATGTAGAGACATTAGGACAGGTGACCAAAAGCTTGGTCAAAGAGGCAGGTTTTAAGGAGCGTCTTAACTTGCATTGGAGGCAGTTCAGAGACGATTCACTCGGTTGATTCCTGGGATGAAGGGGTTGTCTTATGAAGAAAGGTTGAGCAGGTTGGGCCGATACTCATTGAAGTTTAGAAGAATGAGAGGTGATCTTATTGAAACATATAAGATACTGAGGGGGCTCGACAAGGTAGATGCAGAGAGGATGTTTCCCCTCATGGGGGAATCTAGGACTCGAGGGCATAGTTTCAGAATAAGGGGTCGCCCCTTTTCGAACTGAGATGAGCAGGAATTTCTTCTCTCAGAGGGTCGTAAATCTGTGGAATTCTCTGCCCCAGAGAGCCGTGCAGGCTGGGTCATTAAATACATTTAAGGTGGAGATAGACAGATTTTTGCAAGATAAGGGAGTGAAGGGTTCTGGGGAGCGGGCAGGGAAGTGGCTTTGAGCCCAAGATCAGCCATGATCTTATTGAATGGCGGAGCAGGCTCGAGGGGCCAAGTGGCCTATTCCTGCTGCTATTTCTTATGTTCTTATGTTCAAAAACAGGAGAGGTAGAGAAGCGGAGAGGTTTAGGGAGGGAGTTCCAGAGCTTAGGGCCTAGGCAGCTGAAAATCGCTCCACCATTGGTGGCCGCACCATGATCAGGGATGCTCAAAAGGGCAGAATTAGAGGAGCGCAGATATCTCAGGAGGTTGTGGGGCTGGAGGAGATTACAGAGATAGGGAGAGGTGAGGCCCTGGAGGGATTTAAAAATAAGGATGATAATTTTGAAATCAAGGCGTTGCTTAACTGGGAGCCAATGTAGATCAGCAATCACAGGTGTGATGGGCAAACAGGACTTGGTGCGAGTTAGGAGACGGGCAGCAGAGTTTTGGATGAGCTCAAGTTTACGGAGGGTAGAATGTGGCAGATCGGCCAGGAGAGCGCTGGAATAGTCAAGTCTAGAGGTAACAAAGGCATGGGTGAGTGTTTCAGCGGCAAATGAGCTGAGACGGGGGCAGAATCGGGCGATGTTACTGAGGTGGAAATAGGCGGTCTTCGTGATGGCGCGGATTTATGGTCGGAAGCTCATTTCGGGGTCAAATATGACACCAAGGTTGCAAACAGTCTGGTTCAGCCTCAGACAGTTGCCAGTGAGCGGAATGGAATTGATGGCAGAAACAGCTTGTTATCGATTCAGAATCTTCAAATATACCAGGATGTTACCTGGGCTGGAGCGCTTCAGCTATGAAGAGAGACTGGACAGGCTGGGGTTGTTTTCCTTGGAGCAGAGAAGGCTGAGGAGGGACCTGATTGAGGTGTACAAAATTATGAGGGGCATAGATAGGGTAGATAGAAAGGAACTTTTCCCCTTAGTAGAGGGGTCACTAACCAGGGCGCATAGTTTCAAGGTAAGGGGCAGGAGGTTTAGAGGGGATTTGAGGAAAAACTTTTTCACCCAGAGGGTGGTTGGAATCTGGAACTCACTGCCTGAAAGGGTGGTAGAGGCAGGAACCCTCACAACATTCAAGAAGCATTTAGATGAGCACTTGAAATGCCATAGCATACAAGGCTATGGACCAAGTGCTGGAAAATGGGATTAGAATAGACAGGGCTTGATGGCCGGCGCGGACACGATGGGCTGAAGGGCCTCTTTCTGTGCTGTATAACTCTATGACTCTACCAGTTGATCTCTCGGGGGACTGGTCACAGACAAAAAGGATATAATTCCTGTATCTGACTTTCCTGCTTTACCTTCCACTCTCGAACTTGAATTTTTATCATAACTTTTAACATCTTCACGACATCCCAAAGCGCTTCACAGCCAATCAATTACTTTTGAAGTGCAGTCACTTTTGTTTTATAGGTAAACAAGACTGACAATTTTTTGCACACAGCAAGCTCCCAGTAAAGGTCAATGGGATGAACGACCAGTTAATCTGTTTTTGCTGGCGTTGGTTGAGAGGTAAATGTTGGCCAGGACACGGAGAGAACTCCCTCGCTCTTCTTCAAAATCGAAAGTGAACAGGGCCTCAGGTTTAACCTGAAAAATGGCATCCCTGACAACGCGACACTCCCTCAGTGCTGCACTGAAGTGTCAGTATTCTTCACAGCAAGATCCCACAATCAACAGTGAGGCAAATGGTCTGTTGTTGATAAGTGTTGTCCAAGACATCAGGAGACCCCCCCCCTACTCTTCTTCAAATAACTGCCTGAACAGGTAATATGGCCACAGCTTAACTTCGACCTGCGGCGTCTGCCTAGATGCTAAATTCCAGGAGTGGGGCTACATACCCACAAGCTTCTAACTCAACTGCAAGACTGCTATCAACTAAGCCAAGCTAAGGCCCTAAATAGATTGATATTTCAGAGTAGCTGCCGTTTCAGAGCTTGGAGATGCCAAGATGTTCAGGTCCGTTTCACCAAGAATCTGCCCACGTCCATATGCGTCAACTTCGTATTCACATTTGAGCTGCCTTGTCGCTAAAAAAATTGACAACACTTTTTTCTGTCCATGTAAAGCCTCTGTATCGCCACAGGGCCATATGTTAACAATCTACATCACACGCCTCGTGTGAGACTGAGCCATAGAGACCAGGTAGGTAACATTCAAAAGAGAATTGGATAAATACTTGAAGTGAAAACGTTTACAGGGGCACTGGGGAAGGAGCAGAGGGGAGTGGGACTAATTGGATAACTCTACCAAAGAGCCGACCCAGGCACGATGGGCCGAATGGCCTCCTTCTGTGCTGTATCATTCTATGATTCTATGGGCTGGATTTTCATTCAGAAGTTAACAGGCAGTTAATTGGCACTAATCCCTTCCCGCCTCGGGTCGGCAGGTCCCAGTACGGGGCGGGTACCCGCCTCCTTTGAAACTTACATGGAGGTGGGTTTTGGGCGGGATGGTGTCGGGACCCCCGAATTCGGGATTTTAGCTCCTCGCACGCCTAAAAGCCCGCCTCACAGCACACTGAAAATCGACCCCCATGAGTCTAGGTGCCGGATTTGATTCTCTTTCTCCTGTGAGCCAAACATCTGATGGGGGACGGGGTGGTGTCCACCCATTAACCATCCTGACTGTAAGAGTCATGAAAGTTTAAGAAAGAAAATACTTTAAAATATTGGTTAAATAGTATAATAGTTAATTTACCTGACTGACTTATTGTATTGAGAAACCCCCTCTTTTCTTGTTACAATAGTATAGGCTGAGTGACCCCCTTTATTCTTGCTACAATGGTACAGTCCTTAAGCTTGTCACATGGTATCCAGCCATTTTACAGCTCAAGCACCACGAGACTGGAGAAGGCAGAAGCTTTGAGGGCTGGAGCAATACAGTTTTTGACCGTGTTCGTTTAAACGTGTTTTGCTTTGTAATTCTGTTTGTAAGGTGTTACAGTAAACAGTTTAAAGATAAAGTTATGGTTTGGAACGTTTTATTTCGACACGCGTCTACTTGTTGCTAAAGCCTCAAAGCTCAGTGGCTGCATGTTTGGAAATTACAAAGCGCCACTACACTGACCTCATTCAAAGAGGCGGGACTGGTGGGATGACATCCTCCCGCCAGTTCTACCTTTCCTGCAGCCAGGGGCGAGTAAGGCCACCTGATGTAGGTGTACTCTGTACAAAGGTGAAAGGGGGGACCTAATACCAGCTTCCTAATGGCCGAGCGCTCAATGGCAATGAGGAAAACCGGCACCAAAGATCTTACCGCCATTTTGTGGAATCGTCCAGCACAGAAGGACCCCACTCCACCCATCGTGCCTGCCGGCTCTTTGAAAGAGCGATCCAATTAGTCCCACTCCCCCTGCTCTTTCCCCAGAGCCCTGCAAATGTTTCCTTTTCAAGTATTTATCCAATACCCTTTTGAAAGTTCCTATTGAATCTGCTTCCACCGCCCTTTCAGGCAGCGCGTTCTAGATCACTGCAACTCGCTGCATAATTCCTTTTCCCTGATCTTCCCTCTGGTTCTTTTGCCAATTTGCCTTGCATCTGTGTCACAGAATCACAGAAACCCCACAGTGCAGATAGAGGCCATTTCGGCCCATCGAGCCTGCACCGATACATATCCCACCCGATCCCCCGTAACCCCTACACCAACACATATCCCACCCTATCCCCGTAACCCCACATATTTAATCCCCCTAACACTAAGGGTCAATTTATCATAGCCAATCAACCTAACCCGCACATCTTTGGACCGTGGGAGGAAACCGGAGCACCCGGAGGAAACCCACGCAAACACGGGGAGAATGTGCAAACTCCACACAGACAGTCGCCCGAGGCTGGATTCGAACCCGGGTCCCTGGCGCTGTGAGGCAACAGTGCTAACCACTATGCCACCGTGCTGCCTCTGGATACTGACCCTCCTGCCAGTGGATACAGTTTTTCCCTATGCACTCTTATCAAAACTGCTCATAATTTTGTCCACTAAATCTCCCCTTAAACCTCACGGCTCTGAGAAGAACAATTTAAACCAACAACAAAAATCCTTCTTTGGCTGGGACGGCTCGCCCACCCAATGCTCTGAATTCCTGGCCGTCCACTCCCCTGTGGGATCGATCCCCATGGAGATCGGAAGTGCCACCTCCTTTGCGAGAATGACTCCACCCCTGGGATTTAAGTTGGCATCAATGCCGGGGTACAGGCTGGGGGCTAGAAGTCCTGCCCCGTGCATTTTCAAATGGGGAGTGAGCTCACTGGAGTATCTAGGAATCAGACGTGACTAATGGTCAACTGGGCAAGGTAGCAAAGGGTGGCCTCCACCTGTGGAACCTTGAGGTGACACCGTCAGGAAAGACAAAAATAAGAACATATGAACATAAGAGATAGGAGCGGGAATAGGTTGTACGACCCCTCGAGCCTGCTCCACCATTCAATAAGATCATGGCTGATCTTTGACCTCAACTCCACTTTCCTGCCCTATCTCCATATCCCTTGATTAGTGCCCAAAAATCTATCGATCTCAGCCTTGAATATACTCAATGACTGAGCATCCACAGCCCTCTGGGGGAGAGAATTCCAAAGATTCACCACCCTCTGAGTGAAGAAGTTTCTCATCTCAGTTCTAAATGGCCGACCCCTTATCCTGAGACTATGCCCCCTATTCTCGACTCTCCAGCCAGGGGAATATTGAAAGGGCAGCGGGAATCTAACCCTACCTTTTCTCACATGGGTGTCAGCTGTGGCTCAGTGGGACCAAATGTGCCTCTGAGTCAGATTTCAAGCCCCACTCCAGAGACTTGAGCACAACAATCTAGTCTGACACTCCAGTACAGCACTGAGGGAGTGCTGCACTGCCGGAGGTGCTGTCTTTTGGATGAGACTTTAAACCGAGGCTCTGTCTGCCTTCTCGGGTGGATGTAAAAGATCCTATGGCCACTATTCTGAAGAAAACCAGGGAAGTTCTCCCAGGTCTACACTTATCCCTCAATCAACACCTAAATAGGATTTTCTGGTCATTATCACAGTGCTGTTTGTGGGCTGCAAATTGGCTGCTGCGTTTCCCACATTACAACAATGACTACATTTCAGAAATGCTGAATTGGGTGTAAAGCGCTTTGTCACATCCTGAGGTCGTGAAAGGTGCTATAGAAATGCAATTCCTTTCTTTTTCTTCCACTGTGCCGATATTTCCTTGTACATGCTGTTACAAAACAAAATCACTTCCTTCGTTCTGGCAACTTTTAAATCGTTTGTTAATAGTTCAATGTAGCATTGCAGCTATATGTTTAATTAATGATAAAGTAATTCAGAAGTCGCTCGCTCACTTTAAAATGAGTTGGTCATAAATTACCTTCACTTGCTACTGAATAACAGTAAATTAAACCCATTGATAGTTCTAGAGAAAGTCACAGATTTTAACAACCTGGAGTTAATTGAAAACAGCCACCGAACTGTCTGGTAATTGAGACAAATTGTATCGGGCCTACTGGCTGGTGAATACCCGATTAAGCCTGACAAAATTTAAACTGCAAGATAACAGTCATCTCATGTTTCAAGGATTTACAGAGGAGGAGCTAAAGCTACAAAATTAGTTTGCAGACGACACAAAGCTGGGTGGGCGTGTGTGCTGTGAGGAAGATGCCGAGAAACTCCAGTATGATTTGGACAGGTTGGGTGATTGGGCAGATGCATGGCAAATGCGGATAAATGTGAGGTTATCCACTTCAGTGGCAAAAACAGGAAGACATTATTATCTGAACGGCAATAGATTGGGAAAAGGGGAAGTGCAACGAGACCTGGGTGTTATTGTGCACCAGTCACTGAAGGTAAGCATGCAGGTGCAGCAGGCGGTTAAGAAGGTAAATGGTATGTTGGCCTTCGTAGCGAGAGGGTTCGAGTACAGGAGCAAGGATGTCTTGCTGCAGTTGTACAGGGCCTTGGTGAGACCACACCTTGAGTATTTTGTGCAGTTTTGGTCACCTTATCTGAGGAAGTATATCATAGAATCATAGAATAGTACAGCACAGAAGGAGGCCATTCAGCCCATCAAGTCTGCACCAGCTCTTTTGAAGAGCAATGCAGTTAGTTCCATTCCCCCTCTTTCCCCATATCTCTGCAATTTTTTTCTCCAAGTATTTATCCAATTCCCTTTTGGAGGCTACTATTGAATCTGTACCCACCGCCCAATCAGGCAGTGCATTCCAAATCCTAACCACTCGTTGTATAAAAAAGTTTTTCCTCATGTCGCCTCTGGTTCTTTTGCTAATTACCTTAAATCAGTGCCCTCTGGTTATCAACCTTTCAGCCATTGAAAACAGTTTCTCTATCTAAACACCTCTATCAAATCTCCTCTTAGCCTTCTCTGCTCTAAGGAGGACAACCCTAGCTTCTCTAGTCTATCCACATAACTGTAATCCCTCATTCCTGGAACCATTCTAATAAATCTCAGTACCCTCTCCAAAGCCTTCATGTCTTTCCTAAAGTGTGATGCCCTTATGACAATGACGACAACTCTTCCAGCCAGAGAGGTGACTTTCAGGCCATAGGACCAACTCTGTAAATCTTAAAACTTAATGTTGGGGGGTCTCTCAGCGACAAAGTGTTTAATAGTTAGTAATATTGCTAAATCTTTAACAAATGGGAAAGGGGAGGGGAAAATAGAGGGAAGGTCGAGGTCGATCCAAGTCCAGGAATGAGTCTCAAAACAATAAATCCGATGTTTGCAGATATGGTAGAATGTCCTTGCCATGGAGAGAGTGCAGCGAAGATTCACCAGACTGATACCTGGTATGGCAGGAATGACGTATGAGGAGAGATTGGGTCGATTGGGCTTATATTCGCTAGAGTTTAGAAGAATGAGAGGGGATCTCATTGAAACTTATAAATTTCTAACAGGACTAGACAGACTAGATGCAGGAAGGATGTTCCAGATGGCGGAGGAGTCCAGAACCAGGGGTCACAGTCTAAGGATAAGGGGCAAGCCATTTAGGACAGAGATGAGGAGGAATTTCTTCACCCAGAGTGGTGAACCTGTGGAATTCTCTACCACAGAAGGCAGTTGAGGCCAATTCATTAAATATATTCAAGGAGGAGTTAGATATATTTTTTAAGGCTAAAGGGATCAAGGGGTATGGGGAGAAAGCAGGGACAGGTACTGAATTTGGATGATCAGCCATGATCTCATTAAATGGCAGAACAGGCTCGAGGGGCCGAATGGCCTACTCCTGCTCCTATCTTCTATGTATCTATGTAGGTCAACCTGGAAAGGCCCAAATAGCCAACCTGAAGGTCACTTGACTTCACAGAGTTGGGTCTGAGAGGGTGAGTTCCAAATTGTCTCCTAATTGGCCTAAGTTGGATTTATTTGCGTTTAATGCGCAAATGCTGTAAGGCAACAGTCATCTTATGCTTCAAGAATTTACAAAGGTGGAGATGAGGTGATAAAATGAGGTCAACTTGGAAAGACCCAAGATGCCCAAATGGCCATCCTATCACAGACCTTCCCTTTTTTGTTCTTTCATCCCCTCCCCCATTTCCCAGCCCCTAAACGTGCTTTAAAATCTGTTCCATTTACTGCTTTTTGCCAGTTCTGACGAAAGGTCTTTGACCTGAAACGTTAACTCTGTTTCTCTCTCCACGGATACTGCCTGGCCTGCTGAGTTTTTCCAGCGTTTTCTGTTGTTATTTAAGGTTCGATACAGGTTTAGCATAACCTCCCTACTTTTCAATTCTATCCCTCTAGAAATAAGCTTGGTTTGCATTTTTAATGGCCTTGCTAAACTGTGTCACAATTTTAGTGATTTGTGTATTTGTACTCCGAGATCCCTTTGTTCCTCTACTCCACCTAGACTCGCACCCTCCAAGTAATAAGTGACCTCCCTATTCTTCCTACCAAAATGTAATACCTCACAATTGTCTGTGTTGAACTTCATTTGCCAATTATTTGCCCATTCTGCAAGTTTATTAATGTCCTTTTGTAATTTGTTGCAGTCCTCCTCAGTATTGACTGTCCCCCCCCCCGCCAATTTGGTATCATCTGCAAATTTACAGCCTAGAAGGAGACCATTCGGCCCATCGTGCCTGTGCCGCCTCTTTGAAAGAGCTGTCTAATTAGTCCCACACCCCGGTCTTCCCCCCCCATAACCCTGCACATTTCTCCTTTTCAAGTATTTATCCAATTCCCTTTTGAAAGTTATTATTGAATCTGCTTCCACTGCCCTTTCAGGCAGCGCGTTCCAGATCACAACCACTCACTGAGTAAAAAACTGTTTCCTCATCTTCCCTTTGGTTCGATTTGCTTTTCTGCTCTCAGGAGAACAGTCCCAGTTTCTCCAGTCTCTCCACATAACTAAACTCCCTCATCCCTGGTACCATTCCAGTAAATCTCCTCTGCACCCTCTCCTAAAGTGTGGACACCATACTCCAGCTGAGGCCTAACCAGTGATTTATGAAGGTTTAGCCTATCTTCCTTGCTTTTATACTCTCTGCCTCAACTTATAAAGCTGAGGATCATGTATGCTTTTTTAACAGTATTAACAACTTGTCCTGCCACCTTCATAGATTTGTGTATGTAAACCCCCCAGCTCTCTGTTCCTAAAGGACATTAGTGAACCAGATGGGTTTTTATGACAAGCTTCGTGGTCACCATTACTAATACTAGCTTTCTATTCCAGATTTATTTAACTGAATTTAAATTCCCCAGTTGTCATGGTGGGCATTTGAACGCATGTCTGTGGTTTACTCATCCAGTAACATTACCACTATGCTACCGTTCCTTCTGCTACTAGCCGCCTCACTCTTAACTACCTTTCCGAGTTTCGTGTTGATGCAGAACATTCCCACAGGACATTAAATGGGTGGGGTAGGGTCCGTGATGGTTGGAGGTGATGGTGGCATTAGTGGGCTGGCTGAGCTGAGCGGCCTTTCCCATCTCTGTCCATCCTTATACTCAGGCGCAATAAAGTGACAACTGTTTCTCATTGCCTCAAATATAAAGAAAGAAAGAAATAACAGCAGAAAATGCTGGAAAAACTCAGCAGGCCAGGCAACATCCGTGGAGAGAAAATAGAGTCAACGTTTCAGGTCGAAACCCTTTGTCAAGACTGAAGAAGCACAGGAAATGAAATAGATTAAAAAGGCCAGTATGGGGGCTGGGAGAGAACAAAAGAGAAATGAAGAGACATTAAGCGGTATTCAAAACGAGACGAGATGGTGATAGGACTAGTGGAGACAAAAGACGGCTCGAGATTAGGTGTGAAATGTGCTGGCAGAATGGGAGACAGCTGCCATGTGGGAGAGAGAAAAAAAAGGCGGGGGGGGGGGGGGGAAAGGACCAAAACAAAGGTGTGGATAAAAAAATATAAGTAAAAATGTAATAGGGGCCGAGGTTATGATCTGAAATTGTTGAACTCAATATTGAGTCCGGAAGGCTGCAAAGTGCCTAATCGGAAGATGAGGTGCTGTTCCTCGAGTTTACGGTGAACTTCCGTGGAACAATGCAAGCGGCCGAGGACGGTGAGGTCCGAGTGGGAATGGGGCGCTGAATTAAAATGACAGGCGACCGGAAGCTCGGGGTCACCCTCAAGAAAGAAAGACTTGCATTGCTATAACACCTTTTATGACCACCGGATGTTCCAAAGCGTTTTACAGCCAATGAAGTACTTTTTGCAGTGTAGTCACTGTTGTAATGTAGGAAACACGGCAGCCAATTTGCACACAGCAAGCTCCCACAAACAGCAATGTGATAATGGCCAGCTAAGCTGTTTTTTAGCGACATTGATTGAGGGATAAATATTGGACAGAACACCGGGGATAACTCCCCTGCCCGTCTTCAGAATAGTGGCCATGGGATCTGTTATGTCCACCTGAAAGAGCAGACGGGGCCTCGACTCTACGTCTCATCCAAAAGACGGCACCTCCGACAGTGCAGCACTCCCTCAGCACTGCACTGGGAGTGTCAGGCTAGATTTTGTACTCAAGTCTCTGGAGTGGGACTTGAATGTACAACTTTCTGACTCCCAGGTGAGAGAGAGAGAGCGCTGCTCCCCACTGAAAGAGCAGACGGGGCCTCGGTTTAAAGTCTCATCCAAAAGACGGCACCTCTGACCATACAGCACTCCCTCAGTAGATTTATTGTGCTCAAGTCTCTGGAGCAGGAACTTGAACCCACAACCTTCATGACTCAAGCGTGCTACCCACTGAGCCACTGGCTGACACAAGGACAGAGTGATGGGAACCGAGTTACTGGTTTCCACTGTCAGGGGGTGGGAGCCAGTGGGGGTGGGGAGAATCCGGCAATCAGTATGCAATCAAATCCAAATTCAAATTGCTTTATTGGCATGATAAGGTACATCTTATGTTGCCAAAGCATCAAAATACATTTATGGTTGAACACATAAACGCAGTTCTATTCATACAGTGTATAAACAGGTATATCCCTGAGTGTATAAATATACATTCGCCTTGTTTATATATACTCTTTTCTTAGTTTACTGGTTGTCCCTCTGTTCATGGCAAGCTGTAACATAGTGTGCCGCCAGTGTTACACAGCTTCTCTCCTCCCCCAGTAGGAATGGGAGTTTTTGGTTGTCATTCAGATTTCTGAATTCAGGGCATATTTGTGAGAATTTTTGGTAGAAATTCTCCCTGATGCCCTGATATTTTCCACAGGCTGTGAGGAAGTGCATCTCTGTATCCACTACTCCCTGACTGCAGTGAGAGCATATCCTGTCTTCTCTTGGCAGCCTGGTCTGCCTGTGTCTGCCTTTTTCGATCGCGAGGCTATGTTCGCTAAGTCTGTACCTTGTCAAGGTTCTTCTCAGCTTGTTATCCTTTACCATGGTCAGGTAATCAGCTATGTTGTATTGTCTGTTTAGGGCCAAGTAGCAATTGAGTTTGCTTTGGGTTTTTGTTGTTTCTGCCCAATATGTCAGATATTTTTCCTTTTGCTTAGCGACGATTGTGTTGGGTCGAATTCTTTGTGTTGCCCTGTCACTGTCCTGGGGCTGGTTATTGTTAGTATTGTTAGTAGTTACTTCACTGAGTCCCAGGACTAGTTGACTGAGGGTATTCTTCTTTATGGTCAGCTCTTGGCATTTCAGGGCGTCGTAGTGATAGCATTGGGGGTTGCTCATTTGTAGGTGATTCCAAAATTTGGTGGCTCTTTTTTGGATAGTGATTATTAATGGATATTGGCCTAGTTCCGCCCTGCATGCATTGTTTACTGTTTTCCTTTGAGTCCGGAGGATACTTTTACAGAATTCTGCATGTAGGATCTCAATTGGGTGTTTGTCCCATTTTGCAAATTCTTGTTGTGTTAGCGGTCCCCATACCTCACTGCCATAGAGTGCAATTGGTTCAATTACTGATTTGAAAATTTTGAGCCAAATGCTAATTGGGATTTCTATTTGGATTGATTTTTTGATGGCATAGAAAGCCCTTCTTGCTTTCTCTTTCAGTTCATTCACAGCCAGTTTGAAGTTTCCCGTAGAACTGATTTTTAAGCCCAAGTATGTGTAGTTAGTGGATTGTTCAATCTTGGTTGTTCCTACTGTGAAATTTATTTTGGGTCCCTGATGTTTGGATCTTTGCTGGAACACCAGGACTTTGGTTTTTTTGGGATTTATTGTCAGGGCCCAAGTCTGGCAGTACGACTCCAGCAGGTCCAGGTTCTGCTGTAGACCCTCCTTAGTTGGTGACAGCAGAACCAGGTCGTCTGCATAGAGGAGGAATTTAACCTTGGCTTCATATAGGGTGAGGCCGGGTGCTGTAGATTGTTCAAGTAGTTTTGCCAATCCATTAATGTAAATATTAAAGAGTGTCGGTGAGATTGGCGAGCCCTGCGTCACCCCCCGCCCCTGTGGCAAGTATTTTGTTTGTTTGTCTCCAATTTTAACTGCACATTTGTTGTTTGTATACATTGATTTAATTACATCATATGTTTTCCCTCCTACCCCGCTTTCGATAAGTTTCAGGAATAAACCGTCATGCCAGATGGAGTCGAAAGCCTTCTGGAAATCTACAAAGCATGCGTAGATTTTGCTTTTGTTATGGTGAACGTGTTTGTCAATTAGGGTCTGTAGGGTGAAGATACGATCGGATGTTCTATAGTTTGGCAGGAATCCAATTTGGCTTTTACTCAAGACATTGTGCTCCTCAAGGAAGTTTATAAGTCTTTTGTTTATGATGCTACAGAATACCTTCCCCAGGTTACTGTTTACACAGGTGCCTCGATAGTTGTTTGGGTCGATTTTGTCCCCACTTTTGTATATGGGCGTTATGAGTCCTTTGTTCCAGATGTCAGGGAAATAACCGACACTCAGAACCAAGTTGAAGAGTTTTAGGATAGCCAGTTTCATTTTGTCGTCTGCGTGTTTAATCATCTCGTTTAGTATGCCGTCTGTCCCGCAAGCTTTTCCTGGTCGCAGGTCTTTGAGTTTTTCAAGAAGTTCTTTTTCTGTTATTATGGCGTCTAGCGGGTTTTGGTTATCTTTTATGGCCATTTCTAGCTTTTCCAGTTTTTTGCATATTTGGTGTTGCTCTGGTCTTAGTGTGTTTTTCTGGTATAATTTTTCAAAGTGGTTTACCCATGTGTCCCCATTTTGAATGGACAAATCGTCGCGTTGTTTTTTGTGTAGTGTTTTCAAGTTGTCCCAGAAACAATTGGAATCAATGGATTCCTCCATGGAGCTGAGTGTATTCTTAATATATTGCTCTTTTTTGGTTCTGAGTGTGTTTCTGTATTGTGTTAGTGTCTGACAATAAGTAAGGCGTAATTCCTCGTTTTCTGGATGTCTGTGTTTTTGGTTTGATATTTTTCTAAGTTTTTTCCTCATGTTATGGCAATCTGGGTCAAACCATTTTTCATAGTTTTTTGTTTTGGGTTTGTTCTTGCGAGCTTTCAAGTTTGCACTTGTTGCCAAATTATCAAAAATATTGTTTAGGTTAATAACTGCCCGGTTTACGCCTTCTTTATTGTGAGTGTATATGTTATCCAGAAAGGTGTCTAAGAGAGCTTGAGTTGATGCATTGCTAATTGTTTTCTGGTATTTTTCCGTGTCGTTTTTGGCCCATCTGTACGATTTTTTGGTGTTGTACAATTTACTGGGTTGTGTTTCTATGTTGTTTGTTTCTGTCTTTTTGAGATACATAGTAATTTGACTGTGATCTGACAGTGTTGTTTGTGGTTTGACTGTGAATGCTCTGAAAGAGGATGGGTCTAAGTCTGTAATCATATAGTCTACTGTGCTGCAGCCAAGAGGTGAGCAATAGGTCGATCTTCCTAGGAAGATCTTCTGTCACGCTGACTACTCATTCCAGTCAGCGACAAGGCTTGTTTCTGGCAAACCTCTCGTCCCGTGAGCTGATCGTTAACATTTACCAGCTTGAGAGGACAATATTTCTTGCATACTATGGGAGTTTGCTCATTTGCAGTGAATTAAAATGAGGCTCTTGTAAATGATCTTTAAAATCACAAATGGATTTGGGACATTGAGCTAGTTTGTGTTTGTTTTTTTAGTTGTAAGAACCAATTGTCAATTTTAAATGACTATTTTACTTTTTTTTTCCCGTCCCCCTCTGATAATAATTTGGCAACTTCCGAGAGGCGACAGGACAGGGAGAGTGAGAAATGAATAATAACATTGCACGCTGGGACAGGGGAAGGTGCGCTTTTGAGGTTCATTGTTGAAAGTAGAGTAGAGGGTCTCCCTCACGGAGTACCTGACACTGACACCGGGTGCCTGAAATAGGGAAACGCTCGATCCCCGAACATCCCTCACCTTGATAAGCGCAAGAATTCTCAAAATCAGAATTCAATCCTCTCGAGGCCCATTTTTGTTACCACACAGATACTTGGTTAATTGTCTGTGATTCATTTACAAGTCTGACTGCATGCTGGAACTGCAGTCCCAACCTAGCAGTGATGTTGAATATTCATTCCAACCTCAATTAACCTTCGAAGGATTTCTCAACCCTTGCGGATCAGATGATGAGACCCGTGAGTGATCTCGCCTGCAGATCGAGAGAGGAGACAAATTAAAGGAATAAGCAAGATTAATGAAGAACAAAGCCCGCCTAAAAATATTCAGATGGAGTTCGTGGCTTGGAGATGCAAGAGTTTCTTTTTCACTCTCTCTGCGCATCTGACATCTTTAAGGTCCCGGAGGGCAATTTGGGAGAAACAATATTCTCTAGTGTTTAGAAGAATGACAGGTGATCTCATTGAAACACACAAAATTCTTACAGGCCTTGACAGGGTAGGTGCAGGGTAGATGTTACCCCTGGCTGGGGAGTCTAGAACCAGGGGTCACAGTCTCAGAATAAGGGGTCGGCCATTTAGGACTGAGATGAGGAGAAATTTCTTCACTCAGAGGGTGGCGAATTTTTGGAATTCTCAGTCGTTGAGAGGCTGAGATCAATAGATTTTTGAATATTTAGGGAATCAAGGGATATGGGGATAGTGCAGGAAAGTGGAGTTGAGGTAGAAGATCAGCCATGATCTTATTGAATGGTGGAGCAGGCTCGAGGGGCCAAAGGATGCTGAGAGGCTGTTTCCCCTCATGGGGGAATCTAGAACTAGGGGGCCATAATTTCAGAATAAGGGGGCACCCTTTTAAATCAGAAATGAGGAGGAATTTCTTCTCTCAGAGGGTCGTGAATCTTTGGAATTCTCTTCCCCAGAGAGCTGTGGAGGCTGGGTCACTGAATATATTTAAGGTGGAGATAGACAGATTTTTGAAAGGTAAGGGAGTCAAGGGTTATGGGGAGCGGGCAGGGAAGTGGAGTTGAGGCCAAGATCAGATCAGCCATGATCTTATTGAATGGCGGAGCAAGCTCGAGGGGCCGAATGGCCGACTCCTGCTCCTATGTTCTTATGTTCTTAAATGGCCGACTCCTGCTCCTATTTCCAAAGATACCATGACTGTACTCAGTTGAATATTTGAATTGCTTTACTCAAAGCTAACCTTCCTTGTGAATGAGAGGCTTACAAAAAGTTTCACCTCATCCTCTTCGTAAGGCTCTCAGGGGGAAAAATTCAGTTGGTTGCGCCTCCCGTTAGCACCTTAAGAGGGCGCTAAGTGGGGCGCAAACGAACTAGCGCCTGGGCGTGGCACTGCCCACGCCTCCCGCAAAATTCAGCGGGAGGTTAGTGGTGGCGCTAACCGGTAGTGCTGCGCTGCTGGCGATGACGTCATTGGTGTGCGCAGCGCCCCGCTCATGCCCCGGCCGCGATCTTCGGGAGCGCCCCCTGATTTACCGCCGGACGCTATGTCCGACAGGGTCAGGGGGGGTGTACCTGCAGCTGGGGAGTCGCAATTTAAAGGCGAGGTGTGGGGCGGCCATTTTTGTTGCTGGCTGCCTGCCAGCACCTGCCTGCGATCCTGTCCCCGGCCTCCTGAACCCCCCCCCCCCACGGAGTGCCGGCTGCGCTCCAAGCGCCTGGCACTTCTCTTGGGTGCCGGGCTCTTTTGCCTGCACTCCCGATCCCCGGGGGCCCAGCTGGGCCCAAGGTTGCACTGCACAAGGCCCCTCCCCTTTAAGAAGGGGAGGAAGGCCTGCAATACCGCTGCGGCACGTACCACCACGACATTCACTCGCAGTGCCCCAAGAGGGAGGCGGGGCGCTTCCAGTAGCGCCCCGCCTCCCTCTTGGGGTGCAACCACTGAATTTCCGGCGCGGGGGCGCTAATTTTTCTGCCAAAATTAGCACCTCAATTGGGGCGCTACTCAATTTTTAGCCCTCAGTTTATAAAGTGTCAGTCGTGGCTCAGGGGTCACACTCTCGTCTCATGTTAGACACTGGCAATCTCCTGAGGAGCCGTTGTGGTTTTTTCTTCCTGCTTAGATTTAAGTCAATGCTGTAAATCAAAGCCACTAGTTTGTCTTTCTTTCCTTCAGACTCTGAGATCTTTCACTTAGAAATTCAGTTTACAAAGGCTGTGACTTCATCCATCTGCATAACACCATCCTCTTATTCCCTCCTAGCTGCAGGTAGCTGTGGCTCAGTTGGTAACCCACTTGTCTCTGAGTCAGTTAATGGTTGTGGGTTCAAGTCCCATTCCACTGTGACTTCAGCATGAAATCTAACCTAATGCCTCAGATGAGACATTAAACTGAGGCTGTGTTCCCCCCTTTTCAGGTGGACTTTGTAATGTATATGCCTTTAAGGGGGGAACTATGTTTTACAGCTCATGTATACTGCAGTACCGGCAGTGACCACACCTGTATATAGCACTGAGTAGTAATCTGTACAGATCAGTTGCAGTGTGAGCCACGTTGAGTAAACACCTGTTGTACCATTCTCCTGCAGTCTGTGTCTTATTATACACGGACGCAACATTGGCGACGAGGCAGGTTCAAACCTACCTGCAACTCTGCATCACCTCCCGGGGATTCGTTCCTGGAGATCAGTGGATTGGATGTCAAGGCCAGAGACTCGGGCGTCGATCACGGGCAACCGCCCAGTCATCCAGCAGAGACTCGAGAATTGCGGGGGAGGCTGTCGAGGGCCAGGCTTGGCTTTTCAGTCGAGGTGGTCCAGCGAAACGGGCTGGCAACAGGTAGTGCGCAGACCCTTCCCAGACAGCGGCGGGCTAGAGCCCGACCGAGCGGCACAGCAAAAGGCCCAGCAGCGTCGACGGGGGAGAGAGAGGGCAGAGCGCACAGGGCGCAGCCGGTGTTCAGGGGCCGAGCAGCATCGAAGAGAGGGAGAGAGAGACGCGCAGAAACTCGCGAGGCGCCGCCATTGCCACGAGGACCGCCGAGAGCGGCGTTGGCAGCAGCGGGGGAGGAAGGAAAGCGCGGGAGACGCCATTTTAAGCCATTGGGAGACGCCATTTTAAACCACACCCAAAATGCCGAAGAGTGGCAGTATCACCGCATTTGACAATGAAGTCAAAGATTGGACTACATATGGCGAACGAATAGAGGTGTACTGCAAGGCAAATGAGGTGTCAGATGACAAGAAAGCGTCAGTATTGTTAAATTTAATGGGTGCAAAGACATATGGTTTATTACGAAATCTAGTAACCCCAACGAAGCCAATGGAAAAGAGTTTTGAAGACATAGTAACGATACTAAAGGAACATTTAAACCCCACACTGCTGCTGATAGCAGAAAGATTCAAGTTTCACAAACGGAACCAGCATAAGGATGAAAGCAATGCTGATTATTTAACAGAACTGCGCAAACTATCAAAACACTGCCAGTTTGGAGCGGGACTGGCAGATACCTTAAGGGACAAGTTTGTGTGTGGGCTTCAAAGTGAAGGAAACCAGAAACGGCTTTTATCTGAAAAGGACCTTACGCTGGAAAAGGCTTTCAGCATTGCGGTATCATATGAAGCAGCAGCACGGGGCGCTGCAGAGATACAACAGAGACCGCAAGAATATGGCACAAACGAAATGTCATATGGAACAGAGAAGTGCTATCGCTGCGGCAGAACAACACACGACCAGAATGATTGCTGGTTCAAAGACAAAGTGTGCAGACAGTGTGGAAAAGTAGGACACATAGCACGAGTCTGCAGGTCGGGAAAGAAAACCAGCAATAAGAAACCTACCAAAGGAAAGTACAAGAAGGTACATAAGATGACGGAAAATAGTTCAGACGAACAAAAGAGTGATAACGACTCCGAAAGCAAGGAACTGTGTTGTGTGAAACTACATAATGTGATCACAACGGAGGATCACCGAACCATTTGGGTCACTCTCAAGTTAGCAGGAGTCCAGGTAAAGATGGAATTGGACACAGGATCAGCCCTAACAGTCATAAACCGACGGGACTACGAGCGGCTATTCTCACACATACCCTTGAGAGACACAAAAATTATTTTGAAGACATACACGGGGCAAAAAGTCTACCCCAAAGGAAAATTAAGGGTGACCATTATATATAACGGTAAGGAAACACCAAAACTAGACCTGTATGTATTGCAAGATGGAGGACCACCATTACTGGGACATGAATGGATCCGGAAAATACAACTGGATTGGCATTCCATACAGGCACTGACTGTGGCTGACAAAAAGGATGACGACGTCACACCTGGGCGACTGTCAAAGATCCTAACTGACGCGAAAGAAGTGTTCCAGCAAGGACTCGGAACACTAAAAGGCATGACAGCGACGATTAAAATTGAAGAAAACGCAAGCCCAAAATTTTTTAAGGCCAGACCGGTACCTTATGCGATCCGCCCAGCCGTCGAAGCAGAGCTGGAGAGTCTGGAACGTTCAGGAGTACTGTCCAAGGTAGACTGGAGTGAGTGGGCTACACCCATCGTCCCTGTGATGAAAAAGTCATTAAGCAGCACGCCTGGGGAACCAAGGAAGGTTTGCATTTGTGGGGACTTTAAGGTAACAGTGAACCCGATCCTTCACACCGTACAATATCCACTTCCGCGGATTGAAGATATTTTCGCCTCGCTATCTGGAGGGAAACGCTTCACTAAGATTGATCTGGCCCAGGCGTATCTGCAAATGGAGGTAGAAGAAGCATCAAAAAAATACCTCACAATCAACACCCATAAAGGTCTCTACCAATACAACCGGCTGGTATTCGGGGTAGCATCAGCTCCGGCTATTTGGCAGAGGGCAATGGAACAAGTCCTGCAAGGGATCCCAGGGACCCAGTGTTATTTGGACGACATCCTGGTCACGGGCGAAAATGACAGTGATCACCTTGCCAACCTGGAGCAGGTGCTCACTAGATTGCAGGAATATGGGCTCCGAGCTAACCGCCCCAAATGCGAGTTTTTTAGAAAACAGATCTCGTATTGTGGCCACGTTATCGATAAAGAGGGTTTACATAAGTCCCCAGAGAAGATTGAGGCAGTAGTCAAGGCTCCAGCACCGGAAAATGTGTCACAACTGAGGTCGTTCCTCGGGCTGGTAAACTACTACCATAAGTTCTTGCCAAATTTGTCTACAATACTACACCCACTGAACACCCTACTGCAAACTGGGGTGCCATGGAAGTGGAGTGACGAATGTAGACGAGCTTTCCAGAAGAGCAAAACACTAATCACATCGAAAGAGGTATTGGCCCATTACAACCCGGCATTACCAATTCGGTTGGCATGTGATACGTCACCCTACGGCATTGGAGCGGTGCTGTCGCACAAATTCTCGGACGGCTCAGAGAGGCCAATAGCCTTTGCGTCACGATCACTAACCTCAGCCGAGCGTAACTACGCCCAGATTGACAGGGAGGCCCTCAGCCTAGTGTGGGGAGTGAAAAAGTTCAATCACTATCTGCACGGGCAGAAATTCACCTTGCTGACTGATCACCAGCCTCTTGTCTCCATTTTTAATCCGAAGAAGGGTGTTCCGGTGATGACTGCGCAATGACTACAAAGATGGTCACTTTTTCTAGGGGCGCACCACTATGAGATTGAATATAAGGGAACGAAACAGCATGGAAATGCTGATGGGCTATCACGCCTGCCACTGCCTACTGCGGAGGAAGCACCAGCAGTGGATCCTGTCGAAATATTCCATTCGACTATAGTTGAATACCTACCGGTAACTAACGCTTGTATCGAAAAGGAAACCCGAAATGACCCGACACTGTCTCGGGTATATGATTTGACGGTGAAGGGATGGCCAGCACATGGCGACTCACTGTTGCCAGCATTCTCGACAAGGAGAGAACAGCTGTCAGTGTGCCGGGGGACCTTGATGTGTGGATCCCGAGTGGTAATTCCACCCAAGTTAAGGGATAGAGTGCTCAATGAGCTTCATGAGGGTCATCTGGGAGGAGTAAAAATGAAAAGCCTAGCCAGGGCTTATGTGTGGTGGCCGGGAATCGATAAACAAATCGAGGACCTGACCAAGAGCTGCTCAGGATGCCAGAAAGTCCAAAATGCACCACCACAGGCCCCTCTACATCCATGGGAGTGGCCCTCATCTCCATGGCAACGGGTGCATATTGATTTTGCTGGTCCATTCATGGACTCAATGTTTTTAATAGCCGTGGATGCGCACTCGAAATGGCCTGAGGTCATCAAAATGTCCTCCACCACCACGGAGAAAACTATTGCAGTCCTACGGACCATTTTTGCCAGGAATGGCTTGCCAGAACAGATTTGCTCTGACAATGGACCACAGTTTGTGTCCGAAGAGTTCCAGAGGTTCTTGAAAAAGAATGGGGTAAGGCATTACACATCCGCCCCGTATCATCCAGCCACAAATGGATTGGCTGAGAGGTTCGTACAAACCTTTAAGAAGGCAATAAAGGCTATGTACAATGACAACATTCCGCTGCAGCACAAGGTGGACAATTTCCTGTTCGCCTACCGGAATGCGACACATGCAGTCACCAACCAGGCCCCAGCCATGATGTTCTTTAACCGAAGGTTAAGATCTCGCCTGGATTTGCTCAGACCAAACATACGAAGAGATGTTGAGAGTAAGCAATTCCAGCACATCCATGAGAAGCCAACAAGGGGCTTCAATGTAGGGCAACCAGTCTTGGCCCGCGACTACCGAACAGAAAAATGGCAGCCAGGAACGATAAGCACACTACAGGGCCCACTAATGTACACAGTGGACGTTGGGGAAAGCATCGTGAGACGCCATGCTGACCAGATCCTAGAGTCACAGGAACAAGTCAACCCCATGCCTCGCCCATACGTACCTGGTGATGAACCCGATGTACAGGTCGCATCTACTCCAGAAACAGTAGCATCGGAAGCTGATGAACCAACCGACGACAGGGGCCAGAATTGCCTCCGCACCAAGAGCAAGACACTCGGGAAAGGCGCTATCCAGAAAGGATCAGGAAGCCTCCCCAAAGACTGAATATATAAATAGACTATTTTCAGCTAATGTTGCATGTTAAAAGTGTTAATTTTAATTAGTTTGATATTTAATTGTTAAATGAGTGTTATGGTACTGTTAATCTAAAAGGGGAGGAATTGTAATGTATATGCCTTTAAGGGGGGAACTATGTTTTACAACTCATGTATACTGTAGTACCGGCAGTGACCACACCTGTATATAGCACTGAGTAGTAATCTGTACAGATCAGTTGCAGTGTGAGCCACGTTGAGTAAACACCTGTTGTACCGTTCTCCGCAGTCTGTGTCTTATTATACACGGACGCAACAGACTTAAAAAGATCCCACAGTCGCCATATTATAAAAAGGATATAGAGGCACTGTAGAGGGAGCAGAGAAGATTTGCAAGGATGATACCAGAAATGTGAGGGTATATATATCAGGAAAGATTGAACAGGCCGGGTCTCTTTTCTTTTGAAAAGGAAGGCTGAGGGGTGACCTAATAGAGGTCTTTAAAATTATGAAAGGTTTGATAGAGTGGATAGAGAGAGAGTGCTTCCACTTTGGGGAAGAGCATAACTAGAGGCCATCAATATAAGATAGTCAATAGGGAATTCAGAAGAAACTTCTTTACCCAGAGAGTGGTGAGAATGTGGAACTCGCTACCACAGGGAGTCATTGAGGCGAATAGTATAGATACATTTAAGGGGAGGCTAGACAAGCATATGAGGGAGGAGGGAATAGAGGGTTACGCTGATAGAGTTAGATGAGGAAAGACGGGAGGAGGCTCGAGTGGAGCATAAACACCGGCATGGACTGGGTGGGCCGAATGGCCTGTTTCTCTGCCATATATATCCTATGTAATCCTATGTAATGTAATGTACTACTTCAAAGAAGAGCAGGGAAGTTCTCCCTGATGTTCTGGCCAATATTTAACCCTGAACCAACACCTAAAACCAGAAATTCGGGTCTCCACGGGTGAGTACGCATGGGGTACTCACCAGTAGGCCCAATGGAAGTGCCGGTTTCCTGCATGCACTGCGCATGCGCGGGAAACCGGCACTTTCGTTCCCCTGAACGAAGAGGTTCAGAGGTCGAACGCGTGCGCAGGAGAGGCTGCGCGTGTGCATCGAACTTCGTTTTTTTTTGCAGGTTTTCCCGGGAGGGTAAGTCTCCAGAAGTTAGGCATGTAAAAAGCAGGTGTAAGGCCTGCTTTTTACAAGGTAAGTGGTGAATTAATTAAAATTAAAACATTTTTTCCACAGGTTTATTATTTTTAAATACTTTAAAGCAAGGTAAGTTTATTTTTATCCCCGTTAGAATATAAAATTATTTTTTTCAAAAATTTAAATTATTGTTTAAAATAGTTATTTCATGTAATTTATAGTTTATTTAAAAAATGTGATGTTTTTTAAAAATGTATTTGAAGATTTAGTGCTGTTTTGGGCCGTAGTATTCATAAGCTTTGACAGGTCTTCCTGTCAATCTTATGAATGGAGCATTCCCTGCTCCGATTGGCTCCCCATGGCCCACGTGATCCCAGGGGACGCATCGAACTAACTGCGCCCCTGGGATATGCAAGCACTGCGCACCGGCAGTTGGACCAGGCTCCAGATTGGAATTCCACGGGGGCCCACAGCTCAGCGGTCGGCGCGCAAGGTAAGCGCAGGTCGGGGGCTTGCACCCGCGGGAAGACCCCGACCCGAATTTCTGGGCCAATACTTGGTCATTGCTGTTCGTGTGACCTTGCTGTACACAAATTGGCTGCCTCATTTCCTACATTACAATCGTGGCTACACTTCAAAAGTCCTTCATTTGCTGTAAACTGCTTTGGGACAGCCTGAGATCAGGAATGGCGCTTTACAAATGCAGCGAATAAATATTATTTCAGTTATGTCAGCATTGGCTCATTTGGGAGCACTCACACCTGTAAATCTCAACGTTGTGAGTTCAAGGCCCACTCCAAGATTGACCGTACTCCAAGGTGTGCTCGAATATCCGAAATATTGAGATGCAAAAATGAGGCCCGTCTGCTTTTAGAGGTAGGTGTTAAAATCTGCTGTGGTTGATTTTTGAAGAATAATGCCTTCACTACTTCTTCAATTGACAATGAATGTACTGGTTATTTATTCATAGATTTGTGGGACCCATAAAAACTGATAAATAAATGACCAGTTAATTTAATTTGTTGATCAGCGGCCAGGTGTGTCTGCACTTCGAAAGTCGTTCAATTTATGCAAAGTGCTTTGAGGCATTTCTGTCTGACATGAATCTTGGCTTTGTAAATAGGGGCATTAAATACAAAAACAAGAAAGTTATGCTAAACCTTTACAAATCACTGGTTAGGCCTCAGCTGGAGTATTGTGTCCAATTCTGGGCACCGTACTTTAGGAAGCATGTCAAGGGCCTGGAGAGGGTACAGAGGAGGCTCACCAGGATGATACCAGGGATGAGGGACTTCAGTTATGTGGAGAGTTTGGAGAAGCTGGGCTTGTTCTCCTCTGAGCAGAGAAGGTTTAAGGGAGACCTGATAGAGGTGTTCAAAATTATGAGGGGCTTCGATAGAGCAAGTAGGGAGAAACTGTTTCCTCTGGCAAGTGGGTCGGTAACCGGAGGCCATAGCTTTCAAATAATTGGCAAAAGAACTAGCAGGGAAATGAGGAGGGTTGTTAAGATGTGGAACGCACTACCTGAAAGGGTGGTGGAATCAGATTCCATTGGAACTTACAAAAGGCAATGGGACATGTATTGAAGAGGACTAATTTGCAGGGTTATAGGGAGCGAGCTGGGATGTGCGGTATAATTGGGCTGCTCTTTCAAAGAGCCAACAAAGGCACAACAGGCTGAATGGGGCCCCTTCTGTGCAGTTAGATTCTATAGGCCCCGATTTTAACTCCAGGTGGCTTCCCCGCTCAGGCCCGAGTTAAAATGACAGTCGGGCCTCAATGTTGTCATCGGGCCGCAGCATGCATATGTAACCTCGGCCCCTATTATATTTTGAGATATTTTTTATCCACACCTTTGGTTTGTGCCTTTTCCTCTCTCCCACATGGCAGCTGTCTCTCACTCTGCCAGCTCATTTCACACTTGATCTACAGTCATCTTTTGTCTCTTTACATGTCCTATTACCATCTTGTCTCGTCTTGAATATCTCTTAATGTCTCTTCACCTCCCAGACCTTCCCCTTTGTTCTTTCATCCCCTCCCCCATTTCCCAGCCCCCAAACTGGCCTTTTAATCTGTTTCATTTCCTGCTTTTTTTTTCTCAGTTCTGAAGAAGGGTTTCGACCTGAAATGTTGACTCTGTTTCTCTCCGCACGGATGTTGCCTGGCCTGCTGAGTTTTTCCAGCGTTTTCTGTTGTTATAAAGAAGGACCCTGTTGGCTCTGGGCGCGTGGTCCTTGCCGCCTGCTCAGCAGAGCAGGTTAAATTTGCAGATGTTGCGATCATGGCGGCTTTCAGACGGGTAAGAGCCCGGGGCGATTTTTAACCGCCCACCCGGCAGGTTTCTGCTGAGCGAGTCGGGTTAAAATCGTCCGATGCTTTGCTTTGTATATCACCCATCTGCAGTTATAACACTTTTTTGTTCTGTTTAATATCCCGCATTCAAATCTTCTTCTCAGGCAGTCCCTCGGAACTGAGGATGACTTGCTTCCACATTAAAAATGAGCTTGCAGCTGACTGATTAGTCCAATGCGGGACCTACAGTCTCTGTCACAGGTGGGGCAGACGGTGGTTGAAGGGGCGGGTGGGTGGGGTGCTTGGGTTGACGTGCGCTCCTTGCGCTGCTTGCGCTTGGCTTCCGCTTGCTCCTGGCGAAGAGACTCGAAGTGTTCGGCGCCTTCCCGGATGCTTCTCCTCCACTTTGTGCGGTCTTGGGCCAGGGATTCCCAGGTGTCGGTGGGGGATGTTGCACTTTTTCAAGGAGGCTTTGAGGGTGTCCTTGAAGCGTTTCCTCTGCCCACCTGGGGTTCTCTTGCCGTGCCGGAGCTCCGAGTAGAACGCTTGTTTTGGGAGTCTCGTATTGGGCATGCGGACAATGTGACCCGTCCATCGGAGCTGATTGAGCGTGGTCAAAGCATGGATGCTGGGGATGCTGGCCTGAGAAGGACACTGACGTTGGTGCGCCTATCCTGCCAATGGATTTGCAGGATCTTGCGGAGGCAGCGTTGGTGGTACCTCTCCAGTGCTTTGAGGTGCCAGCTGTACATGGTCCATGTACAGCAGGCACCTCACCGCATTCAAATAAGGCTCTCTGCTGTACACCGTACTCATTAACGCTCACTGTTACACTACCCACTCTAATTAATGTCTCTCTGTTATAGCACTCTGGCCTAGAAATTCAATCAGGCCGGAAAACGGGCAGGGGCACCGCCCAACGCTACTTGCCTGCGTCTCTTCTAAGTGCTGGAGGCAGCACGTAAAATTTATGCTGCCTGCTCATTGACACGGTTGCAGCGCTGATCTCAGTGCTAAGCGCGCTGCTGATTGGCTTAGCGCTGAACGGGGGCCCAATATCGGGTGCAGTCTACTGGCCAATAAAACTTGGCCTCGGCTCTCTCCACTACTTAAAGGGGAGGTGCTTTGTTGCAGCAGCGCCTCATTGTCAGGTGAAAGCAAGGCATGGCGCAGCAGCCGAGAGAAAGGCGGCACTGGAGGCCAAGGTCCTGGGGGGGCGGTGGGGTGGGGCGGGGGCAATGATGATGTGATGTCCTTTACCCGCACGGCGGCAAGCGGCCTTCAAGGTTAATTGGCAGAAGGAATGGGAGGAGATAGTTCAATCCGTCACTGCGATGAGTGTTGTCCCCAGGACCGGGATCCCCTGCCACAAAATGTTTAATGACCTCACATGGCTGGTCAAGGTGAGTGAAGGCCTCAGCAAATTCCATATCCCACCATTTGCACCACAAGGCTCACACACTGCCCAATGCACCACACCCCCATCACTCACCTACCAACAATCTCTAGCTAGCACCGCTCATACCTCACAATCATAGCTTCGCTTCACCCTCACACACTTGCCACTGCTGCAACACTCCCACCCACATCTCACACCTGGCACACACTGCCAACTATTCAACTTATGGTAGGCACATCACCCAAACACATTGCACCACACTCTCAAACACACTTCCTTTTCTCTTGCAGGCCAAGGTGGCTCATGCCTGCAGACAGCAGAAGCCGATGGGACGCGGCCAAGCAAGGGTTGACAACCTAACTGACCTGGAGGATGCAATGTTCGACTTAATTGGAGGGGCTGTGACAGAGTCCGTGGCGAGCGGAGAAGTGGAAAGCATTGCTGATGAGGACGCCCTGCTCATACCTTGTCCTTCTCACATCCCACTTTCCCCCTCACCCCACAATCTCTTCTCACTTACTAGCTGCTGATGGTGCATGTATGGATATCTTGCTTTCCCCCTTCCCCTCACCACAACCCGACCCTTGCGCCTTTCTGATTTCAGATATACAAGAACTGCAACCTGGCCAACCTGCCCCTGAAGTTGTGGAGGAGAGTGATGGAGGAGAAGAAGTCGTCGCATCCGACACTCGCAGACACCAGCTCAGAAAATGGCACTGCGCGAACTTTAGCGGGTAGTATAGAGGCGGGATGTGCACGTGGTGAGTCACCGGGCATGAGTGGGAAAGGGCATCTTGGGTCCCAGCTACCTGGAGGGTGAGTTTGTGCACGAGTTCTGCTCCACAGGACTCAGATGGTGACCTCGATGGGGTGGCCTTCAGAAGTAGGGTGATGGGCCTGCACACGGAAATGCTTGGTGCAATGGCAAGCCTGCTAGAGAGCATCTTGCCAGTGTCAAGGAGCGTGGAGGAGTCTGGCTCCAACATTGCATGGGGGTTTTATGCAGATCTTGGAGCCCATGATTTCTAGGATGGAAATGATGGGCAACTCCATGAGAGACCTTGTGGACCCCAAGATGATGCTGGATGTGATGGCTGATCTCGCAGCTTCCATTGCAGCACAGGCGGAAGCGAGCCAACATCTCAGTGCTGCAGTGGAAGTGCAGACTGCTCTCCTGCAGTCTCAGTTTGCTGCCACGCAAGATCAGACTGCTGCCATCGTGGCTGAGTTTACGAGTGTCGAAAGGTGCTTGCAAGGTGTCGCTGCAGTCCAGCAATCTGTGTTCCAACAGATTGCTAGGAATGCTGAAGCACCGCCCCGGTGGAGTGGCAGTGACTCCGTAGAGCAAGAACCTTCTGTCCTCTCTCAGGGTGACAGCATTCCTACTCCCACCACTGCCGCTCCGCCAGTGCCCTTGCTGCTGCCTGTCAGCCAGCCAGCCCAGACTGCTGCCGCCCATGCCCAGATGATGCAGTTTGCAGATGGGCCTTCTAGGTCCAGAGCTGCTCAAGGTCATTCTGCAAGGCCATCTGTAGCCTCCCACACTGAAAGTCAGCAGCCTTCCACCAGCTGTGCTGCATCCACTGGGGGAGCACTTCGTAGGAGCACTAGAATAGGAAAAAGCATACGAAAGACAGACAGTAAGAAAATGCGCAAGGGTGATTAATTTATGAATTATGTTTAGAATGTGTGTTTTGTGGTGGCTCTTATTTCACCTTTGTGCCCAGGAGGACACTGTGATGTTCTGTGACAGAGGAACATAGAAACATAGGCACATAGGAACAGGAGGAGGTCATTCAGCCCCTCGAGCCTCAATGAGATCATGGCTGATCTATGACCTAACTCCATATACCCGCCTTTAGCCCATATCCCTTAATACCTTTGGTTAACAGAACGTTATCAATCTCAGATTTAAAATTAACAATTGATCTAGCATCAGTTGCTGTTTGCAGAAGAGAGTTCCAAACTTCTACCACCCTTTGTGTGTAGAAGTGTTTCCTAATTTCACTCCTGAAAGGTCTGGCTCTGATTTTTAGACTATGTCCCCTGGTCCTAGACTCCCCAACCAACAGAAATAGTTTCTCTCTATCTACCCTCTCTGTTCCCCTTAATATCCTGAAAACTTCGATCAGATCACCCCTTAACCTTCTAAATTCTAGGGAATATAACCCTAGTTTGTGTAATCTCTCCTCGTAACTTAACCCTCGAAGTCCGGGTATCATTCTGGTAAACCTACGCTGCACTCCCTCCAAGGCCAATATATCCTTCCTAAGGTGTGGTGCCCAGAACTGCTCACAGTGCTCCAGGTGTGGTCTAACCAGGGTTTTGTACAGCTGCAGCATAACTTCTACCCCCTTGTATTCTAGTCCTCTCGATATAAAGGCCAGCATTCCATTAGCCTTTTTGATTATTTTCTGTACCTGTCCATGACATTTTAATGAACTATGTACCTGGACCCCCCGAGTCTCTTTGGACCTCCACTGTTTTTAGCCTTTCACCATTTAGAAAGTACCCTGTTCTATCCTTTTTAGGTCCAAAGTGGATGGCCTCACATTTGCTTATATTGAAATCCATTTGCCAGATTTTTGCCCATTCACTTAATCTATCGATATCCCTTTGTAATTTTATCCTTTCATCTGCACTGCCTACAATGCTGCCTATCTTTGTGTCCTCGGCAAAGAGGGATGGTATGGTTGGGAAGTGGCAAGTAACGTGGATCTGGGAGCAACTGAAACCAGAGTCTGGTGAGGGGCTCACGGAGAGCCCATCTGGAACAGTAATGTGATGCCTGCCTCCTCCTCTTTCTTCTCCTCCTCCTTCTCTTCCTCCTCCTCTTCCTCCTCCACCTCCTTCTCTTCCTCTTTCTCTTCCTCCTCCTTCTGAGGTGGTCCCGGAACCCCTGGTGGCAAGGGCTGTGCCTTCATGATGGCCAAGTTGTGGAGCATGCAGCAGACCACCACGAATTGGACACCCGCTCTGGCGAGTACCGGAGGGCTCCTCCCGAGCGGTCAAGGCTGCGGAGCCGTTGCTTGAGCACGCCGATGGTCTGCTCAATGACATTCCTCGTGGCAGCTTGGCTGTCATTATATGGGTGGGGTTGCAGAGGGGAGTCATCAGTCAGATGCAGAGCGGATACCCCATGTCTGCGAGCAGCCACCCTCGGGTTTGATGTGGTGGCTGGAAGATTGCTGGCACACCGGACTGGCGCAGTATGAAGGCATCATGACTGCTGCCAGGATAGCGGGCATTTACCATCATGGTGTGTTGGGCATGGTCACACAACAACTGCACATTAAGTGAGTGGTAGCCTTTGTGCTTACGGAACATCTCAGGATTGTTATGCGGTGCCTGCAGAGCCACGTGTGTGCAGTCAATGGCACTCTGCACCATGAGGAAGCCAGCTATCCTGGCAAAGCCACATGCGTGCTTGTCCTGCTTCCCTCTGTTCAGAGAGAAGACAATGAAGTCCCTTCTCCTGGAGTCCAGAGCCTCTGTGACCTCCCAGATGCAGCGATGGATGACAAACTGGGAGATGTTAGCTATGTCGCCTGCTGCAGACTGGAAGGATGCGGTGGTGAAAAAATTGAGGACCATGGAGACCTCGAAGGCCATGGAGACCTTGAGGGCCATGGAGACCTTGAGGGCCATGGAGACCTTGAGGGCCACGGTGACCTTGAGGGTCACGGAGACCTTGAGGGCCATTGGCAGCACCGTCGTCGCCCAGCTCTGAGGCTGCAGGTCTGGTTCCAAGAGGTGGCCGAGTTCTGTGGCCACCTCCTTGGTGAAATGGAGCCTCCTAACACACTGCTCCTGGCTTAAGTGCAGGTAGGAGAAGTGCTTTCGGAAGACCCGAGGTGGGTAAGGCCTCCTGTTGATAGCCCTCCTGCCCCACCTCCTCCTCCCTGTGCGAGCATCTTGTTCCCTTTCTCACTGCCTCCGCTCCATCTCCCTGTCATACTCGAGCACAAGTGGGACTGCAAGTGGAGCCCTCATGACTGTGAGCAAGGGGTGTGAGCAGAACCCTTTAAATGACAAACAAGGCGTTCTCCACTTGCAGCAACACTCCCTGTCACATCAACAACTTTAAATAATTTTAGAAAGCTCCAAACAGTTGCACAAACCTAGGCAGAGCCAGTAGAAGTGTAAAAGCAGGTCAGCTGCAAGTTGTTGACGATCCCTTTAAATAGCGCTGCTGAGGGGTGCTTCCTGCTGCTGAACGCTTGGTCATCTGGTCGTGATTAGGAGAGAGCGTTAAAAGGAACAGCGACGTCCAAAATGGCAGATCCTGCGTCAAATCAGCGTTGCACACTCATTGAAGCCATGATCTGTCTCATCTAAATATTTGGAGCGAGCGCTGGCAACGGCAGTGTTAACGACCTCTCCAAAATGGTGGCCACTGCGGGACCCGCCAGAAGCAGGCGGAAGCAATCAGCTGCCATTTTTTCATGCTAAGCCCCCGAATTTCACAGCCCACCCTCAGTGTAAGGATCCCAGTTGAAGAACTGCCTGTTACATTTCCACTATAAATGAGAGGCTGTTTTGGTAACATCTGGACCCTGTACAGCTGTGCAATGCTATTTTAGCCTGTGAGTATAATCTTTCATGGCATATGTTTTATTCTCTTCCAAACAGATGTGCAAAAATATCCAAGTAGCTGAATAAGCAGATAACGGAAGCAAAGAAAGAGAATTATGTGATCATCTATTGCAAATAACATTGTAAAATGCATGGTGTGTTAGCCGTGGCTCAGTGGGTAGCGCTCTCTCTCACCTGGGAGTCAGAAAGTTGTACGTTCAAGTCCCACTCCAGAGACTTGAGTACAAAATCTAGGCAGACACTCCAGTGCAGTGCTGAGGGAGTGCTGCACTGTCGGAGTGTGCTGTCTTTCGGATGAGACGTTAAACCGAGGCCCCGTTTGCTCACTCAAGTGGACATAAAAGATCCCATGGCACTATTTTGAAGAAGAACAGGGGAATTCTCCCTGGTGTCCTGGCCAAAATGAATCCCTCGACCAACATTACTGGCAGCGATGATCTGGTCATTTTCAGATTGCTGTTTGTGGGAGCTTGTTGTGCGCAAAATTGACTGCCGCATTTCCTACATTACAACAGTGATGATGCTTCAAAGATACTTCATCAAAACCCCTCACAATTTTGAACACTTCTATTTAATCTCCCCTTAACATTCTGTGTTCTAAGGAGAACTTCATCATACAGAGAAGTAGATCATTAAAAAAAAAAATTAGTTCATCCTCACTTCCCATTGCACAGGGAGCCAAGGCGGGGAGAGACACAATGGGGTACGGGAAGGGAGCTAGACAACTCCGCCCCATATCCTCCCCCCGCCCATCGCCATAGCGTTCATATTCTCCTTGCTGTGTGGGGCAGGCAGATGCCAGAGATGTGGCTGCTATGGTGCAGGCAGACGTAAAGGTCCAAGTAAATGGTGTGCTTGTCCAAAGACATTAGAAATAGGAGCAGGAGTTGGCCATACGGCCCTTTGAGCATGCTCCGCCATTCAATGAGATCATGGCTGAACTTCGACCTCAATCCACTTTCCCGCCCGATCCCCATATCCCTTGATTCCCTTAGTTCCCAAAAATCTATCGATCTCAGCCTTGAATATACTCAACGACTGAGCATTCACAGCCCTCTGGGGTAGAGAATTCCAAAGATTCATACCGTCTGAGTGAAGAAATTTCTCCTCATCTCAGTCCTAAACGGCCGACCCCTTATCCTGAGACTGTGACCCCTGGTTCTAGACTCTTCGGCCAGGGGAAGTCAGCCTCTCGGCACCTACCCTGTCAAGACCCTACAAAATCCAGTGGGGTCTTGGCCCATTGAAATTTGGGGTAACTGTAAGTTAAGAAAAGAAACTAAGAACTCCAGCAGAGAAAAAAATAGGTTGATGATTTGGGTGAAGTCCTTTCCTCAGGGGAAAATGTTGCACCTGTCTTTTATCTTTCAGTTACTGACAGACCTGTTCTTTATTCCAAGCACTTTCTGTTTTGATTTCAGATTTCCAGCATTAACATTTTTTTTTATATCTCACCTCGCCTACCACCACTGCCCTTGTCAATCTCCACCGGCTCCCCTGTGCATTTGATTCCAAAATCCTGGTCCTTGTTTAGAAATCCCTCCACGGTCTCATCCCACATCATCTTCAGCTGCTTCATCAATGACCTTCCCTCCATTATAAGGTCAGAAATGGGGATGTTCGCTGATGATTGCACAGTGTTCAGTTCCATTCGCAACTCCTCAGATAATGAAGCAGTCCGTGCCCGCATGCAGCAAGATTTGGACAACATTCAGGCTTGGGCTGATAAGTGGCAGGTAACGTTCGCGCCACACAAGTGCCAGGCAATGGGCTGTGGGGGACTGGCAGAGAGCTGCGCGGTCGTGTGGCCACGCAGCTTAGAGGGAAAGTTGCTCTTGACTCCCCAAAGCCTTTCCACCATCTACAAGGCACAAGTCAGGAGTGTGATAGAATACTCTCCACTTGCCTGGATGAGTGCAGCTCCAACAACACTCAAGAAGCTCAATACCATCCAAGACAAAGCAGCCCGCTTAATTGGCACCCCATCCACTACCTTAAACATTCACCCGCTCCATCACTGGCGTACCGTGGCTGCAGTGTGTACCATCTACAAAATGCACTGCAGCAACTCGCCAAGGCTTTTTCGACAGCACCTCCTAAGCCCACGACCTCTACCACCTAGAAGGACAAGGGCAGCAGGTGCCTCCAAGTTCCTCTCCAAGTTAAATGCCATCTTGACTTGGAAATATATCGGCCGTTCCTTCATCGTCGCTGGGTCAAAATCCTGGAACTCCCTCCCTAACAGCACTGTGTGGGAGTACCTTCACCACACGGGACTGCAGCAGTTCAAGAAGGTGGCTCACCACCACCATCTCGAGGACAATTAGGGATGGGCAATAAATGCTGGACTTGCCAGTGACGCCCACATCCCATGAACAAATTTTTAAAAAGCTACCTCCAGCCGTACATTTCAATTTGTAACATAATAATCTAAGAACATTGGGAGCAGGAGGAGGCCATTTGGCCCCTTGTGCCTGTTCGGTCATTCAATTAAATCATGGCTGATCGGCAGGTCAACTCCACTTACCCGCCTTTGCTCCATATCCCTTCATACCCTTAGCTAACATAAATTAGTCAATCTCAGTCTTGAAAGCTCCAATTGACCCCGAGCATGCACAGACTTTTGGGGGAGAGAGTTCCACATTTCCACTACCTTTGTGTGAAAAAAGCGCTCCCTGATTTCACTCCTGAACGGATTGACTCTAATAGTAAGATTATGTCCTCTTGTTCTGGTTTCCCCGTGAGGAAATTGCTTTTCTCTATCTGCCCTATCGAATCCTTGTAACATTTTAAGCACCTCGATCAGATCACCCCTCAATCTCCTTTACTTAAGGGACTTAATTTGCAACCTGGCTATGGTAACTGTGGTATACTGCGCATCGACGCTCCCCCACTCTGCTTCCCCATCGATGGAGCTTTCGATCGCCATGTTCCCACGTTATGGAACTCTCTTTCTTAAACCCCTTTATCTGTGCTTTTGCCCACCTCCCCTTACTCTTTTCCTACCTCCGACGTGTAGTCTCTTTACTGTGGTTTCTCGGGACTTTTCTGCGTGTTAAGGGCGTGGGAATATTTAGCACATAGAAACATTGAAGATAGGAGCAGGAGTAGGCCATTCGGCCCCTCGAGCCTGCTCCGCCATTCACTGAGATCATGGCTGATCATCCAAATTCAGTATCCTGTCCCTGCTTTCTCCCATCAAGCCTGTTCCACCATTCAATCATACCTCAACTCCATTTAGGATCAGGAGCAAGCCATTCAGAACCTTGAGTCTATTGCGCTCTCCGATTAGATCACGGCTTATTTGTATCTTAACTCCATTTACCCGCCTCGGTTCCGTAACCCTTAATATCCTTGCCGAACAAAAATCTATCAATCTCAGTTTTGAATTTTTCAATTGACCCCCAGCCTCAACAGTTTTTTTTGGGGGGAGAGAGTTCCAGATTCCCACTACTCTTTGCTTCCTGACATCACCCCTGGATGACCTAGCTCTGATTTTAACCACCATTGATCCATATCCCCGTGATACCCTTCAACAACAATAACAACTTGTATTGATATAGCATCTTTGACGTAGTAAAGTGTCCAAAGACACTTCACAGGAGTGTTATATAACAACATTTGACACTGAGCCACATAAGGAGAAATTAGGGCAAGTGACCAAAAGCTTGGTCAAAGAGGTAGGTTTTAAGTAGTGAAAGAGAGGTAGAGAGGCGGAGAGGTTTAGGCAGGGAATTCCAGAGCTTAGGGCCTAGGCAGCGGAAGGCACGGCCACCAATGGTTGAGTGATTATAATCGGGGATGCTCCAGATGACAGAATTAGCGGAGAGCAGATATCTCGGGGGTGTGTGGGGCTGGAGAAGATTACAGAGATAGGGAGGGGCGAGGCCATGGAGGGATTTGAAACCAAGGATGAGAATTTTAAAATCAAGGCGTTCCTTTACCGGGAGCCAATGTAGGTCAGCGAGCACAGTGGGTGATGGGCGAACGGGACTTGGTGCGATTTAGGACACGGGCAGCCGAGTTTTGGATGAGCTGAAGTTTACATAGGGTGGAATGTGGGAGGCCAGCCAGGAGTGCGTTGGAATAGTCAAGTCTAGAGGTAACAAAGGCATGGATGAGGGTTTCAGCAGCGGATGAGCTGAGGGTGGTTAGCTAACATAAAGCTACAATATATTTGAATGTTGTTGCATTTTGATATTACTGAAACAAAATCTTTGCTCAAGTTTTGTTTGAGTTGCTCAGCCTTTCATTTCCTGCCATCTGGACAGTCAGGGAAAAGCCGGTTGCTTCGGAGCCTGTTTTGTTACATTTATATCTCTTTCACCTGGAATTATGGCATTATGCCACCTCCAGCAGCTGTGGGTAATCATCAAGCTGACAGGAGGCATCTTTCCTTCCAGTTTTGAGTGATTATTCCTAAGTTTAGCTTAAGGTTAGCTGTCTTATCTAATACTTGATATGCAAAGGGAGCTGATAAGCCGTGAGTTGGTTCTGTCATCTATGGAAAGATCTTGCGTTTACAGTCCTTGTGGAGACAAAGTCCCGTCTTCACACTGAGGACACCCTCCATCGTGTTGTGCGGCACTAAATGGGATAGATTCAGGACAGATCTAGCAGCTCAAAACTGGGCATCCATGAGGTTTCTGTGGGCCATCAGCAGCAGCAGAATTGTATACCACCACAATCTGTAACCTCATGGCCCGGCATATCCCTCACTCTACCATTACCATCAAGCCAGAGGACCAACCCTGGTTCAATGAGGAGTGCAGAAGAGCATGCCAGGAGCAGCACCAGGCGTACCTAAAAATGAGGTGCCAACTTGGGGAAGCTGCAAAACAGGACTACATGCATGCTAAACAATGGAAGCAGCATGCTGTAGACAGGGATAAGCGATCCCACAATCAGTGGATCAGATCAAAACTAAACAACTGACTCCATGAATATCCCCATCCTCAATGATGGTGGAGCCCAGCACACGGGTGCAAAAGACAAGGCTTCAGCCAGAAGTGCCAAGTGGATGATCAATCGCAGCCTCCTCCTGAGGTCCCCACCATCACAGAAGCCAGTCTTCAGCCAATTTGATTCACTCCACGTGATATCAAGAAACGGCTGAGTGCACTGGATACAGCAAAGGCTATGGGCCCCGACAACATCCTGGCTGTCGTGCTGAAGACTTGTGCTCCAGAACTAGCCGCGCCTTTAGCCAAGCTGTTTCAGTAAAGCTACAACACTGGCATCTACCCGACAATGTGGCAAACTGCACAGGTATGTCCTGTCCACAAAAAGCAGGACAAATCCAACCCGGCCAATTACCGCCCCATCAGTCTACTCTCAATCATCAGCAAAGTAATGGAAGGTGTCGTCGACAGTGCTATCAAGTGGCACTTACTCACCAATAATCTGCTCACCGATGCTCAGTTTGGGCTCCACCAGGACCACAGAGCTCCAGACCTCAATACAGCCTTGGTCCAAACATGGACAAAAGAGCTGAATTCCATAGGTGAGGTGAGAGTGACTGCCCTTGACATTCCAGCAGCATTCGAGTGAGTGTGACATCAAAGAGCCCTTAAGTCAGTGGGGTTCTGGGGGGAAACTCTCCACTGGCTGGAGTCATACCTAGCACAAAGGAAGATGGTTGTGGTTGTTGAAGGTCAATGATCACAGCCCCAGGACATCGCTGCAGGAGTTCCTCAGGGCAGTGTCCTGGGCTCAACCATCTTCAGCTGCTTCATCAATTACCTTCCCTCCAACATGAGGTCAGAAGTGGGATTATTTGTTAATAATTGCACATTATTCAGCTCCATTCGCAACGCCTCAGAAAATGAAGCAGTCCATGTCGGCATACAGCAAGACCTGGACAACATCCAGACTCATGCTGATAAGCGGCAAGTAATATTCGCACCACACAAGTGCCCGGCAATGACCATCTCGAAGGAGAGAGAGTCTAACCACCACCCATTGGCATTCAATGGCATTACCATCATCAAATCCCCCACCATCAACAATCGGTTTGCCTATTCCAGGAGGCCGCCATTGACCAGAAACCTAACTGGACCAGCCACATAAATACGGTGGCTGCAAGACCAGGTCAGAGGTAAGGTATTCTGTGGCAAGTGGCTCAACTCCTGATTCTCCAAAGCCTTTCCACCACCTACAAGGCACAAGTCACGAGTGTACTGGAATACTCTCCCCTTGTCTGGATGGATGCAGCTACAACAACACTCAAGAAGCTCGACACTATCTATATCAAAACAGTCCGCTTGATCAGCAGCCCATCCACCACCTTAAATATCTACTCCCTGCACCACTGATGCGCTGTGGCTGCAGTGTGTACTATCTACAGGATGCACTGCAGCAACTTGCCAAGGCTTCTCTTACCACATCTCTAAAACCCACGACTTCTACCACTTAGAAAGACAAGGGCAGCAGGTGCATGGGAACGCCATCACCTTCAGGTTCCCCTCAAAATCACACACAATCCTGACTTGGACATATATCGTCGTTCATTCATCGCCGCTGGGTTAAAATCCTGGAACTCCCTACCTAACAGCACCGTGGGAGTACCTTCACCACACGGACTGCAGCGGTTCAAGAAGGCGGCTCATCGCCACCTTCTCAAGGGCAACTAGGGATGGGCAATAAATGCTGGGCTTGCTAGCGAAGCCAAATCCCAATCCCAAGCATGATGTGCCTTTCATAATCTTAAGACATCCCAAAGCGCTTCACAGCCTATTAAGTACCTTTGAAGTTTAGTGATGTAGGAAAAGCATCAGCCAATTTGCGCAATGCAAGTCCCAGAAACAGCAATGAGATAAATGACCACATCATCTGCTTTAGTGATGTTAGTTAAAGGATAAATGCGGCAGCGGGAATTTATCTTGGGAGCCTTAGGAAGGCAGGGAGCCAAAGGAACGGTCCTCACCATAACCTGAGCCTTGGGCAAGGGCTGCAGCAGCCAATGCCAGCGTCCAGAGGGAGAGGCAAGGCCGGAGTTGGGGAGGCCCAAGGACTCCATGTGGGGCCTGGGGGGGGGCGGTGGAGCCCCCTAGAGTTCTCACAACAGTCGGTTTGCAAAGCTAACCTTGGCCTCTCCTGCCCAGTTGCCACCGCTGCCCCCCCCCCCCACCGTAGTTCTGTGTCGGTTTTGGCTCAGTGTGGTCCTCCTCCCCCGGACACGACGTTAAGATCATGTCGTGGCACCAATGACATCACCAGGCCGCGGTTTTTGAATGTAAAGTTTGCCCCTTGGCCTGCTTATAGCGGGAGCCTCGGCCAACTTGAAAGTCGGCGATGATGAAATGGCGCCGGGCGTGGGCGGAGCGACCTCAGGCCAGTAAGTCTACTCGGCCTAATTTTAACCCCTCCCACGCCCACCATTCACGCTGGACGAAGGAGGGGGAGGCGGTTAAATCGAGGCCTCTGAGTAGAACTAACCTTCAAAAAAGCAGTATTTCAAAAGTACTTCATTGGCTGTAAAGCGCTTTGAGACGTCCGGTGGTTGTGAAAGGCGCTATAGAAATGCAAGTCATCCTTTTTCCTTCAAAATATCCAAGCAACGGAAGGTCGATACAAAAATAATCTGTTGCCCTCGTCCCCTTCAATCAGCCGTTTTAAAGCGTGAACCACAGTAATTGCTGTCTTTCTGCTGCAGAATGACAAACAATGTGAGAAGATCTGTAATTTCTTATCCGCACAATTTGCTTTTGTTCCTTATTTGTACATTTTAAACGTATCAAAGTTTGGCGTCTGCAAGTAAACTGTGCAATCAGTAAACAATTTGTCTGTGTGCATTCAGTGTCTCGCTACCTTTGACTGTCCCACAAATACCTTCCCACTGATTGCCAAAATCATCATAACTAACTGTCCATTGTACAGCGCCCAACAGGAAAATAATTGCACTTCCCATTTTAGGCCAATTAGGCACAAATTGTAGAAAAACCACCGTAAAAGCGCCCCCCTCCCTCCCCCCATAAACAATTGAAGAAAGCTGACTCGCTAAAAGCGCACATGACATTTATTGTGTCAACCCTGCACAGCTCTTTGTTCCTCAAGTATGTTATTTGGAAAACAGTAATGATAACTTGCGTCGCTTCTCGAGTGCTGCAGTGGCAAGCTGGGTTATAGGGAAACTAACTGCCTTAAGGAAAAAGAGAGAAAAGATGTTGTTGTTTTTTTTTGAAGGGAGGAAGAGCCAAAAAATATTTTATTTTTACTGAGAAAACTAGGGGAAGCGCCGAGGTTTATTGTGGGGGGACACCATCAAGATTGAAAAGATCATGGTGAGGTAGGCCAAGGTACTAAGCTCGCAGGAGGTAGGGAAGCCCGAGAGATAGTGCTGAGCTGCTCAAGAAGGACTTGGAGCAGGGCGCAGCGTGGTGAGGATGTAGGGAGGAACCAGGCTGGCGGGAAGGAAGTAAGGCCAGCTTCAGCCCTTTAAGGCCTGCTGGGGCCCAAAGACGACACACCTATCCCGCAGTTCCAACAGCGGAGGATCAAAGAGGACAAAGCAGGGCAGGAAAATCAAAGGGGCAACTGTGCTGGTCTTCTGAGAGTGGGCTGTCCAATCCTCTCAGCTGCAGCTGCCGCACGACTCAGGGACACCATGGCAACAAGAGCATTGACCTTTGATATTGGGTGGATTCCTCATTCAACAGGGAGCAGCATGATTACAAACCTGCTATTAAGGTAGAAGAACAATGGGGCAAAAAAAGACTTGCATTTATATAGCGCCTTTCACGACCACCAGACGTCCCAAAGCACTTTACAGCCAATGAAGTACTGTTGTAATGTAGGAAATGCGGCAGCTAATTTGCACACAGCAAGCTCCCACAAACAGCTATGTGATACAGGAAACTTTTTTTTATCCGGCACGGACGGGACCGACGTGGTGCCGCTCCATCAAAAATTCCGGATAACTGAACGCTATAGTAAAAGATACGGAGCTGAGAGCTCCGTATAAAGCAACAAACCCTGTTGCTTGCTTCAAAACAATGGCCACAAGTTGCAAGCGTCTCTGCAGCTTAGCAACAGCTGCAGCCACACCCTTGCACAGCAACAAATGGAGGAAGGCAAGTAATAAAAGTTACCTGAACCTACTCCTGAATTTTGCCGGTTAACCGAGATTTCCGGTTATTTAGGTGCCAGTAAATCAAAAGTTTCCTGTAACCTGTTTTAGATGTTGATTGAAGGATAAATATTGGCCAGGACACCGGGGCTAACTCCCCTGCTCTTCTTTCGAAATAGTGCCATGGGATCTTTTACGTCCACCTGAGAGAGCAGACGGGGGCCTCGGTTTAACGTCTCATCCGAAAGACAGCACCTCCGACAGTGCAGCGCTCCCTCGGCACCGCACAGGGCGTGTCGGCCTAGATTGTTTGGGTGCTCAAATCTCTGGAGTGGGACTTGAACCCACAACCTTCATAGAATCAGAGGCAAGAGTGCTACCAACAGAGCCACAACTGACGCACGAAGAACCTGGCGAGTTTAAAGGCAGGAAGACTTTTCTTAGCCTCATTAGATTCTTGCTTTCCCAAGAGTTGAGAGTGTTAACAGCTATGAATGGCAAGAGCAAAAAGATTCATTTTCTATCAAAGCAAATCCCCAACCTCAGAAATGATTTGATTGATAATAAGTAACCAATCCCTTAATACAGTGCCAATGGGGAAATAGCTTCAAAGGTTTTATCATACATTTTCAGTCTTACTGTCTGACTGATGTTGCTTCCTTCATTCTCAATGCCTTATTTCACTGATGCCCTCTCTTGGTTTCAAATTCCCCACATGCTTCTCGTGGGACATTTTTCTACTCATTATCGCCCAAGGCAACAGCTCGTGGAAAAAAGAAAAAAAAAGAATTGGAATATCACCGTGAGGATAAAACCGCCAAAGCTTACTTCAGGATTTCGAGTCTTTTGGCTCTGGGTTAGGACTGAGGGGTCCATTAGCAGTTGGCAGCTGCTGGCTGTCTATTGCTCTGATACATTGCCATTACGTGAAACACATAACAGAAAACGCCAGTTCCTGTGGCACAGCTGTCAACCTCGCTGTGACGTTTGTAACCGTGGCAGCTCGTCCCTAAATACTGGTCGGGTTCTCGTCCGTCATTTCCTCTCTCTCTCCTTTTTTTCTCCTCCTTTATTTCTCTTTCCCTCTGCACATCCTGACTCCATTTCCTCTTGCTTTCGTTTTGCAGGTCAGTTATGAGAAAAGACTGAAGTAACGTGAGAGCTTCAGCCTTGAAAGGAGGCGACTGAGGAGCGGCCTCATAGAGGTCTTTCAGATGGGCAGTAGTACTGAAGAGATACATCGGGGGGCGCTACTTCAAAGTAAACTGTGATGGTGGGACAAGAACACAACTTCAAACTAGCAAATTTAGGTCGAATATCAGCAAGTCCCTTCTTCATACAAAAGGGGATCAGTGTGGGATATGGAAGCACTGGAGAGGGTGCAACCAAGATTTACAAGGATGATACCAGCAATGCGAGGGTATACATATCAGGAAAGGATGACCAGGTTGGGTCTCTGTTCACTTGAAAAGAGAATGTCGTGGCGTGGCCTAATAGAGGTTGACGTAAGAAACATAGAAACATAGAACATAGAAGATAGGAGCAGGAGTAGGCCATTCGGCCCCTCGAGCCAGCTCCGCCATTCAATGAGATCATGGCTGATCATCCAAATTCAGTACCTTGTCCCTGCCTTTTCCCCATATCCCTTGATCCCTTTAGCCTTAAGAAAACTACTAGGCACTTGGTGTGAGTATTAAACAAGGCTTTAATCAACTGTTTTTCAACATGGAGATCTAGTTGTGTCCTTCACTAGTTCCTGTTAAAGAATGTCCTGAGCAAGCTGGGCCCATGCCCGAGTATTTATACTCTCCCTGGACAGTGCCACCAGCAGGCCGCCTAGTATTATTACATAAGTCATTTTCACATGAATGACAAGATTCATATCAGCGGTCTTTAAAATTATGAAAGGTTTTGATAGAGTAGACACAGAAAAAAAAATTCCACTTGTGGGGAAGAGCAAAACTGGAGGCCATCAATATAAGAAAGTCACCAAGAAATCCAATCGGGAATTCAGAAGAAACTTCTTTACCCAGAGGGCGGTGAGAATGTGGAACTCGCTACCACAGGGAGTGGTTGAGGCGAATAGTATAGATACATTTAAGGGGAGGCTGGACAAGCATGAGCGAGAAGGGAATAGAGGGTTACGCTGATAGATTTAGATGAGGAAAGACGGGAGGAGGCTCGTGTGGAGCAGAAAGAAACTGGTTGGGCCGAATGGCCTCTTTCTATGCCATATATCCTATGTAATCCTACATGAAATGGACTTTATTAATAATTTTAAATCTGTGATCGATAGAATTTTGCTGGAGAAGGTTATGGAGCTAAGGCAGGTCGATGGACTTAAGATACAGATCAGCCATGGCCTCACTGAGTGGTGGAACAGGCTCGAGGGGTTGAATGGCCTACCTATGTTCCTATGTTCTATGCGCCTACGGACTACTGGGTAGGATAGTAGAACCATTTAAGAAACAATTGGACCGCCTGAACGGCCTTCCTCATCTGTAACTATCCTGCAATCCTGCGGAGAGGAACATAGAAGATAGGAGCAGGAGTAGGCCATTCGGCCCCTCGAACCTGCTCCACCATTCAATGAGATCATGGCTGATCATCCAAATTCAGTACCCTGTCCCTGCCTTCTCCCCATACCCCTTGGTCCCTTTAGCCTTAAGAAATATATCTAACTCTTTCTTGAATATATTTAATGAACTGGCCTCCACCGCCCTCTGTGGCAGAGAATTCCACAGGTTCACCACTCTCTGGGTGAAGAAATTCCTCCTCATTTCAGTCCTAAATGGTTTACCCCTTATCCTTAGACTATGACCACTGGTTCTGGACTCCCCGGCCATCGGGAACATCCTTCCAGCATCTAGTCTGTCCAGGCCTGACAGAATTTTATAGGTTTCGATGAGATCCCCTCTCAATCTTCTAAACTCCAGTGAGTATAAGCCCAATCGACACAATCTCTCCTCATACGTCATTCCTGCCATCCCAGGTATCAGCCTGGTGAATCTTCACTGCACTCCCTCCATGGCAAGAACATCCTTCCTCAGATAAGGCGACCAAAACTGCACACAATACTCAAGGTGTGGTCTCACCAAGGCCCTGTACAACTGTAGCAAGACATCCTTATTCCTGTACTCGAACCCTCTTGCCACGAAGGCCAACATACCATTTGCCTTATTAACCGCCTGCTGCACCTGCATGCTTACCTTCAGCGACTGGTGCACAAGAACACCCAGGTCTCTTTGCACTTCCCCTTCTCCCAATCTATTGCTATTCAAATAATAATCTGCCTTCTTGTTTTTGCCACCAAAGTGGATAACTTCACATTTATCCACATTATACTGCATCTGCCATGTTTCTGCCCAATCACCCAACCTGTTCAAATCGTACTGGAGTTTCACGACATCCTCCTCGCAGCATACCCTCCCACCCAGCTTTGTGTCGTCTGCAAATTTGGAGATATTACATCCAATTCCCTCGTCCAGATCATTAATATATATCGTGAACAGCTGGGGTCCTAGGACCGATCCTTGCGGTACCCCACTAGTCACTGCCTGCCACTCGGAAAATGACCCGTTTATTCCAACTCTTTGCTTTCTGTCCGCCAACCAGTTCTCTATCCAAGTCAATACCTTGCCCCCAATCCCATGTGCCTTAATTTTGCACGCTAATCTCTTATGTGGGACCTTATCGAAAGCCTTCTGAAAGTCCAAATACACCACATCCACTGGTTCTCCCTTATCTATTTTACCAGTTACATCCTCAAAAAATTCCAGTAGATTAGTCAAGCATGATTTACCTTTTGTAAATCCATGTTGACTTTGTCCGATCCTGTCACTGCTTTCCAAGTGCTCTGCTATTACATCTTTTATAATGGACTCTAGCATTTTCCCCACTACCGATGTCAGGCTTACCGGTCTATAATTCCCCGCTTTTTCTCTACCACCTTTTTTGAATAGTGGGGTAACATTAGATGGTTATGAAACACCGTAGATTTACTGAGTGCTAAAAGATCCTATGGCACTAGTTGAAGAAGAGCAGGGGAGTTCTCGTGGTGCTCTGATCAATATTTATACCTCAAAAACACCACTAAAACTGATTATCTGGTCATTTATCTCATTGCTGTTTGTGGGACCTAGCTGTGTGGAAATTGATTACTGTGTTTCCCTACATTACAACAGTTACTAGATTTCAAAGCACATATGGGACATCCTGAGGTCGTGAAAGGCGCTATATAAATGCAAGTCTTTTTTTCTTTTAGGGGTTGGTATTAGGATGACTGCTCTTTTTGATATATATGAATGATCTGGACTTGGGTATTGGGTGTATAATTTCAAAGTTTGCAGATGACACAAAGTTTAGAAATGTAGTAAACAGTGAGGAGGATAGTAGAAGACTTCAGGAAGACATAGACAGACTGGCGAAGTGAGCATACACATGGCAGACAAAATTTAATGCAGAGAAGGGTGAAGTGATGCATTTTGGAAGGAAGAATGAGGAGAGGCAATATAAACGAAATGGTACAATATTAAAACTCAAACTTATAAAATTCTAACAGGACTAGACAGACTTGATGCAGGAAGGATGTTCCCGATGGCGGGGGAGTCCAGAACCAGGGGTCACAGTCTAAGGATAAGGGGTAAGCCATTTAGGACTGAGATGAGGAGGAATTTCTTCACCCAGAGAGTGGTGAACCTGTGGAATTCTCTACCACAGAAGGCAGTTGAGGCCAATTCATTAAATATATTCAAGAAGGAGTTAGATATATTTCTTAAAGCTAAAGGGATCAAGGGATATGGGGAGAAAGCAGGGACTGGGTACTGAATTTGGATGATCAGCCATGATCTCATTAAATGGCGGAGCAGGCTCGAGGGGCCGAATGGCCTACTCCTGCTCCTATCTTCTATGTTTCTATGTTTCTAAAAGGGGTGCAGGAACAGAGAAACCCGGGGGGGGGGTGGGGGGGTTCACATATTCAAATGTTTGAAGGCAGCAGGAAACACTGCTCTCCCAGCCAATGTTTATCCATCAACCAATGTCATTAAAACAGGTTATCTGGTCATTATCACATTGCTGCTTGTGGGACCTTGCTCTTTGTAAATTGGTTGCCGGGTTTTCCTACATTACAACAGTGACTACACTTCAAAAGTACTTCATTGGCTGTGAAGCGCTTTGGGACCGATAGCCGGGGAGTCCAGAACCAGGGGTCACAGTCTAAGGATAAGGGGTAAGCCATTTAGGACAGAGATGAGGAGGAATTTCTTCACCCAGAGAGTGGTGAACCTGTGGAATTCTCTACCACAGAAGGCAGTTGAGGCCAATTCATTAAATATATTCAAGAAGGCATTAGATATATTTCTTAAGGCTAAAGGGATCAAGGGATATGGGGAGAAGGCAGGGACCGGGTACTGAATTTGGATGATCAGCCACGATCGCATTAAATGGTGGAGCGGGCTCGAGGGGCCGAATGGCCTCCTCCTGCTCCTATCTTCTATATTTCTATGGGACACCCTGAGGTCATGAAAGGCACATCATACATATAACAACAACTTGCATTTATATAGCATGTCTTTAAGGTATTAAAATATCCCAAGGCGCTTCACAGGAGCGAAATCAAGCAGATTTTGGCACCGATCCACATAAAAAGATAATAAGACAGGTGACCAAAAGCTTAGTCAAAGAGGTAGGTTTTAAGGAGCGTCTTCAAGGAGGAGAGAGAGGCGGAGAGGTGGGAAGGTTTCATTCTGTCTGACCGAATGCTGGGATAGCCCTGCCTCTGTAAGAGTCCTTTGCCTTCTCTTATACTCGGGCAAGAGAAATGAGAGGAGTTAGCATCTTTTCAAGTGGGAGATGATTCGCAGGTTGTAGGGCACCATGAATTCCAGACTCTGAATCTGGGAGAATCAATAGAGTGACTTTTACAGAAGTAATTGTGAGGGTTGCTAGCAGTATTTCTAGAATTACACACACACAGGCACGTAAACCCACTCATGGACATGGGTGAGCACACAGTCAATAGTTTATTATATGTATAGATAGCACACGGAGCAACTACAACAACTTGCATTTATATAGCACCTTAATGTACAAAAATGTCCCAAGGCACTTCACAGGAGCATGGCCAGACAAAAATGGACAGAAATAGTCGAGGACCTAACTTTCTTATTCTGGCTGCCAGCTGTATTTTCAGTCTCACTAACCCATTCCTCTCTTGTGTTAAAAGAAAGACATTTCAATTCCATAGAGACTTTGCCACATCCTCGGGACATCCCGAAGTACTTCACCACAAAAGCAGCTAGGCAAGGGGTGGAGAGAGAGGCCACGATCGGCGGAGGGCAGCCGTAGCAGCAACTCTGCGCACAGCAAGCTCCCGCGAACGAAGCGGTGAGCAGATAACCCGGCTTTAGTGGGAAAGAAAGAAAGACTTGCACTTCTATAGCGCCTTTCACGACCACCGGACGTCTCAAAGCGCTTTACAGCCAATGAAGAACTTTTGTGGAGTGTAGTCACTGTTGTAATGTGGGAAACGCAGCAGCCAATTTGCGCACAGCAAACTCCCACAAACAGCAATGTGCTAATGACCAGATAATCTGTTTTTTTTAGTGATGTTGGTTGCGAGATAACTATTGGCCCCAGGAAACTGGGGAGAACGAGAGGAGGAATGTTGCCTGCGGCACTTCACCGAATACGTCACAGGATTTCCCATCTCCACCTTAGTGGAGATGGACTTTGGTTTAACATCTCATCTGAAAGGCGCCACCTCCAAATATGCAGCACCCCTTCCTCAGTGCTGCACCGGAGCGCCTGGCTAGCTGACCTGCTCAGGTTAGGGTCACCAACTCCGATTGGGCGTAATCCTGGAGGTTTCGTCACATGACCCTCCCGCCTCCAACCGCCCCCCACATCCCCTTTCCATCTCGAAACTTTTTATAACTAATAAATGAAAGTGTGCAAAAAAATTCCAAAGAAAATACGCACACAATTTTTTTTAATGCCCCATTGATTTCTTTTTTTATCCGCCAATCCTGGAGGGTTGACCACCCTAGTCGGGGCTCGCACCTACAACCTACTGACTCCGAAGCAAGGGTGCAGGAAAGATTTACGAGAATGGTTCCAGGGATGAGGGACTTCAGTTATGTGGATAGACTGGAGAGGCTGGGGTTGTTCTCCTTAGAGCAGAGAAGATTGAGAGGAGATTTGATGGAAGTGTTCAAAATCATGAGGGGTCTGGACAGAGTACAGGAAACTTTGTGCTATCCGGCACCGACGGGACCGAGCTGTTGCCGTCCCATCAAAACTGCCGGACAAACCAGCGCTAATGCTGAAACATACGGAGCTTTTTGAGCTCCGTATCAGGCAACAAACTCTGTTGCTTAGCAACAGCTTCTAAACAGTCAACCGTACCTTGCAAGCGTCTCTGTAGCTTAGCAACAGCTTCAGCGAGACCTTGCAGAGCCTGACTGGTGAAAAAAAAGCAACAAAAAGAAAAAAAAACTAACGAAACGGCTCCTGATTTTTGCCGGTGGATCGAGCATTCCGGACAGTTAACCTCTGGATAAACCAAAATTTCCTGTAGATAGAGAGAAACTGTTCCCATTGGTGGAAGGGTCGAGAACCAGAGGACACAGATTCAAGGTGATTGGCAGAAGATCCAAAGGCGACATGAGGAAAAACTTTTTTACGCAGCGAGTGGTTAGGATCTGGAATGCACTGCCTGAAAAGGTGGTGGAGGCAGATTCAATCGTGGCTTTCAAAAGGGAGATGGATAAGTACATGATGGAAAAAAATTGCAGGGCTACAGGGAAAGGGCGGGGAAGCGGGACTAGCTGAGGTGCTCTTGCAGCAAGCCGGCATGGGCTCGACGGACCGAATGGCCTCCTTCTGTGCTGTAACCATTCTATGATTCTATAACTGAGCCAAGCTCTCATTAACATATAAAATTCCTCTGCTTGGAACCGGAGCATTCAATTTATGAAAAAACAACCACATCTTTTGTGGCAAAATAAGCGAAATTGAATCCTGCAATTTCAGCAAAACAATCAAAAGTTACAATCTCTATAATGTTCCCAATTTCATGTTCCATCAGAAATCTGTGCCCAGGGTATTTCAAGAACTTTGCTTTTGAAATTCCTGAGGAACTTGCAGCTGCCATATGTTCCTGCACGTCCAAAGGCCACAATTATCGACGCAGGCTCATTTGAATACAGCTTGTCCATAAGGAGGCGTAACCCTTTGGGTGCTGAGCAACGGTGACTTGTAGTCCCACTCCAGAGGCTTGACGATATAATCCAGGCTGACCCTTCAGTGCAGCACTGAGGAAGTGCTTCACTGCTGGAGGTGCTGCCCTTTGGGTCAGATGATAAAACCGAGGAACCCCGTCTGCACTATCCATAGAGAAACAGGAGAGTTCTCCCGGTGTCTTGGCCAACATTTATCCCCCAACCTTTATCTCATTGCTGTTTGCGGGAGCTTGCTGTGCACAAATTGGCTGCTGCCTTTCCCTACATTACAACAGTGACTGCACTTCAAAAGTGTTGCATTGGCTGTAAAGCACTTTGGGACGGCCTGAGGTCGTAAAAGGTGCTGTATAAATGCAAGATGATGCTGTTGGTTATGCCATGAACCATGGCAGAATAGGTATGCCTTGATGTCCTTGGTACCCCATCTTTCACCCTTCATCCCCTTTGAACAGATTTAAGTAGACTTATTATCATAAAGCCTCCAGAGAGGCAGGCATTGAAAACAAAAACAGAAAGGCAGAGTATTTCCTAAATGGTGAAAGATTGGGGAATGCAGATGCTCAAAGGGACCTGGGTGTCCTTGTACATGAGTCACTGAAATTGAATGTGCAGGTGCAGCAAGCCATTAGGAAGGCAAATGGTATGCTGGCCTTCATTACAAGAGGATTTGAGTACAGGAGTAAAGAAGTCTTACTCCAATTATATAGGGCCTTGGTGAGACCACACCTGGAGTACTGTGTACAATTTTGGTCTCCTTACCTAAGGAAGGATATATTTGCCATAGAGGGAGTGCAACGAAGGTTCACGAGATTGATTCCTGGGATGGCGGGACTGTTGTATGAGAAGAGATTGAGTAAACTAGGCCTGTATTCTCTTGAATTCAGAAGAATGAGAGAGGATCTCACTGAAGCATACAAAATTATTACAGGGCTTGATAGGGTGAATGCTGGGAGAATGTTTCCCTTGGCTGGGGAGTCTAGAAACAGGGGCCACAGCCTCAGGATAAAGGGTAGGCCATTCAGGACTGAGATGAGGAGAAATTTCTTCACACAGAGGGTGGTGAATCTCTGGAATTCTCTACCCCAGAGGGCTGTGGAGGCTCAGTCATTGGGTATATTCAAAACAGAAGTCGATAGATTTCTGACTAGTAAGGGCATCAAGGGATATGGCGATAGGGCCGGTGAATGGAGCTGAGGCAGAAGATCAGCCATGATCTCATAGAATGGTGGAGCAGGCATGAAGGGCCGAATGGCCGACTCCTGCTCCTATTTCTTAAGTTCTTTTGTTCATGATTCTGTGCTGGTGGTCACATGCTATTTACACACTAAAGCGCAGAAGTCCCTTCCAGGCCATATAAGGCAGATATCGTGCTGTGGCCCTAATGTTGGACGCTGCTAGAGCCTACAGCTGGAGCTGCCACTGCAAGATGCTGAGCTGCCATTATAATGGCAACATGGCTGCAGTCTGGACTACTACAGCCGGTGGTTCTGCAGAATTACGTTGCTTTATCATGTTGCTGCTTTGGTCGGTGGCAAAAGTGATGAAGTTGTCAGGCCTGCTGAATAATACATTTGTAACTTCCCTTGATGCATGTGTGGGCAGCAAAACTGGCCAGCACTGCACACACCCCCAAAGTTACACTGGAAGGAGTCGATAAATTGTGCCGACTTTGACAGCCACAGGCAGTGCCGAGCTAATGTTAAATCTTGTGCGGAGGTCTTCATGATGGAACAGCTCCATCACAGTATCCCTGTGTGAAGCTACAAAAATCTGGGCTGACACTCCAGTGTAATGTTGAGGGAGGGCGGCACTGTCGGAGGTGCCGTCTTTCGAATGAGACGTTAAACCGAGGCCCTGTCTGAACTCTCAGGTGGACATAAAAGATCCCATGGCACTATTTCGAAGAGCAGGGGAGTTATCCCAGGTGTCCTGGCCAATACTTATCCCTCAATCAACATCACGATAACAGATTATATGGTCCTTATCACATTTGCTGTGTGAAAATTGGCTGCTGCTTTTCCTACATTACAACAGTGACTACACTTCAATAAGCACTTCATTGGCTGTACAGTGCTTTGGGACGTCTGATGGTTGTGAAAGGCGTTATATAAATGCAATCTTTCTTTTTTTCTTTAGGCGCCTCCCTTTCATCATTGCTAGGTGGCTGTGCCCGATAATGGTTGACCTGTGGACCAGCAGACGATCCAGTTGACAGCAGGAGCAATCCCTTCCTCCTCTGGTTTGGTCTTCCCTCTGTGGACAAGAACCTGTAAACTGGGGAAAGATTTGGAACCAACTTAAATGAAGACTCCAGCTTTCCCCCCGTGGATTTATCCTTTGACGTGTGTTTGATCCGTGAGAGATGAATGAATTGAACCAATGGGTCTAGTGACCTGTTCCTATTCCTTTGTGTTCTTCGTTAGACCACGTCTGGAGTACTGTTCTGGGCACTGCACCTTAGAAAGGATATATTGGCCTTGGAAGGAGTGCAGCACTGATTCACCAGAACTTTTTTCTTTTTCTTTATTCATCCATGGAATGTGGGCATTGTTATAAATCTCATCATCATGAAGAAACTACTCATGAAATAACACTGGACAGCCAGCTGGTGGCGCCGTCCAAGGAGTATAAATACTCGGGCGTGGGCCCAGCTTGCCCAGGACATTTTGTAAGACAGGAACTAGTGAAGTACAACTAGCCCTCCATGTTCTGAAACAAGTTGATTAAAGCCTTGCTTTATACTCAAACCAAGTGCGGAGTGAGTTTTATTACGTCAGGCATCACTGGCAAGGCCGGCATTTATTGCCCATCCCTAGTTGCCCTTGAGAAGGTGGTGGTGAGCCTCCTTCTTGAACCGCTGCAGTCCGTGTGGTGAAGGTGTTCCCTCAGTGCTGATTTTGTTGTAGCGGTTTGGTATAGCTGCGTGACTTGCTGGGCCATTTCAGAGGGCAGTTAAGAGTCAACCACATTGCTGTGGGTCTGGAGTCACATATAGGCCAGACCGAGTGGTAAGGACGGCAGATTTCCTTCCCTAAAGGACATTAGTGAACTAGTTGGGTTTTTACGACAATCACGTAGTTTCATGGTCACCATTACTGATAATTGCTTTTAATTCCAAATCTATTTAAGGAACTGAAGTTGGGATTTGAACTCATGTCTCTGGATCATTAGTCCAGGCCTCTGGATTCCTGGTCCAGTAACATAACCACCGTGTGTTACTGTACCCGCTAATGTTATGGAATATAAAGGCTAAGGGATGATTTGCTTGAGGTTTTTAGAATTTTGGGAGGAATTGATAGGGTAGACAGAGAGGCACGTTTTCCACTGGCGAGGGAGTCTAGGAGAAGATGAATGAATTGTTAAAATCAGAGCCAGGCCATTCAGGAGAGAAGTTAGGGAAACACTTCTTCACGCAAAGGGTGGTAAAAGTGTGGAACTCTCTCCCACAAAAAGCATTAGATGTTAGCTCGATTAATAATGATCGTAGATCAATGGATTTTTGCTAGCTACAGGTATAAAAGGATCCGGCAGGTGGTTGGAGTAAGGGTACAGATAAACCATGATCTCATTGAAAGGCGGTGGAGCAGGCTCAAGGAGCTGAATGGCCTGCTCCTGTTCCTATGTTCTCAGGGGGGTCACTTTACGAGGCCCTGCTGCTAGCATGGCTTCGGAGAATTGGGGCTATAGTCCTACCTCTGACCCCGAGCTCCCGGCTAGCATAGCTTAACCTCCTGAAATTATACCGATACTGTCATGAATCTTGCCATTCATGTAGAAATGACTCGTGGGATAACACTGGGCGGCCTGTTGGGGGCGCCGTCCAGGGAAAGTATAAATACTCGGGCGTGGGCCCAGCTTGCTCAGGATGTTTTTGTAACCAGGAACTAGTGCTAGTGATGTAACTAGAAACTCATGGTTGTGAAACAGTTGATTAAAGCCTTGTTTTATACTCAAACCAAGTACTTAGTAGTTTTCTTACATCAGATACCGTCTGTTAGAATCATACAACACAGAAGGAGGCCATTCGGCCCATCGTGCCTGTGCCGGCTCTTTTAAAGAGCTGTGTTTTTCCCTGGCTGGGGAGTCTAGAACCAGGGGGTCACAGTCTCAGGATAAGGGGTCGGCCATTTAGGACTGAGGCGAAGAGAAATTTCTTCACTCAGAGGGTGGTGAATCTTTAGAATTCTCTACCCCAGAGGGCGGTGGAGGCTCAGTTGTTGAGTATATTCAAGACTGAGATCGATAGATTTTTGAATATTAAGGGAATCAAGGGATATGGGGATAGTGCAGGAAAGTGGAGATGAGGTAGATCAGCCATGATCTGATTGAATGGCAGAGCAGGCTCGAAGGGCCAAATGGCCTACTCCTGCTCCTATTTCTTACGTTCTTATGCTATCCAGTTTGTCCCCCCTGCCCTTTCCCCATAGCCCTGCAAATTTCTCCTTTTCAATTATTTATCCTATTCTATTGAATCTGCTTCCACCACTCTTTCAGGCAGTGATTTCCAGATCATAACAATTCACTGCATAAAAAAAATTCTCCTCATCTCCCCCTGGCTATGGTTACTGACCCTCCTGCCAGTGGAAACCAGTTCTCCCTATCTACTCCATCGAAACCCTTTGCAATTTTGAACACCTCTATTAAATCTCCCCTTAACCTGCTATACTCTAAGGAGACTTGCACTTATACAGCACCTGTCACACCTCAGGATGTGCCAAAGCACTTACCAGCCAATGAAGTACCGTTGAAACGTAGTCAATGTTGTGATGTCGAAAACACAGTAGCCAATTTGCACACGGCAAGCTCCCACAAACAGCAACGTGGTGATGACCAGATAATCTGTTTCTCAGTGGTATTGGTTGAGGTATAAATATTGGCCAGCACATCAGGGACAGTTCCCGTGCTCTTCTTCAAAATAGAGCCAGGGGACCTTTTAAGTCCACCTCAGAGGGCAGGCGGGCCCTCGGTTTAATGTCTCAATCCCAGCTTCCCCAGTCTCTCCACATAACTGAAAACCTTCATCCTTGGTGCCATTCTGGCAAATCTCCTCTGCAGCCTCTCCCAGACCTTGATATCCTTTCTAAGTTCCTTTACATAGAATCTTTTTGTGTTCTGAATCAAATTCCGTTCACATTCCTCCCACGGCAGCCTGAACTGCCAGAATGTATCTTCTGTTTGTCGGGTATTCCAATCTGAATGAATCTCTGGATGCAACTAAATCCAAGGCAAAGTCATTTTCTCCCTGTCCACTCAGACGTATCACTCAGCTCAGTGCCAATGGGGTCTAGGCCCAGGCTGCTCAACAAGATAGGCTCAGTCCAATATAAAATGGGAGATTCTGTCCTCTTATCCTTGTACACGCCAGACTACCACTGCGGCTTAAAGAACAAGGGGGAAGATGCAGCTGCTTCCTTCCATTTTCTCTCCGCCTCAGCGGCTTCTGAAAACAGGCCAGTTCTATTCCACGCACTGGTTGTGTGCTTAAAGGTGTATCCGTCCCCATGAAAAGTAGCTTCCAAACCTTTTACTCGACCAGAGTGGAATTATTGCACAGGGAGTTAAAAGTCCGTGGTCACTCAGCACTGCAGCACTGTAAAAACGCAATCTTTGAACATGTTTACGAAGATGCCACCCCTGCCACAGTGGCCAAACGAAATTCTTCCCCGTGAAGAGGTGATGCGTGTTACGTAAACTGTGTTTGAAAACAAATTGTGTGTGAAAACATCATCACGGATAATGTCTGTCTGGCATGCTGCCATTTGGATTATCCTTCTTCCCCCAAATGATGCGTTGCTGCTTAAATGTCTGTCAGCTGTGGCTTAGTTGGTAATAGTTGATACCCGCCCTGCTGTATGCCTCAGAGACATGGACCATGTACAGCAGGCACCAGCACTGGAGAGGTACCACCAACGCTACCTCCGCAAGATCCTGCAAATCCATTGGCAGGATAGGCGCACCAACGTCAGTGTTCTTGCTCAGGCCAACATCCCCAGCATCGAAGCTTTGACCACGCTCGATCAGCTCCGATGGACGGGCCACATCGTCCGCATGCCCGATACGAGACTCCCAAAACAAGCGCTCTACTCGGAGCGCCGGCACGGCAAGAGAGCCCCAGGTGGGCAGAGGAAACCCTTCAAGGGCACCCTCAAAGCCTCCTTGAAAAAGTGAAACATCCCCACCGACACCTGGGAATCCCTGGCCCAAGACCGCACAAAGTGGAGGAGAAGCATCCGGGAAGGCGCCGAACACCTCGAGTCTCTTCGCCGGGAGCAAGCGGAAGCCAAGCGCAGGCAGCGCAAGGAGCGCACGTCAGCCCAAGCACCCCACCCACCCGCCCCTTCAACCACCGTCTGCCCCACCTGTGACAGAGACTGTAGGTCCCGCATTGGACTCATCAGTCACCTGAGAACTTATTTTTAGTGTGGAAGCAAGTCATCCTCGGTTCCGAGGGACTGCCTAAGAAGGAGAAGAGTTGGTAGCACACTCGCCTCTGAGTCAGTTGTGGGTTCAAGTCCCACTCCAGGGACTTGAGCACATAAATCCCAGCCGGTGGGACAGGACATACCCAGGGATGGTGATGGAGGAGTTTGGGGACATTGGCTGAAAGGTATGATTCTGTGAGTATGACTACGTGTCAGGCTGTTGCTTGACTAGTCTGTGGGACAGCTCTCCCAATTTTGGCACAGGTCCCCAGATGTTGGTGAGAAGGACTTTGCAGTGTTGACTGGGCCGGGTGTGCCATTGCCGTGTCCGTAGCCAGTGCTGAGGTCGATGCCAGGTGGTCTGTCCAGTTTCCTTCTTATTATTGTGTTTCATAGCGGTTTGTTACAACTGAGTGTCTTGCTCGGCCATTTTAGAGGGCAGTTAAGAGTCAACCACATTGCTGTGGGTCTGACGTCACATATAGGCCAGACCGGGTAAGGACGGCAGATTTCCTTCCCTAAAGGACATTAGTGAACCAGATGGGTTTTTACGACAATCCAATAGTTTCATGGTTACCATTACTTTTAGCTTTTTATTCTAGATTTATTTAACTAATTGAATTTAAATTCCCCAGCTGCCATGGTGGGATTTGAACTCACGTCACTGGATTACTAGCCCAGTAACATTACCACTATGTTGCCGTTCCCATTTGTGATTGGGTGACACCTCCGTTCAGTCCGTACGGGTGACCCTGAGCTTCCGGTCGCCTGTCACTTTAATTCTCTGCTCCACTCCCACTCTGATCTCGGGCTATTGCATTGTTCCAATGAAGCTCAACGTAAGCTCGAGGAACAGCATCTCATCTTTCGATTGGGCACTTTACAGCCTGCCGGACTCAACATCGAGTTCAACAATTTCAAACTATAACCCCAGCTCCCATTTTTCATGCTGTATGATTTTGCCATCCTCATTTGCAACATTTTATCTTTCCTGCCTCTTACCTCAGCACAGTATGTTCCTTCAATGCCTTCTTCCCCTCCCACCCTGTCTCTGCACCTGCTTAACATCTCCAACTTTTTCCAGTTCTGATGAAGGGTCCCAGACCTGAAACGTTAACTCTGTTTCTCTCTCCACGGATGCTGCCTGGCCTGCTGAGTGTTTCCAGATTTTTCTGTTGTTATATCAGAGAGCTACTGTTGCCCCTGGAAGCGTACCACAATACATGGGGCATCCAACCTTTTGGAGCAGTGAGCCAGATCATTCTACCACAACTAATGAATGGGTCCCGGAATGCAGCATAACATTGAGCTAGCCTACATTTCAGCATACCTGGTGTCAGTTTGACTCTTGCCTGAGTCAGAAGGTTGTGAGTTCAGGACTTGCATAGGTAAGCTCGGTTGAAAATTCCAGTGCAGTACTGAGGGAGTGCTGCATTGTTGGTGTCATCTTTTGGATAAAATGTTAAACTCTGCGGGATCAGGTAAATGTTCAAAATTCCGTGGTGCTTTAGAAGGAAAGGCAGGGAGTACTCCTGAATCCCTGATAGATTGTCCAAAAACTAGGCTTATTTGCTGTTGTACGACTTTGAGTTTGCCTATGCAACAGTGACTGGAAAAAGTAATTCATTGGTTTTGTAGCACTTTACAACATTCTAAGGATGTAAAGCGTGAAATAACTGCAACATCGAGACAACAAAAAAGAGGTATTGTTGGGTTATAATCAGGGTAGAAAGATTGGGTACAAAACAATGCCGGGACTGAGAGAGAGGAATGAGCACGAGAGGGAGTGATGGGACTAGAATCATAGAAACATAGAAACATAGAAGATAGGAGCAGGAGTAGGCCATTCGGCCCCTCGAGCCTGCTCCGCCATTTAATGAGAATATGGCTGATCATTCAAATTCAGTACCCTGTCTCTGCTTTCTCCCCATACCCCTTGATCCCTTTAGCCTTAAGAAATATATCTAACTCCTTCTTGAATATATTTAATGAATTGGCCTCAACTGCCTTCTGTGGTAGAGAATTCCACAGGTTCACCACTCTCTGGGTGAAGTAATTCCTCCTCATCTCAGTCCTAAATGGCTTACCCCTTATCCTTAGACTGTGACCCCTGGTTCTGGACTCCCCCGCCATTGGGAACATCCTTCCTGCATCTAGTCTGTCTAGTCCTGTTAGAATTTTATAAGTTTCAATGAGATCCCCTCTCATTCTTCTAAACTCTAGCGAATACAAGCCCAATCGACCCAATCTCTCTTCATACATCATTCCTGCCATCCCAGGTATTAGTCTGGTGAATCTTCGCTGCACTCCCTCCATGGCAAGAACATCCTTCCTCAGATAAGGCGACCAAAACTGCACACAATAATCAAGGTGTGGTCTCACCAAGGCCCTGTACAACTGCAGCAAGACATCCTTGCTCCTGTACGCGAATCTTCTCGCTATGAAGGCCAACATACCATTTGCCTTCTTAACCGCCTGCTGCACCTGCATGCTTACCTTCAGCGACTGGTGCACAAGGACACCCAGGTCTCGTTGCACTTCCCCTTTTCCCAATCTATTGCCATTCAGATAATAATCTGCCTTCCTATTTTTGCCACCAAAGTGGATAACCTCGCATTTATCCACATTATACTGCATCTGCCATGCATCTGCCCAATCACACAACCTGTCCAAATCATACTGGAGTTCCTCTGCATCCTCCTCACAGCACACACACCCACCCAGCTTTGTGTCATCTGCAAACTTGGAGATATTACATTTAGTCCCTACAGCACAGAAGGAGGCCATTTGGCCCGTCGAGCCCGTGCCGGCTCCCTGTAAGAGCACTTCAGCTAGTCCCACTCGCCCCGCCCTTTCCCCGTAGCCCCAGCAATTTTTTTCCTTCAGTTTCTCATCCAACTACCTTTTGAAAGCCATGATTGAATCTGCCTCCACCACCCTTTCAGGCAGTGCATTCCAGATCCTAACCACTCGCTGCGTCAAAAAGTTTTTTTCTTATGTCGCCTCTGGTTCTTTTGCCAATCACCTTAAATAGTGATTTAAGACAGAGACACCTTAGACAGAGAGAGAAAGAAAGAACTTGCATTTATATCGGGCCTTTCACGACCACAGGGCATCCCAAAGCGCTTTACAGCCAATGAAGTACTTTTCTGAAATATAGTCACTGTTGTAATGTAGGAAATGCAGCAGCCAATTTGTACACAGCAAGCTCCCACAAACAGCAATGTGACAATGATCACCTGTTTTGAAGTGTAGTTACTGTTGTAATATTGAACACCGAGGAGCAGCGAGATCGAGGGAAGAACTGAAAAAATCAAAAAATGTGCCTTTCAAGCCCTCCGCAAACTGCTAACAGAGTAACTGGCCATTATCACATTGCTGTTTGTGGGAGCTTGCTGTGCGACAATTATCTGCCACGTTTCTTACATTACAACAGTGACTACATTTAAAAAAAAAAGTACTTCATTGGTTGTAAAGCACTTTGGGACTCCCTGAGGCCGTGAAAGGCTGGTTTTATGGGGAGAAGGCAGAGACAGGGTACTGAGTTTGGATGATCAGCCATGATCTCATTAAATGGCGGAACAGGCTCGAGGGGCCGAATGGCCTACTCCTGCTCCTATCTTCTATGTTTCTATGTTACCTCACCAGCCTGCGCAGATATCAAGCCAACGAGAGCACAGAGGGGTGGAGAAATTTGTTTGGGCCCATTTGGATAGAGTAAATAAAGAGAACCTGTTTTCAATGGCCGAAGGGGCGATAACCAGAGAGCACAGATTTAAGGTGATTGGCAAAAGAACCAGAGGCGACATGAGGGAAAACTGTTTTACGCAGCGAGTGGTTAGGATTTGGAATGCACTGCCTGATAGGGTGGTGGAGGCAGACTCAATAGTAGCTTTCAAAAGGGAATTGGGTAAATACTTGAAGGAGAAAAAAATTGCAGGGATATGGGAAAAGAGCGGGGGAGCAGGACTAACAGGATTGCTCTTCGGAAGAGCCGGCGCAGACTCGATGGGCCGAATGGCCTCTTTCTGTGCTGTACTATTCTGTGATTGTATGATTGTGCAGGGCTGCAACAGGCTGGGTGAAGTGGGCAAGTGGAGGGCAGGCGAGCAGGGAACGTTATCTTTAAAAAAAAAAATTCTAAGCTTCCAACTACCTATCTGGTTTTACTGTGTTGTTGTTGATAACTGACATAGATTCTGTTTGAGCATTCTTTGTCAACTACAGATATATTCCAAGAGAAAATGTACCAACTATCCCTTCAGGGAGCGAGCTGTAAGTTATTCACTTGGGTGTAGAATGAATGCAGTTTATTCATTCTAAGTGTACAGGTTAGCACTGCTAATAGCCTCCCTTCTGCATAGACACTGAATAATAAGACTCCCTTTACTTTCCCCTGCAGTCCATTCAGTCTCTGTATCCTTGCCTGATTCTCATTTAGATTTCTTATCTGAATTTTTCAGGATTACATATTCTCTTTTAAAAAAAAGACCAGCAGTCGCCCCGAGGCAAGGCCAGTGTTTGGTTAACAACATTCGTATTCACGGTGCATTTTGACGCTGAACAATCAGAGTAAGAAGCACATCGTAGTGTGCCATTGTATTAAAGTATCAAGTGGGAATAGGCCAGTAAATGGCTTCGTTGCACTGCTGTGCTCAGAATGATCTATCAAATTTACCAGCTGGTTGTAAGCAACTGAACCGCACAACTGCGGACACTGGGGGCAGGTGATAGAGGAGCGAGTGCCACGTTGCATATCCTCGGTGATGGCGAGGTTATTCAGGCCATGATCAGCAGGTTAGTAAGACAGGATTTTGTCACAACTTCCTATCTGGTCTTAATCTGCGTGGGATCCACAAAGCCTATTGAATAAAAAACTATTAACTTGCAAATTGGAAAGCACGCCCCATTGCGCACATACAATCTGTGTCTGGTCCGGCAAAGCCTCGATTTTAAAATTCTCTTCCTTGTTTTCAAATCCCTCCATGGCGTCACTCCTCCCTATCTCTGTAACCTCTTCCAGCCCGAAAACGCTCTGGAGATCTCTGAGCTCCTCCAATTGTGGCCTATTGCACATCCACGATTTTAATCGCTGCACCATTGGCGGCCGTGCCTTCAGTTGCCAAGGTCCTGGGCCGGTATTTATCCCTCAATCAACACCACTGAAACAGATTATCTGGTCGTTATCACATTGCTGTTTGTGGGAGCTTGCTGTGCACAAATTGGCTGCCGCGTTTCCTACATTACAACAGCGACTGCACTTTAAAAATGTACTTCATTGGCTGTAAAGCGCTTTGAGACGTCCGGTGGTCGTGAAAGGCGCTGTAGAAATGCAAGTCTTTCTTTAGGGTCCCACGCTCTGGAATTCCCTTCCTAAACCTCTCCACCTCTCTACCGCTCTCTCCTCCTGTAATAGGCTCCTTAATACCTACCTCTTGAACCAAGCTTTTGGTCACCTGTCCAAATAGTTACTTATGTGGCTCAGTGCCAGACTTTGTTTGATAACGTTCCTGTGAAGTGCCTTGGGACGCTTTACTACGTTAAATGCGCTATATAAATGCAAGTTGTTGTTGTTGCTACTGCTCGGTTGGAGGCTATATCATAGAATCATAGAATCTTACAGCACAGAAGGAAGCCATTCGGCCCGTCGTGCCTGTACCGGCTCTTTGAAAGAGCTCTCCAATTTAGTCCCACGCCCCAGATTTCTCCCTATAACCCTGCAAATCAGTCCTCTTCAAATACATGTCCAATTGCCTTCTGAAAGTTCCTATGGATTCTGAATCCACCACCCTCTCAGGTAATGCGTTCCACATCTTAACAACTCTCTTTGTGAAGAAATTTCTCCTCATTGCCCGTCTAGTGCTTTTGCCAATTATTTTAAATCTGTGCCCTCCGGTTACCAACCCAGAGGAAACAGTTTCTTCCTACTTGCTCTATTAAAACCCCTCACAATTTTGAATACCTCTATCAGGTCTCCCCTTAACCTTCTCTGCTCTAAGGAGAACAACCCCAGCTTCTCCAGTCTCTCCACGTAACTGAAGTCCCTCATCCCTGGTATCATCCTGGTAAACCTCCACTGTTCTCTCTCCAAGGCCTTGACATCACTCCTCCAGTATGGAGCCCAGGATTGGAGACAATACGCTGGTTGAGGTCTAACCAGGGATTTGTAAAGGTTTAGCACGACTTCTTTGTTTTTGTATTCAATGCCCCAATTTACAAAGCCAAGTATCCCATCAGCTTTCTTAACCACCTTATCAACTTGCCCTGCCATCTTCGAATCAATATACATCCCCAGGTCCCTCTGTTCTTGCACCCCCCTCAATATTGTACCATTTAAATGACGGAATCACCCCCCGTGATTTCTGCTGGGAATGGTTATGCGGTTGCCAGTTGGCCACCGACCCTCCACCGACCCGTCACGCCCAAGAGTAGGTGATCATGGCTGACTAGCTCACTCAACATCCGGACCAGCTCACCTTGTGGCTGGAGGTTTTGCTTCGCAATCAGGAGTAGCAATATTGGCTGATGTTTTTCCACGCCACCTCCCCCTCCCCCCTCTGTTGCCCCCCTCCCCCACCCCTGCCCGCTCGGGCCTAGTCGGTCTGAGGCCTGTCTGGAGCCTCTGCTGCCCTCAGTGCGGAGGTCAGCTACAACAGGCACAAAAGGAATCAAGGGGTATAAGGAGAGAGCGGGAATATGGTATTGAGATAGAGGATCAGCCATGATCATATTGAATGGCGGGCAGGTTCGAAGGCCCGAATGGCCGACTCCTGCTCCTATTTTTCAATGTTTCCATGTTTCTAACAGCAGAGGCTGAAGATTAAAAGGGAGAGAATGCAACTTTGCGGGTTTAGTTTTAAACTGGAGCCCCAGTACAACTCTGGATGTCTGGAGTGTCCTTTATATTACAGGGTGCCACCCACAGTGGGGGCTTTATGGTTGTGCTCTCAATAACACTGTGCTCTGCGAAAACTACCTTACTTAAAAGAAAATTCGATCCTTAAAAAAACATGCAACAGGGAGAAGCTACCCAGACAGCTGTCAGCCATGGCTGAGTGTGCAGCACTCTCGCCTCAGAGTCTGAAGATTGTGGGTCCAAGGCCCACTCCAGAAACTTGAGCACGAACTCCAGGCTGACACTCCCAGTGCAGTGCTGAGGGAGTGCTGCACCATCGGAGGTGCCGTCTTTTGGAGGAGACGTTAAACCGAGGCCCCCGTCTGCTCTCTCGGGTGAACGTTAAAGATCCCACAGCACTATTCAAAGAAGAGCGGGGGAGCTCTCCCCGGTGTCCTGGGCCAATATTTATCCTTCAACCAACGTCGTGTGAAATAAATGATCTGGTCAATTATCAGATTGTTGCGCATGGGACCTTGCTGTGCGCAAATTGGCTGTTGCGCGACAACAGTGACTGCACTTCAAACGTACTTCATTGGCTGTAAAGCCCTGACGTGAAAGGTACTATATAAATGCAAGTCTTTCTTTTTTAAACATCTTTGGAGCTGAAGGACCAAAAGTGAAGGCACGAGGTCAGAAGAGGGAAACAAACAGGCGGAGGTTGAGAGCGGAAGGTCGGGAGAAAAATAATGATAAAATCCAGAGCCTTACCAAGATTGTACCACATGTCACGGATTGCGGCCCCGATGATGCCTCTCATATCTCCATATCTATAGAATATAGGAAGATAACTGTTAGCGTGGTCTGAGAAGGACTCAGGTCTTTCAAAGCACAATAATTTCTTCCGCGTTACTACATCCTGGGTTTTTGGTTGCAGAATGTAACTGTGTAAAATTCCATATTCTTATGTACATATATACGCAGGATTAGGATTTGGCTCAATCTCATACGATTAGGGTTTTTGCTTTGTTTTGACTTATAAATGGCTTGTGGATTTGTACCCTAGCTAGAAGTAATGAAATGGTGACGTTGTTTATTCCCAGGAGGCTGCAGTGTATGGATCCCATTGAGAAAGGAAGTGCTTTGTCAGCAAGGTCAGCCTTTTGTTGGCAAGGAACGATGACTACAGGTATTGAGATAGGAAACGACACAATGGGCCCAAGATGGGCTTGGACTAATGATATGGAGACGTAAGTTCAAATCCCATCATGGCAGCTGGAGAATTAAAAAAATTCAGCTAATTAAATAACTCTGAAATAAAAAAAAAGCTCATATCAGTAATGGTGACCATGAATCTACCAGATAGTTGTGAAAACCCATCTGGTTCACTAATGTCCTTTAGGGAAGGAAATCTGCTGTCTTTACCTGGTCTGGCCTATATGTGGTTGACTCTTAACTGTACCAAACTGCTATAAAAAAGACTTTTCTCACACAGACTGTGGTTTAAGAAGGCTCACCACTTTCTCAAGGGCATTTAGGGATGGGCAATAAATGCTGGCCTTACCAATGACACCCACATGAATGAATACAAAAAAGATAGTAAACAAATTGGCCATCTGGTGTTTTATCAGGAAATACCTAATTTCTGTTCACAATAACTTTTTTCATGCCTTGATGAATCATCTAGGACAGTGCGTGACTAGAGGTCTATAAAGATCTTGAGCTTTCCTTCACAATTTGTAGTGAGAGAGACAAGAATGAAAGTGGATAAATCCCCAGGCCCGGATGAAATGTATCCCAGACTGTTAAGAGAAGTAAGAGAGGAAATAGCAGAGGCTCTGACCATCATTTTCCAATCCTCTCTGGCTACAGGTGTGGTGCCGGAGGACTGGAGGACTGCTAATGTTGTACCATTGTTTAAAAAGGAGAAAGGGATAGACCGAGTAATTACAGGCCAATCAATCTAACCTTGATGGTAGGAAAATTATTGGAAAAAATTCTGAGGGACAGGATAAATCTTCATTTAGAAATACACAGATTAATCAGGGACAGTCAGCATGGATTTGTTAAGGGAAGGTCATGTCCGACTAACTTGATTGAATTTTTTGAGGAGGTAACAAGGAGGATCGATGCGGGTAGTGCGTTTGATGTAGTCTATATTGATTTTAGCAAGGCTTTTGATAAGGTCCCGCATGGCAGACTGGCAGGAAACAAAGAATAATGGTCGAAGGGTGTTTTTGTGACTGGAAGGCTGTGTCCAGTGGGGTTCCGCAGGGCTCAGTACTGGGTCCTTTGCTTTTTGTGGTATATATCAATGATTTGGACTTGAATGTAGGAAGTTTGATTTTTGCAGATGATACAAAAGTTGGCCATATGGTTGATACTGAAGAAGGAAGCTGTAGACTGCAGGAAGGTATCAATGGACTGGTCAGGTGGGCAGAACAGTGGCAAATGGAATTCAATCTGGAGAAGTGTGAGGTAATGCAATTGGGGAGGGCTAACAAGGCAAAGGTATACAATATAAATGGTAGGACACTGAAAAGTGCAGAGGAACAGAGCGACTGTGACAAAGGTAAACTGTCCCTCCTCATCTTTCTTGACTTGTCTGCAGCCTTTGACACGGTTGACCACTCAATCCTTCTCCAACGCCTCTCCACCATCGTCCAGCTGGGTGGGACTGCACTCGCCTGGTTGCATTCTTATCTATCTAATCATAACCAGAGAATCACCTGCAGCAGCTTCTCTTCCCGCTCCCGTATCATTACCTCTGGTGTCCCCCAAGGATCTATCCTTGGCCCCCTCCTATTTCTCATCTACATGTTGCCCCTCGGTGACATCATCCGAAAACACAGCGTTAGTTTCCACATGTACGCTGACAACACCCAGCTCTACCTCACCACCTCTTCTGGAGAGAAAGCAGGGACAGAGTACTGAATTTGGATGATCAGCCATGATCCCATTAAATGGTGGAATAGGCTCGAGGGGCCGAATGGCCTACTCCTGCTCCTATCTTCTATGTTTCTCTCGACCCCTCCATGGTCTCTAAATTGTCAGACTGCTTGTCCGACATACGGTTCTGGATGAGCAAAAGTTTTCCCCAATTAAATATTGGGAAGACCGAAGCCATTGTTTTTGGTCCCCGCCACAAACTCCGTTCCCTAGCCATTGACTCCATCCCTCTCCCTAACATCTGTTTGAGGCTGAACCAGACTGTTTGCAACCTTGGTGTCATATTTGACCTTGAAATGAGCTTCCGACCACATATCCGCAGCATAACTGAGACCGCCTATTTCCACCTCCGTAACATCGCCCGTCTCCGCTCTTGCCTCAGCTCGTCCGCTGCTGAAACCCTCATCCATGCCTTTGTTACCTCTAGACTTGACTATTCCAACGCACGCCTGGCTGGCCTCCAACATTCCACCCTACGTAAACTTGAGGTCATCCAAAACTCGGCTGCCCATGTCCTAACTCATATCAAGTCCCGTTCGCCTATCACTCCTGTGCTCGCTGATCTACATTGGTTCCTGGTTAAGCAGTGCCTCAATTTCAAAATTCTCATCCTTGTTTTCTATTCCCTCCATGGCCTCTCCCCTTCATATCTCTGTAACCTCCTTCAGCCCCAGAACCCCCCCCCGAGATATCTGTGCTCCGCTAATTCTGCCCTCTTGAGCATCCCTGATTATAATCGCCCAACCTTTGGTGGCCGTGCCTTCTGTTGCCTAGGCCCTAAGCTCTGGAATTCCCTGCCTAAACCTCTCCGCCTCTCTACCTCTCTTTCCTTCTATAAAATGCTCCTTAAAACCTACCTCTTTGACCAAGCTTTTGGTCACCTGCCCTAATTTATCCTTAAGTGGATCGGTGTCAAATTTTTTGTCTAATATACTCCTGTGAAGCACCTTGGGATGTTTTACTTCGTTAAAAGCGCTATATAAATACAAGTTGTTGTTGACCTTGGGGTGCATGACCATAGATCCCTGAAGGTAGCAGGACAGGTAGATAAGGTGGTTAAGAAATGTTATACGTTTCAATGAGATCACCTCTCATTCTTCTAAACTCCAGAGAGTATAGGCCCAATCTACTCAATCTCTCCTCATCGGACAACCTTCTCATCCCAGAATTAGTCAGGTGCAACTTTGTTGCACTCCCTCTAAGGCAAGTGTATCCTTCCTTAGGTAAGAAGACTATAACTGTACACAGTACTCCAGGTGTGGTCTCACCAAAGCCCTATATAATTGCAACAAGACGTCCTGATTTTATACTCCAACTCCCTTGCAAGAAACTGTTTAGGTGCTACCATATTTGGTGTCAGATTTGAATTTGCTTACCACAGTGTGTTAGCAGTTAGAAATCTGAAACTGTGCTTCATTACCATCATCAGCACTTTGATTGCAGTCAGGATGCTGCTGAAAGTGCTCTGCCCAATGTCCTCTCCTCCCAGCATCTACCCTGCCAAGCCCTGTAAGAATTTTATACGTTTCAGTGAGATCACCTCTCATTCTTCTAAATTCTAGGGAATATAGGCCTAGTCTCCGAAATCTCTACTCATAGGACAATCCTGGTATGGTAGCATAGTGGTTGAGTTATTGGACTAGTAATCCAGAGGCCTGGACCACAATCCTGATCCAGATAAATTAGTTCAAATCCCACCACGGCAACTGGGGAATTTAAATTCAATTAAATAAATCTGGAATTAAAAGTTAGTATCAATAATGGTGACCATGAAACAACCGGATAGTTGTAAACATAAGAACATAGGAGTAGGCCACTTGAGCCTGCTCCGCCATTCAACGAGATCATGGCTGATCTTCTGCCTCAACTCCATTTACCGGCCATATCGCCATATCCCTTGATGCCTTTACTAGTCAGAAATCTATCATCTTCTGTTTTGAATATACCCAATGACTGAGCTTCCACTGCCCTCTGGGGTAGAGAATTCCAAAGATTCACCACCCTCTGTGTGAAGAAATTTCTTCTCATCTCAGTCCTGAATGGCCTACCCTTTATCCTGAGGCTGTGGCCCCTGGTTCTAGACTCCCCAGCCAAGGGAAACATTCTCCCAGCAGCCACCCTATCAAGCCCTGTAATAATTTTGTATGCTTTAATGAGATCCCCAAAGGGTAAATCGTGTTTGACTAATCTGCTGGAATTTTTTGAGGAAGTAACTGGTAAAATAGATGGGGGAGAGCCAGTGGATGTGGTGTACCTTGACTTCCAGAAAGCCTTCGATAAGGTTCCACACAAAAGATTATCATGCAAAATTAAGGCTCATGGGATTGGGGGCAAAGTATTAACGTGGATAGAGAACTGGCTGGCGGATAGAAAACAGAGAGTTGGAATAAACGGCTCGTTTTCGGAGTGGCAGGCAGTGACCAGCGGGGTGCCGCAAGGATCTGTCCTGGGACCCCAGCTGTTCACAATATATATAAATGATCTGGATCAGGGAATTGGATGCAATATTTCCAAATTCGCTGACGACACTAAACTAGGAGGAGGGGTGGGCTCTGATGAGGATGTCAGGAGGCTACAGTGCGATTTGGACAGGTTGGGGGAATGGGCGGATACGTGGCAGATGCACTATAATGTGGATAAATGCGAGGTTATCCACTTTGGGGGTAAAAACAGGAGGGTAGATTATTATCTAAATGGCAATAGATTGGGAGATGGGGAAGTGCAGAGGGACCTGGGTGTTCTTGTGCACCAGTCACTGAAGGAGAGCATGCAGGTGCAACAGGCGATTAAGAAGGCAAATGGTATGTTGGCCTTCATATCAAGGGGGTTCGAGTATAGGAATAGGGATACCTTACTACAGCTGTACAAGGTGCTGGTGAGACCGCATCTGGAGTATTGTGTACAGTTTTGGTCGCCCCATCTGCGGAAGGATGTTCTTGCCATGGAAAGAGTGCAGCGGCGATTCACCAGGCTGATACCTGGAATGGCGGGAATGACCTACGAGGAGAGATTGAATAGTTTGGGCTTGTACTCACTGGAGTTTAGAAGATTGAGAGGGGATCTCATCGAAACATATAAAATTATGGCAGGCCTGGACAGGCTGAATTCAGAGAGAATGTTTCCAATGGCAGGGGAGCACAGAACCAGGGGCCACAGTCTAAAAATAGCGGGCAAATCATTTAAAACAGAGATGAGGAAGAATTTCTTCACTCAAAGAGTGGTGAGCCTGTGGAATTCCCTGCCACAGAGGGCTGTGAAGGCTAATTCAATAAATATTTTCAAGAGAGAATTGGATATATTTCTGAAGGCTAAGGGGATTAAGGGTTACGGAGAAAAGGCGGGGACGGGGTACTGAACTGGTAAGATCAGCTAAGATCTCAGACGAAGATCAGCCATGATCTCATTGAATGGCGGAGCAGGCTCGAAGGGCCGAATGGCCTACTCCTGTTCCTATCTCTATGTTTCTTCTGAATTCAAGACAATACAGACCTAATTTACTCAATCTCTTCTCATACGACAGTCCCGCCATCCCAGGAATCAATCTCGTGAACCTTCGTTGCACTCCCTCTATGGCAAGCATATCCTTCCTTAGGTAAGGAGATCAAAATTGTACACAGTACTCCAGGGCCTAGAAATTCAGTGGGCTGCGCCACCCGTTAGCACCTTAAGAGGGCGCTAAGTGGGTGGGAAGCCACTGGCCACGCCTCCCGCTAAATTTAGAGGGACGCTAATGGCGGCGCTAGCCGTTAGCGCTGCGTCGCTACCGATGACGTCATCGGTGTGCGCAGCGCTCCGCTACCGCCCCGATCGCGAAACTTAGTAGCGCCCCCTGCTTTAATGCTGGTCGCAATTTGCGACTGGCTCAGGGGAGCCTACCTGCGGTGGTAGAGGCGCTGAGGTGCGGGGCGGCCATTTTTTTTGCTGGCCGCCTGCCAGCACCTCTCCGCGCCGCCGTCCCCGGCCTCCTGAGCGCCCCCCCCTCCCTGCGGAGTGCCGGCTGTGTCCCAAGAGCCCGGCACTTCTCCTCGGTGCCGGGCTCTTTTGCCGGCACTCGCGCTCTTTGAGCGCGCTGCAGCAGGCCCCTCCCCTTTAAGAAGGGGAGGAAGGCCTGCAGTACTGCAGCGCGCCGTGCTGCAGCGTGTGGTGCAGCGGCACATTGCGCTGTGATCTTTAGCTGCAGCGCCCCAAGAGGGATGCGGGGCGCCTCGAATAGCGCCGCGCTTCCCTCTGGGGCGCGCAAACTGAATTTGCGGCAGGCGGCCGCGACTACTTCCAGGGCGGTACTTCCGGCGCCCTGGCAATGCTGGCGCCCCAAATGGGGCGCCACTGAATTTCTAGGCCCAGGTGTGGCCTCACCAAGGCCCTATATAATTGGAGTAAGACTTCTTTACTCCTGTACTCAAATCCTCTTGTAATGAAGGCCAGCATACCATTTGCCTTCCTAATGGCTTGCTGCACCTGCACATTCACTTTCAGTGACTCATGTACAAGGACACCCAGGTCCCCTTGAGCATCTGCATTCCCCAATCTTTCACCATTTAGGAAATACTCTGCCTTTCTGTTTTTTCTACCAAAGTGGTTCACTGGAGTCCTTTAGGGAAGGAAATCTGCCGTCCTTACCTGGTTTGGTCTATATGTGACTACAGACCCACAGCAATGTGGTTGACTCTGAGTCTAACAAGCCACTCGGTTGTACCAACCTGCTATGGGAAACAACAATAATAAGATGGGAGTACCTTCACCACAGGTTCAGGAAGGTGACTCACCACCAACCTTCTCACGGGCAGTTAGAGATGGGCAATGAATACTGGATTTGCCGACATCCCAGGAACTAAAAAAAAACCATCCCAGGAATTAGTCTGGTGAACCTTCATTGCACTTCCTCTAAGGCAAGCATATCCTTCCTTAACGACCAACAGTCCTCATTAAAGACCGTCTTAATTAAAGAGGATGTTTGATTCTCCAAAGCATATTATAAATTTATCTCATTGAAACTTATAAAATTCTGACAGGACTGGACAGACTAGATGCAGGAAGGTTGTTCCCGATGGTCGGGGAGTCCAGAACCAGGGGTCACAGTCTAAGGATAAGGGGTAAGCCATTTAGGACAGAAATGAGGAGGAATTTCTTTACCCAGAGAGTGGTGAACTTGTGGAATTCTCTACCACAGAAGGCAGTGGCCAATTCATTAAATATATTCAAGAAGGAGTTGGATATATTTCTTAAGGCTAAAGGGATCAAGGGGTATGGGGAGAAGGCAGGGACAGGGTACTGAATTTGGATGATCAGCCATGATCGCATTGAATGGCGGAGCAGGCTCGAGGGGCCAAATGGCCTACTCCTGCTCCTATCTTCTATGTAATTAGGAAGGAATGGCCTAGATGTAAACAGCTTGGCTGAACTTTTTTTTATCGTGCTTGCCTGATACGGACATTGCTGGACAGGAAAAGATCTTCTGGTCCTTCCATCCTGTCCCATAATACTTATGCCTTATGCACGATACATACACTCTCCACGTGATCTCCTGGGAGAGTGCTGGCACAATGGACCGAATGGCCCCCTTCTGTGCTGTATTGTTTTATGATTCGCTGATAGCTACAGTGCAAACCAAAATTCCAGGTCTTCATACATCTATAGCCAAAGCCTTTGAACCACAGTGATTCCAGGGAGGTCCAAGGGGAAATTTTCCAGATTGTTTCCACCCTAATGGGCTTTTGTCTGTTTATTTTGCCTCTCAGGATATCACGTGGGATGGGGTGTGTTTGTATCGTGCTGCATAAGGCATCGCAGTTGTGTGGGATCGGCTGGATGAACCAGAGGGTCTTTTCCTAACCGTCATTGTTCATAGGGTTAGGGAGGCACGGTGGCATAGTGGTTAGCACTGTTGCCTCACAGCACCAGGGACCCGGGTTCAAATCCGGCCTCGGGCGACTGTCTGTGTGGAGTTTGCACATTCTCCCTGTGTCTGCGTGGGTTTCCTCCGGGTGCTCTGGTTTCCTCCCACAGTCCAAAGATGTGCGGGTTAGGTTGATTTGGCTATGATAAATTGACCCTTAGTGTTAGGGGATTAAATACGTGGGGTTACGGGGATAGGGTGGGATATGTGTCGGTGCAGGCTCGATGGGCCGAAATGGCCTCTATCTGCACTGTGGGGATTCTGTGATTCTGTGATATGGCCGTACCAGGCAAAACAGAACCGACAATGACAACAACAACAACAACTTGCATTTATATAATGCCTTTAACATAGTAAAACGTCCCTCGGTGCTTCACAGAAGCGTTATCAAACAAAATTTGACACCAAGCCACATAAGGAGATATTAGGACAGGTGGCTAAAAAAGTTGGTCAAAGAGGTAGGTTCTCAGGAGTGGCTTAAAGAAGGAAAGAAAGGTCGAGAGGTTCAGGGAGGGAATTCCTGAGCTTGAGGCCGAGACAGTTGCAGGCACGAGCCCCAATGGTGGGGCAATGAAATGCGGGGATACGCAAGAGTCCATAATTGGAGGAGGGCAGAGATCTCGGGGGGTTGTAGTGCTTGCGGAGGTTACAGAGATCTACAGCTGTCGATCTCGCAATCGCTCTGTCTGGTGACTCTTCGTAGAAAACATAGAAACATAGCAGATAGGAGCAGGAGTAGGCCATTCGGCCCCTCGAGCCTGCTCTGCCATTTAATGAGATCATGGCTGATCATCCAAATTCAGTGCCTGTCCCTGCTTTCTCCCCAGATCCCTTGATCCCTTTAGCCTCAAGAAATATATCCAACTCCTTCTTGAATATATTTAATGAATTGGCCTCAACTGCCTTCTGTGGTAGAGAATTCCACAGGTTCACCACTCTCTGGGTGAAGAAATTCCTCCTCATCTCATTCCTAAATGGCTTACCCCTTATCCTTAGACTGTGACCCCTGGTTCTGGACTCCCCCGCCATCGGGAACATCCTTCCTGCATCTAGTCTGGCTAGTCCTGTTAGAATTTTATAAGTTTCAATGAGATCCCCCCTCATTCTTCTAAACTCTAGCGAATATAAGCCTAATCGACCCAACCTCTCCTCATACGTCATTCCTGCCATCCCAGGTATCAGTCTGGTGAATCTTTGCTGCACTCTCTCCATGGCAAGAACATCCTTCCTCAGATAAGCCGACCAAAACTGCACACAATGCTTAAGGTGTGGTCTCACCAAGGCCTTGTACAACTGCAGCAAGACATCCTTGCTCCTGTACTCGAATCCTCTCGCTATGAAGGCCAACATACCATTTGCCTTCTTAACCGCCTGCTGCACCTGCATGCTTACCTTCAGCGACTGGTGCACAAGGACACCCAGGTCTCGTTGCACTTCCCCTTCTCCCAATCTATTGCCGTTCAGATAATAATCTGCCTTCCTGTTTTTGCCACCAAAGTGGATAACCTTGCATTTATCCACATTATACTGCATTTGCCATGCATCTGCCCAATCACCCAACCTGTCCAAATCGTACTGAAGTTTTTCTGCATCCTCCTCACTGCACACATGCCCACCCAGCTTTGTGTCATCTGCAAACTTGGAGATATTACATCTAGTTCCCTCGTCTAGATCATTTATATATATAATATGTATATATCATTCAACCTGGTGATACGTGTCTGCATGTTTCAGATAGCCAGCTGAGCCAAACTAAATGGCTAATGGGGTTCACTTTGCCACGATTACAAGAGAAATGTCACTTCAATGGCTCTCAGTTATGTCTGAGGTTCAGTGGCTTGCAATGGACAGAACGTCAAACGACAGCCAACTGACTGACTCTCCCTTCCAATCTTTCTTACAAATATTAAATGGGTTTATTTCCTGAAAATATCAGGAACAGCCGGCAGTGTGTTTGAAAATGACTCAGACAGAGATGGGCTCTCCTCACTGATAGAGGACATGCTGGTAAAACACATTGTTCTTTCACTCAATAAATCTGGACTCAAATCCAATCCAGATGGAGAAGGTCCCTTCAGCCTCTTTTTTTGCAGGATTTTAAAATAAAATGAGTTCTGTCAGGCTCAATCCAATTACAGCAGGCACAAGTCCATAGCACAAAAAGTCCCCTCGCGTTAGCCATTAATTGACACTAACTCAAAAATCAATGACACAGAATATGAACATTGGCAGTGTCGCGCTGTGTATGCGCCGGACATCATTTCAAATATGACTGCGTGTGAAGGTCTATTGGGGAAGGGTGGGTGAGTTCCGCATTGCTCTGGAATTATGTTGCAATCGACCTTGGAGAATCTGATGCAAAGTTAAAAGGCTCTTCAATTTTCCGACAGGACCTCTCTCTCTTTCACCGCGATCCATACAATAAAAAACGCATTTAAAGAGCTCCTGCTCATGCATGATAAACCTTGTGGAGTTTAAATCCTGAATGTGATCAGATTTAAAACTGTGCCCTCTAATTTATCTGTAAGATCATAATGACACTTGATATGAGAAAATGACACTTGATATGAGAAAAGGTCATGCAAGCAACCTTGCCTGCTTCTTCCATAGACCATAGAATCATACAGGACAGGAGGAAGCCATTCGGCCCATCGTGCCTGTGCCGGCTCTTTGAGAGAGCTCTCCAATTAGTCCCACTCCCTCCTGCTCTTTCTCCATAGCCCTGCAAAATTTTCCCCTTCAAGTATTTATCCAATTCCCCTTTGAAGGTTACTATTCAACCTGCTTCACCACTTCTTCAGGCAGCGCGTTCCAGATCATAACAACTCGCTGCGTCATTGTTATTCCCTCGTGGTTCTTTTGCCAACCACCTTAAATCTGTGCCCTCTGGTTACTGATCCTTCAGCCGATGGAAACAGTTTCTCCTTATTTACTCTATCAAAACCCTTCATGATTTTGAACACCTCTATCAACTCTCCCCTTAACCTTCTCTGCTCCAGGGAGAACAATCCCAGGTTTTCCAGCCTCTCCACCGAACTGTACTCTTTCATCCCTGGTACCATTCTAATAAATCTCCTCTGCACCCTCTGCAAGGTCTCGACACTCTTGCTAAAGTGTGGTGCCCAGAATTGAGCGCAGTACTCCAGCTGGGGCTCAACCAGTGTTTTATAAAGGTTCAGCACAACTCCCTTGCTGTTGTATTCTATGCCTCTATTTATAAAACCAAGGATCCCATACGCTTTTTTAACAGCCTTCTTAAAGAAAGAGCTGTACAATTATTTGCAGAAGTAACTTCTAGTTATAATGATTCTCATAATGCTACCACTTTGCTCAACAATAGATATCCTAGAACAAAGATATGCCTTTCATTCCAAAGGCCATGCAGAATATGCTCCATCATGCAGTCCCCAAGCTTCCTGAGGAGAGGTTCTGCTAAGGCTCTACCCACCCACAAAGATAACGGAAGCCGAGCTGAGACTTGGTACACTGACAGCGTAAAGTCACAATGAAGCTGCTCACTTGCATATGATGGCCGTGCGCTTGGCATTCGAGAAGTTCTCCAGTTGCAGAGATTCCTGGGTAAGGAAGGCTACTGTGAGGTGAAAGTAATTGTTCCAAAGCTGTGGTGAGGAGAAAAAAAAAAACACAAAATTGAAATATTACAAAACAAGAGTAATATTAACAGTGAGATGCCTGGCTAAATGTTTCCTTGTGTGTGAAATACTCTGTTGACTCCATGTATTTAAGAAGACACTGCTCTTGCAAAGAAACCAAACCAGCTCTACCTCACCACCACCTCTCTCAGCCCCTCCATGGTCTCTAAATTGTCAGACTGCTTGTCCGACATCCAGTACTGGATGAGCAGAAATTTTCCCCAATTAAATATTGGGATCACCGAAGCTATTGTCTTCGGTCCCCGCCAGAAACTCTGTTCCCTAGCCACTGACTCCATCCCTCTCCCTAACATCTGTTTGAGGCTGAACCACACTGTCCGCAACCTTGGTGTCATATCTGACCCTGAAATGAGCTTCCGACCACATATCCGCGCCATAACTAAGAACGCCTATTTCCACCTCTGTAACATCGCCCGTCTCCACCCTTGCCTCAGCTCATCCGCTGCTGAACCCCTCATCCATACCTTTGTTACTCTAGACTTGACTATTCCAACGCACTCCTGGCTGGCCTCCCATGTTCTACCCTACGTAAACTTGAGGTCATCCAAAACTTGGCTGCCTGTGTCCTAACTCGCACCAAGTCCCGTTCGCCCATCACCCTTGTGCTCGCTGACCTACATTGTCTCCTGGTTAAGCAACACCTCGATTTTAAAATTCTCATCCTTGTTTTCAAATCCCTCCATGGTCTCGCCCCTCCCTATCTCTGTAATATCCTCCAGCCCTACAACCCTCCGAGATATCTGCACTCCTCTAATTCCGGCCTCTTGAGCATCCCTGATTATAATCGCTCGACCATTGGCAGCCGTGCCTTCTGTTGCCGAGGCCCTAAGCTCTGGAATTCCCTCCCTAAACCTCTCCGCCTCGCTACCTCTCTTTCCTCCTTTAAGATGTTCCTTAAAACCTACCTCTTTGACCAAACTTTTGGTCATCTGCCCTAATTTCTCCTTATGTGGCTCGGTGTCAAATTTTGTTTTATTATGTTCCTGTGAAGTGCCTTGGGACATTTTACTATGTTAAAGGTGCTATATAAATACAAGTTGTTGTTGTTCGTACAAGGCCACTAGCAGCCATTTTGTGTTGAAGTCAAGTATCAGGAATTTAAGTTATGATCAATGGTTGAGGAAGTTTGGGAAAAATATGATAACTTTGAAGTGATTTAGTTGAAGTTTTCAAGATTATGATGGCGGTTGACAGAGTTAGTCCAGGTAAACTGTTCATTAATTGGAAGGGTTCAAATACAAGGTGGAATTAGGATTAGGAAGGCCAAATTAAACAGAATTTTTTGTCATCTAAAGCACAAAAAAGCTATTGAAGGGAATGGCACAAATGGCTTAAACAGACAATTAGATGTATTTCTGGAGATAGAAAGGACTGAGGAAAGTGGTGAGAAAATGGATGGTTAGGGATTAAAAGGGATGGGCTTGTTGGGCCCAATGTCATTTTCCCCATTCTTAAAACAGTAATTTCACCTGAATGAGGACATTTGCAAGGCAGACAGTCCTTGGGAGTGCTTACGCTGGAAAGCCGCTATGAAACTGGCGCACTGCTTAGTGAGGACGGTTTGTGTGATGGCTGACGCTTCATCTGTTTCAGTGTAAGTATTCGTTGTTTGGTCCAGTTTTATTATTCATTTGTAGAAACAATAAAAGAAAATATTCTGATCTGCAACGCTGTCAAGCCGTTGAGTCATGAACTGTGCCATCATACTCTACTTAATAATCTGATAAATTGGCTTTTAAGAAGATTAGATACTGGCTATTTTGGGTTCAGTGCAGCTCAGTCCTTCTTTTGACTGGCTTTAAGGCTAACTTAGTTGGAACAATCTCAGTCAAGTTAGATCTCATTGAAACTTATAAAATTCTAATGGGACTAGACAGACTAGATGCAGGAAGGATGTTCCCGATGGCCGGGGGAGTCCAGAACCAGGGGTCACAGTCTAAGGATAAGGGGTAAGCCATTTAGGACTGAGATGAGGAGGAATTTCTTCACCCAGAGAGTGGTGAACCTGTGGAATTCTCTACCACAGAAGGCAGTAGAGGCCAATTCATTAAATATATTCAAGAAGGAGTTAGATATATTTCTTAAGGCTAAAGGGATCAAGGGATATGGGGAGAAGGCAGGGACAGGGTATTGAGTTTGGATGATCAGCCATGATCTCATTGAATGGCGGAGTAGGCTCGAGGGGCCAAATGGCCTACTCCTGCTCCTATCTTCTATGTTTCTATGTTTACATGAATTTACAGCACAGAAACAGGCCTTCGGCCCAACTGGTCTGTGCCAGTGTGTATGCTCTACACGAGCCTCCTCCCACCCTACTTCCTCTCACCCCATCAGCACATCCTTCTATTCCTTTCTCCCTCGTGTGTTTATCTAGAGCTTCTCCTTTACATGCACCTACGCTATTCGCCTCAACCACTCCCGGTGGTAGCGAGTTCCTCAATCTAACCAGTTCCAGCAACGGCCATCGCCATGCCGACTATTGTCGGAGCTCATGTGACCTTCCTTCACACTGTTCCTAGTTCCGAGTGTGCCTGGTCCCACCGCACAAAACTGCGCCCAAACTTTCCATCCGGCTGAATGAGGGTGTGGGCTGACTTGCAAAGTGGATAGAAATTCACACTGGCCCGTCCCTTCTAAGCTTGAAGCTGAAGCCCATTGTTGAGGCAGTCGAGGGAGGCATCTAACCATGCTGTCCCTAGCACGGGAGCGCTTGCTGCTAACACCGGGTGCCCGCAATGGAAAGAGTTCCACTTCTTTGCACTAACAATGATTAGCATAAAAATTCACAAACACACAAGAAAAAAGATATGACTTGCTGGCAATTGACCAGACAACACTGCTCCTTTAATGAGTGGGCAGTGATCTAAACTCGCTGGCAGGCCTGCTGTGGGTAACCCTGGTGTGTCAAGTGTGCATTCCCTATCCCTCCTCCTGTGAAGCTAGCTGTTCCATCTGAACGTACCTGCAGCTCAAAACTCATGCTGTTCAAAAACATTTTATTCAACGTCTCTGCATACTGGTTGATGGCACGTAGGAAAACCCTGTAGGGAATAGAACGAACAATTCATTACCAAAAATGTCCTCGACTTAAGCAACAACAGAAAACTCACGAAGCGGATCGCAGGTATGAAAAGGAAAAAAGAAACGTTTCTGTTTCAGGTAGAGCTACAAAAAAAGCAATCAAAAAGGCTAATGGAATGTTTGGCCTTTATCTCAAGGGAGGCGGGGGGGGGGCGGTGGTTGGAATACAGAACGGCTGAAGTTGCGCTTTAGTTGTACAGAGCCTTGGTCAGACCACCCCCGCCCCCGCCCCGCCCCCCCCCCCCGCCGCGCCGCCCCGCCCGCCCCCCCCCCGCCCCGCCGGCCCTCCCCCCCCCCCCGCCGCCCCACCCGCCCCCCCGGAGCACTGCGTTCAGTTCTGGGCACCGCACCTCAGGGATGATATACTGGCCCTGGAGGGAGTGCAGTGCAGAATCCCCAGCCAGGGGAAACATCCTCCCTGCATCTACTCTGTCAAGCCCTGTAAGAATTTTTTATGTTTCAATGAGATCACCTCTCATTCTTCTAAACTCTAGAGAATATAGGCTGAGTCTACTCAACATCTCCTCATAGGACAATCCCCCCATCCCAGGAACCAGTCTGGTGAACCTTCATTGCACTCCCTCTATGGCAAGTATATCCTTCCTTAGGTAGGAAGACCAAAACTGTACACTATTCGATCATTCTAATACCTCAATTCCATTTACCCGCCTTTACTCCATATCCCTCGATAACATTACCATAGGAACACAGGAACAGGAGGAGGCCATTCAACCCCTCGAGCCTGTTCCGCCCATTCAATGAGATCACGGCTGATGTGTGACCTAACTCCATATACCCGCCTTTGGCCCCCTATCCCTTAATACCTATGGTTAACAGAAATCCATCAATCTCAGATTTAAAATTGACAAATGATCTAGCATCAATTGCTGTTTGCAGAAGAGAATTCCAAAATTCTACCACCCTTTGCGTGTAGAAGTGTTCCCCTAAATTGACTCCTGAAAGGTCTGGCTCTAATTTTTAGACTATTCCCCTTAGTCCTAGACTCCCCAACCAGCGGAAATAGTTTCTCTTTGTCTACCCTATCAGTACCAGAGCTTAAAGCGTTCAGTTGTGAAGAAGAGGTTGCATAAACTTGGTTAGCATTCCCTTGAGCATAGAAGACTGAGGGACAATCTAATCGAGGCGTTCAAAATGATAAATCAATTCAATAGGGTAGATACAGCGAAAATATTTCCTTTGACAGAGGGAGCAAGGCACGTAGTCTTAAAATTAGAGCTAAGCCGTTCAGGAGTGAAATCAGGAAGCACTTTTTCACACAAAGGCTGGAACTCTCTCCCCAATAGGCTGTGGACGCTGGGACAATTGAAAACTTCAAGACAGTGATTGAAAGACAGTGATTGAAAGATTTTTGTTAAGTAATGGTATCAAGGGATATGGAGTAAAGGCGGGTAAATGGAATTGAGGTATTAGAATGATCGAATAGTGTAGTTTTGGTCTTCCTACTTAAGGAAGTATATACTTGCCATAGAGGGAATGCAATGAAGGTTCTGGTTCCTGGGATGGGGGGATTGTCCTATGCAGAGAGATTGAGTAGACTAGGCCTATATTCTCTAGAGTTTAGAAGGAGGAGAGGTGATCTCATTGAAACATACAAAATTCTTACAGGGCTTGACAGGGTCGATGCAGGGAGGATGTTTCCCCTGGCTGGGGAGTCTAGAACCAGGGGTCACAGTCTCAGAATAAGGGGTCGGCCATTTAGGACTGTGATGAGGAGAAATTCCTTCACTCGGAGGGTGGTGAATCTTTGGAATTCTCTACCCCAGAGGGCTGTGGAGGCTCAGTCGTTGAGTAGATTCAAGACAGAGATCGATAGGTTTTTGGATATTAAGAGAATCAAGGGATATGGGGATAGTACAGGAAGGTGGAGTTAAGGTAGAAGATCAGCCATGATCTTACTGAATGGCAGAGCAGGCTCAAGGGGGCCAAATGGCCTCCTCCTGCTCCTATTTCTTATGTTCTTATATTCTTATATGTAATAGAATGATGGAACAAGTTTGAGGGGCTAAATTGCCTACACTCATTCCTATATTTCTAGATCGTTAGTTATTTATTTTTGATTGGAGCTTTGTGGGAGGGCAATGCTGATAAAGTCAGAGTGAGAAGGACAGGGGGAGGTTGAAGAGAAAGGTCATGATATTGCTTGTCCACACAATTGAGATGCTTGGTCTTCAAATCTGCATTTGGGCTTTGGGCTCCCCAACAGAGAGGTTATTGGATCATGCCTGGGGACTGCAGCATACTGATTTACTGAGACCAGCAAAATGCTGTCTCACACTTGCTTTGATGTGAGAAGAAGCAATTGGACAGGAATTGTTATGAATGGACTGCACCTGACAACACTTCGAAAGTACTTCATTGGCAGTAAAGCACTTCATTGGCAGTAAAGCACTTTGGGACGTCCTGAGGTCGCGAAAGGCGTGATACAAATGCAAGTTCTTTCTTTCATACTGGGGAATGGGGAATAAATGCCAGCCTTGCCAGCGATGCCCACATCCCGAGAATGAATAAAACAAACACTGCGTCCACTAGCAGAAGTCACTGGCAGCAGATCAAGAGTGGAACGTTGCCTGGTTTCTACCTTGTCCCAGTCTGGGAACATTGAGGGCACTCCTACCACTGCCCAGCTTGAGATCAGTTAACTCAACAGAGACTGGGATACTGGGTCCTTCCATTCCCTAATGGCTTAGCTACACACCATTTTGCTCGCTGAGCCAGCAGGGAAGCTTGGACTCACTATTCAGCATAAACCAGCACAAGTAAGGAGTGTGATGGAATGCTCTCCACTTGTCTGGATGAGTGCAGCTACAACAACACTCACGAAGCTCAACATCATCCTGGCCAAAGCAATCCGCTTGATTGGCACCACTTCCACCACCTTAAACATTCACTCCCTCCACCACCGGCGTACCGTGGCTGCAGTGTGTGTACCATCTACAAGATACACCGCAGCAACTCGCCAAGGCTTCTTCGACAGCACCTCCCAAACCCGCAACATCTACCACCTAGAAGGACAAGGGCAGCAGGCGCATGGGAACACCACCACCTCCAAGTTCCCCCCCAAGTCACACACCATCCTGACTAGGAAATATATCATCGTTCCTTCATCGTCACTGGGTCAAAATCCTGGAACTCCCTACCTAACAGCACGGTGGAAGTACCTTCACCACACGGACTGCAGTGGTTCAAGAAGGCGGCTCACCCCCACCTTCTCAAGGGCAATTAGGGATGGGCAATAAATGCTGGCCTTGCCAGCGGCGCATACATCCCATGAATGAATTTAAAAGAAAACATCTTGGCTCGTGTGGCGTATGAGCACCGAACGGACCTCCCTCCAACTATTGGCCTGTTTCTGGTCTCCTTACCAAAGGAAAGACATACTTGCCTTAGAGGGAGTGCAACAAAGATTCACTAGACTGGTTCCTGGGAAGAGGGGATTGCCCCATGAGGAGAGATTGAGTAGACTAGGCCTATATTCCCTAGAGTTTAGAAGAATGAGAGGTGGTCTAATTGAAACATATAAAATTCTTAAGGGGCTTGACAGGGTTAATGCTGAGAAAATGTTTCCCCTGGCTGGGGAATCTAGAACACGGGGTCACAGTCTCAGAATAAGGGGTCGGCCATTTAGGACTGAGATTAGGAGAAGTTTCTTCACTCAAAGGGTTGTGAATATTTGGAATTTTCTATCCCAGAGGGCTTTGGAGGTTCAATCGTTGAGTATATTCAAGACAGAGGTCGATAAATATTTGGGAACGAAGGGAATTAAGGGATAGGGGGCTAGTGCGGGAAAGTGGAGCTGAGGTAGAAGATCAGCCACGATTTTATTGAATGGTGGAGCAGGCTCGAAGGGCCAAATGACCGACTCCTGCTCCTATTTCTTATGTTCTTATGTTCTGTGATGTAAATGCAGTGTAACTTACATTATACACGGAACTTCACAATTAAATGAAAGGTTCTTGGCCAATGTTAACACTCTGTTGTTTCTGTCTTTTTCTTGTTGACTGTGAGTATATCTTTGTTTGAACAGTGAATGTTGATGGCATCACCGAGGGAACTGGCTTGCATAGTGCCCCACAGTATGACACAGCTGAATTAGCTTGCACGCACAGCTGAAATTACATGATTTGCTGAACCACCCTGTGTTAATTACTAGATCTGATGCTGTTAATTCAACTCCTCCACACCGTGGGCACAGGGACTCCTCTCAGTCAATCCCACAGATGATATCATCTGATCTCACCGAAGACAAAGTAATAACAAACACAAGAAAAAAAAACCTACGGATCTAAGACAGAAAAATAAACATCCACTGGCTTAAACATCCACTCCCTCTACCACTGGCGCACCGTGGTTGCAGTGTGTACTATCTACAGGATAGATAGATAGATATCTTCGGCAGCACCTCTCAAACCCGCGACCTCCATCACCTAGAAGGACAAGGGCAGCAGGCGCAATGGGAACACCACCACCTCCAAGTTCCCCTCCAAGTCACACACCATCCTGACTTGGAAATATATCGCCGTCCCTTCATCGTCGCTGGGTAAAAATACTAGAATAACAGCACTGTGGGAGCACCTTCACCACACGGGCTGCAGCGGTTCAAGAAGGCAGCTCACCACCACCTTCTCAAGGTGAAACTAGGGATGGGCAATAAATGCTGGCATTGCCAGCGACGTCCACATCCCAAGAATGAATTTTTATTTTTTTAAAGCAGAATATTGAGGTTAAATAACAACAGAAAATGCTGGAAAAACTCAAGCAGGCCAGGCAACATTCGTGGAGAGAGAGAAACAGAGCTAACATTGCAGGTCGAAGACCTTTCGTCAGAACTTCCTGTTTGACCACACTGTTCTGACGAAGGGTCTTCGACCCGAAACATTGACTCTGTTTCTCTCTCCACGGATGTTGCCTGGCTTGCTGAGTTTTTCCAGCGTTTTCTGTTGTTATTTCAGATTTCCAGCATCCGTAGTATTTTGCTATCATATTGAGGTTAAATATTGGTTGAGTTTTCAGCCCCCTTTCTCATTTGGTCTTGTAATCTCCTGTGCTCCATTTAAATTACAGAGAAGACTGCTGGGCACCAGTGAAACGACCATGTGAGGAAGGCCTCGATTCATACTGTGCTACTGTTCGGCAGGCTGCGGGAGCCCTTTGGAACTGGTGTGTAGTCTATTTGACCCTTGGGGACCATTACAGGCCAGCCCAGTTCTAACCCAAAGTCCGCACGTCTACAATCCAGCACGGGCCACCAACAAGGGCAACCCACCTGACAACCCCTCCACCCAATGCAACCGCACCCCCCTCCACCGCCACCGCCACCCCTGCCCCAGGCAATGAGACTGAGGTCAACTGTAGCGCCAGTGTGGAAACTCACACCGGACTGGGTATGGAAGCTGAGGATTCCTTTAATTGGAGGAATCCGTTGTGTAACCTATATGCTGGGGCACACAAACTTCCTGTTTGACCACACTTCAGATTGCCTTAATGGTTGTGTTCTATCAAAGCCTGTGGGGACGTGACCTGATTTCACATTGAAATGTATGATTTAATTATCAAGCCTCACTTCCCTTAAACATTGGAATATTTGGTAGAGATTAAGGTAGCAGAAAGCTCTTCAGAACTATTTAATGTCATGTGAATGCTTGTGGGTCAATATTACGAATGTAGATGTTATCTGATTTTCAATTTCATTTTTATTTTTCTCAAAACTGTACATGTGAGTTCTCCAACCCAAGAGAGGGTTAGTGGTGGGGAATGGAATCTTTTCAGCATCTGTTTTTGTTGCACCCAATGTCAGCATCAAGCAGCCCAGGTGACACACGGGAAAAACGTAGGCACAGTAAAGGTCCCTCTACTCTGCCCCAGTAATGGGCCTCCAACTCCAATCTCGAGAAAACTGCCTTCTACTACACCATAGATTCATAGATTCATTGAAATTTACAGCACAGAGGGAGGCCATTTGGCCCATCGTGTCTGTGCCGGCCATAAAGAGCTATCCGGCCTAATCCCACTTTCCAGCTCTTGGTCCGTAGCCTTAACATCAAGAAAACCAAAGAAATCATTGTGGACTTCAGGAAGTCTAAAGGCGGAAGTCACACCCCCATTCACATCAATGGGGCTGTGGTGGAAAGGGTGGACAGCTTTAAGTTCCTTGGAGTCCACATCACGGAAGACCTCTCCTGGTCCCTCAATACCTCCTCTTTGGTGAAGAAGGCCCAGCAGCGCCTATATTTCCTAAGGAGGCTGAAGGGATGTAACCTGTCACCCCTGATCCTCTCTAACTTTTACCGCTGCACAATAGAGAGCATCCTGACGAACTGTATCACAGTATGGTATGGCAGCTGTAGCTACTATGACCGGAAAGCCCTGCAGCGGGTAGTCAAAACTGCCCAACGCATTACCGGCACCCGGCTACCGACCATAGAGCACATATACCAGAAACGCTGTTTACGGAGGTCACGGACCATCATCAAAGACCCTACCCACCCCAGCCACAGTCTGTTCGCCCTCCTGCCATCTGGGAGACGCTACAGATGCATTCGCACCCGTACGACCAGATTTAGGAACAGCTTCTTTCCCAGGGCTGTCATCCTACTGAACTCTACAAATAAACTCTAAAGCCTGCACATCTGCCAATGCACTTTATTATGGTTATGTTTATGTATTACAAGCCAAATGTATGTTGAATGTTTAAATGTCTTAATTTAAATGTACACTCTCGGGAGCCGCAAGCCTACATTTCGTTGTACTGCACTTGTGCACTAACAATGACAATAAAGTTGATTATTATTATTATTATTGTAGGTTTCAGCACTTCTAGGGCATATTCAAGTACTTTTTAAATGCGACGAGGGTTTCTGCCTCTACCACCCTTTCAGGCAGTGAGTTCCAGACCCCCACCACCCTCTGGGTGAAAAAAGTTCTCCTCAACTCCCCTCTAATCCTTCTACCAATTACTTTAAATCTATGCCCCCTGGTTATTGACCTCTCTGCTAAGGGAATAGAGCGGCAGCGGCGGGAATCTCGGCGGAGCGGCGAGGCTATAAAGAGGCGGCAGAGAACAGGTAGGCGTACTAATCTCCAATCTCAGAGAGAGGGAGAGAAGTAAAAAGTAATCGAAGTGTGACCTGAGGAAGGACGTTCTTGCCATGGAGGGAGTGCAGCGAAGATTCACCAGGCTGATACCTGGGATGGCAGGAATGACATACGAGGAGAGATTGTGTCAATTGGGCTTATACTCACTGGAGTTCAGAAGATTGAGAGGGGATCTCATCGAAACCTATAAAATTCTGTCAGGTCAGGACAGACTAGATGCAGAAAGGATGTTTCTGATGGCCGGGGAGTCCAGAACCAGGGGTCATAGTCTAAGGATAAGGGGTAAGCCATTTAGGACTGAAATGAGGAGGAATTTCTTCACCCAGAGAGTGGTGAACCTGTGGAATTCTCTGCCACAGAGGGCGGTGCAGGCCAGTTCATTAAATATATTCAAGAAAGAGTTGGATATATTTCTTGAGGCTGAAGGGATCAAGGGATATGGGGAGAAGGCAGGGACAGGGTACTGAATTTGGATGATCAGCCATGATCTCATTGAATGGCGGAGCAGGCTCGAAGGGCCGAATGGCCTACTCCTGCTCCTATCTTCTATGTTTCTATGAAAGCAGGTAAGTGATTGGTTGGTGAGTATTTCTCTCTTTTTTAAACTTTAACTCTGTTGTTTATACTTTCTAAGCTCTCTGTGGTGTAGCGGGGACTGTTTGTAAACCAGGGCACTTAAATATATCATTTAACTGTAGTGTAATTGGTGGGATTGATTTGATTTAATTTATTTTGAATTAATTAAAGGGTAAGTCATGGCAGCACAGCTTGGCGCCGTGGTATGCTCCTCCTACACTTCCTGTGTCTCTGACAACCATGTGTGCAGGAAGTGTATCCAGCTGCAGCTACTGGCAGACCGCATTGCAGCACTGGAGCTGCGATTGGATACATACTGGACCATTCGCGATGCTGAGGACGTCGTGGATATCACGTTTAAGCAGTTGGTCACACCGCAGGCAAAGGTTGGACAAGCAGAAAGGGAATGGGTGACCAACAGGCAGAGTAGTAGGCGCAGGCAGGTAGTGCAGGGGTCCCCTGTGGCCATCCCCCTCTCAAACAGATATACCACTTTGGATACTGATGGGGGGGATGGCTTACCAGGTGAAAGCAGCAGCAGCCAACTTCCTGGCACCAGGGGTGGTTCTGCTGCACAGGACGGGAGGAAAAAGAGTGGGAGAACTATAGTGATAGGGGATTCTATTGTAAGGGGAATAGATAGGCATTTCTGCTGCCGCAAATGAGACTCCAGGATGGTGTGTTACCTCCCTGGTGCAAGGGTCAAGGATGTCTCAGAGCAGCTGCAGAACATTTTGGAAGGGGAGGGTGAACAGCCAGTTGTCGTGGTGCATATAGGTACCAACGATATATGTAAAAACCGGGATGAGTTCCTAAAAGCTGAATATAGGGAGTTAGGAGGTAAATTAAAAAATAGGACCTCAAAGGTAGTAATCTCAGGATTGCTACCAGTGCCACGTGCTAATCAGAGTAGAAATAGAAGGATATTTCAGATGAGTGTGTGGCTAGAGGAATGGTGCCAGGGGGAGGGATTCAAATTCCTGGGACATTGGAACCGGTTCTGGGGGAGGTGGGACAAGTTCAAACCGGACGGTCTGCACCTGGGCAGGGCTGGAACCGATGTCCTAGGGGGAGTGTTTGCTAGTGCTCTGGGGAAGGGTTTAAACTAAAATGGCAGGGGGTTGGGAACCTGTGCAGGGAGACAGAGGAAAGGGAAACAAGGATAAAAGCAAAAGACAGGAAGGAGAAAAACAAAAGTGGCAGGCAGAGAAATCAAGGGTTTAAATCAAACATGGCCACAGTAAATAATAATTCTAACAGATCTAATAGCGTTAAAAAAACAAGCCTGAAGGCTTTGTGTCTTAATGAGAGGAGCATTCGCAATAAGGTGGATGAATTAGCTGCGCAAATAGAGGTAAATGAATATGATATGATTGGGATTACAGAAACATGGCTCCAGGGTGGCCAAGGCTGGGAACTCAACATCCAGGGGTATTCAATATTCAGGAAAGATAGGGAAAAAGGAAAAGGAGGTGGGGTAGCATTGCTGGTTAAAGAGGGGATTAACACAATTGTAAGGAAGGATATTAGCTCTGATGATGTGGAATCTGTATGGGTAGAACTGAGAAATACCAAGGGGCAGAAAACGTTAGTGGGAGTGGTATATAGACCTCCCAACAGTAATGCGGAGGTCGGGGATGGCATTAAAAGGGAAATTAGAGAAGCGTGCAATAAGGGCACTGCAGCTATCATGGGTGACTTTAATCTACATATAGATTGGGCTAACCAAATTAGTAACAATACTGTGGAGGTGGAATTCCTGGAGTGTATACGGGATGGTTTCCTGGACCAATATGTTGAGGATCCAACTAGAGATCAGGCCATCTTAGACTGGGTATTATGTAATGAGAAAGGATTAATTAGCAATCTTGTTGTGCGAGGCCCCTTGGGTCAGAGCAATCATAATATGATAGAATTCTTCATTAAATCTGTGTGTAGAGCCAGATGATGTAGGCGGGGTTTTAAATGAATTTTTTGCATCTGTGTTCACTATGGAGAAAGACGATGTAGACATAGAAATCGGGCATGGGGACTGTGGTATACTTGAACATATTAGCATCGAGAGGGAAGAGGTACTAGAGGTTTTAGCAGGCCAAAAAGTGGATAAATCCCCAGGCCCGGACGAGATGTATCCCAGGCTACTGTGTGAGGCAAAGGAAGAGATTGCAGGGGCTCTGACACAAATTTTCAGAACCTCTCTGGCCACAGGGGATGTACCAGAGGACTGGAGAACAGCTAACGTAGTACCATTATTCAAGAAGGGTAGCAGGGATAAACCAGGGAATTACAGGCCAGTGAGCCTAACATCTGTGGTAGGGAAATTATTGGAAAAGATTCTGAGGGACAAAATTAGTCTCCACTTGGAGAGGCAAGGATTAATCGGGGATAGTCAGCATGGCTTTGTCAAGGGTAAATCATGTCTGGCCAATCTGATTGAATTTTTCGAGGGGGTGACTAGGTGTGTGGATGAAAGAAATGCTGTGGATGTGGTATACATGGACTTCAGTAAGGCTTTTGACAAGGTCCCGCATAGGAGACTGGTCAAGAAGGTAAGAGCCCATGGGATCCAGGGTGCCTTGGCACGTTGGATCCTAAACTGGCTGAGTGGCAGGAGGCAGAGGGTGATGGTCGAAGGTTGCTTTTGTGACTGGAAGCCTGTGTCCAGTGGGGTACCTCAGGGATCGGTGCTGGGTCCCTTGCTGTTTGTGATCTACATAAATGATTTGGAGGAGAATGTAAAAGGTATGATCAGTAAGTTCGCAGATGACACGAAAATTGGTGGGGTGGTAAATTGCGAGGAGGAAAGCCTCAGGCTACAGGACGATATAAACGGGTTGGTCAGATGGGCGGAAAAGTGGCAAATGGAATTTAACCCTGAAAAGTGCGAGGTGATGCATTTTGGACGGACAAATAAGGCAAGGGAATACACAATGAGTGGTAGGACCCTAGGAAGTACAGAGGGTCAGAGGGACCTTGGTGTACATGTACATAGATCCCTGAAGGCAGCGGAACAGGTAGATAAGGTGGTTAAAAAGGCATATGGGATACTTGCCTTCATTAGCTGAGGCATAGAGTATAAGAGCAGGGAGGTTATGATGGAGCTGTACAAAACGCTGGTAAGGCCACAGCTGGAGTACTGTGTGCAGTTCTGGTCGCCTCACTATAGGAAGGATGTGATTGTTTTGGAGGGGGTGCAGAGAAGATTCACCAGGATGTTACCTGGGATGGAGCGCCTCAGCTATGAAGAAAGACTGAACAGGCTGGGGTTGTTTTCCCTGGAGCAAAGAAGGCTGAGGGGGGACCTGATTGAGGTGTACAAAATGATGAGGGGCACAGATAGGGTAGATAAAGAGGAACTTTTCCCCTTAGTAGGGGGGTCAATAACAAGGGGGCATAGATTCAAGGTAAGGGGCAGGAGGTTTAGAGGGGATTTGAGGAGGAACTTTTTCACCCAGAGGGTGGTTGGAGTCTGGAACTCACTGCCTAAAAGGGCGGTAGAGGAAGGAACCCTCACAACTTTCAAGAAGCATTTGGATGAGCACTTGAAATGCCATTGCATACAAGGCTATGGACCAAATGCTGGAAAATGGGATTAGATTGGACAGGGCTTGATGGACGGCGCAGACACGATGGGCTGAAGGGCCTCTTTCTGTGCTGTATAACTCTATGACTCTAAGATGGAGAGTGAAGTAGTTGACTCAGAGAGTAGGGTCCTGAATTTAAATAAAGGACACTACGATGGTATGAGGCGCGAGTTGGGTAGGATTGATTGGGGAATGTCACTCAAAGGGTTGACGGTGGATAGGCAATGGCAAGCATTCAAAGATCGCATGGACGAACTGCAGAATTTGTTCATCCCAGTTTGGCATAAAAATAAAACAAAAAAGGTGACTCAACCATGGCTAACAAGGGAAATTAGAGATAGCATAAGATCCAAGGTGAGCACATATAAATTGGCCAGAAAAAGCAGTAAACCTGACGATTGGGAGCAGTTTAGGATTCAACAAAGGAGGACAAAGGGATTAATTAAGAGGGGGAAATAGAGTATGAGAGTAAGCTTGCATGGAACATAAAAACTGACTGTAAAAGCTTTTATATATATGTGAAGAGAAAAAGATTGGTGAAGTCAAGCGTAGGTCCCTTGCAGTCAGAATCAGGGGAATTTATAATGGGGAACAAAGAAATGGCAGACCAATTAAATACATACTTTGGTTCTGTCTTCACAAAGGAGGACAGAAATAACCTCCCAGAGATGTCGGGGAACATAGGGTCCAATGAAAGGGAGGAACTGATAGAAATCAATATTTGTAGGGAAATAGTGTTAGAGAAATTGATGGGATTGAAGGCCGATAAATCCCCAGGGCCTGATAATCTACATCCTAGGGTACTTAAGGAAGTGGCCCTAGAAATAGTAGATGCATTACTGGTCATCTTCAAAAATTCGATAAACTCTGGAATAGTACCCATGGATTGGCGGGTAGCTAATGTTACCCCACTGTTCAAAAAAGGTGGTAGAGAGAAAATGGGGAATTACAGACCGGTAAGCCTGACATCAGTAGTGGGGAAAATGTCCATTATAAAAGATGTAATAGCAGAGCACTTGGAAAACAGTGACCGGATCAGAGAAAGTCAACATGGATTTATACAAGGTAAATCGTGCTTGACTAATCTACTGGAATTTTTTGAGGATGTAACTGGTAAAATAGATAAGGGAGAACCAGTGGATGTGGTGTATTTGGACTTTCAAAAGGCTTTCGATAAGGTCCCGCATAAGAGATTAGCGTGTAAAGTTAAGGCCCATGGGATTGGGGGCAAGGTATTGACTTGGATAGAGAACTGGTTGGCAGACAGAAAGCAAAGAGTTGGAATAAACGGCTCTTTTTCCGAGTGGCAGGCAGTGACTAGTGGGGTACCGCAGGGATCGGTCCTTGGACCCCAGCTATTCACAATATATATTAATGATCTGGACGAGGGAACTAGATGTAATATCTCCAAGTTTGCAGATGACACAAAGCTGGGTGGGCGTGTGTGCTGCGAGGAGGATGCCGAGAAACTCCAGTATGATTTGGACAGGTTGGGTGATTGGGCAGAAGTATGGCAGATGCAATATAACGTGGATAAATGCGAGGTTATCCACTTTGGTGTCAAAAACAAGAAGGCAGAATATTATCTGAATGACAATAGATTGGGAGAAGGAGAAGTGCAACGAGACCTGGATGTCCTTGTGCACCAGTCGCTGAAGGTAACCATGCAGGTGCAGCAGGCGGTTAAGAAGGCAAATGGTATGTTGGCCTTCGTAGCGAGAGGGTTTGCGTACAGGAACAAGGATGTCTTGCTGCAGTTGTACAGGGCCTTGGTGGGACCACACCTTGAGTATTGTGTGCAGTTTTGGTCACCTTATCTGAGGAAGGATGTTCTTGCACTCGAGGGAGTGCAGCGAAGATTCACCAGGCTGATACCTAGGATGGCAGGAATGACGTATGAAGAGAGATTGGGTCGATTGGGCTTGTACTCGCTAGAGTTTAGAAGAATGAGAGGGGATCTCATTGAAACTTATAAAATTCTAACAGGACTAGACAGACTAGATGCAGGAAGAATGTTCCCGATGGTCGGGGAGTCCAGAACCAGGGGTCACAGTCTAAGGATAAGGGGTAAGCCATTTAGGACAGAGATGAGGAGGAATTTCTTCACCCAGAGAGTGGGGAACCTGTGGAATTCTCTACCACAGAAGGCAGTAGAGGCCAATTCATTAAATATATTCAAGAAGGAGTTGGATATATTTCTTAAGGCTAACGGGATCAAGGGATATGGGGAGAAAGCAGGGACAGTGTACTGAATTTGGATGATCAGCCATGATCTCATTGAATGGCGGAGCAGGCTCGAGGGGCCGAATGGCCTACTCCTGCTCCTATATTCCATGTTTCTATATCCTTCCTATCCACTCTATCTAGGCCCCATCATAATTTTATACACCTCAATTAAATCTCCCCTCAGCCTCTTCTGTTCCAAAGCAAACAGACCCAGCCTATCCAATCTTTCCTCATAACTAAAATTCTCCAGTCCTGGCAACACCCTCGTAAATCTCCTCTCTACCCTCTCCAGTGCGATCACATCTTTCTACCAGTTTCCACATTGCACACTCAGCCATTTCTGTTATCTCTCTGAGTTTTTCATTTGTTCTCACAATGTGGATGTCACTGGCAAGGCCGGCATTTATTGCCCATCCCTGGTTGCCATGATGTTTTGATACAACTGAGTGGTTTCATGAAAGCAGTTAAGCATCAACACCGTTGATGTGGGACTGGAGTCACATGTAGGTCAGACTGGTTAAGGACAGCAGGTTTCTATCCCTTAAGGACATTAGTGAAAACAGGTAGGTTGTTACGAAGCACTTCCACAACAACACCACCTTGCATTTATGTAGTCAAAGGTAATAAAAGGTTCCAAGGCACTTCACTGAAGCATTATTAGACAAAATTTGACACTGAGGTTTTAAGCAGTATGTTAAAGGAGGAGGGCGAAGTAGAGAAATGTGAGGTTTAGGGAAATAATTCTAGTGTCTGGGGCCTAGACAGCTGAAGGCACGGCTGCCAATGCTGGGCAAAGGTAATCAGGGATGCACAAGAGGCCAGAATTGGAGGAACGCAGAGATCTCGGGAGAGGTTGTAGGGCTGGAGGAGGTTACAGAGATAGGGAGGGGCGAGGTCATGGAGGGGTTTGAAAACAAGAATGAGAATTTTTTTAATCGAGGCATTGCTGGACTGGGAGCCAATGTAGGTCGGCGAGCACAGGGGGTGATGGGTGAACGGGATTTGGTGCGAGTTAGGACATGGGGCAGCAGAGTTTTGGATGAGCTCAGGGTTATGGAGGGTGGAAGCTGGGTGGCCGGCCAGGAGAGCAGAGTAACTGCATTACTTTTGGAGTGTAGTCACTGCTGTTATGTAGGCAAACACGGTAACCAGTCTGTGCACAGCAAGCTCCCACGAAACAGGAAATGAAATGTATGGCCAGTTAATCTGTTTTGGTGGCATTGGCTGAGCAATTAAGGTTGGTAGGGCAATTGGGAAAACTCTCCTGCTCTCCTTGGAATGGTGCCATGGGAACTTTTACGTCCACCTGAGAGGGCAGGCAGGGCCTCAGCCTGAGGCACCTCTGACAACGCATTGCTCCCTCAGAACTGCATACTAGAAATGTAAATTATCTGCATTACGGTCAACTGTGCATGGCAACCAAGATACACACATAAAACCTTTAAAAGAAAGAATGAAAGACTTGCATTTCCACAGCGTCTTTCACGACCACCAGATGTCCCAAAGCGCTTTACAGCCAATAAAGTACTTTTTGAAGTGCAGTCACTGTTGTAATGTAGGGAACGCGGCAGTCAATTTGCACACAGCAAGCTCCCACAAACAGCGATGTGATAACGATCAGACAATCTGTTTAAGTGCTGTTGATTGAGGGATAAATATTGGCCAGAACACGAGGGGCAACTCCCCTGCTCTTCTTCGAAATTGTGCCATGGAATCTTTTACGTCCACCTGAGAGGGCAGGCGGGGCCTCGGTTTAATGTCTCACTTGAAAGACGGCACCTCCGACAGTGCAGCTCTCCCCTCAGCACTGCACTGGAGTGTCAGCCTAGATTTTTGTGCTCAAATCTCTGGAGTGGGATCTTCTGACCTTCTGATTCCGAGGTGAGGGTGCTACCAACAATATAAACAATATAATCTGGCGTACATATCATCCAGGAGTTTATCAGGACTCTGGTAGATGTGGGTTTTGTGGTGATGTCAGCGTGCGCAATATTTGCTCTGGGTGCTGCACTCGGTGTGAAGATTAAGCAGAAGTATTTTGACAAAGACAACCTATGAAGACAAGTTGTCTTAAGCCATGTTTCTTCAACCAACTGCTCGCCCTCAGGCTATTGTTGCTGGAATTATCAACTCAAACTGTCTCTTTTCTGAAGTACTTGAAGCTGTTGTTCCGCTGCAATTGGCCTGATATCGAAGTAATTCTATGTGTAATGTTCGCACAATGTTAAATTATCAAAGGAAATAAATCAACAGTGGCTGTTTCCTAACCCTTTCACTGCATGAGACTGTCAGAACATGTATCTTTATAGAGCAAAAGGGGAGCTTTCCACAGACAGCACCTCCCAAACCCGCGACTGCTACCACCTAGAAGGACAAGGGCAGCAGGCGCATGGGAACACCACCACCTCCAAGATCCCCTCCAAGTCACACACCATCCTGATTTAGAAGTGTATCGCCGATCCCTCATCGTCGCTGGGTCAAAATCCTGGAACTCCCTCCCTAACAGCACTGTGGGAGTACCTTCACCACATGGACTGCAGCGGTTCAAGAAGGCGGCTCACCAGCACATTCTCAAGAGCAATTAGGGGTGGGCAATAAATGCTGGCTTTGCCAGCGATGTCCACATCCCGTGAATGAATGAAAAAAAGACGGAAAAGACTGGAAAATGAGAGGGTAAAGAGAGACAGACAGACAGACAGACACATAGACAAAAAGACAGAGTGCCAGGGGAGAGACAGAGGGAGACAGGAAGATTGGCAGGGATAGAAGTGAGGTAGAGTGGGAGAACTCTACGTGAGAAACACAAGGCAGAGAGAAAAAAAGATGGAGACGGGATGCGAGAGAGCAAAGAAAGAGAGTGAGAGGTTGGGAGGAAGGGAGGGAGGTGAGAAGAGGGAGAAAGACAGAGATAGTTTAGGGTTTAAAAGCAGACACAAGGGGGTGATTTTCATTCAGAAGTTGGGAAGGATTGTAGTTCCGCCTCCATCGACGTCCGGCCAATCCACGCGATTTTAACTTGATTGACCTTGTTGAGCCTGCCCAGGGCCACCCGGCAACAGGTGATGTCACAGACTGAAATTTCATCTGTCAAGATGTTTTGACAGATGAAATATCAGTGTTTCACAGCTGTTTGAAGCTGTCAAACACTGACAGTCTTACTTCTAACCTGAGTCCTTCTACACAGACTCAGTTAGAAATCTCACCGGCACAGAAAGCTGCAGGCTGTCACTTTTGACAGTTCGCAGCCATTCTGCTTTCTGTGCCGGTTAGATGATGGACTCCCAAAACCTAGAGGAAGGAAGGCTGAAAAGTACAGGTAATTTAAACTTCTTTACACACTTTAGACACACCAAACACACTTACCTTTGCACTCATGCACCCATCACTCACCTGAACACCGGACATCTCAACCCCTCCAAGTCCTTCAACCCGACGACCCGACTCCTCTAAATTGGTGTGGTTTGGAGCCGTCGGGAATCCCACACTTCAAGCTCAAAAATAGGGATTAGGCTAAAAACTGCCTGTTAACTACCTGTTAACAGGCAGTTAATTGGCACTAATCCCTTCCCGCCTCGGGTAGGCGGGTCCCAGTGCGGGGCGGGTACCCGCCTCCTTTGAAACTTACATGGAGGCGGGTTGGGGGGGGGGATGGTGTCGGGACCCCCGAATTCGGGACTTTAACCCCCCGCACGCCTCCAATCCCAACTCCACGGGTCAAGGAAAATCGACCCCAAGAAGTGTAAAGGAAGGGAAAGAGAGAGAATTCAAGGTAGTGATAGAGTATAGGCGCAATCTACTCAATCTCTCCTCATAGGACAACCCTCTCATCCAGGGATCAATCCAGTGAACCTTTGTTGCATTGCCTCTAAGGCAAGTATGTCCTTCCTTAGGTAAGGAGACCAGAACAGTACACAGCACTCCAGGTGTGGCCCCACTAGAGCCCCGTACAATTGTAGCAAGACTTCCTTACTCTTGTACTCCAAACCTCTAGCAACAAAGGCCAACATGGCATTTGCCTTCCTAATTGCTTGCTGTACCTGCATGCTAACTCTCTGTGTTTCTTGTACTAGGACACCTAAATCTCTCTGAACACCAACATTTAATAGTTTCTCACAATTTAAAAAATATTCAGTTTTTCTATTCTTCCTACCAAAGTGAATAACCTCACATTTCCCCACATTATACTCCATCTGCCACCTTATTGCCCACTCACTTAACCTGTCTATATCCTTTTGCAGGCTCTTTGCGTCCTCCTCACGTCTTACTTTTCCACCTAGATTTGTATCGTCAGCAAACCTGGATACATTGCACTCAGTCCCTTCACCTAAGTCATTAATATAGATTGTAAATAGCTGAGGCCCAAGCACTGATCCTTGTGGCATCCCACCAGTTACAGCCTGCCAACATGAAGATGATCTGTTTATCCCCACTCTCTGTTCTCTGTCTGTTAACCAATCCTTTATCAATGATAACACATTACCCCCAACCCCATGTGGCCTTATCTTGCTTAACAACCTTTTATGTGGCACCTTATCGAACGCCTTTTGGAAATCCAAATATACTACATCCACTGGTGCCACTTTATCTACCCTGCTAGTTAAATCTTCAAAAAACTCTAATAAATTTGTCAAACACGATTTCCCTTTCATAAAACCATGTTGACTCTGCCTAATCATGTTATGATTTTCTAAGTGCCCTGACATCACTTCCTTAACAATGGATTCCAGCATTTTCCTGACGACTGATGTCAGGCTAACTGGCCCATAGTTCCCTGTTTTCTCTCTCCCTCCCTTCTTGAATAGCGAGGTTACATTTTCTACCTTCCAATCCGCTGGGACCATTCCTGAATCTAGGGAATTTTGGAAGCTCACGACCAATGCATCCACGATCTCTGCAGCCATCTCTTTTACAACCCTAGGATGTAAGCCATTAGGTCCAGGGGATTTGTCGACTTTTGGTCCCATTAGTTTCTCAAGTACTTTTTCTCTATTGAAATTAATTACATTAAGTTCCTTGCTCTCATTAGCCCCTTGGTTCCCCACTATTTTTGGTATGCCCGTGTCCTAACTCGCACCAAATCCCGTTCGCCCATCACCCCTGTGCTCGCTGACCTACATTGGCTCCCGGTTAAGCAGCGCCTCGATTTCAAAATTCTCATCCTTGTTTTCAAATCCCTCCATGGCCTCGCCCCTTCCTATCTCTGTAATCTCCTTCAGCCCCACAACCTCCCCCGAGATATCTGCGCTCCTCTAATTCTGCCCTCTTGAGCATCCCTGATTATAATTGCTGAACTTTTGGTGGCCGTGCCTTCTGTTGCCTGAGCCCTAAGCTCTGGAATTCCCTGCCTAAACCTCTCCGCCTCGCCACCTCTCCTTCCTCAGTTAAGAGGCTCCTTAAAACCTACCTCTTTGACCAAGCTTTTGGTCACCTGCCCTAATTTATCCTATGTGGATTGGTGTCAAATTTGTTGTCTTAAAATACTCCTGTGCAGCGTCTTGGGACGTTTTACTACATTAAAGGTGCTATATAAATACAAGTTGTTGTTGTTGTTGTATACTTTGTGTGTCTTCTACTGTGAAGACAGATACAAAATATTTGTTTAACGTTTTTGCCATTTCCTTGTTCCCCAATATAATTTCTCCTGTCTCAGCCTCTAAGGGACCAACGTTTACTTTTGCTACTCTCTTCTTTTTTACATACTTGTAGAAGCTCTAACAATCTGTTTTTATATTTTTTGCTAATTTACTGTCATATCATATTTTCTTCCTTTTTATCAATTTTTTGGTCATCCTTTGCTGGTTTCTAAAGCTCTCTCAATTGTCAGGCTTACTATTATTTTTTGCAACATTATAAGCCTCTTCTTTTAATCTAATACTATCCCTAACTTCTTTAGTTAGCCACAGATGGATCACTTTTCCCGTGGAGTTTTTATTTCTCAATGGAATGTCTAATTGTTGAGAATTTTGGAATATTTCTTTAAATGATTGCCACTGCTTATCTACTAGAGGACTGCTAATGTGGTACCCTTGTTTAAAAAGGGAGAAAAGGATAGGCTGAGTAATTACAGGCCAGTCAGCCTAACCTCGGTGGTGGGAAAGTTATTGAAAAGAATTCTGAAGGATAGGATAAATCTTCATTTAGAAAGACACAGAATAATCAGGGATAGTCAGCATGGATTTGTTAAGGGAAGGTCATGTCTGACAAACTTGATTGAAATTTTTGAGGAGGTAACAAGGAGGGTAGATGAGGGTAGTGCATTTGATGTAGTGTATATGGACTTTAGCAAGGCTTTTGATAAGGTTCCACATGGCAGATTGGTCACAAAGTTAAAAGCCCATGGGATCCAGGGCAAAGTGTCAAGTTGGATTCAAAACTGGCTTGGAGACAGGAAGCAGAGGGTGTTTTTGTGACTGGAAGGCTGTTTCCAGTGGGGTTCCACAGGACTCAGTACTAAGTCCCTTGCTTTTTGTGGTATATATCAATGATCTTGACTTGAATATAGGGGATATGATTAAGAAGTTTGCAGATGATACTAAAATCAGCTGTGTGGTTGATACTGAAGAAGGAAGCTGTAGACTGCAGGAAGATATCAATAAATTGGTCAGGTGGGCAGAACAGTGGCAAATGGAATTTAATCCGGAGAAGTGTGAGGTAATGCATTTGGGGAGGGCTAACAAGGAAAGGGAATACACATTAAATGGTAGGACACTGAGTAGTGTAGAGGAACAAAGGGACCTTGGAGTGCATGTCCACAGATCCCTGAAGGTAGCAGGCCAGGTAGTTAAGAAGGCATACAGAATGCTGGAATAACAACAGAAAATGCTGGAAAAACTCAGCAGGTCAGGCAACATCTGTGGACAGAAATTTGAGTTGACGTTTCGGGTTGAACCCTTCTTCAAGAGTTTTGAAGAAGGGTTCGACCCGAAATGTCAACTCAAATTTCTGTCCACGGATGTTGCCTGACCTGCTGAGTTTTTCCAGCATTTTCTGTTGTTATTTCGGATTTCCAACATCCGCAGTATTTTGCTATCATACAGAATGCTGGCCTTTATTAGCCATGGCATAGAATACAAGAGCAGGGGGGCTATGCTTCAACTGTATAAAACACTAGTTAGGCCTCAGCTAGAGTACTGCGTGCAGTTCTGGACACCACATTACAGAAAGGATGTGATTGCACTAGAGAGGGTACAGAGGAGATTTACAAGGATGTTGCCAGGAGTAGAGAATCTTAGCTATGAGGAAAGACTGGATAGGCTGGGTCTGTTTTCCTTGGAACAGAGGATGCTGAGGGGAGACCTTATTGCGGTGTATAAAATTATGAGAGGTCTAGATAAAGTGGATAGAAAGGACCTATTTCCCTTAGCAGAGGGGTCAAAAACCAGGGGGCACAGATTTAAAGTAATTTGGGGGAAGGTTTAGAGGGGATTTGAGGGGAAATTTCTTCACCCAGAGGGTTGTGGGGGTCTGGAATGCAATGCCTGAAAGGGCGATAGAGGCAGGAACCCTAACCACATTTAAAAAGTACTTGGATGTGCACTTAGGATGCCCTAACCTGCAGGGCTATGGACCAAGAGCTGGGAAGTGGGATTAGGCTGGATAGCACATTGTTGGCTGGTGCAGACATGATGGGCCAAAATGGCCTCCTTCTGTGCCATAACTTTCTCTGATTCTATGATTCTATGATCATGGCTGATCTGCGACCTAATTCCATATATCCGTCGTTGGCCCATATCCCGTAATACCTTCGATTAACAAAAAGCTATCAATCTCAGATTTGAAATTAACAATTGATCTAGCATCAATTGCCGTTTGTGGAAGAGAGTTCCAAACTTCTACCACCCTTTTTGTGTTCACTTCTGAAAGGTCTGGCTCTAATTTTTAGATTATGCCCCCTAGTCCTAGGGCTGGATTTTGCCAGCCCCGAGGAGGCGGGTCTGGAGACGGGACTGCTGGGAAAATTTTTAAAAATGGAAACGGGTCCCGAACCTGCTCCCAACCCGCCTCCAACCAATCTTCCCAGGAGTCAGGTCCCCGATTTGCGCAGGGACCCAACTCCTAGCAGCGGGAAGAGGATTTTAGCCACTTAACTGCCTGTTAACAGATAGTTAACAGGCAGTTAAGAGGCTTTTTCCCATTTTGAGACTTCTGCTGTGGGTTTTCCGACATCGGGGAACCCCGCCAGCGTGAGTGAGGCATGATGTGGGTCTGTTGTTATGTTTGTGTATAGATGACAGCTGCAGGAGTGGTGTGAAGGATGCAATGGGACACTGGTGAGTATCAGGGGTAAGGAAATGTTGGGAAAGTCATTTTTAATGTGTTTAGACTTTTCTGTAGGTGACGTGCTTTGAAGTGTTTATGTGGCCTCACCTCATTGGGAGAAGTGACAGATCGCTTCTGTACACTCACCTACAGCTGCCATCTGTTTTATCCTAAGGAGAAAGTCATTGGAGAGCTTGGGTACAAGGGCTCACCTTTGTATAGTGATTGTTAGTATTTGACAGCACCTCAATGCTGTCAAACACTGACAGATCATCTGTCAAAAATAAAAGGTTCATGTCACTTTAAGAAAGCCATCATCAACTGACGTCATCTGACACCGGCTTTCCCTTAATTGGCCGGCAAGCCCACAGGGCGGGCTTAACAAGGCCAATCAGGGGAAAATAGCGTCTGTGCATCGGACGTCATTGGGGGCGGGACTAGAACCTGGAAGGCAGCAGTCCCGCCTCCAACTTGTCTTGGCAGGTAAAATCCAGCCCTTGGAATCCCCAACCAGCGGAAATAGTTTCTCTCTATCTACCCTATCTGTTCCCCTTAATATCTTGAAAACTTCGATCAGCTCACCCCTTAACCTTCTAATTTCTAGGGAATACAACCCTAGTTTGTGTAATCGCTCCTCGCAACTTAACCCTTGAAGTCCGGCTATCGTTCTGGTAAACGTTCTGGCTCGTGGATAGCACGTTTAGCGAGTTGTTCACGCCTCAGGGTAGGGCAGCACAGGGGGTGACCATCAGGCGGAGCAACAAAGGCAGGCAGGTAGTGCAGGGAACCCCTGCGGACATCCCCCTTTCAAACAAGTATACCGCTTTGGATACTGTTGAGGGGGATGACTCACCAGGGGAAGGCAGCAGCAGCCAACTTCCTGGCACTGGCGGTGCTCCTGCTGCCCAGGAAGGGGGGAAAAAGAGTGGGAGAGCAATAGTGGTAGGGGATTCTATAGTAAGGGGAACAGATAGGCGTTTCTGTGGCCGTAGACGTGAATCCAGGATGGTTTGTTGCCTCCCTGGTGCCAGGGTCAAGGATGTCACTGAGCGGCTGCAGGGCATTCTGGAGGGGGAGGGTGAACAGCCAGTGGTCGTGGTCCACATTGGTACCAACGACATAGGTAAAAAGAGGGATGAGGTCCTGCAGCAAGAATTTAGGGAGCTAGGTGAAGGATTAAAGAGCAGGACCTCAAGGGTTGTAATCTCTGGATTACTCCCGGTGCCACGTGCTAGTAAGTATAGAAATAGGAAGATAGAACAGATGAATGCGTGGCTAAAGGGATGGTGCAGGGGGGAGGGCTTTAGTTTCCTGGATCACTGGGTCTGCTTCTGGGAAAGGTGGGACTTGTACAAGTCGGACGGTTTACACCTGAACCAGAGGGGAACCAATATCCTTGCGGGGAGGTTTGCTAGCACTGCTGGGGGGGGTTTAAACTAACTTGGCAGGGGGATGGGGTACAGAGTGGAGCTATAGTAGGGGGTGATTTACAGCCAAATACAGAGGGAAAAACAAGTCAGCTGGGAAGGCAAAGCAAATATGTGAAGGCAAAAGAGAATATGGCAGGGCTGGAAGGCATTTATTTTAATGCAAGGAGTCTTGCAAATAAGGTGGATGAACTGAAGTTGTTGTTGAACACATGGGAGTACGATATTGTTGCTATCACGGAGACATGGTTGAGGGAGGGTCAGGACTGGCAGCTCAATATTCCGGGGTATAGAATCTTCAGGCGAGACAGAGGGGGGTGTAAAAGGGGAGGGGGTGTTGCAATATTAATTAAGGAGTCAATTACTGCTGTAAGGAGGGATGATATATTAGCGGGTTCCTCTAATGAGGCCATATGGGTAGAACTTAAAAACAAAAAGGGGGCAAGCACTTTGCTGGGAGTGTACTATAGGCCCCCAAACAGTCAGGGGGAGATAGAGGAACAGATATGTAGGCAAATCTCAGAAAAGTGCGAAAATAATAGGATAATAATAGTGGGGGATTTCAACTTCCCCAATATAAATTGGGATAGTCAGAGTGTGAAAGGCTTAGAGGGTGCAGAATTCTTAAAGTGCATCCAGGAGAGCTTTTTGAGCCAACATGTAGAAAGTCCTACAAGAGAGGGGGCGGTACTGGACCTAATTCTGGGGAATGTAGCCGGGCAAGTGGTGGAAGTGTCAGTAGGAGAGCATTTTGGCGACAGTGACCACAATTCGGTGAGATTTAAGGTGGTCATGGAAAAAGACAAAGACGGCCCGGAAATAAGGGTTCTAAATTGGGGGAAGGCCGATTTTAATATGATAAGGCAGGATCTGGCCAAATTGGACTGGGAGCAGCTACTTATAGGAAAATCCGCATCAAAACAGTGGGAGACTTTCAGAAGGGAAATAGAGAGAGTACAACGCCAACATGTTCCTGTAAAGGTCAAGGGTGGGACCAACAAGCAAAGGGAACCTTGGATGACAAGGGATATACAAAAATGCATTAGAAATAAAAGGGGGGCTTTTGGCAGTTACAAAAGACTAAAGACGGAAGAAGCCCTAGAGGAGTATAAAAAATGCAGGGGCATACTTAAAAAAGAAATTAGGAGGGCGAGGAGGGGCCATGAAATAACACTGGCGAGCAAAATAAAGGAAAATCCTAAGATGTTTTATAAGTATATTAAGGGCAAGAGGATAACCAGGGAAAGGGTAGGGCCCATTAGGGACCAAAGTGGCAATCTGTGTGTAGAGCCAGATGATGTAGGCGGGGTTTTAAATGAATTTTTTGCATCTGTGTTCACTATGGAGAAAGACGATGCAGACATAGAAATCGGGCAAGGGGGCTGTGACATACTTGAACATATTAGCATCGAGAGGGAGGAGGTGCTAGCGGTTTTAGCAGGCCAAAAAGTGGATAAATCCCCAGGCCCAGACGAGATGTATCCCAGGCTGCTGTGGGAGGCAAAGGAGGAGATTGCAGGGGCTCTGACACAAATTTTCAGAACCTCTCTGGCCACAGGGGATGTACCAGAGGACTGGAGAACAGCTAACGTCGTACCATTATTCAAGAAGGGTAGCAGGGATAAACCAGGGAATTACAGGCCAGTGAGCCTAACATCTGTGGTAGGGAAATTATTGGAAAAAATTCTGAGGGACAAAATTAGTCTCCACTTGGAGAGGCAAGGATTAATCGGGGATAGTCAGCATGGCTTTGTCAAGGGTAAATCATGTCTGACAAATCTGATTGAATTTTTCGAGGGGGTGACTAGGGGGGTGGATGAGGGAAATGCTGTGGATGTGGTTTACATGGACTTCAGTAAAGCTTTTGACAAAGTCCCGCATAGGAGACTGGTCAAGAAGGTAAGAGCCCATGGGATCCAGGGTGCTTTGGCGCGTTGGATCCTAAACTGGCTGAGTGGCAGGAGGCAGAGGGTGATGGTCGAAGGTTGCTTTTGTGATTGGAAGCCTGTGTCCAGTGGGGTACCTCAGGGATCGGTGCTGGGTCCCTTGTTGTTTGTGATCTACATAAATGATTTGGATGAGAATGTAAAAGGTATGATCAGTAAGTTCGCAGATGACACGAAAATTGGTGGGGTGGTAAATTGTGAGGAGGAAAGCCTCAGGCTACAGGACGATATAAACGGGTTGGTCAGATGGGCGGAAAAGTGGCAAATGGAATTTAACCCTGAAAAGTGCGAGGTGATGCATTTTGGACGGACAAATAAGGCAAGGGAATACACAATGAGTGGTAGGACCCTAGGAAGTACAGAGGGTCAGAGGGACCTTGGTGTACATGTACATAGATCCCTGAAGGCAGCGGAACAGGTAGATAAGGTGGTTAAAAAGGCATATGGGATACTTGCCTTCATTAGCCGAGGCATAGAATATAAGAGCAGGGAGGTTATGATGGAACTGTACAAAACGCTGGTGAGGCCACAGCTGGAGTACTGTGTGCAGTTCTGGTCGCCTCACTATAGGAAGGATGTGATTGCTTTGGAGAGGGTGCAGAGAAGATTCACCAGGATGTTACCTGGGATGGAGCGCCTCAGCTATGAAGAGAGGCTGGACAGGCTGGGGTTGTTTTCCTTGGAGCAAAGAAGGCTGAGGGGGGACCTGATTGAGGTGTACAAAATGATGAGGGGCATAGATAGGGTAGACAAAGAGGAACTTTTCCCCTTAGTAGGGGGGTCAATAACAAGGGGGCATAGATTCAGGGTAAGGGGCAGGAGATTTAGAGGGGATTTGAGGAGGAACTTTTTCACCCAGAGGGTGGTTGGAATGTGGAACTCAATGCCTGAAAGGGTGGTAGAGGCAGGAACCCTCACAACATTCAAGAAGCATTTGGATGAGCACTTGAAATGCCATTGCATACAAGGCTATGGACCAAATGCTGGAAAATGGGATTAGACTGGACAGGGATGGATGGGCGGCGCAGACACGATGGGCCGAAGGGCCTCTTTCTGTGCTGTAAAACTCTATGACTCTATGACTAAACCTACGCTGCACCCCCTCCAAGACCAATATATCCTTCCTAAGGTGTGGTGCCCAGAACTGCTCACAGTGCTCCAGGTGTGGTCTAACCAGGGTTTTGTACAGCTGCAGCATAACTTCTACCCCCTTGTATTCTAGTCCTCGAGATATAAAGGCCAGCATTCCATTAGCCTTTTTGATTATTTTCTGTACCTGTTCATGACATTTTAATGATCTATGTACCTGGACCCCCAAGTCTCTTTGGACATCCACTGTTATTAGCTTTTCAGGTTCTATCCTTTTTAGGTCCAAAGTGGATGACCTCACATTTGCTTCCATTGAAATCCATTTGCCACATTTTTGCCCATTCACTTAATCTGTCAATATCCCTTTGTAATTTTATGCTTTCATCTACACTGCCTACAAGTCGCCTATCTTTGTGTCGTCTGCAAATCTTGATATATGACTTTTTATGTTATCATCTAAGTTGTTAATAAATATTGTGAATAGTTGAGGCCCCAACACAGATCCCTGTGGGACACCACTAGTCACATCCTGCCAATTTGAGTACCTACCCATTATCCCTACTGCCTGTCTCCTGCCGCTCAGCCAATTTCCTAACCAGGTCAATAATTTGCCCTCAATTCCATGGGCTTCTACCTTAGATAACAGTCTCTTATGTGGGACTTTATCAAATGCCTTCTGGAAGTCCATATAAATAACATCCATAGACATTCCCATGTCCACTACTTTAGTCACCTCTTCAAAAAATTCTATCAGGTTTGTCAGGCATGACCTACCTTTCACAAATCCGTGCTGGCTGTCTCTGATCAACTGACAATTTTCGAGGTATTCAGTTACCCTATCCTTAATGATAGACTCTAGCAATTTCCCCACAACAGATGTTCGGCTAACTGGTCTATAATTCCCTACTTTCCCTCTCTCGCCATTCTTAAATAGTGGAGTGACAAGCACAATTTTTTATAATCTAAAGGAACGGTTCCTGAATCGAGAGAACTTTGGAAGATTATAGTTAGGGCATCTACAATGTGCTCACCCACTTCCTTTAAAACCCTGGGATGGAAACCATCTGGTCCTGGGGATTCGTCACTCTTTAGTGCCATTATTTTCTTCATTACTGTTATTTTACATACGTTAATTTTATTGAGTCACTGTCCCTGATTCAATATTAATTTCCTTGGGATTTCCGACATGCTATCCGCTTCCTCTACTGTAAATACTGATGCAAAGTAATTATTCAACATGTCGCCATTTCCTTAATGTCATTGACAACATCAGCGCATTTAGTTTCTAAGGGACCAGCATTGCTCTTGACTACCGTCTTTTTCCTAATGTAATTGTAAAAATTCTTTGTATTAATTTTGATATCCTTGCAAGTTTCTTTTCATACTCCCTTTTTGTAGAACTTACTATCTGTTTTGTGACCCACTGCTATTCTTTGTATCTTTCCCATTCGCCAGGATCTGTGCTTTTGTTTGAATTTTGGATTCTTTTTCTTTTCATTTTATGCTGTCTCTTACCTCTTTAGTCGTCCATGACTGTTTTTTTGACAAGTAGAGCTCTTGCCCCTCAGGAGTATAAATTGGTTCTGTATCACATTAATTTATTTTTTAAACCTCTCCCACTGACCTTCTGTCATTTTACCCATTAACATATTTGCTCAGTTTACTGTGGACAGTCTCTGCCTCATCCCGTTGAAGTCGGCCTTACCTAAATCTAGAATCTTAGTAGCTGTTTCACGTTTCTCCTTTTCAAACAGTACGTAGAACTCTATCACGTTATGATCGCTATTGGATAAATGTTCACGCACAGTTAGTCTGTTAACTAAATCTGGCTCATTTCTCATTACTAAATCTAATATAGCTTGCCCCCTTGTTGCCTCTAGGACATATTGCTGTAGAAAACTAGCCCAGACACACTCAAGAAATTCACTACCTTTCTGACAGGTGCTAGTCTGCTTATCCTAATCTACTTGAAAGTTAAAATCCCCCATTAAAACCACTCTGCCTTTGCAACGCGCTTGTCTAATCTTTGCATTTATACAATCTAGCACTTTACAGCTGCTACCAGGGGGCCTATACACAACTCCCACTACAGTCTTAAATCCTTTCCTGTTTCTTAACTCTACCCATAAAATCTCCACTGCCTACTTACCTCTCTTATCATTGAAGTGATTTCATCTTTAATCACTAAGGCTACTCCTCTCCATCTGCCATCTTTCCTGTAGACTTTATAACCTGGTATATATGGGCTGGATTTTGCCAGCCCTGGGGAGGTGGGTTTGGAGGCGGGACTGCCGGGAAAATGGCAGAATTTGGGGGGCGGGTGCCCAACCCGCCTCCATGCCATCTTGCCAGGAGGCAGGTAGCCGTCCCACGCCGGGTCCAGTCTCCTTGGAGGCGGGAAGGGATTAAAGCCACTTAACTGCCTGTTAACAGGTAGTTAACAGGCAGAAAATAGGATTATCCCCATTTTGCCCACACACGTGCGGGCTTCCCGAAGGCTCCGAAATCCGCCAGGGTCACAGAGGCGAGTCTGCTGGCGCCGAAGGGGCCCAAAAGTGCGCTGTGGAGGTAAGTGATGGGTGCAAGTGTGGAGAGGTGAGTATCTGAGGTAAGTGCAAAGTGTTAGTAAAAGTGTACTTACCTTTGTTTCTTCCTGCAGATTTCAGTCGGTGGGAATGCGGAGAGTCTCGGACCTCCGTGGTAGAGATGACAGATGGCCGTTGCATTCTCCAATGCAGCGACCATCTAATTTCTACAAAAGAAAGATGTTTGATGAGGTCTTGAATTCAAGAACTCATCAAACTACAGAGGATGTCAGTGTTTCACTGCTTCACAGAGCTGTCAAATGATGACAATTCATCTGTCAAAAAATTTTGACAGGTGAAACGTCATACGTTGACGTTCTCTGTAACCGGCTTTCCCATAATTGGCCTGCTAAGCCCGCTGGATGGGCTTAACAAGGTCAATCAAGGGAAAATAGCGTGGGTTGGCCAGAAGTTGATGGAGGCGGGACTGAAACCCGACAAGTGGGAGTCCCGCCTCCAAAAGCTCCCCATTGTCAACATCCAGCCCTTTAGTTCCCAGTCCTGACCGTTTTGCAGCCATGTCTCTGTAATGGCTACAATGTCATACCCTTCAATTTGAATTCGCTCCTGCAATTCATTCAATTTATTCCTCATACTCTGTGCGTTTGTATAAAGAACGCTTATTTGGGTCACACGCCCTAGCCTGTCCACCCTAGCTCAAACTAATACAGCATCTAATTTAGCAAAAATAAGAATAAAACCGGACAGGCCACCCGGCATTAAGCTCAGCACCAGCTTCGGACATGACAATGGCACACCCAGCCCAGTCAACGCTGCAAAGTCCTCCTCACTAACATCTGGGATCTTGTGCCAACATTGGGAGAGCTGTCCCACAGACTAGTCAAGTGACAGCCTGACATAGTCATACTAACAGAATCATATCTTTCAGCCAATGTCCCAGATTCCTTCATCACCAGAACAGACCCATCAGGAGTGGCGGCACAGTGGTATACAGTCGGGAGGGAGTGACCCTGGGAGTCCTCAACATTGACTTCGGATGTTATGAAGTCTCATGGCATCAGGTCAAACATGGGCAGGGAAACCTCCTGCTGATTACCACCTACCGCCCTCCCTCAGCTGATGAATCAGTACTCTACCATGTTGAACACCACTTGGAAAAAGCACTGAGAGTAGCAAGGGCACAGAATGTACTCTGGGTGGGGAACTTCAATGTCCATCACTAAGAGTGGCTCGGTAGCACCAATACTGACCGAGCTGGCCAAGACCTGAAGGACATAGCTGCCAGACTGGGCCTGCGACAGGTGGGGAGAGAACCAACACAAGGGAAAAACCTACTTGACCTCGTCCTCACCAATCTACCTGTTGCAGATGCATCTGTCCATTACAGTATTGGTAGCAGTGACCACCGCACAGTCATTGTGGAGACGAAGTCCCGTCTTCACACTCAGGACACCCTCCATCGCATTGTGTGGAACTTCCACCGTGCTAAATGGGGTAGATTCAGAACGGATCTAGCAGCTCAAAATTGGGCATCCATGTGGCGCTGTGGGCCATCAGCAGCAGCGGAATTGTATTCCACCACCATCTGTAACCTCCTGGCCTGGTATATCCCTCACTCTACCATTAACAAGCCAGGCGATCATCCCTGGTTCAATGAGAAGTGTAGAACAGCATGCCAGGAGCAGCACCAGGTGTACCTAAAAATGAGGTTCCAATCTGGAGAAACTGCAACACAGGACTACATGCCTGATAAACAATGGAAGCAGCATGCTATAGACAGGGCTAAGCGATCCCACAACCAACGGATCAGATCAAAGCTCTGCAGTCCTGCCACATCAAGTCATGAATGGTGGTGGACCATTAAACAACTGACGGGAGGAGGAGGCTCCATGAACATCCCCATCCTCAATGATGGCGGAGCCGAGCATACGAGTGCAGAAGACAAGGCTGAAGCGTTTGCAACCATCTTCAGCCAGAAGTGCCGAGTGGATGATCAATCTCAGCCTCCTCCTGAAGTCCCCACTATCACAGAAGCCAGTCTTCAGCCAATTCGATTCACGCCACGTGATATCAAGAAATGGCTGAGCGCACTGGATGCAATAAAGGCTATGGGCCCCGACAACATCCCGGCTGTCGTGTTGAAGATGCGCTCCAGAACTAGCCGCGCCTCTAGCCAAGCTGTTCCAGTACAGCTACAACACTGGCATCTACCCGACAATGTGGAAAATTGCCCAGGTATGTCCTGTCCACAAAAAACAGAATAAATCCAATCTGGCCAATTACCGCCCCATCAGCCTACACTCAATCATCAGCAAAGTTACGGAAGGTGTCACTGACAGTGGTATCTGCCTACTCACCAATAATCTACTCACCGATGCTGAGTTTGGGTTCCGCCAGGACCACTCGGCTCCAGACCTCATTACATCCTTGGTCCAAACATGGACAAAAGAGCTGAATTCCAGAGGTGAGGTGAGAGTGACTGCCCTCGACAGCAAGGCAGCATTTGACCGAGTGTGGCTTCAAGGAACCCTAGTAAAATTGAAGTAAATGCGGATCGTGGAAAGACTCTCCACTGGCTGGAGTCATACCTAGCACAAAGCAAGATGGTTGTGGTTGTTGGAAGCCAATCATCTCAGCCTCAGGACATCACTGCAGGAGTTCCTCAGGACAGTGTCCTAGGCCCAACCATCTTCAGCTGCTTCATCAATGACCTACCTCCATCATAAGGTCAGAAGTGGGGATGTTTGCTGATGATTGCACAGTGTTCAGTTCCATTCACAACTCCTCAGATAATGAGAAGCTGCATGCAGCAAGACCTGGACAACATTCAGGCTTGGGTTGATAAGTGGCAAGTAACATTCACGCCACACAAGTGCCAGGCAATGACTATCTCCAACAAGAGAGCGTCTAAGCACCGCCCATTGACATTCTATGGCATTACCATCGCTTAATCCCCCAACATCCACATCCTGGGGGTTACCATTGACCAGAAACTTAACTGGACCGACCACATAAATGCCGTGGCTACACGAGCAGACCAGAGGCTGGGTATTCTGTGGCGAGTGTCTCACCTCCTGACTCCCCAAAACCTTTCCACCATCCACAAGGCATAAGTAAGGAGTGTGATGGGATACTCTCCACTTGCCTGGATGAGTGCAGCTCCAACAATACTCAAGAAGCTCAACGCCATCCAGGACAAAGCTTGATTGGCACCCCATTCACCACCTTAAACATTCATTCCCTCCACCACCGGCGCACCGTGGCTGCAGTGTGTACCAGCTAGAAGATGCACTGCAGCAACTCGCCAAGGCTTCTTCCACAGCACCTCCCAAATCCGTGACCTCTACCACCTAGAAGGACAAGGGCAGCAGGTGCATGGGAACACCACCACCTCCAAGATCCCCTACAAGTCACACACTATCCTGACTTGGAAATATATTGCCGTTCCTTCATCGTCGCTGGGTCAAAATATTGGAACTCCCTCCCTAACAGCACTGTGGGAGTAAATTCACCACACGGACTGCACCGGTTCAATAAGGCAGCTCACCACCACCTTCTCAAGGGCAATTAGGGATGGGTAATAAATGTTGGCCTTGCCAGCGATGCCCACAGCTCAGGAATGAATAAAAATATTATCACATGCATTGTGTGAAGGCCAACTGAATCAGAGACAGTTTAAAATATCAGTCATTTATCAAACAGAAGGTAACTCAAACACAATGTGATAGCAGTCACAAGTTAGTATTACAGTAAGAGCTCTTCATCAGACACAACAGGATGCAAAGGCAAAGCAGCAATTACTGATATAGCGGCACCCTGGAGAATCCTATTCTCCCGGACTCTTAGCCAAATGGAATTTTTTGAAAAATTTCTTCCATTCCAGTCTTTTGCATTCCTTTCTTAAAAGCTCTTAAATGTTCCGAGCACCATTCCACAAAAAACGGAGAATAGACTCTGTGACAAAATCACATTGCAGTTCCACGCTGATTTGTTCCATCCACCAGCACGTGGCTCTCATCGAGACACCCAATATGGTCAACAGAGCTTGGATCTAGAGGCGCTGGACTATGGTGCAATAAAGATTTCTAAGGATGACACCAGAACTGAGAGGTTAAAGCTATCAGGAAAGGCTGAACAGGCTGGGGCTCCTTTCTTTAAAAAAGAGGAGGCTGAGGGGGTGACCAAATAGAGACCTTTAAAATTATGAAGGGTTTCGATAGCGTAGACATAGAGAAGATGTTTCCAATTGTGGGGAGTCCAAAATTAGGGGTCATCAACAACAACTTATATATTTATATAGCATCTTTAATGTAACAGAACGTCCCAATATAATATAGTCACTAATAATCCAATAAGGAACTCTTAGAACCGTCTTTACTCAGCGAGTGGCTAGAATGTGGAACTTGCTATCACAGGGTGTGGTTACGGCGAATAGCACAGATGCATTTCAGGGGAAGCTAGATAAGTACATGTTGATAGGATGAGATGAAGTAAAGTGAGAGGAGGCTCGTGTGGAGCATAAACACCGGCATAGATCCGTTGGGCCGAATGGCCTGTTTCTATGCTGTAGTTATTATATAATACTATTTTAGCTTTCCTGATTCCTTTGATTATTCCTTATCAACGCGTTGACGCTCCTATAAATCTCCGTCTCATCTCAGACCCTACAGACCGTCAACCAGGATTCAACTGGCCACGTCGTAGTCGGGTGCTTCTCAACCGTTTTCGAACCGGACAGAGACAGCACACCTCAAAGATCTTCGCCTACGGGGCACTTCGATAACAAGTGTCCTTGCGGACAAATACAAACCATGTCCCATGTCGGTGAATTATGCCAGCTAACCAAACTACCTGGTGGCCTACACGCGTCGCATGGCCGGTGATGACAATGCTGTAAGGTGGCTGGAATTATACGTCATGTCTGGCATGAGCGTAACCAATGAGTGTCAGCCGGCCTTTCACCCACGGGGAACATTACAGCCAAGGAGTAAAATCAGAAAATGCTGGAAATACTCAGCAGGTCAGGCAGTATCTGTGGTTCAGGTCGATGTATCTATTGAAACTCTGTTTCTCTCTCCACAGATGCTGCCTGACCTGCTGAGTATTTCCAGCATTTTCGGTTTTTCCTTCAGATTTTCAGCATTCATAATATTTTGCTTTGGTATTAGAGCCAAGGATAATGTCCAGCCGATGGTAAGCTCCCCTTGACTGGAGGGGAAGGGAAGACAAACAATGAAAAAAGAGAGAGAGAGTGAGAGAGAGGAAGAAAGAAGAGGGACAGGGAGGAGAGACAGACAAGCACACAGCAATGGGGAGGGAATTGGGGAAAGAAAAAGGTGGGCAGAGGCAGAGATTTGAGATGAATGGGAGGAACTGAGAAAGAACATGAGAAGCAGAAAGTAAGAGAGAGAGATGGAGAGAGGGGAAAGGAGCGAGGAAAGAAAGAGAGTGGGGAAGGAAGAGAGGGGGAGTAGAAGGAGAAAAACCAGACATGGACTATGGTTCAAGAGCAGAGACAGAGCTAGAGTGGCAGCAAAAAACTGTGCTTCCTACGTTTTCTGTTCCTGCCAAGCAAGTCTATAAACAATCTTATAAACGAGCTATGATGAGGTGAAAGTTCCATTCAGCCAGCTCCAGGATTCTGCACCGTGAAATGGGAGACGGCCTCTCACAAGTCCTCCCCACCCTATGAAATTTAATGAACGGAAAATTGCAGGCTGGGAGTCTGGTACAGGAAACTCTTTTTTATCCGGCACCGACGGGACCGGCGTGGTGCCGGTTTATCAAAAAGTCCGGATTGCAGAGAGGTATAGTAAAAGGTACGAGAGCACCGTACACAGCAACAAATCCAGGCTTCCCTGTTGCTTAGCAACAGGTGCAGGAACCCCAGCCACAGACCAAGCATCCCTGTTGCTTAGCAACAGGTGCAGGAACCCCGGTTACACGGCCACAGATCCAGGAACGGCCACTAATATGAAGTGAAACTTACCTGAACCTACTCCTCAATTTTGCCGGTTAACAGAGATTTCTGGTTATTTAGGTGCTGGTAAATCGAGAGTTTCCTGGATTCTTGACGTGCTGTAGAATTTTTAGCCCATGTTGCTAACACAAAGTGACCAGAGGAAACCTTCCCCCTATGGCTGGTGGGGATGGGAAGCATAAGAAACAGGAGCAGGAGCAGGCCATTCGGCCCCTCGAGCCTGCTCCGCCATTCAATGAGATCATGGCTGATCCGATTTTGGCCTCAACTCCACTTTCCTGCCCGCTCCCCATAACCCTTGACTCCCCGGTTGCTTAAAAATCTGTCTCTCTCAGCCTTGAATATATTCAATCTGCATCTTAAATGGGCGACCCTTTATTCTGAGACTATGCCCCCCTCTCGTTCTGGCTTCCCCCACGAGGGAGAAATTGAAAAGGCAAAAAAAAAATAAAGATTGCTGTTTAAAAAAAGATGAATCCGCAGCACTAATTCAGACTCACCATTCAAAATTTAAATTTAAGCCGAGTTCAATTTTAATTTTTCAAAAATCCCACTGTTCTCTGTTGGAGATTTAACTCCAATATTTACATTTCTGACTGCAAATAGCACCTAGTGTCTATTGAAAAATATTAAACAAGGCTCACAGACACACCAGCTGAGAAGGTTCAAAAATGCAAACAAAAGCCTCCTCGTCTAATACTTCAGTGACTTCCTGAAGAAAACAGCTGGCGACTGCGGAGGGTTTTAGCCCAGTCAACCTCACACAACAGCCTTGTGCTAAAGAGATCAAATCAGGGAGACTTAAGTGGTCGAGGCTGCCCCCCTATAAAGGACTCGCATTTCTATAGCATCGTTCACAACCTCAGGACGTCACAAAGCGCTTTGCAGCCAATGAGGTACTTTTGAAGTGTAGTCACTGTTGTAACGTAGGAAACACGGCAGCCAGTTCGTGCACAGCAAGATCCCACAAACAGCAGTGTGAAAATGTGCAGATAACCTGTTTTAGTGAAATCACAACAGAAAATGCTGGAAACACTCAGCAGGTCAGGCAGCTTCGAGGAGAGAGAAACAGAGTCAACCTTTCGGGTTGAGGACCCTTCGTCAGAACTGGAAAAGGTTAGAGAAGTTAGAGAATCTGTTTTGGTGATGTTGATTGAGAGGAAAGATATTGGCCAGGACACCGGGGGATAACTCCCCCGCTCTTCTTTGAAATAGTGCTGTAGAATCTTTTACGTCCACCCAAGAGGGCAGATGGGGCCTCGGTTTAACGTCTCATCCAAAAGACGGCACCTCCGACAGTGCAGCACTCCCCCAGTACTGTACTGGAGTGTCAGCCTAGATTTTTGCATTCTCATATCGCCTCTGGTACTTTTGACAATTTTCTTAAATCTGTGTCCTCTGGTTACCGACCCTCCTGCCACTGGAAGCAGTTTCTCCTTATGTACTCTATCAAAATCCTCTACCAAATTGAGCACCTCTATCAAATCTCCGTTTAACCTTCTCTGCTCGAAGGAGAACAACCCCAGCTTCTCCAGTCTCTCCACATAACTGAAGTCCATCATCCCTGGTACCATTCTAGCAAGGAGTGTGATGGAATACTCTCCACTTGCCTGGATGAGTGCAGCTCCAACAGCACTCAAGAAGCTCGACACCATCCAGGACAAAGCAGCCCACTTGATTGGCACCCCTTAAACATTCGCTCCCTCCACCACCAGCGCACCGTGGCTGCAGTGTGTACCATCTACAAGATGCACCGCAGCAACTCGCTAAGGCCTCTTTGAAGCACCTCCCAAACCCGCGACCTCTTCCACCTAGAAGGACAAGGGCAGCAGGCGCATGGGAACACCACCACCGCCAAGTTCCCCTTCAAGTCACACACCATCCTGACTTGGAAATATATCACCGATCCGTCATCGTCGCTGGGTCAAAATCCTGGAACTCCCTCCCTAACAGCACTGTGGGAGTACCTTCACCACACGGACTGCAGAGGTTCAAGAGGGCAGCTCACCACCACCTTCTCAAGGGCAACTAGGGATGGGCAATAAATGCCGGCCTTGCCAGCAACGCCCACATCCCATAAGCGAATAAAAAAACATTTCTTCTGCACCCTTTCCAAGGCTTGACATCCTTCATCAAGTGTGATGCCCAGAATTGAACACAATACTCCAGCTGAGCGCTAACCAGTGTTTTATAAAGGTTTAGCATAACTTCCTTGCTTTTGTATGCCTATTAATAAAGCCCAGGATCCTGTATGCTTTTTTAACAGCCTTCTCAGCTTGTCCCGCCACCCTCAAAGCTTTACGTACATGCACCCCCAGGTCTCTCTGTTCCAGCACCGCCGTTAAAATTGTATCATTTAGTTTCATATTGCCTCTTTTCATTCCTACCAAAATGTATCACTTCACACTTCCCTGCATTAAATTTCATCTGCCATGTACGTGTCTGCCCCTTTTTACCAGTCTGTCTACGTCCTCCTGGAGTCTGTTGCTATCCTCCTCACTGTTTACTGCATCTCTGAGTTCTGTGTCAGCTGCACACTTTGAAAGGATGTCCTGTATACCCAAGTCCAAGTCATTAATACATATCAAAAAGAGCAGTGGTCCTAATATTAACCCTTGGGAAACACCACTGTATACCTCCTTCCAGTCTGAAAACCAGCCATTCACCACTGGACTCTGTTTTCTGTCTTCTTTAACCAATTTCGTATCCACACAGCCACTATCCCTTTAATCCCATGGGCTTCAATCTTGCTAACAAAATTCTGCAGGAGACTTTATTGGAGTTAATTCCGGTCGCGTTCAGTACAATGGAAGCTCCCTGCTCCAGGTTTACGTCTACTGACAACTGGATTAAGAAACCACCCCACAATTCATTTCCCTTCAGGTCCTTAACACTCCTCGAGAATGAGAGATAATTGATTGTGCACGTTGTAAGTGAAATATAAACTGCATTAAAAAAGGGACACGGCGGGGCGCAAAGGTACACAGGCTGTCACCTGCCAAAATCACGAATTTAATCATGTTTCCATGGAAACCAGCAAGCTTAAATTCAGGACACACCGTGACAAGTATCAAAAGCACCTGGTCATTGCTTCGAGCAGTGTCACGATGAGACTTACGCTGCTCTTGGCTGTGCAGATAAAGACCTGTTTAAGTTGTTGCTTCACAATGAATCGGACCCAAAACTTACTGGCCTGGAGCCTGCGGCCCGGATGCCGGCGAACTGGCAGCGTTTGCCTTCGTGCCGCCTTTGAAACCGACCGCAATTTTGGGGTTTGGCAGATGCGCAGGCGGAATTCCCGAAGTTGCGGACTGTCATTCGCCGCTCCGCCACAGGCTGCGCTGTGTCTCCCCGCCCCCGACCACAGAGCCGGCAATCTGCGTCGTCACTCAAATCAGGGAAACTGCCGAAAACTCCGGCTGTTAAATTCCTCACCAAAAGTTAGAGCCCAAGGGATTAGTTGTAACTGGGGTTTTAACAGCGCATTGACTGCTAAACAAAGACTGAAAAAAAAATTCATTTTAATTTTGTGCAGTGCATTTAGCCATTTTAATAAAAAATTTACATTTTTAAGAAACATTAAAACAAATGTCATTCTTTAAAAAATTTGTTCATCTTTATTGCCTTTTCCCCGTGTGAGAGCCCCACTTCACGACACAGGGATCGCAAGATCTTTAACATAGAAGATAGGAGCAGGAGTCGGCCATTCGGCCCCTGGAGCCTGCTCCGCCATTCAATGAGATCATGGCTGATCATCCAAATTCAGTACCCTGTCCCTGCCTTCTCCCCATATCCCTTGATCCCTTTAGCCTTAAGAAATATATCCAACTCCTTCTTGAATATATTTAATGAATTGGCCTCAACTGCCTTGTGTGGTAGAGAATTCCACAGTTTCGCCACTCTCTGGGTGAAAAACTTCCTCCTCATCTCTGTCCTAAATGGCTTACCCCTTATCCTTAGGCTGTGACCCCTGGTTCTGGACTCCCCCGCCATCGGGAACATCTAGTCTGTTTAGTCCTGTTAGAATTTTATAAGTTTCAATGAGATCCCCTCTCATTCTTTTAAACTCCAGCGAGTATAAGCCTAATCGACCCAATCTCTCCTCATATGTCATTCCTGCCATCCCAGGTATCAGTCTGGTGAATCTTCGCTGCACTCCCTCCATGGCAAGAACATCCTTCCTCAGATAAGGCGACCAAAACTGCACGCAATACTCAAGGTGTGGTCTCGGCACTATTGGCCCAGCTGAGATCAGGTGAATCACTGCAGTCTGCGGTGGGGGTGGGGGTGGGCGGGGCGGGGGGGGTTGGTGCGGGGAGCTGGGTGACGGGCGGTACCGAGGTGTATCTACTGGCCCAGAATTTGCGTTCAGCGGCGAAGCAGAGGCGTTCATCGCTGGCCCCGAAGTAAGCTTTGGATGAAGCTTACTGCAAATTCTGGGCCAATAGATACGCCTCGGTACCGCCCACCACCCAGCTCCCCTCACCAACCACCACCCACCCCCACCGCAGACTGCAGTGAGTCACCTGATCTCAGCTGGGCCAATAGTGCCGAGACGTCAATGGCCCTGGGCATGGGGCGGGGGAAGGGTGAGTTAGAATAAGAGATGGCTCAACGAGTCGTGACCTCAACGCTATAATGTTGGAAAGTGTGAGGTTATGCACTTTGGCAGAAAAAATCAAAGAGCAAGTTATTATCTAAATGGAAAGAAACTGCAAAGTGCTACAGTACAAAGGGATCTGGGGGTCCTGGTGCATGAAACACAGAAGGTTAGTATGCAGGTACAGCAGGTGATCAGGAAGGCCAATGGAATCTTGGCTTTTATTGCAAGGGGGATGGAGTATAAAAGCAGGGAAGTCTTGCTTCAGTTATACAGGGTACTGGTGAGGCCACACCTGGAATACTGCGTACAGTTTTGGTTTCCATATTTAAGAAAAGATATACTTGCTCTCGAGGCAGTTCAGAGAAGGTTCACTCGGTTGATTCCGGAGATGAAGGGGTTGACTTATGAGGAAAGGTTGAGTAGGTTGGGCCTCTACTCATTGGAATTCAGAAGAATGAGAGGCGATCTTATCGAAACATATAAGATTGTGAGGGGGCTTGATTGGGTGGATGCGGTGAGGATGGTTCCACTGATGGGTGAGACTAGAACTAGGGGGCATAATCTTAGAATAAGGGGCTGCCCTTTCAAAACTGAGAGGAGGAGAAACTTCTTCACTCAGAGGGTAGTAAATCTATGGAATTTGCTACCTCAGAGAGCTGTGGAAGCTGCGACATTAAATAAATTTAAAACGGAGATAGACAGTTTCCTAGCAGATAAGGGAATTAGGGGTTACGGGGAGAGGGCAGGGAAGTGGACGTGAGTCTAGGTTCGGCTCAGCCATGATCCTATTGAATGGCGGAGCAGGCCCGAGGGGCCGTATGGCCTACTCCTGCTCCTACTTCTTATGTTCTTATAACGATACAGGGAGGAACCTAGGAACAGGAGTAGATCATTTAGCCCCCTCGAGCCTGCCCTGCTGTTCAATTAGGTCATAGTCGATCGGTACCTCAACTCCATTTACCCGCCTTAGCTCCATATCCCTTGATACCCTTACCGTACAAAAATCTACCGATCTTAGTCTTGAAAGCTCCAATTGACCCCCCAGCATCCACTGCTTTTGGGGAAGCGAGTTCCAGATTTTACTACCCTTTGTCCTGATCCCGCTCCTGAATGGCCCAGCTTTAATTTTACGAGCCTGTCACCTTGATCAGGAATCCCCCACCGTTGGAAATAGTTTCTCTCCGTACATCTCCCCGATCGAAGTGACTTGTTGAAATCACCTCAGATTGCTCTTCTGATTGCTGTTCATTTACTCTAAGTGCAGGAGCCCACTGGCAAAATTGAGTCGTGACAGTCATTTGCAAGAGTGAAGGAACACTCGGCGCGCTGGGCAGGTTAATCTGCTTGTTCTGCAAATGAATAGTTCCCAGCAGAACTGTACATACCGTTGAATTTGTCTTTACTTAAGAGAAAACCTGCAAGTGCGAGGGAGTTGAATAATAATCTTTGCTCCCAGTGCTACGCATTCTGCACCGATTTAAATTGTAAGGAAGGTTCCGCAGCAACAACAGCAATTTGCATTTAGATAGCCTCAGCCTAAAAGTGAAGTCCGCAGCTGCGCAAGTCTCTGTGTGTAAAGCAAAAAAAGAAGCTGAAGTGTACTCACTGTTGTAATGCAGGAAGCGTGGCAGCCAATTGGCGCACAGCAAGCTCCCACAAACAGCAATGAATCATAGAACCACAGTCATTTACGGCACAGAGGGAGGCCATTCGGCCCAACCTGTCCGTGCCGGCCGAAAAAGAGCTCGCCAGCCTAATCCCACTTTCCAGCTCTTGGTCCGTAGCCCTGTAGGTTACGGCACTTCAAGTGCATATCCAAGTACTTTTTAAATGCGATGAAGGTTCCTGCCTCTACCACCCTTTCAGGCAGTGAGTTCCAGACCCCCACCACCCTCTGGGTGAAAAAAATTCTCCTCAATTCCCCTCTAATCCTTCTACCAATTACTTCAAATCTATGTCCCCTGGTTATTGACCTCTCTGCTAAGGGAAATAGATCCTTCCTATCCACTCTATCTAGGCCCCTCATAATTTTATACACTTCAATTAAATCTCCCCTCAGCCTCCTCTGTTCCAAAGACAAAAACCCCAGCCTATCCAATCTCTCCTCATAGCTAAAATGAGATATATGACTGAAGGAAAATCTATCTTAAACATCCCTGACAACAATGGGCCAGAAATTCAGTTCCCCACGGGTGAGTGCGCACGGGGTACTCATGCGTAGGCCCAACGAAAGTTCCGGTTTCGTGCGTGCACTGTGCATGCGCGGGAAACCAGAACTTTCGTTCCCTTGAAAGAAGGGGTTCACAGGCCGAACGCGTGCGCCGGAGAGGCAGCGCGTACGCCTGGAACTTCTGTTTTTTTTCCAGGTTTCTCCGGGAGGGTAAGTCTCCAGGAGCTACGCTTGTAAAAAGCAGTTGCAAGGCCTGCTTATAACAAGGTAAGTGGTGAATTAAGTTAAATTAAAACATTTTTTCCACAGGTTTATTATTTTTAAATACTTTAAAGAAAGGTAAGTTTATTTTTAGCCCCATTAGAAACTGTAATTCAGTTTTCCAAAAATTTAAATTATTGTTTAAAATAGTTATTTTATGTAATTTATCGTTATTTTAAAAATGTTTTAAAAAAAAATTTATTTGAAGTTTTAGTGATGTTTTGGGGCTGAATTGTATTCATAGATTTGACAGGTCTTCCTGTCAAATCTATGAATAGAGATTCCCTGCTACCATTGGCTCTCCATGGCCCACGTGATCCCAGGGGACGCTTCTGTAGTGTATGTACCTTTAAGAGAGAACTACTTTTACAGCTCCTGTATACTGTAGTACCGGCAGTGACCACACCTGTATATAAGCCTTGAGCATGCCTCTGTACCCCAGTCTTGAGACTACCCTACTCCAGTAAACACCTGTTGATTGTTAAGTTACAGCATCCGTGTAGTTATTTGGAAACATCATACTCTCAGAATCACGGATCTAACAGCTTCGAACTAACTGCGCCCCTGGGATACGCAAGCACTGCGCGCTGGCAGTTTGAACAGGCCCAGGATTGGAATCTCACGCAGGCCCACAGCACAACGGCCGGCGCGCTAGGTAAATGCAGGTTGGAGGCTTGCACCCGCAGGAAGCCCCCGACCCGAATTTCTGGGCCAATAAGAATTTTAATAAAAAAGATAACTTTTAATGATGGCTGTGCCACTTTAAAATGCAAGTTGAGATCAGGAATATGAAGGAACGGACATTACTCAGGCAAAACAAGCAGTTGTAGCCAAGGACAAATCTGGGGTTGCACTGTCTTGAGATAAGACCCTCATTAAACTGCAACAAGTCGAGGAGCAAAGGGGTCTGGGAGTACAAATACACAAATCACTAAAAGTAGCCACACAGGTAAACAAGGCCATAAAAAAGCAAACCAGGCACTAGGATTTATTTCTCGAGGGATAGAATTGAAAAGTAGTGAAGTTATGCTAAACTTGCACCAAACCTTGGTTAGACCACACTTGGAGTACTGCGTACAATTCTGAGCGCTATGTTATATTATAGAAAGGATATAGAGGCACTGAAGAGGGTGCAGAGAAGATTTACAAGGATGATACCAGAAATGCGAGGGTATACATATCAGGAAAGGATAAATAGACTGAGCCTCTTTTCGCTTGAAAAAAGAAGGCTGAGGGGTGACCCTCAGGTAAAGTTGGGTTCTTATTTAATCCATGTGTTATCAGTTAAATAAAAGATCTCTGTGAGAGATGTATCTGTGTGTTTCTGTTAAAGTGGATTCAGGCCTACGAACCCTACTCTGACATCTAATGTAGGAGGTGTGAAAGGCATAAATAATTCCTACATGACCAGATAATCTATTTTAATGTTGTTGGTTGAAGGAAAAATATTGGCCAGGGGAGAACTCCCTGCTCTTTTTCGAAATAGTTCCATGGGATCGTTTTATGTCCACTTCAACAGACAGATGGGGACTTGGTTCAATGCCTTACCTAACAGGTGACACTGTTACATTTTTGGGAGATTTTTACACTAGCTATGTCTTTGGGACTCAGTGTCCATGGCCACTCCCTCAAGCAGGCTGTATTCCCTATGAATGTTTCTCTGCCCAATATCTAGGTAAGTGTAACAAGGCCCAGGGGTCAAGCAGAGAACGCTTGCCAGTGTACATTGGAATATTCAACACACAGTTTAAGATAGAGCAAAGGAGGGCAAAGGGCATGATCAAGAGGGGCAAAATAGCTTACGAAAACAAGCTGGCGGAAAATATAAAAACTAACTCCAAAAGCTTTTATAAATATATCAAAAGGAAAAGACTGGTGAAAACCAAAGTTGGTCCATTGCAGTCAGATACGGGGGAATATATAATGGGAAATAAGGAAATGGCAGATCAACTAAATGCATACTTTGGGTCAGTCTTTACGAAGGAAGACACAAAAAACCTCCCTGGGATATCGGGAAAAATAGGGACATTGGCAAAGGAGGAACTGACGCAAATCAATATCTCTAAGGATATGGTGTTAAGGAAGCTAAAGGGATTGAAGGTGGACAAATCCCCAGGGCCTGATAACATGCATCCTAGGGTACTGAAGGAGGTGGCCCTAGAGATAGCGGATGCACTAAGGATGATTTTTCAGAATTCATTAGACTCGGGAACAGTGCCGATGGATTGGAGGGTAGCTAACGTTACCCCACTATTCAAAAAGGGGGGTAGGGAAAAAGCAGGTAATTACAGACCTGTAAGCCTTACATCAGTTGTGGGCAAAATGCTGGAGTCCATCATTAAGGATGAAATAGCGGAGCACTTAGCAAATGGGGACAGGATAGGACAGAGTCAACATGGATTTACAAAGGGTAAATCGTGCTTGACTAATCTATTGGAATTTTTTGAGGGAGTAACTGGTAGAATAGATGGGGGAGAGCCAGTAGATGTGGTGTACCTGGACTTCCAAAAGGCCTTCGATAAGGTCCCACATAAAAGATTAGCATGGAAAATTGAGGCTCATGGGATAAAGGGGAAAGTTTTGGCGTGGATAGGGAACTGGCTGTCAGATAGAAAACAGAGAGTTGGAATAAACGGCTCATTTTCTGAATGGCAGGCAGTAACAAGTGGGGTACCACAGGGATCTGTCCTGGGCCCCCAGCTGTTCACAATTTACATTAATGACCTGGATCAGGGAGTCGGATGCAGCATTTCCAAATTTGCAGACGACACTAAACTAGGAGGGGGGGTGGGCTCAGAGGAAGAGACCAGGAAGCTCCAGAGCGATTTGGACAGACTGGGCGATTGGGCGGATAAATGGCAGATGCACTATAATGTGGACAAGTGCGAAGTTATCCACCTTGGGTGCAGGAACGGGAGGGCAAATTATTATTTAAATGGCAATAGATTGGGAGAGGGGGAAGTACAGAGAGACCTGGGTGTTCTTGTACACCAGTCACTGAAGGCGAGCATGCAGGTGCAACAGGCGGTCAAGAAGGCAAACGGTATGCTGGCCTTCATAGCAAAAGGGTTAGAATACAGGAACAGGGATACCTTGCTGCAGCTGTACAGGGCACTGGTGAGACCACACCTCGAGTACTGTGTACAGTTTTGGTCGCCTCATCTGAGGAAGGATGTTCTTGCCATGGAGGGGGTGCAGCGGCGATTCACCAGGCTGATACCAGGAATGGCGGGAATGACCTATGAGGAGAGACTATGTAGTTTAGGGATGTACACACTGGAGTTTAGAAGATTGAGAGGGGACCTCATAGAAGTGTATAAAATTCTGACAGGTCTAGACAGACTGGATGCAGAAGGAATGTTTCCCTTGGCGGGTGAGAACAGAACTAGAGGACATAATTTAAGGATAAGGGCTAAACCATTTAGGACAGAGATGAGGGGGAATTTCTTCACTCAGAGAGTGGTGAACCTGTGGAACTCATTGCCACAGAGGGCAGTGTACGCCAGCTCATTAAATATATTTAAGAGGGAATTAGATATATTTCTACGGGCAAAAGGGGTTAAGGGTTACGGAGAGAAGGCGGGGACGGGATACTGAATTAAAGGATCAGCCATGATCTCATCGAATGGCGGAGCAGGCACGAAGGGCCGAATGGCCTACTCCTGCTCCTATCTTCTATGTATCTATGTATCTATGTGAATTCCTTGGGCAGGATTTTCATTGGGCCGTGGAGGCGGGATTGGAGGCGTGTGGGGGGTAAAAATCCCGAAATCGGGGGGCACGAACCCATCCCGCCCCCAACTCACCTCCATGCCAGTTTCAAAGGAGGCGGGTACCCGCCCCGCACTGGGACCCACCTCCCCGAGGCGGGAAGGGGATTAGTGCCAATTAACTGCCTGTTAACAGGTAGTTAACAGGCAGTTTTTAGCCGAATCCCTATTTTCATTCTTGAAGTGTGGGATTCCCGACAGCTCCAAACCACGCCAAGTTAGCGAGGCGGGCCGTCGGGCTGAAGGGCTTGGAGGGGTCGAGATGTCCGGTGTTCAGGTGAGTGATGGGTGCATGAATGCAGAGGTAAGTGTGTTTGGTGTGTTTAAGGTGTTTAAAGAAGTTTTACTTACCTTTACAGCCTTCCTTCCTTCAGGTCTCAGAGTCCCTCATCTCACCGGCACAGAAAGCAGAATGGCTGCCAGCTGTCAAAAATTGCAGCATTCAGCTTTCTGTTCTGGAGCGATCTCTAAATCATCCTGAGAGGAAGGAATTAACTTGGAGTACAGATTGTCAGTGTTTGACAGCTTCAAACAGCTATCAAACGCTGATATTTCATCTGTCAAAAGGTCTTGACAGATGAAATGTCAATCTGTGACGTCACCTGTTGCCGGGTGGCCCTTAATTGGCCTGCTGAGCCCGCTGGGTGGGCTCAACCAGGTCAATCAAGTGAAAATCACGTGGGTTGGCCACAACTCGATGGAGGCGGGACTACAACCCCGAAAGTGGGAGTCCCGCCTCCTACTCACTTCCATTGATAAAATCCAGCCCAAAAAGTCTGACACAATCCAGGACAGATCAGCCCACACCAAGTGGAGCCCCTGCTGTTGGTTTCGATATTCTCTCCTCCCCTTCCATTCAACAGCAACTCGCATTTATCTACTCCCTGAATGTAGAAAAAACACCCAAAGGTGCTTCGCAGAGGCATAATCAGAAAAATAAAGATGCTGAGTCAAAGAGGGAGATATTAGGAGAGTGACCAAAGGGTTTGTCAAAGAGGTGGGTTTTAAGGAGAGTGTTAAAAAAGGAGAGGCAGGAGGAGAGACGGAGAGGTTTAGGGAGGGAATTCCAGGGCGTGGGGCCTAGACGGCTGAAGGCACGGCCGCCAATGGTGGAGCCTCTGATGCCGAGAAGGACAAGAGCAGCAATGTCATGGGAACACCCTCAGCTCCACGTTCCCGCTCCAAGTATACCATCCTGACATATACATATATCACTGTTACTTCAAAGTGGCTGGATCAAAATCCTGGGAATCCTTATCTAATATCGTCATGGGAACACCATCAGCAGAAGGAGCGCAGTAATTCAAGGAGAAGGCTCATCACCACCTTCTCAGGGCCACTAGGGATGGAGAATAAATACGACTTTTTCATTGTCGCCCACATCCCAAGAACAACAAATAAGAAAGAACAATTATGTCTGCCACTACAGCAATGTTCAAAGACATTTTTCAGCCTGTCCGTCTATCTCAAGCTGACCAAATTGAATAGAACAACATCTGAGTGGAAATGCGTCAAGAGGAGTCCTTTGGAATAATGTCATCTGAAGTGACGCTTTGTATCTCAGATACTAACATCTATTCTATATGCAGCTTGAAGAAATCATCTGAGAATACCTAAGTTTAGCCCTTTGTACCATTGCAAGCAAAAATGAATTATCTGAAAGGCAGCCCATCAACGAAACAGTAATGCACTGGAGTGTCAGTCTAGATTATGTTCTCAAGTCCTGAAGTGAGATTTCAACTCACGAATTTCTAATTCACAGATAAGAATGCTGCTGACTGATCCAAGGTGATGCATAATTAAATTTCAGATTGAGACTATTCAAATTCTCATCCTTCTGTTTAAATCCCCTCATGAACTTGCCCTTTCCTATCTCTGTAACCTCCTCCAGCCCTGCAACTGCTCCCCCTCCCAAACTTCCCATTCCTCCGACTCTGGCCTCTTGTGAATCGTCACTCCCTTCGCCCCACCATTGGCGTACGTGCCTTCAGCCATTCTCCAACTCCTCCGCCTCTCCACCTCTCCACCTCGCTCTCCTCCTCTAAGACCCTCCTTAAAACCCACCTCTCTGACAAAGCTTTCCGTCGCTCTCCTAATATCTCCTTCTTCGGCTCAGTGTCTATATTTTTCTGATTCTGCCTCTGAAGCACCTTGGGATGTTTTTCTACGTTAAGGGGTATATAAATGCAAGTTGTTGTTGCTAAGTTTGGGCCAGTTTGGATCAAAAGTCAAACTATAAACTCACCATTCACACTAATGTAATAAAAACAGAGAATGTTGGAAGAGAAGAAAGATTACACCTGAAATATTAACCTATCGTTTCATTTCAGATACTTGCTGGCCTGTTGTGCATTTCCAATATTAAATGGCCCAGAAATTCGGGTCGGGGGCTTCCCGCGGGTGCAAGCCTCCGACCTGCACTTACCTAGCGCGCCGGCCGTTGAGCTGTGGGCCCGCGTGGTATTCCGATCCTGGGCCTCCTCCAACTGCCGGCGCGCAGTGCTTGCGTATCCCAGGGGCGCAGTTAGTTCGAAGCATCCCCTGGGATCACGTGGGCCATGGAAAGCCAATGATAACAGGGAATGCTTCATTCAAAAATTTGACAGGAAGAGCTGTAAAACCTATAAATACTATAAGCCGCAGAACATAACTAAAACTTCAAATAATTTTTTTTTTAAATCACATTTTAAAAATAACTATAAATTACAAGAAATAACTATTTTAAACAATAATTTAAATTTTTGAAAAAATTAATTACATTTTCTAACGGGGCTAAAAATAAACTTACCTTTCTTTAAAGAATTAAAAAATAATAAACCTGTGGAAAAAATGTTTTAATTTTAATTAATTCACCACTTACCTTGTTAAAAGCAGGCCTTGCGCCTGCTTTTTAAAAGTGTGACTGCTGGAGACTTACCCTCCCAGAGAACCCTGAAAAAAAAATGTAAGTTCGATGCGCACGCGCTGCCTCTCCGGCGTACGTGTTCCACTTGTCAACCCCTTCTTTCAAGGGAACGGAAGTTCCGGTTTCCCGCGCATGCGCAGTGCATGCACGAAACCGGCACTTTCGTTGGGCCTACGCGTGAGTACCCAGCGCGTACTCACCCGTGGGGACCCAAATTTCTGGGCCATTTGGACGCTGTGTTTGCCTACAAAACAACAATGACTACAGTTCTAAAGCAATTAGTTGGCTGTGAAGCACTTAGGGATGTCCCAAGGGCATGAAAGGCACAATATAAGTATCAGCCATAGCTCAGTGAGAAGCCCACTCGCCTAAGAATGAGAGGCGATCTTATTGAAACATATAAGATTATGAAGGGGTTGGATCGGGTGGATGCAGGGAGGATGTTCCAGATGATGGGTGAAACTAGAACTAGGGGGCATAGTCTTAGAATAAGGGGCTGCTCTTTCAAAACTGAGATGAGGAGGAACTACTTCACTCAGAGGGTGGTAGGTCCATGGAATATGCTGCCCCAAAAAGCTGTCGAAGCTACATCATTACATAAATTTAAAACAGAAATAGACAGTTTCCTAGTAGAAAAGGGAATTAAGGGTTACGGGGAGCGGGCAGGAATTTGGACATGAGTCTAGGTTCGGATAGGTCATGGCCCTGTGGGTAGCGGAGCGGGCCCAGGGGCCGTGTAGCCTGATCCTGCTCCTGTTTTCGTGTGTCTAATGCTGTTAGATTCAGGAGATAGTCCTGTCATAGTGGATTGGCGGTTAGGATCAGATCAGCCATGATCTTATTGAATGGCGGAGCAGGCTCGAGGGGCCAATTGGCCTACTCCTGCTCCTATTTCTTATGTTCTTATGTTCAAAGACTTGAGCACAAAATCTAGGCTGACACTGAGGGAGTGCTGCACTGTCGGAGGTGCCGTCTTTCGGACATCCCGTTAAATCAAGGCCCCCGTTTGGCCTCTCAGGTGGACGTAAAAGATCCCATGGCACTATTTGAAGGACAGCAGGGCAATTCTTCTGGCCAATACTTATCCCTCACCCAACATAGAAACATAGAAGATAGGAGCAGGAGTAGGCCATTCGGCCCCTCGAGCCTGTTCCGCCATTCAATGAGATCATGGCTGATCATCCAAATTCAGTACCCTGTCCCTGCCTTCTCCCCATATCCCTTGATCCCTTTAGCCTCAAGAAATATATCTAACTCCTTCTTGAATATATTTAATGAATTGGCCTCCACTGCCTTCTGTGGTAGAGAATTCCACAGGTTCACCACTCTCTGGGTGAAGAAATTCCTCCTCATCTCTGTCCTAAATGGCTTACCCCTTATCCTTAGACTGTGACCCCTGGTTCTGGACTCCCCCGCCATCGGAAACATCCTTCCTGCATCTAGTCTGTCTAGTCCTGTTAGAATTTTATGTTTCAATGAGATCCCCTCTCATTCTTCTAAACTCCAGCGAATATAAGCCCAATTGACCCTATATCTCCTCATACGTCATTCCTGCCATCCCAGGTATCAGTCTGGTGAATCTTCACTGCACTCCCTCCATGGCAAGAACATCCTTCCTCACTAAAACAGATTATCTACACTATCGTGTTTCCTCCATTTCAACAATGACTACACTTCAAATGTATTTCATTGGCTGTAATGTGCTTTGGGACATCCTGAGGCCATGAAAGGGGCTAAAGAAATGCAAGATCTTTCTTCACAGCATGTCGGCTGACACTTGATTAGCACTGGTGGACAGCTGTGGTATCAGAGATGCTCTGTTTCGAGGGAAACCTTCATTGGAAGCCCTATCTGTCTCTACTGGTAGTTCAGATGAATGTTAAACACCATATGGCGCTATTCCAAGTACAACAGGGAGCTCTGCCAGTGTGCTGGTTAAAATTCCTCCTCAATCAATATCACAAATGAAGCAGAGGCAGTGGTCATTTCATCTCATTGCTGTTTGTGACACCTTGCTGTGGTGTCAAAATGCCAGCCTCGTTTGCATACATAACAGTTGCTCTACTTTAGTCATTTTGTGTGAATTACTTTGAGGTGTTACTGAGAGTTATAATCAGCAGTTTTTTTTTATGTTACTTTATCTCCTTAGGCAGGGTATGAAGGAATAAGCCATATAGCCTATTTAGAAAAATACACTATCTTATGAAAGAATTCTGGCCCTATTAAAACATGACAAACTGGGTTTAGAAAATTTAGAAACCTAACTGTGAAATAGCTATGAAAGAATTATGGCTATTGAGATAAGACAGTTGTTGACCCTGAATAAATAACCTTATTGAAACAGAAGGTGAAGGGCTCTGACAGGCTGACTTTTGGGAACAAAAACAATGGTCCACCCTGGATAAGGTGTTTTACTTTAAACTTCGTAAAGATGGCACATAAGATAAGGAACATCTGTCCTCGTAAAGATGACATAAAATAAGGGACACCTGCCCTTCACACAGTTTTATGTGGTAAACCCAGAACACCTAGAGATGCGACAAGATTCTGGAATATTACAAGCTGATGTGGCAGTGGAGAATTGCAGAGGTCGACAGAAAGATGAATAGGGATAATTAACTTGCATCAGCAGAAAACCTTAAAGGAAATACAACTGGAAAAGGGTGTAAATATTGAAGTTTCAAATGGGGTATCAGAGTCGCTTTAATCGGGTAACAGAGGCGGCTCTGTGGCCTACCACTCTTTGTACCTCAGGGATCAAAGGTCAGAGGAGCATTAGAGGGTTAGGTATTGGTTGCATAAACTTGGCTTGTATTCTCTTGCGTTTAGACGGTTGTGGGGTGATCTAATCAAGGTCGTCAAAGTGATTAAGGGTTTTGATCGATAGGGTGAATACAGGAAAACTATTTCCTCTGGTCGGAGAATCAAGAACGAGGGGGAGATCATCTTAAAATTAGAGCCAGGCTGTTCAGGAGCGAAATCAGGAAGCACTTTTCACACAACAGGTAGTGGAAATCTGGAACACTCGCCCCCAAAGAGCTGTGGATGCTGCAGGAAATCAAAACGGAAATCGATAAGATTTTGTTAGCTGAAGCTATCAAGGGATATGGAGCAAAGGAGGGTGAACAGAATTGAAGTGCAGATCAGCCATGATATAATTGAATGGAGGAGCAGGCTAGAGGGGCTGAATGGCCTTAAGCTCTTCCTAATGTTCCTATTGCATCTTGCCCATGCTGAACACCTCATGAATGCTTATTTGTTCCTCAGTATGCAAAGAGAAAATTGTTCCAATTCCCTGATATGGACATTCCTCATTTTGATGAGCATGCACGCAGAAGGGACTTGGGAGTTTTGAGAAAACAGTAACAAATTAATGTATCTAGTTCCAAATCCCTTGCTACTGATGCTGAGTCATATCTGTGTACTTATTTAGACTAGCTGTGTTTGCACACAGTCCTCTGCTGCAACTCATTAACATTCACCCACTTGGGTTAACTTCTAGTGCCTGGATATCATTAAAATAATAACTTAATGAGATTCCATTAAAATATGAAAATTCAACTATTTTTTTTTATGTCAGCGCTGCAGAATCCCGCAAGCAGTTTGCTGTCTAGAACCAGGAGTCACAGTCTCAGAATAAGGGGTCGGCCATCTAGGACTGAGATGAGGAGAAATTTCTTCACTCAGAGGGTGGCGAAGCTTTGGAATTCTCTACCCCAGAGGGCTGTGCAGGCTCAGTCGTTGAGTATATTCAAGACAGAGATCGATAGATTTTGGGATATTAAGGGAATCAAGGGATGTGGGGATCGGGCGGGAAGGTGGAGTTGAGGCAGAAGATCAGCCATGATCTTATTGTATGGTGGAGCAGGCTTGAAGGGCCGAATGGCCGACTCCTGCTCCTATTTCTTATGTTCTTATGATATTAACAGCCACGGTGATCATTCTCCAATCGTGGAGTTTTCCGTATTGACATTGAAACAGTCAACCCCGTCATGCATGATGCTGCTGATTGGTTTTTCAGTGAGGCTGGTGGTCGGAGGGACAATCTCAGCTTGTGAAGAGACTAATTGAAAATGGACACACAACATTGCTTTTAACCACTCGTGTACAACTGGATGGTTTTGTCATAGACAATCTTGCGATGGTTTTGTTGCCTTGCCCAATTTCATGAAAATGTACCTGACCACAAAATGCTTGCTGCTGCTTTTGGTAATGGGATGAATAATAATTTTTGGTAATAAGCCTGAAACCTTACCCGGCTAACCTCCAAATCCCACGGTTGAAGCAAGAAAAAAAGAGAACGGCATTGCTGTCAACGCTAGATCAATGAGATCCTTGCTCATCAACGTTTGCCCCTTTGACAGGATAATTATATTTAACACAGCTCTTCCTAACTTATCATACTTGTTCTCTGCAACCCCTCCCCCCGTCTCCTTCACTCTCACCTCCAATAACAAGTGCGAGGAGCTCATGGACTTCTTTGTCACTAAGATTGAGGCAATCCGATTGGCTGCCTCTGCCATTTCCTTGCCTTCCCCTAAACCACTGGGCCAAACTTCCTCAAAGGGTTGCCCCTGCCCTGGCCCTCAATGCATCTTTCTCTAGTTTCACTCCTATCTACCCTCATGACCTCTCCGCGCTCATCTTGTCCATGAGACCCACCTCCTGCTCCCTGGAGCCTATTCCCAATAAGCTGCTGATCACCCAACTTCCCTTCCTGGCTCCCATGTTAGCTGATATTGTTAATGGTTCTCTCTCCTCAGGGACTGCCCCTCTCTCTTTCAAATATGCCGTCATGACCCCTCTCCTCAAAAAAATCCCTTGACCTCTCCGTCCTTGCAAACTACCGCCCCATCTCCAACCTCCCTTTTCTCTCCAAAGTCCTTGAACATGTTGTTGCCTCCCAAATCCGTGCACATCTTTCTAGCAACTCCATGTTTGAGTCCCTCCAATCAGGTTTCTGCCCCTGCCACAGTACCAAAACGGCTCTGATCAAAGTCACAAATGACATCCTTTGTGACTGTGATAAATGTAAACTATCCCTCCTCGTCCTTCTTGACTTGTCTGCAGCCTTTGACACGGTTGACCACTCCATCCTCCTCCAACACTTGCCCTCCACCGTCGTCCAGCTGGGTTGGACTGCACTCGCCTGGTTCCATTCTTATCTATCGAATCGTAGCCAGAGTATCACCTACAATGGCTTCTCTTCCCGCTCCCGCATCGTTACCTCTGGAGTCGCCCAGAGTCTATTCTTGGCTCCCTCCTATTTCCCATCTACATGCTGCCCCTTGGCGACATCATCCGAAAACACAGCGTCAGTTTCCACCTCTCGCGGCCCCTCCATGCTCTCTAAATTGTCAGACTGTTTGTCCAACATCCAATACTGGACGAGTAGAAATTTTTTCCAACTAAATATTAGGAAGAACAAAACCATTTGTCTTCGGTCCCCTCTACAAACTCCGTTCCCTTGCCACTGATTCCATCCCTCTCCCTGGCAACTGTCTGCGGCTGAGCGAGACTGTCTGCAACCTTGGTGTCGTATTTGATCCTGAAATGAGCTTCAGACCACATAACCGCTCTATCATTAAGACCGTCTATTTCCACCTCCGCAACATCGCCGTGTCCGCCCTTGCCTCAGCTCATCTGCTGCTGAAACCCTCATCCATGTCTTTGTTACCTCTAGACTTGACTATTCCAATGCAATCCTGGCTGGCATCCCATGTTCTACCCTATGCAAATTGAGGTCATCCAAAACTCTGCTGCCCGTGTCCTAACTCGCTCCAAGTCCCGTTCATCCATCACCCCTGTGCTCGCTGACCTACATTGGCTCCTGGTTAAACAACACCTCGGTTTCAAAATTCTCATCCCTGTTTTAAAATCCCTCCATGGCCTCGCCCCTCCCTATCTCTGTAACCTCCACCAACCCTCCGAGATCTCTGATTCTGGCCTCATGCACATCGCCAATTTTAATCGCTCCACCAATGGCGGCCGTGCCTTTGGATGCCAAGACCCTGTGCTCTGGAATTCCCTCCCTAAACCTCTCTGCCTCTCTACCTCTCCTCCATAAAACCGATCACATTGACCAAGCTTTTGGTCACCTGTCCTAATATCTCTAAATGGCTCGGTGTCAAATTTTTGTTTTGTAACACACCTGTGAAGCGCCGTGGGACGTTTAATTATGTTGACGGATCGATATAAACGCAAGTTGCTATTGCTGTAAACAGTTACTTTCTTGATTGCAAGCCAAAAATCAGCAATGCCGCCTAAGCAAGTATAAGGAACTGCTATCTCTTTCTGAAGCTGCAAGGTTTGCTGACACCCAATCTTAATTTTAAATGCAGCACTAGAGTGTGACGGAGAGCAGATGGAATTAATTACAAATATTATTTGCTCAGAGACAGTAAAGAAAAATGGAAAGATCGAGAGGCCGGTTACTTTGTGCTGTGACTGGCTTTCTGTTGTAGTGATTACACCGTGGAATGGAAAATGGAAATTAAATTGAAGTGATGGTGCATTTAAAAATTGTATTTTGCTGCAGAATAAAAATTACAGGTTTCCTTACAGATATTGCGAAACAGTCCATCGCAATAAAAAAACCACATTGGAGCTAAATCATTTATCTCTAATAGGGTTGCCATTAACAAAGCTGATAAGTGGCAGGTAACATTCATGCCACACAAGTGGCAGGCAATGACCATCCCCAACAAGCAAGGGTCTAACCACCGCCCCTTGACATTCAACGGTATTACCATCGCCGAATCCCCCACCATCAACATCCTGGGGGTCACCATTGACTAGAAACTTAACTGGACCAGCCACACAAATACTATGGCTACAAGAGCTGGTCAGAGATTGGGTATTCTGCAGCGAGTGTCTCACCTCCTGGCTCCCCAAAGCCTTTCCACCACATACAAGGCACAAGTCAGGAGGGTGATGGAATGCTCTCCACTTGCCTGGATGAGTGCAGCTCCAACAACACTCAAGAAGCTCGACATTATCCAGAACAAAGCAGCCCGCTTGATTGGCACCCTATCCACCACCTTAAACATTCGCTCCCTCCACCACCTGTGGCCGTAGTGTGTACCATCTACAAGATGCACTGCAGCAACTCGCCAAGGCTTCTTTGAAGCACCTCCCAAACCCGCGACATCTTCCACCTAGAAGGACAAGGGCAGCAGACGCATAGGAACACCATCACCTGTAAGTCCCCCTCCAAGTTGCACACCATTCTGACTCGCTGTGTAAAAAAAAATCTTCTTCATCCCCCCTCTGGTTCTTTTGCCAATTATCTTAAATCTGTGTCTTCTGGTTACCGGCCCTCCTGCCAGTGGAAACAGTTTCTCCTTATTTACTCTATCTTCATCAATCGTCATCTCCTGACTCACACTGAGATAACAAGGCCTGTCACCCACCCATGTGATGTAGAAACAGAAGTAGGCCATTCAGCCCCTCGAGCCTGTTCTGCCATTCAGTTAGATCATGGCTTATCACAGAAATCACAGAATCACAGAAACCCCACAATGCAGACAGAGGCCATTTTGGCCCATCGAGCCTGCACCGACACATATCCCACCCTATCCCCGTAACCCCACGTATTTAATCCCCCCTAACACTAAGGGTCAATTTTTATCATAGCCAATCAACCTAACCCGCACATCTTTGGACTGTGGGAGGAAACCGGAGCACCCGGAGGAAACCCACGCAAACACGGGGAGAATGTGCAAACTCCACACAGACAGTCACCCGAGGCCGGATTCGAACCCGGGTCCCTGGCGCTGTGAGGCAACAGTGCTACAGTATCTGTACCTCAACCCCATTTACCGGCCTCTGACCCATATTCCTTAATACCCTTACCAAACAAAAATGTATTAATCTCAACCTTGAAAATTTCAATTGACCCCCAGCATCAACAACCTCTTGAGACAGTGTCTTCCAGATTTCTACTACCCATTGTGTGATGAAGTGCTTCCTGATTTCCCTCCTTAATGACCATTCTTCATGTGGCAGTCTATGACAGGTGATCATTAAACGTCATGTGCCAGCATTCATTTTCATTTCTATCGCACCTTTCACAACCTCGGGACATCCCAAAGCATTTCACAGCCAATGAAGTACTATTTGAAGTGTAGTCACTGTTGTAATGTAGGAAACACGGCAGCCAACTTGCGCACAGCAAGCTCCCACAAACAGCAATGTGGTAATGACAAGATAATCTGTTTCTAGTGAGGTTGATTGAGGGATAAATATTGGCCAGGAGACCGGAGATAACTCCCCTGCTCTTCTTCAAAATAGTATCATGGGATCTTTTATGTCCACCTGAGAGGACAGACAGGGCCTTGGTTTAATGTCTTATCTGAAAGACAGCACCTCCAACAGTGCAGCACTCCCTCAGTACTGTAGTGTCAGCCTTGATTTTCGTGCCCATGTCGCTGGAGTGGGACTTGAACCCACTCAACCTACTGACTCAGAGGCGAGAGTGCTACCCTCTGAGCCACGGCTGACATGAAAGAGCCATGAGTTCACCTGGTGTCCTGGATGAAATGTCATTCCCTGACGTCACCTGTAACTGGGTGTCCCTTAATAGAAACATAGAAGATAGGAGCAGGAGTCGGCCATTCGGCCCCTCGAGCCTGCTCCGCCATTCAATGAGATCATGGCTGATCATTCAAATTCAGTACCCGGTCCCTGCCTTCTCTCCATATCCCTTGATCCCTTTAGCCTTAAGAAATATATCTAACTCCTAATTGGCCTGCTGAGCCCGCTGGGCGGGGTCAACAAGGTCAATCAAGGGAAAATCGCATGGGTTGGCCACAAATCGATGGAGGCGGGACTACAACCCAAAAAGTGGGAGTCCCGCCTCCATCACGTCCCCATTGACAAAATCCAGCCCTTTGGGTCAAATGGCCTCCTTCTGTGCCAACAATGTCTATGATTCTATGATCAGAAGCACCGCTGTGACAAAGAGCTGCTACCTAAATATGAGCTTGTCTTTTCTCACCTCACGTGTGTTCCCAGCATGTTACTTTTTGTATTTTGGACTGCACAGAATTTACATAAGAACATAAGATGTAGGAGCAGGAGTAGGTCATCTGGCCCCTCGAGCCTGCTCCGCCATTCAATAAGAGCATGGCTGATTTGTACTTCTGTTTATTCTTTCTAATCTTATGCGTGGCAATGCCGTTGCATAAATTGTTTCACATTTTATAGAGATGGCAGGGGTATATTTTCATCTTCACCACACGGAAATAAAGACCGGACGTGTCCTGGGCCAATATTTATCCCTCAATCAACATCACCAAAAACAGGTTATCTGGTCATTAACACATTGCTGTTTGTGGGAGCTTGCTGTGTACAAATTGGCTGCTGCTACAACAGTGACCACGCTTCAAAATAAAAGTACTTAATTGGCTGTAAAGTGCTTTGGGATGCCCTGAGAGGCACTATATAAATGCAAGTCTTTCTTTCTTTCTATAATGGGTGGGTGAACTGTTCTGCCAGATTGGAGCCGCTATGTCGAAAATGATCATTTACTCCACTGTCACGTGACAGTCCAATTGTTGGAGCTGTTTTTCCTTCGACATTAAACTGAAGACAGTATAAACGCTCTAGACAGTAGGAACCCACAATAGAGTTGGAGCAGGGGTAGTCAAAACGTTTGGTCTTCATGGGCCAAATTGGTGTTTACCATTGAAGGATTGTGGAATTTTGATAATTGTTTTAATCAAGACTAAAGTAATGGGCTAAAGAACACAGCTCTTGCCTGGACCAAAGTCAGGATGCATTTGCACTGAAGAGAAAGAAATGTATGTGTTAATCAGGATGAAATGGAGCCTTTGTAAGATTACACCAGAAACATAAGATTATAAGAAACAGGAGCAGGAGTAGGCCATTCGGCCCCTCGAACCTGCTCCGCCATTCAATAAGATCATGGCTGTTCTTAGACCGCAACTCCACTTTACTGCCCAATTTCCATATCCTTTGATTCCCTGTGAGTCCAAAAAAATCTGAAGTAACTGATAAGCAGAAACAATGCAGACAGTTGCAGACATAAGGAAGCAGGACTTGCAAACTGATAAGAGATTCTGTAATTTTTTAAATATTCATTCATGGGTTGTAGATGCCACTGGCAAGGCCAGCATTTATTGCCCATCCCTAATTGCCCTTGAGAAGGTGGTGGTGAGCTGCCTTCTTGAACTGCTGCAGTCCATGTGGTGAAGGTGCTCCCACAGTGCTGTTAGGGAGGGAGTTCCAGGATTTTGACCCAGCGACGATGAAGGAACGCCGATATATGTCCGAGTCAAGATGGTGTGTGACTTGGAGGGGAACTTGGAGATGGTGGTGTTCCCATGCACCTGCTGCCCTTTTCCTTCTAGACGGTAGAGGTCGTGGGTTTGGGAGGTGCTGCCGAAGAAGCCTTGGCGAGTTGCTGCAGTGCACCTTGTAGATGGTACACACTGCAGCCACGGTACGCCGGTGGTGGAGGGGGTGAATGTTTAAGGTGGTGGATGGGGTGGCAAACAAACGGGCTGCTTTGTCCTGGATGGTGTTGAGCTTCTTGAGTGTTGCAGCTGCACTCATCCAGGCAAGTGGAGAGTATTCCATCACACTCCTGACTTGTGCCTTGTAGATGGTGGAAAGGCTTTGGGGAGTCAGGAGGTGAGACACTCACCACAGAATAACCAGCCTCTGACCTGCTCTTGTAGCCACAGTATTTGTGTGGCTGGTCCAGTTAAGTTTCTGGCCAACGGTGACCCCCAGGATGTTGATGGTGGGGGATTCGGTGATGAAAATGTCATTGAATGTCAAGGGGCGGTGGTTAGACTTTCTCTTTGAGATGGTCATTGCCTGGCACTTGTGTGGCGCAAATGTTACCTGCCACTTATCAGCCCAAGCCTGAATATTGTCTAGGTTTGATAATTAAACAGCAGATTTTGGAAAGGAGACTGTATAAAATGAGGGTTTTCAGGAGAACCATGGACAACGTCAGAACAAGACGTCGTAGGAAAGGAACTTTCTTTACCTTCCCAAGATGAAGAATCTGACCAATTCTTTGTCTCGAATTGCACTCGCTAGAAATACGGCTGTATCGAAGAGTTGCTACTTTCTTTCTGGTACAAACTGTCATGTTGTAGGTCAAATTAAACTATTTAAAGTTAGAAAATATCTGCAGTGTCTCATTTGATTCTTAGCCTTTTGGATTCTGAACCAAAGAGACAAATTATGTAACACCATGGAGACTCAGGGCCCCTTATAAATTTTAAATCCATGTTTCCATCAATTTGCATTTCACTCAGGTTGCTGAATAGCACCTGATCTTGCTATTCTGATTTTAGAACTTTTCCACCAATGAGATCACGGTGCCAAGAACAGTGTTACGCAACTCAGAAAAGTCAAAATAGAACAACTGAGCAGACAAGAATTAAACCACTACTTGTATTTATATAGCACCGTTAACGTAGTAAAACGTCCCAAGGTGCTTCACAGGAGTGTTTTTTTTTATTCATTCATGGGATGTGGGTTCCATTGGCAAGGCCAGCATTTATTGCCCATTCCTAGTTGCCCTTGAGAAGGTGATGGTGAACCGCCGCCTTCTATGAACCATAGAAACATAGGAGCAGGAGTAGGCCATTCGGCCCCTCGAGCCTGTTCCGCCATTTAATGAGATCATGGCTGATCATCCAAGTTCAGTGCCCTGTCCCTGTTTTAACCGCTGCAGTCCGTGTCTCATTGTTTTTTGTAACAGTTTGTTACAACTGAGTGGCTTTCTAGGCCATTTCAGAGGGCAGTCAATCACATTGCTGGGAGGCCTGAAGTCACATATAGGCCAGACCAGATAAGGACGGCAGATTTCCTTTCCTACAGGACTGAACCAGCTGGGTTTTTATGACAATCCGATAGTTTCATGATCCTAGCTTTTTAGATTTAAATTCCCCAGCTGCTGTGGTGGGATTTGAACTCATATCTACTGGATCATTAGTCCAGGCCTGTTAGGATTGACCAGTCCAGTAACATAACCACTATGCAACCATTCCCATTACAAAACTAAATTTGACACAGAACCACATAAGGAGATATTAGGGCAGATAACCAAAAGCTTGGTCAAAGAGGTAGGTTTTAAGGAGCCTCTTAAAGGAGGAGAGCAAGGTAGAGAGGCAGAGAGGATTAGGGAGGGAATTCCAGAGCTTAGGACCCAGGCAGCGGAAGGCACGGCTGTCAATGGTCGAGCAATTAAAATCAGGGATGCTTATGAGGCCAGAATTAGAGGAGCGCAGATATCATGGGGGGTTGCGGGGCCTGGAGGAGATTACAGAGATAGGGAGGGGCGAAGCCATGGATTTGAAAACAAAGATGAGAATTTTTAAATCGTGGAGTTGCTTAACTGGGAGCCAATGTGGGTCAGAGAGCACAGCAGTGATGGGTGAACGGGACATGGTGTGAGTTAGGACATGGGCAGCCGAGTTTTGAATGACCTCAAGTTTACGTAGGGTGGAATGTGGGAGGCCAGCCTGGAGTGCATTGGAATAGTCAAGTCTAGAGGTAACAAAGGCATGGGTGAGGGTTTCAGCAGCGGATGAGCTGAGGCGGGGCGGAGTCGAGCGATGTTACAGAGGTGGAAATAGGTGATCTTAGTTATGGTGCGGATATGTGGTCGGAAGCTCATTTCAGCGTCGAATATGACACCAAGGTTACGAACTGTCTGGTTCAGCCTCAGACAGATGTTAGGGAGAGGGATGGAGTCGGTGGCTAAGGAACGGAGTTTGTGGCAGGGACCAAAGATAATGGCTTCGGTCTTCCCAATATTTAGTTGCAGGAAATTTCTGCTCATCCAGATCTGGATGTCGGACAAGCAGTCTGACAATTTAGAGACCGTGGAGGGGTCGAGAGAGGTGGTGGTGAGGTAGAGCTGGGTGTCATCAGCGTACAAAAGGAAACTGACGCTGTGTTTTCGGATGATGTCACCGAGGGGCAGCAGGTAGATGAGAAATAGGAGGGGGCCAAGGATAGATCCTTGAGGGACACCAGAGATAATGATGCGGGAGCGGGAAGAGAAACCATTGCAGGTGATTCTCTGGTTACCATAAGATAGATGAGAATTGAAGCAGATGAGGGAAGTCCCACCCACTGGATGACGGTGGAAAGGCATTGGAGGAGGATGGAGTGGTCAACCGTGTCAAAGGCTCCAGACAGAGATAGTTTACACCTTTGTCACATTCACATAGGCATTCATTTGTGACTTTGATAAGAGCCGTTTCGGTACAGTGGCAGAAGCGGAAACCTGATTGGAAGGATTCAAACATGGAGTTCCGGGAAAGTCGGCACGGATTTGGGAGGCGACAACGCGTTCAAGAACTTTGGAGCGGAAAGGGAGGTTAGAGATGAGGCGGTGGGATCAAGGGTTGTTTTTTTGAGGAGAGGGGTGATGACGGCAGATTTGAAGGAGAGGGGGACAGTACCTAAATGCAAATAGGATGCTATGTCTGGGCATTGTGCCAAGGCTCATAGAGTGCTTGTGGCCCATGGGCCACGTATTGGATCCCCCTCAATTTAAAGAGTATTCCTAATCCACAACATCAGGAAAAAAGGGAGAATGTTCACAGTAGAAACATTCTAAACCCACATCGTGCTACAATAGACTAAGAGAATGTTCGCAACAGTAAATAACAAAGTGTTCTATAGACACATAAATAACAAAAGGAAAATTAAAGCAGTGATAGGGCAACTAAAGGATGAGCAAGATAAACTCACAGGTAACCATAGAGAAACAGCAGAAGTATTGAATAATTACTTCGCCTCAGTATTTACGAAAGAAGATTAAAAAAAATAGACCACTAAAGGATGAGCTTGAAAAGAATATTAATACAGTTGAGTTACAAAGGAAGAAAATAGTTTTCTGTTTATTCATTCATGGGATGTGGGCATCACCGCAAGGCCAGCATTTATTGCCCATCCCTAACTGCCCTTGCGAAGGTGGCGGTGAGCCGCCTTCTTGAGCAGCTGCAGTCCGTGTGGTGAAGGTACTCCCAGGTTCTGTTCGGTAGGGAGGTAGGAAGGGTAGGCAGGGACTTCCTGGATTTTGACCCAGCGGCGATGAAGGGGCGGCGATCTATTTCCAAGTCAGGATGGTGTGTGACTTGGAGGGGAACTTGGAGGTGGTGGTGTTCCCATGCGCCTGCTGCCCTTGTCCTTCTAGGTGGTAGAGGTGGGAGGTGCTGTCGAAGAAGCCTTGGGGAGTTGCTGCAGTGCATCTTCTAGATGATACAAGCTGAAGCCACTGTGGGCCAGTGGTGGAGGGAGTAAATGTTTAAGGTGGTGGATGGGGTGCTAATGAAGCGGGCTAACATCAGTGATAGAAAATATACTAGAATCTGCACTAAAAGAAGTGATAGAAGAGCATCTAGAGACAGAACATAGAATAAAAAATAGTCAGCGTGGATTCTGAAAGGCATTTAACTAACCTGATAGAACTCTTTGAAGAGTTAACTTCAAAGAGGCTGGGAACTCAACATCCAGGGGTATTCGATATTCAGGAAAGATAGGCAAAAAGGAAAGGGAGGTGGGGTAGCATTACTGGTTGAAGAAGGGATTAACACAATTGTAAGGAAGGATATTAGCTCTGATGATGTGGAATCTGTATGGGTAGAATTGAGAAATACTAAGGGGCAGAAAACGTTAGTGGGAGTGGTATATAGACCTCCAAACAGTAAGGCGGAGGTTGGGGATGGCATTAAAAGGGAAACTAAAGAAGCGTGCAATAAGGGCACAGCAGTCATCATGGGTGACTTTAATCTACCTATAGATTGGGCTAACCAAATTAGTAACAATACTGTGGAGGAGGAATTCCTGGAGTGTATACGGGATGGTTTCCTGGACCAATATGTCGAGGAACCAACCAGAGATCAGGCCATCTTAGACTGGGTATTAAGTAACGAGAAAGGATTAATTAGTAATCTTGTTGTACAAGGCCCCTTGGGTCGGAGCGATCATAATATGATCAAATTCTTCATTAAGATGGAGAATGAAGTAGTTGACTCAGAGACTAGGGTCCTAAATTTAAATAAAGGACACTACGATGGTCTGAGGAGCGAGTTAGGTAGGATTGATTGGGGAATGTCACTCAAATGGTTGACAGTGGATAGGCAATGGCAAACATTCAAAGACCAAATGGATGAACTACAGAATTTGTTCATCCCAGTTTGGCATAAAAATAAAACAAAAAAGGTGACTCAACCGTGGCTAACAAGGGAAATTAATGATAGCATAAAGTCCAAGGAGAGGACATATAAATTGGCCAGAAAAAGCAATAATCCTGAGGATTGGGAGCAGTTTAGGATTCAACAAAGGAGGACAAAGGGATTAATTAAGAAGAGGAAAATAGAATATGAGAGTAAGCTTGCAGGTAACATAAAAACTGACTGTAAAAGCTTTTATAGATATGTGAAGAGAAAAAGATTGGAGAAGTCAAGCGTAGGTCCCTTGCAGTCAGAATCAGGGGAATTTATAATGGGGAACAAAGAAATGGCAGACCAACTAAATACATAGGAGGACACAAATAACCTCCCAGAGATGCCGGGGAACATAGGGTCTGATGAAAGGGTGGAACTGAAAGAAATCAGTATTTGTAGGGAAATGGTGTTAAGAAAATTGATGGGACTGAAGGCCGATAAATCCCCAGGGCCTGATAATCTACATCCTAGGGTACTTAAGGAATTGGCCCTAGAAATAGTAGATGCATTGCTGGTCTTCTTCCAGAACTCGATAGACTCTGGAACGGTACCCATAGATTGGAGGGTAGCTAATGTTATCCCACTATTCAAAAAAGGTGGTAGAGAAAAAGCGGGGATTTATAGACCGGTAAGCCTGACATCGGTAGTGGGGAAAATGCTAGAGTCCATTATAAAAGATGTAATAGCAGAGCACTTGGAAAGCACTGACGGGATCGGACAAAGTCAACATGGATTTACAAAAGGTAAATCGTGCTTGACTAACCTACTGGAATTTTTGAGGATGTAACTGGTAAAATAGATAAGAGAGAACCAGTGGATGTGGTATATTTGGACTTTCAGAAGGCTTTCGATAAGATCCCGCATAAGAGATTAGCATGCAAAATTAAGGCACATGGGATTGGGGGCAAGGTATTGACTTGGATAGAGAACTGGTTGGTGGATAGAAAGCAAAGAGTTGGAATAAACGGGTCGTTTTCCGAGTGGCAGGCAGTGACTAGTGGGGTACCGCAGGGATCGGTCCTACGACCCCAGCTGTTCACAATATATATTAATGATCTGGACGAGGGAATTGGATGTAATAGCTCCAAATTTGCAGACGACACAAAGCTGGGTGGGAGGGTAAGCTGTGAGGAGGATGTCGTGAAACTCCAGTACGATTTGGACAGGTTGGGTGATTGGGCAGAAACATGGCAAATGCACTATAATGTGGATAAATGTGAGGTTATCCACTTTGGTGGCAATAACAGGAAGGCAGATTATTATTTGAATGGCAATAGATTGGGAGAAGGGGAAGTGCAACGAGACCTGGGTGTTCTTGTGCACCAGTCGCTGAAGGTAAGCATGCAGGTGCAGCAGGCGGTTAAGAAGGATGTCTTGCTGCAGTTGTACAGGGCCTTGGTGAGACCACACCTTGAGTATTGTGTGCAGTTTTGGTCACCTTACCTGAGGAAGGACGTTCTTGCCATGGAGGGAGTGCAGCGAAGATTCACCAGGCTGATACCTGGGATGGCAGGAATGACGTATGAGGAGAGATTGGGTTGATTAGGCTTATATTCACTGGAGTTTAGAAGAATGAGAGGGGATCTCACTGAAACCTATAAAATTCTGTCAGGCCTGGATGGACTAGATGCAGGAAGGATAACGGGGGAGTCCAGAACCAGGGGTCACAGTCTAAGGATAAGAGGGAAGCCATTTTGGACAGAGATGAGGAGGAATTTCTTCACCCAGAGAGTGGTGAACCTGTGGAATTCTCTACCACAGAAGGCAGCTGAGGCCAACTTATTAAATATATTCAAGAAGGAGTTAGATATATTTCTTAAGGCTAAAGGGATCAAGGGATATGGGGAGAAAGCAGGGACAGGGTACTGAATTTGGATGATCAGCCATGATCTCATTAAATGGCGGAACAGGCTCGAGGGGCCGAATGGCCTACTCCTGCTCCGATCTTCTGTGTTTCTATGTTCCCACGCTCTCTACCTAACAGCACCATGGCAGAACCTTCACCACGCGGACTGCAGCGGTTCAAGAAGGCGGCTCACCACCACCTTCTCAAGGGGCAACTAGGGATGGGCAATAAATGCCAGCCTTGCCAGCAACACCCACATCCCGAGAATATTTTTTTTTTAATGAATTCTGAAAGTAAACTCTACACCTAAGCATCTGAGCAAATAAATCGAATAAGGCGCCCAATGGGAAGTGTACACTATAAGGAGGCTACAAAGCACCTGGGAGTTGTGCTTATACAGATTGACTCTCAAACTGGTGCCTCATTACCACAAACGATGCCTTTCAGTTGCTTTTGTTGTTCGTGTACATTTCACTCAATTACTGGAAAATTGTTCAACAATTTACTTTCTATTGAACCCTCGCTATTAACCGAGCTAGTTTGCAGCCAAAGCCCGCAGTGATTTTTATTAGAACTCAAAATACAGATGGATTTTTTGTTTTCAAAAAATACTTTAAATTAGAAAAAAGAAATAATTGCAAGAACCATTCGTGTAGTTTTCACATCTGCGACCTGTGTCCCCGTCTGCCCTCTCGGGTGCACACAAAAGATTCCTTGGCACTATTTGATTCTCCCCGGTGTCCTGGGGCCAATATTTATCCCTCAACCAACATCAATAAAAAAAAAACAGATTATCTGGTCATTATCACATTGCTGTTTGTGGGAGCTTGCTGTGTGCAAATTGGCTGCTGCGTTTTCCACATTACAACAGTGACTCCACTTCAAAAAGTACTTCATTGGCTGTAAAGCGTTTTGGGATGTCCTGAGGTTGTTGAAGGTGTGATATACAAATGCAATCTCTTTCTTTTTTCTTTCTTTCTATTGTCATTCAAGATCTTCATCCAAAAACAACTTGCATTTATGTAGCACCTTCAATGTAGTAAATAAACGCTGCGCCGCTCCATCCTACCTCAGCAACCTGTTCCAGTCCTACATACCTGCGATCCCTGCGCTTTTCCATTTCGAGTAACCTCTTTACCTCCAATTCACCTTCAGCCATCTCAGCCATACACTCTGGAGTTCGTGCCCAAAAGTCCTCAAAGTTGCTCCTTCACCCCAACCTTTCCTTCGCCCCCCCTCCCTGCCCCGCCCCAACCAACATGCCTGTATGCCACCTCGACCACAAGTCCCCTAAATCCTCCGCTAATTCTTCACCTATGCTGTTCGGCATTTCATTCTCACCTCTGTGAAAACATTTTGCTACATTAAAGGAACTACAAAAATGTAAGTTGGTTCGTTGTTCACATAAGTGGGCCTTATGAAAACAGTGGTGTTTGATGAGGGCCAGTTTGGGTCAAGTCACCTTGTATTGAGTTGTATTCATTCACGTAAATAACTACTGGAAAAATCTGTAATATCTGATATTGACCAACTACCATTTTGAGAAGAGAAATATCAGCACTTTTTTTTTTACAAAGTGCTACATAGAATTTACACCTTACAAACAGGCTATTCGTCCCAACTGGTCTGTGCCGGTGCTTATGCTCCACATGAGCCTCCTCCCAAACCTACTTCATACCACCCTATCGGCTGCACATAGTGACACCATAAGACCCAGCCACAATGGAGATGATTGGGTAATTCCCCCATCAATCACGCCTGGAGACCGCACTGCTCTAAGTGACTGGGATTGATTTAACACACGAGTTCTGTTTGTTGCTGTTCGTAGGGACTCTTTCTAAATAAACTCTGTATAGACTTTGTTTGCTTTGCTGTGGGCTATGTTTGCTGAAAAATGCACTGTTTGGCTGCAAGTCCTGCCAGCCCTAATTCATCAAACCCTCTCAGCATATCATAGAAAACATAGAAAACATAGAGATAGGAACAGGAGTAGGCCATTCGGCCCTTCGAGCCTGCTCCGCCATTCAATGAGATCATGGCTGATCTTCGTCTGAGATCATAGCTGATCTTACCAGTTCAGTACCCCGTCCCCGCCTTTTCTCTGTAACCCTTAATCCCCTTAGCCTTCAGAAATATATCCAATTCTCTCTTGAAAATATTTATTGAATTAGCCTTCACAGCCCTCTGTGGCAGGGAATTCCACAGGCTCACCACTCTTTGAGTGAAGAAATTCTTCCTCATCTCTGTTTTAAATGATTTGCCCGCTATTTTTAGACTGTGGCCCCTGGTTCTGTGCTCCCCGGCCATTGGAAACATTCTCTCTGAATTCAGCCTGTCCAGGCCTGCCATAATTTTATATGTTTCGATGAGATCCCCTCTCAATCTTCTAAACTCCAGTGAGTACAAGCCCAAACTATTTATTCTCTCTTCGTAGGTCATTCCCGCCATTCCAGGTATCAGCCTGGTGAATCGCCGTTGCACTCTTTCCATGGCAAGAACATCCTTCCGCAGATGGGGCGACCAAAACTGTACACAATACTCCAGATGCGGTCTCACCAGCACCTTGTACAGCTGTAGTAAGGTATCCCTATTCCTATACTCGAACCCCCTTGATATGAAGGCCAACATACCATTTGCCTTCTTAATCGCCTGTTGCACCTGCATGCTCTCCTTCAGTGACTGGTGCACAAGAACACCCAGGTCCCTCTGCACTTCCCCATCTCCCAATCTATTGCCATTTAGATAATAATCTACCCTCCTGTTTTTACCCCCAAAGTGGATAACCTCGCATTTATCCACATTATAGTGCATCTGCCACGTATCCGCCCATTCCCCCAACCTGTCCAAATCGCACTGTAGCCTCCTGACATCCTCATCAGAGCCCACCCCTCCTCCTAGTTTAGTGTCGTCAGCGAATATCCTTCTATTCCTTTCTCCTTCATGTACTTCTCTAGCTTCAGCTGCCTTGGCCCTAATCTCTGGAAGTCCCTCCCTAAACCTCTCCGCCTCTCTACCTCTCGCTCCTCCTTTATGACGTACCTTAAAACCTAGCTCTAATATCTCCTCTGTGGCCCGGTGTCAAATTCTATTTGATAATGCTCCTGTGAAGCACCTCAGGATGTTTTCCTAAGTTAAAGGCTCTATATAAATGCAAGTTTTTGTTGTTGTTCCTCTTAAATGCATCTATGCTGTTCGCCTCAACCACTCCCTGTGGCAGCGAGTTCCACATTCTCACCACTCTCTGGGTAAAGAAGTTTCTCCTGAATTCTCCATTGGATTTATTGGTAACTATCTTATATTTATGATCCCTAGTTTTGGATTCCCCCAAAGAGGAAAGATTTTCTCTACATCTACTCTCTCAAACCCCTTCCGAATTTTAACGATCTCTATCAGGTCACCCCTTAGCCTTCTCTTTAAACCCCTCCGTTACAACAGTGAATACACTTCAAAAGTGCTTCATTGGCTGTAAAGGGTTTTGGGATGTCCTGACTTGTGAAAGGCGCTAAATAAATGCAAGTCTGTCTGTCTGTGTCTTTTCTAGAGAAAGCCCCAGGCTGTTCAGTCTTTCCTGATAGTTATAGCCTCTCAGTTCTCGTATCATCCTTGAAAATAAATTTTCACCTTCTGCAGTGTCTCTACATCCTTTTCTGTAATATGGAGACCAGAACTGTGCACAGTACTCTAAGAGTGGCCTAACTAAAGGTCGATACAATTTTAATATAGCTTCGATTCAATTCCTCTCGAAATGAACCCCAGTGCTTTGTTTCCATTGTTTAACCTATGTTGCTACTTTTAATGATATGTGAATCTGTACCCCTAGATCTCTTTAACCTGCTACCCTAATTAAACTCCTAGGGGGGAAAATTCAGCAGATGGCGCTAACGGGGCGCTAGAGCAGTATTGCCAGGGTGAAGCGAGGCGAGGCGAATCCAATGCCACATGCCAAATCCCCCCCCCACAGCGCCACTGTGAACAGTTATTGCCAGGAGCCTCAACACCAAGTGGATCGTGACGTCAGTGAGTGTGCAACGCTCACTGGCCACCCGATCTGTGAAATTGATTGTCGCCACCTGCCTTAGCGCCTGGAGGAAACAGCAACAGGGAGAGCTGGTGTGAAGCACCAGGAAGCCGGCTACAGGGTCGTTATTTAAAGGGTTATCAGTAATGAGTCGCAGCTGTAGGTTAGTGGAGTTTCAAGGCTTTCTTGTCAGTTTCACATAGTGCAACAGTGTCTTTCCATCATTTCAATGTTATTTAGTATCAGGAGTGTTGTGGCAACTAAGAAGCTACATTTATTCTTTAAAAAATCAAACTGCTACACTTGATTACATTAATGGGGATTGTACTGCCATTCGACCTCGCCCTCCAGGATCTACGGTGGAGGGAGCGGAGGCAGCAAGAAAGACTGGAACATGTGCACAGAGGGAGGAGGAGGGCAATCAGGGCTCTCAACAGGAGGCCTTACCCTCTGAGGGTATTCCGAGAGCACGTCTCCACAGTGAACATCAACACCGCCAATGCTTGATTGCAGAATCTGCGGGCTCTCTCCCTGGGGCGTGAATCTGCCATCAGTACGGCTGCTTCAGTCCTCTGAGCCTCCTTCTACTTGACCTGCTGCTGCTTGCTGAGGCAGCTGCACAGTTAGCAATGCTGAGAATGAGGTTCTGCAGCATCAATGAACCTCCCCTTTACGAATTGGAAAAAATCTGTGGCAATGAGGATTTGCGATTAGATAGTGGTCTACCCTATGCGTGTAACGCCAAGGAGGTTGGGCTTAAAGACTTGAATTAGCGCTCCAATCATTTCTTTGAGCAGTGAGAATTAATTTTGTGTGCAGTCTAAAGCATTAGCGCCTGGTGCTAATTCTCAAACTAATTGTAGCACCCATTCCTGAGCTATAACAAATTTTTAGCCATTAATTTGGCCTCCTTATTCCACTTACTAAAAGGCACCACCTCATATTTAGCTATATTGAAATTCTATACCCGCCAATTTGGTGTCATCCTCAAATTTCCTCCCAGTCTGCTTCTATAAAACGTAAAATCAGTCGATTATTTGACATCAGTTCATCCTTTGGAAAGTCGTGGGAATCTTGTTGGTGTGATCTTAGTTTTAATCTCTCAGTAGCGCATACACCCTGAAAATGTCTCGTGATGATACTGCCATCAGTGTGATATTAAGTAAGACACATGATAATGATAGATATGATATGGCCTTTTGATTGGAATTGATATAATAACTAGTCAGGCGTGAGTTAAAATCAATTCCACAATTGGGATGTAAATCTAATCCCAGGGGTCTTCGTAATGTACACCATATGTTGAAAAATTAATTAGGTGAAGAATTAGCCGATGTTAATTGGAAAGAGATTGGTTTAATGGTGCACTGCATTCCTTTGAGGTTTATTTCCAGTATTAATTAGTCTATTGTGTGGTCTGTGGGCTTAGCATGTTTGTGCTCAAACATTCTCTCTGTCCATTGTTGTGGTTTGGGTTTCGAGTGTTAATATTGTGAAAATTCTCTCGATCCAGAGAATCATACAGCATAGAAGCAGGCCATTTGGCCGTTCATGCCTGTTTCCGGCTCTTTGAAAGAGCTATCCAATTAGTCCCACTCCCCCGCTCTTTCCCCACAGCCCTGCAATGTTTCCCCTTCAAGTTTATATCCAATTCCCTTTGAAAGTTACTACTGAATCTGCTTCCACTGCTCTTTCAGGCAGCACATTCCAAATCACAAAAACTCACCGCTTAAAATGAAACTCCTCATTTCACCTCTGGCTCTTTGGCCAATTACCTTAAATCTGTGTCCTCTGGTTACCGACCCTCCTGCCAGTGGGAACAGTTTCTCCCTATTTACTCTATCAAAACCCTTCATCATTTTGAACACCTCTATTAAATCGCCCCTTAACCTTCTCTGCTCCGAGAAGGACAACCCCAGTTTCTCTAATTTCTCCATATAACTGAAGTCCCTCATCTTGTACCATTCTAGTAAAATCTCATCTGCACCCTTCCAAGGCCTTTACATCCTTCCCTAAAGTGCAATGCCCAGAATTGGACACAAAACTCCAATTGAGGCTGAACCAGTGATTTATAAAAGTTAGCATAACCTCCTTTCTTTTTTCATCTACATCTCGTAGGCTTTTTAACAGCTGTGTCAACTTGCCCTGCACCTTCAAAGATTCGTGTGCATAAACCCCCAGGTCTCTTTGCAACCCATTTGTTGATATGTTTTGGGTTTAGAATAGTAACATTACATAGAAATACATAGAATATACAGCGCAGGAACAGGCCATTTGACCCAACTAGCCTGTGCTGGTGTTTATGCTCCACAAATGTCTCCTCCCATTCCATCTGCCTCATCTCAGCCTTTCAGCATATCTTTTATTCACTTTTCTCTCATGTACTCATCTAGTTACTTTTTGAAATCTATTTGCCTCAATCACTTCCTGTGGTAGCGAGTTCCACATTCTAGCCACTCTCTGAGTAAAGAACTCCCTCCTTATTTCCCTATTGGATTTATTAGTAAAACTATCTTGTATTTATGGCCCCTAGTTTTGGATTCTCCCACAAGTGGAAACCTTCTCTCCACATCTACCCTGTCCAACCCATTCATCATTTTAAAGACCTCTATCAGGTCTCCTCTAAGTTTTCTCTTAAACCCCCCACCCTGTTCAATCTTTCCCAATAGCTGTTATCTCTCAGTTCTGGTACTGTCCTTGTAAATCTTTTTGGTACTTTCTCCAGTGCTTCTATGTCCTTTTCTATCAGTGTGGCCTCACAAATTTGAAATAATTTCACTAATTTAGAATTCGATACACCTAGAAATAAATCCCAGGGCTTTGTTAGCATTGTTAATTGCTTTGCTGACCTGTGACGCAACTTTTAATGATTTGTTCACCTGTATCCCTAGATCCCTTTGCTCTTCTACCCCATTCAGTTTTTTTATTATATAAGGTGTAGGTGATGTTTCTGTTTTTCCTACCAAAGTGCATCACCTCATATTTATCTATGTTAAAGTTCATTTGACACTTAATTGCCCAGTCTGCAAGTTTCCTAGGCCTAGAAATTGGGTATAGCCCCGCTTGAGGCGTTAGAACTGACAATGCGCAAAGTTTATAGCCAGACGAAACTTATCGCCGCCTGGCGTGATATTGGGTTGCATCGCCCCCAAAGGGGATTGAGGCGCTAAATCAGCCGTTGCACGGTGCTCTTAAGGCGCAAAAGGTCAGGCGCTACTCAATTTCGACGCGGACGGGCGCAGCGCAGGTGAACTCAATTACGGCAAAGCACGAGACCTACAGGCGCCGGCCGGCTCTTAAAGGGGTGGGTCAGTCAGACTGAGCTTCAACACCCAACACCCTGTAGGCCTCAGATTCGGCGCTCGCCCTTGTCTGGCGTTAGAAACTTGTGCATTATGGAGAAGGTTAGGCAGAGAGCAGAGCGCTTCAGCACTGAGGCTCTGGACCACTTGGTGGCTGCAGTTGAACACCGTCGAGAGGTCCTGTATCCGGATAATGGCAAGAGGCCAAATCAGAAGGCTTATCGACGATCTTGGAGGGAGGTTGCTGTGAGGGTGAATTCCAGCAGCATGGCGACCAGGACCCCTGTTCAGTGCAGGAAGAAATTCAACGACCTCACACGGATCGTTAGGGTGAGTGATGGTTTACCAAACTTGTGCTTCCCTCCATCTGCAGCTGACTTCGGGCACCCTGCTGCAATGATGCACCAATGGCCATCTGTCAGTATGCACCCATGGCCCTTTCTGGCCACACACATGGACAGATGTCTCAAGGCCTCATGTAAGGGCTCTTGCACCATGGGGGGCATGTGATGATGTCTCAAGGCCTCATGTAAGGGCTCTTGCACCATGGGGGGCATGCGATGAGGTCTCAAGGCCTCATGTAACAGTACCTCCCCTTCTTTCCCCTGCAGTCCAAGATGGCACAGATTAGAAAGGAGCAGCGTCGAACCGGTGGCGGACCTCCACAAGTGGTCACTCTCACGGATCTGGAGGAGAGAGTGCACCAGATACTTGGAGGACGTCTGTCTGGTCCTGTGACCACTGCATCTGCCGACCCCATTTCCGACAGCGAGGGTAAGACTCTCACCTTTTTCACCTGTTGCCTTCCACTTGGTCCCCCCGCCAGCATGCATCCTCAGTGTGCAGCCATGTCAGAGCCTTGCCGCAATCTGGCATGCCTTTCAGCAAACCTGTCCTTTTGCTAAAGCCACTCTTCCACCTCCCACTTTCAGATGAAGCAGCACCAACTCGGGCTCAACGCGCTGAAGCTGCCAGTGCCAGTGCCACCGGAGGCGAGGACCAGGAGGAATCCGGACCAGCCGTTGCAGAATCCGGGGAGCGGAGACATCTGCAGACTGGGGATAGTAGTCCCCTGGAGGGGGGGGCGGTGGCTCTGAGGATGAACCAGTTGCCGGACCAAGCGGCATGGAGCAACGCAGGGGGGATAGGCAAGTTCGCCCACCGTCTCCCCGCAGGGCAAGGCAGGTCGTCATGACTGCTGCACAGAGTGCAGATGAGGTCCGTCGCCTGGCAGAGATGAGCAAACAGGCCCGGGTCAGACACACGGAGCTGATGGCTGCAGTGGAGAAGATGCCTGAGTCAATAGATTCATTGGCTAGGAGTATGTTGGACTTCGGGGCAACAATGGAGAGGACTCTGCAGGGCTTTGGGGCAACAATGGAGAGGACTCTCCAGGTGTTCGGGGAAACAATGGACAGGTCTATCCAGGGCTTCGGGGCCACAATGGACAGGACTATCCAGGGCTTCGGCCCAACAATGGAGAGGACTGTCCACGGCTTTGAGTTGGCAATGGAAAGGACTGTTCAGGGCTTCGGGCAATCCCTGGAAAGGTCTGTGCAGGGCTTGTCCGAGGCAGTGGAGCGGTCGGCTCCTGCCTTGTCCGAAGCCATGGGAAGAACTGTCCAGGCGTTCTCCGAGGCACTGGCTCCTGGCACACAGGTCCTCACTGTTGCCATGCAGTCACTTGCTGGGCTCCTCCACAGCCAGATTGACGCAACGCGATCTCTCACTGCAGCCACCCTCTCTGCATCAGATAGGATCGCCCCGGGCCCTTCCACTCTCGTACAAGGCCAGGAATCTGTGGAGCCTGCGATTGTGGCGGATGAGCCGAGCCGCTCCCCTCAGATAGCCAGTGTGTCGTCCGACCATGGTGCAGGTGTCCTCTCTCGTCAGGAGACCATTGCACATGCCAGCGCTGGGACGCCTGCATTGCAGCTGCCACCACCTGCAGCCCACACTGCTTCCAGCCATGCTCAAAGCAAGCATCCTGCGTCCGCACCCTGCAAGCCCAGAGGTCGGCCAGGCCGTACCTCAGGGGCTTCTGCGCTTCCAGAAAGTCAGCAAGCGTCCCCCAGCCTTGAGCCCGCCACTGGGGTGCAATTACGTAGGAGCAGCAGGGAGGGAAGGGGCCGGGCGCGAAAGAGAAGTCGTTCTCCCTCAAGGGGCCAGTTGTAGAGGGAGGTGCTGAGACGTTTGTTTGTCCAAATTCAAGGACACCCTCACCTGCTGTTATAGTTGCAGAAGGTTTGTTGTGTTTTGCGGCTTTGCCGAACAGGTCACAGTGATTTTGAAAGTTATGGTTTCTGCTCACATTACGTTGTTTAGCTGTAATGAAAGACTTTTGTGTCAATAAACAGAAGTTTCAATGTTGCTTGGTGCATGTGACTACTTTCAGTGATGCTGGCATGCAGAGGCCCTCAAACATCCAAAGTGCGCATGAGTTAAGACTCTCATCATTCCGCCACAGGGGTGTCGATACGAGTCCAGAGGAGCCTCTGACATATGGACCTTCCACTTTCAGCAGCCCTTCCATCTTCCTCCTCCTCCTCCTCCGCCTGCTCTTCCTCCTCCTCCTCCTCCTCCTCCTCATACTCCTCCTCCTCCGCCTGCTTGTGCAGGGTCCGAGGGAAGGTAATGAATGGACGCGTTCGCCTATAAAGGGCATCTGTCACTTGCCGGATGCAACAGCGGACTGCAGCCTGAGCGACAGTCGCATTGTCCCCAATGGCTGACTGAAAGGATCCATTGGCATAAAAATGGAGGCCATCAGTCAGTGTAGCCATCACGGACAGAGAGGTTCTGCAGCGTTCACGCGGCTGCAGATCCTGACCAAGCAGGTGGCACAGATCAGTAACAATGTCCCTCCAGATTCGGAGCCTTCCCAAACACTGCTCCTCCGACATGTCAAGGCTTGTCACCTGCTGCCTAAAGACCCTCGCAGCATCCCGTCGGATTGGCCGACCACCATTGCCCCTCCTCCTTCTGGCCAATCCCGGCCCTCTCTCCCGCCGTCTCTCTGCCCCTTCACAGTGTTGGGCGATGAGGCCGTCGCCCTCCAAACAAGCTCCCATTCCGATGCCAGTTGGTCAAAAGGCTTATAGGTGTAGTGCTGCAAGTGCTTCGGACAGGGTTGAAGGTCCCAAGTACTGTAAAGCTCAAAGCCCAGAACTCCGCTCCACATTAGCTCGCCAACTCTCTCTAGCAGCGAGCGCAATGAGCAGGCCAAGTGGCAGAAGATTCTGCACTAGAGCTGTCCCCTTTAAATAGCGCCGCCCTACTCCGAGAAGGGCCTGTTAGCCCTCCCTCGAACTGTCACTAATAGCGCTGGGCGCTAAGGCTCCGGGCGCCACCCAATATGCGCTCAGGCACTCCTAAAAGGCGTTGCACACTGAAACGACGTCATGAGCTGCTTGCGCTCGCGGGCGCGCGCAAACACTTAGCGCAGGCGCTAAATGTATAGTCAATTTCTGAGTCGGCGCTACCCTCATAGCGTTCACCCCAACATAAGGCTTCGCCCCAATTCTTGGTCTCTTTAGGCGCTCAGCGCCAGCGCTACCAACCCAATTTCTAGGCCCTAATGTCTTCTTGCATTATGTTGCATTCTTCCTCAGTGTGAGCTATACCCCCCAGTTTGGTATCAGACCGGTTAGCCGAACATCAGTAGCAGGGAAAATGCTAGACTCTATTATAAAGGATGTGATAACAGGACACTTAGAAAATATCAACGGGATTAGACAAAGTCAACATGGAATTTATGAAAGGGAAATCGTGTTTGACAAACCAACTGGAGTTTTTTGAGGATGTAACTGGTAGAATAGATAAGGGAGAACCAGTGGATGTGGTGTATTTGGATTTTCAGAAGGTCTTTGATAAAGTCCCACATAAGAGGTTAGTTTGCAAAATTAAAGCACATGGGATTGGGAGTAATATACTGGCATGGATTGAAAATTGGTTAACAGACAGGAAACAGTGGCAGGCAGTGACTTGTGGGGTACCGCAGGGATCAGTGCTTGAGCCCCAGCTATTCACAATATATATCAATGATTTGGATGAGGGAACCAAATGTAATATTTCCAAGTTTGCTGATGACACAAAACTAGGTGGGATTGTGAGTTGTCAGGAGGATGCAAAAGGCAATTTAGACAAGTTGAGTGAGTGGGCAAATACATGGCAGATGCAGTATAACGTGGATAAATGTGAAGTTATCCACTTCAGTAGGAAAAGCAGAAAGGCAGTGTATTATTTAAATGGTGATAGATTGGGAAATGTTGATGTACAAAGGGACCTGGGTCCTTGTACACCAGTCACTGAAAGCAAACATGCAGGTGCAGCAAGCAGTTAGGAAGGCAAATGGTATGTTGGCCTTCATTGCAAGAGGATTTGAGTACAGGAGCAAGGATGTCTTACTACAGTTGTACAGGGCCTTGGTGAGACCACACCTGGAGTAGTGTGTGCAGTTTTGGTCTCCTTACCTAAGAAAGGATATACTTGCCATAGAGGGAGTGCAGCGAAGGTTCGCCAGACTGATTCCTGGGATGGCAGGACTGTCGTATGAGGAGAGATTGGGTCGACTAGGCCTGTATTCACTAGAGTTTAGAAGAATGAGAGGGGATCTCATTGAAACATGTAAAATTCTGACAGGACTAGACAGACTGGATGCAGGGAGGATGTTTCCCCTGACTGGGGGGTATAGAACAAGGGGTCACAGTCTCAGGATACGGGGTAGGACATTTAGGACTGAGATGAGGAGAAATTTCTTCACTCAGAGGGTGGTGAACCTGTGAAATTCTCTACCACAGAAGGCTGTGGAGGCTAAGTCACTGAATATACTTAAGAAGGAGATAGATAGATTTCTAGACGCAAAAGGCATCAAGGGGTATGGGGAGAGAGCGGGAATATGGTATTGAGATAGAGGATCAGCCATGATCCTATTGAATGGTGGAGCAGGCTCGAAGGGCCGAATGGCCGACTCCTGCTCCTATTTTTCTATGTTTCTCTCATCTAGAAACATTGATATTGTGTCACATATTTTTAAGTAATAATCTTTCATGTAAATTTTGAATAACTGTGATCCCAGCACTGATCCTTGTGGAACACCACTTTCTGCCTTCCTGCAATCTGAATAACTACCCTTTACCCCTACTCTCTGCATTCTATACTTTAGACCATTTGCTATCCATTCAGCTATGTTTCCCTGACTCCACCTGCCCTAACCTTTGTCATAAGTTTACCATCTGGTACGTTATAGAAGGCCTTTTGAAATTCTAAGTGTATGGCATCTACTGCATTACCCTTGTCTACTTCTTCCATTAAACATAGAAACATAGAAGATAGGAGCAGGAGTAGGCCATTCGGCCCCTCGAGCCTGCTCCGCCATTCAATGAGATCATGGCTGATCATCCAAATTCAGTACCCTGTCCCAACTCTCTGTTTTCTGTTAGATAGCCAAATAGTCAAAACTGCCCAACGCATTACAGGCACCTGGCTACCGACCATAGAGCACATATACCAGAAACGCTGTTTACGGAGGTCACGGTCCATCATCAAAGACCCTACCCACCCCAGCCACAGTCTGTTCGCCCTCCTGCCATCTGGGAGACGCTACAGATGCATTCGCACCCGTATGACCAGATTTAGGAACAGCTTCTTTCCCAGGGCTGTGATCCTACTGAACTCCACAAATAAACTCTAAAGCCTGCACATCTGCCAATGCACTTTATTATGGTTATGTTTATGTTAATGTATTACAAGCCAAATGTATGTTGAATGTTTAAATGTCTTAATCTAAATGTACACTCTCGGGAGCCGCAAGCCTACATTTCGTTGTACTGCACTTGTGCACTAACAATGACAATAAAGTTGATTTGATTTGATTTGATTTGATGCCAGTATATGCAGAGACCGATTACAGTGACACCATTGCGACCTTGGCCAGGAGGAGCTATTTCAGAATATACTACCTGCAATATGTTTCTTTGCTTTGCCTCATCTTTCTCAACCCTGTCTCTCCTTTGTTACTTTGGCAAGCGTGAGTGCCAGCATAAACTGAAAGGGGGAAGAAAAATGCGGGTTTGAATGATTGTAGAAGTTGAAGAAGAGTGTCGAGTTCGACACACTTAAGGCACTTAGCTCACAGAAGAACGGGGAAAAGTATTGCATGCAATTGAAGAAGGCAGAAACAGCCATAAGCATAGCCAAGAGTTCTCTGGAAAAGAAGACGATGCACTATTATGGCAATAATAGCTAAAGCTTTTTCAGTTATTTCACAAGTCAAAAGACCATTAAGGATCATATCGGGCCACTAAAGAACTCAAACTGATTCTCAGGTTATGACAGAGCTGCAAAATGACTATTTCACATCAGCTTGTACGCCATGATGATTATGTTCCAGATGGGGGTGCTTTATACTGAATAGCATTAATAATGCTAAAAGTCAGCCGTGGCTCAGCGGGCAGCACCCTCACCTATGAGTCAGGAGGTTGTGGGTTCAAGTCTCACTCCAGAGACTTGAGCACAAAAATCTAGGCTGACACTGCAGTGCTGAAACATAGAAGATAGGAGCAGGAGTAGGCCATTCGGCCCCTCGAGCCTGCTCTGCCATTTAATGAGATCATGGCTGATCATCCAAATTCAGTACCCTGTCCCTGCTTTCTCCCCATATCCCTTTAGTCTTAATAAATATATCTAACTCCTTCTTGAATATATTTAATAAGTTAGCCTCAACTGCCTTCTGTGGTAGAGAATTCCACAGGTTCACCACTCTCTGGGTGAAGAAATTCCTCCTCTTCTCAGTCCTAAATGGCTTACCCCTTATCCTTAGACTGTGACCCCTGGTTCTGGACTTCCCTGCCATCGGGAACATCCTTCCTGCATCTAGTCTGTCTAGTCCTGTTAGAATTTTATAAGTTTCAATGAGATCCCCTCTCATTCTTCTAAACTCTAGTGAATATAAGCCTAATTGACCCAATCTTGCCTCATACGTCATTCCTGCCATCCCAGGTATCAGTCTGGTGAATCTTCGCTGCACTCCCTCCATGGCAAGAACATCCTTCCTCAGATAAGGCAACCAAAACTGCACACAATACTCAAGGTGTGGTCTCACCAAGACCCTGTACAACTGCAGCAAGAGATCCTTGCTCCTGTACTCGAATCCTCTCGCTATGAAGGCCAACATACCATTTGCCTTCTTAACCGCCTGCTGCACCTGCATGCTTACCTTCGGCGACTGGTGCACAAGAACACCCAGGTCTCGTTGCACTTCCCCTTTTCCCAATCTATTGCCATTCAGATAATAATCTGTCTTCCTGTTTTTGCCACCAAAGTGGATAACCTCGCATTTATCTACATTATACTGCATCTGCCATGCATCTGCCCAATCACCCAACCTGTCCAAATCATACTGGAGTTTCTCTGCATCCTCCTCACAGCACACACGCCCACCCAGCTTTGTGTCATCTGCAAACTTGGAGATATTACCTCTAGTTCCCTTGTCTATATCATTAATATATATTGTGAATAGCTGAGGTCCTAGCACCGATCCCTGTGGTACCCCACTAGTCACTGCCTGCCACTCGGAAAAAGACCCGTTTATTCCAACTCTTTGCTTCCTGTCTGCCAACCAGTTCTCTATCCAAGTCAGTACCTTACCCCCAATCCCATGTGCTTTATCTTTGCATGCCAAATTCTTATGCGGGACCTTATCGAAAGCCTTCTGAAAGTCCAAATACACCACATCCACTGGTTCTCCCTTATCTATTCTACCAGTTACATCCTCAAAAAATTCCAGTAGGGAGTGCTGCACTGTCGGAGGTGCCGTCTTTCAGATGAGACGTTAAACCGAGGCCCCGTCTGCTCTCTCAGGTGGACATAAAAGATCCCACTGCACTACTTCGAAGAAGAGCAGGGGCGTTATCCCTGGTGTCCTGGGCAATATTTATCCCTCAATCAACATCACTACAACAGATTATCTGGTCATTATCACATTTCTGTTTGTAGGAGCTTGCTGTGCACAAATTGGCTGCCGCGTTTCCTACATTACAACAGTGACTCCACTTCAAAAAAGCACTCACTGGCTGTGAAGCACTTTGGGATGTCTGGTGGTCATAAAAGGTGAGTTTATTTTAAGATAATAAATGAAATTCTTTCTTTACGGATAGTAACGTCATCTTGGATAGATTAGGAAACTTCAAAATTGATAGGGCTCCAGGTTCAGATAATAACCATCAGTAGTTCAATAGAGCCAGGGATAGTTCCCTTGGACTGGAAGCTAGCTCATTAAGTTCCTATTTTTTTTTAGAAAAGGGGACAAATTAGAGGCGGGAATTACAGTCTTATCAGCCTGACATCCATTATTTGGAAGATGTTCGAAGGGATGGTAAGAGATACCCTTTATGATCACTGGGAAAAGGAAGGGGCCGTTAGAAATTCACAATGCGGCTCCAGACAAATAGGTCGTGCCGTACAAATTTGATAGAGTTTTGTGGAAGTCACCAGGGTAGTGGATGAGGGACACCCAGTAGACATTGTCTACCTGGGCTTTCAGGAAGCCTTTGCTAAGGTACCGCACACTAAGTTACTTCACCAGATCGAATTGTGTGGTACAGGAGGAATTTGAAATGCTGGATTAGGAATTGGCTCCAATCCCACAGCCAAAAAATTGTTGCTAACGGATGCGGTTCAGCTTGGAGGAGCGTTACTAGTGGTGTCCTTCAGGTATTGGTCCTAGGCCCGCTACCGGTCAGTGTCTTTATTAATGAGCTGGATAGTGGCGATGCGAGTATTGTCAGTAAGTTTGCAGATGACACTCAAATATGTGCACGGATAAAGACAGTGGAGGAGTGCAATCAAATACAAAAAGATTTAGACGTGCTAGTGGAGTGGGCCACACAATAGTAAATGGTGTTTAATTTAGATAAATGTAGTGTCAAGCATGTTGGTAGGGCCAACACAGAATACATCTTTTGCGGGGAACAATACTGAAAGAGTGTGCGAGAGAAAAAGGCCTAGGTGTTATTTACTGGCACTTTATTCAGGGTTTTCTTGGCATCCTTCTTGGGAGCTGCTTTTCTCTTCTCAGTCATCTTCAATCTCAATTTCAGACAGATTGGTGTGCTTTTAATCATATCTGGCTCCACTTTTCCTTCCCAACAGAAGATATCTTGGCAGTCACTAACAACAGAACAATCCCTGCCTCACTGACGATAACAGTAGTAAAGAATTAATAAGTGCAACCTAATCATTGGAGATTCATCAAGTGATAATCAACAATTGATTACCGGGAAACAGTCCAGTGAGTTGCACGGTTCATTTCACAATTAATACATTAAATAATCAGCTATTATTATCTGAATATATATGATTTCTTAACTATCCATTGTAGATTATATTCAGATAACCTTACAGTGACTCGATTACAAATTTAATCCATCATCATGGACAGAATCGTGTATCAACTGATAGGAGACTGCCGCCCAAGCCTCTCACTAATAAGTCCAATAAGAAATTCAGGAAAAATGTCTTTACCCAGAGAGTATTGAGAATGTGGAACTTGCTACCACAGGAAGTGGTTGAAGTGAATAGTATAGATGCATTTAAGGGGAAGTATGAGGGAGAAAGGAATAGAAGGATATGTTGATAGGGTGAGATGAAGTAGGGTGAACACCAGCATAGCTGGGCTGAATGGCCTGTTTCTGTGCTGTGATTTCTATGTAACCCTAAAGAGGAAAGAGTTCAGGTACGGTTGAGGTACATTCCCACTAGGGGGAAAGGCAGGGCAACTAAAGTCAGGGCTCCCTGGATGACAAAAGGGAGAGAGAATATGATGAAGCAGAACAAGAGTGCGTATGACAGATGTCAAGTTGCAAATACATCTGAGAATATGACTATACTGTATATAGAAAATCAGAGGAGAAGTGAAAAAGAAAATAAGAGGGGCAAAGAGAGGGTATGAGAATAGAATGGCAGCCAACATAAAAGGTAATCCAAAAGTCTTCTATAGGCATATAAATAGTAAAAAGGTAATAAGAGGAGGGGTGGGGCCGATTAGGGACCAAAAAGGAGACCTACGCATGGAGGCAGAGGGTATGGCTGAGGTACTAAATGAGTACTTTGCATCTGTCTTCACCAAGGAAGAGGATGCTGCCATAGACATAGTAAAGGAGGAGGTAGTGGATATACTTGATAGGATAAAAATTAATAAAGAGGAGCTATTAGAAAGGCTGGCTGTACTTAAAGCAGATAAATCACCAGGAGCGGATGGGATGCATCCTAGGATGCTGAGGGAATTGGAGGAAATCGCGGAGGGACTGGCCATAATATTCCAATCCTCCTTAGATATGGGGGTGGTGCCAGAGTACTGGAGAATTGCAAATGTTACATCATTGTTCAAAAAAGGGTGTAAGGATAAACCCAACAACTATAAGCTAGTCAGTTTAACCTTGATAGTGGGGAAGCTTTTAGAAACAGTAATCAGGGACAAAATTAACAGTCACTTGGACAAGTGTGGATTAATTAAGGAAATCCAGCACGGATTTGATAAAGGCAAATCGTGTTTAACTAACTTGATTGAGTTCTTTGATAAGGTAACAGTGAGGGTTGATGAGGGTAATGCGGTTGACGTAGTGTACATGGATTTCCAAAAGGTGTTCGACAAAGTGCCACATAATAGGCTTGCCAGCAAAGTTCAAGCCCATGGAATAAAAGAGACAGTAGCAGCATGGATATGGAATTGGCTAAGTGATGGGAAACAGAGAGTAGTGGCGAACGGTTGTTTTTCGGTCTGGAGGAAGGTACACAGTGGTGTTCCCCAGGGGTCGGTACTGGGACCACTGCTTTTCTTGATATATATTAATGACTTGGACCTGGGTGTACAGGGCACAATTTCAAAATTTGCAGATGACACAAAACTTGGAAGAATAGTGAACAGTGAGGAGGAGAGTGATAGACTTCAGGAAGACATAGACAGGCTGGTGTAATGGGCGGACGTGTGGCAGATGAAATTTAACACAGAAAAGTGTGAAGTGATACATTTTGGTAGAAAGAATGAGGAGAGGACATATAAACTAAAGGGTACAATCCTGAAGAGGATGTACGAACTGAGAGCTGGGGGCATGTGTGCACAAATCGTTGAAGGTGGCAGGGCAGGTTGAGAAAGCAGTTAAAAAGGCTTATGGGATCCTGGGCTTCGTAAATAGAGGTATAGAGTACAAAAGTGTGGAAATTATGATGAACATGTATAAAACACTGGTTTGGCCTCAACTGGAGTACTGTGTCCAATTCTGGGCACCACACTTTAGGAAGGATGTGAAGGACTTAGACAGTGTGCAGAAAAGATTGACAAGAATGATTCCAGGAATGAGGGGCTTCAGTTACGTTGATAGACTGGAGAAGCTGGGGTTGTTCTCCTTGGAGCAGAGAAGATTGAGAGGAGATTTGATAGCGGTGTCCAAAATCATGAGGGGTCTGGACAACGTAGATAGAGAGAAACTGTTCCCATTGACAGAAGGGTCGAGAACCAGAGGACACAGATTTAAGGTGATTGGCAAAAAAAGAAAAAACTTTTTTTACTCAGCGAGTGGTTAGGATCTGGAATGCACTGTCTGAAAGGGTGGTGGAGGCAGATTCAATCACAGCTTTCAAAAGGGAGTTGGATAAGTACCTGAAGGAAAGAAATTTGCAGGGCTACAGGGAAAGGGCGGGGGAGTGGGACTAGCTGAAGTGCTCTTGCAGAGAGCTGGCACGGGCTCGACGGGCCGAAAGGCCTTCTTCTGTGCTGTAACCATTCTATGATTCTACGATAGTTTCAGAATATCATCTGCACTCCTCAATAAGATTTATTTATCCGTTTATTTTTTAGACTATTCAGTCTATTCATTTTCAGACTTATTTTCTCACTCCCCTCTCTTTGGCCTCCTCAGGTGATGTGTCAAGTATGGTGAAGGAGCCTGGTAGATAACTGTTTCCAAAACCTCTCCAAATGCTTCCAAGGGGTTGTGTAAGGCTGTCCGACTGGTAACTTGCCCTCCGATTCCCATTCTCTGGAACTCCCTTCAGCCCCTCGACTTCCTTCCCCTCCATTGAGTCCCTCCTCAAAACAGCCTCGTCGACCAAAGTCTTGGTCACCCCCCCTCCCCAATCCCCATTGGCATACGACCCCAAACCTCACGTCTGATCATAGACTCATAGAATCATAGAAACCCACGGCACAGAAGGAGGCCATTTGGCCCATCGTGTCTGTGCCGGCCGAAAAAGAGCTATTCAGCCTAATCCCACTTTCCAGCTCTTGGCCCGTAGCCTTGTAGTTTATGGCACTTCAAGTGTATATCCAAGTACTTTTTAAATGTGATGAGCGATGATCACCCTATTGCGCCGATGATTAAAGCTCCCACATGCCGTAACATAGTGCCCCCTCAAGAAGATCACTTCTCTGTAATACTGGCTTCTAGGCATCTCACATTATAGTGATATGGTTGAAAGAAAGAGCCTGTCTGTATGTGATCCTTACACTCTCACTACAAGTACAGGGAGGCCAGAATGACAGTTTCTATTTGTTCCACTTTTTACATATTCTCCCGCTAGGATTGTCCTGTCTAAATAGCAATGCATTATTTATTTATTTGTTGTGTTTTTCTGGGTGTCTCAGGACACTCTCCTTGTCAATGTCAATTAAATTGCTTACCAGCAAGAAGGTCTCATTGCAGTGCTAATGAATATATGTAGACCATCAAGAGTGCGGTCGATTCTCAGTTCCCTCTCTGGGGCACCGTTACGAAATTCAAACTTCAAATGCACGGAAAACTCTATCACCTTTCATCAGTCAATCAATGTTGCATCCCAAAGAGCTGGATCAAGGAACTTCCCTTTCTCCAAACTGATATTGATATAGACACTTTCTCTTACTTCTTAACTAAGTAAAGAAAGAAATCATTTGCATTTCTACAGGGCATTTCACAACCTCAGGATGTCCCAAAGTGCTTTACAGCCAATGAAGTACTTTTGAAGTATAGTCACTGTTGTAGCGTAGGAAACACGGCAGCCAATTTGTGTAGAGCAACATTCCGCAAAAAGCAATGTGATAATGATCAGGTAATCACTTTCTTTAGGTGGGGTTGGTTGAGGGATAAATATTGGCCAGTGCACCGGGGAGATCTCCATTGCTCTTCTTCAAAATAGTGCCATGGGATCTTTGACATCCACCTGAGAGAGCAGACGGGGCCTCGGTTTAACGTCTCATCTGAAAGACGGCACCTCCGGCAGCGCAGCGCTCCCTCAGCACTGCACTGGGAGTGTCAACCTGGAGTGTGTGCTCAAGTCTCTGGAGTGGGGCTTGAACCCACGACCTTCTAACTCAGATGGGCGAGAATGCTACCCACTGAGCCACAGCTGACAGTATGTATGGTAGCAATAAAAATGAAAAAATGGGACAGGAAGGTCCCATGCTCGATCCCCTGGTCGGGACAAAGACCTTAATTGAGGGAGCAATTTGGGTGCGATAATTGGCAGAGTCTGTACCCGAACATGGATCAGAGTCTTCAGCCATGGGAAAAATATAACAATGGACTGAAAAAAGAATACTTGGCCATTTCCACATCATCTTCCACACATGACGTACAGTTTAATTCATTCTTGGGATGTGGGCGTCGCTGGCAAGGCCGACATTTATTGCCCATTCCTAGTTGCCCTTGAGAAGGTGGTGGTGGGCCTTCTTCTTGAACCGCTGCAGTCCGTGTGGTGAAGGTACTCCCACAGTGCTGTTAGGGAGCGAGTTCCAGGAATTTGACCCAGCGACGATGAAGGAATGCCAATATATGTCCAAGTCGGGATGGGTATGTGTCTTGGAGGGGAACTTGGAGGTGATAGCGTTCCGATTTGTTCTTTGTAGTTTTTTTTCCTGGAGCCGGGGGGGGGACCACTCCTGCTGCTCCCGGCCCCACAAAAATGAATAATTACGAACCTTCTTGGGCTCCTCTTCGGCTGGACTGCCAACTGAGCCTAAGCAGAGTGTACACAGCGCATTCACTGCCCAGTTGTGTCCTAAGATGACAATCGGGTCCCTAGGTACGTCATCAGACCCCAATTTGGATATTGAAAAAGCTCACCGACAGACTGAGGCGGACGTTCCAACCGCCCAGCAGTAGGTCCTGGTTAAGATAGCATCAGCCCTATCGTCTCCACTATTTGCCAGCTTCTACCTGCCCGTTTTTCTCAGTTAACCTCCTTTATCCCTACAACCCTCCGAGAGCACTGCGCTCCTTCAATTCTAGCCTCTTGTGCATGCCCGATTTTCCTCGCTCCACCACTGGCAGCACTGCCGAAGCTCTGGAATTCCCTCCCTAAACCTCTCCGCCTTGCTACCTCTCCCTCCTCCTTTTGAGGTGCTCCTTAAAACCTACCACTTTTGACCAAGCTTTTGGTAACGGGTCCTAATATCTTTTTATGCGGCTCGGTGTCAAATTTTGTCTGATAACGCTCCCATGAAGCATCCTGGGACATTTTACTACGTTAAAGGCGCTATATGAATGCATGTTGTGGTTGAGGCCTCAAAACCGCTCCCCCCCCATCTATATACCTGCAAGTTTTGGGGGAAAAAAGCCTACATTGTATTTAAAAATAGTGCACAATCCCTGTATGCCCTTTTAAAAAAATCTCCTGAATACAAAACTATTGTCCATCTTCCTCCTGCCCCCCCCAAACTACTTCCTGGTCAACCCCAAGGGGTCAAGCTGCAGGTCATGTCAATTCAGCACCGGCACTCATAGAGCAGGATTTTCATTGGGCCGTGGAGGTGGGATTGGAGGCGTGTGGGGGGTTTAAAATCCCGAAATCGGGGGTCCCGACCCCATCCCGCCCCAACCCGCCTCCATGCCAGTTTCAAAGGAGGCGGGTACCCGCCCCGCACTGGGACCCGCCTACCCGAGGCGGGAAGGGGATTAGTGCCAATTAACTGCCTGTTAACAGGTAGTTAACAGGCAGTTTTTAGCCGAAGCCCTATTTTCATTGTTGAAATGTGGGATTCCCGATGGCTCCAAACCACGCCAAGTTAGTGAGGCGAGCCATCGGGATGAAGGGCTTGGAGGGGTCGAGATGTCCGGTGTTCAGGTGAGTGATGGATGCATGAGTGCAGAGGTAAGTGTGTTTGTTCTGTGTAAAGTGTTTAAAGAAGTTCTACTAACCTTTACTTACCTTTACAGCCTTCCTTCCTTCAGGTCACGGGAGTTCCTCATCACACCATCACAGAAAGCAGAATGGCTGCGATCTGTTAAAATCTGCAGCCTCTGCTTTCTGTTCTGGGGAGATCTCTAAATCATCCTGAGAGGAAGGAATTAACCTGGAGTACAGATTGTCAGTGTTTGACAGTTTCAAACAGCTGTGAAACACTGATATTTCATCTGTCAAAAGGTCTTGACAGATGAAATGTCTATCTGTGACATTACCTGTTGCCGGGTGGCCCTTAAGTGGCCTGCTGAGCCCGCTGGGTGGGCTCAACAAGGTCAATCAAGTCAAAATCGCGTGGGTTGGCTAGAACTCGATGGAGGCGGGACTACAACCCCAAAAGTTGTAGTCCTGCCTCCGACCCGCCTCCTCAATGAAAATCCAGCCCATAGAGCCTTAGGGGGAAAAATTCAGTATCGCCCCGTTTGGAGCGCCATTATCGGCCGTGCGCAAAATTTAGTGCCTGGCGCTAATTATCGCCACCGACAGCAAACTTGGCTTTTATCGCCCCTGGAGGTGATTGGAGCGCTAAATCAGGCGCTTCACACCTGTCTTAAGGCGCAAAGACCGAGGAGCGATGCGCTACCTCAGAGCGATGCGCTACCTCAGAGCGCTGGCGAAGCAAGGAAGGGCAAATCAAAATAACCCTGCAAAGTGCTGCTCAGTACTCAAAACTCCTTCACACAGCGTTGAATCTCTCCAGAAGTCTCTCTCTCTCTCAGAATGCGTGGTGCAAAAATGTCACCGACAAAAAAAGGCAGGAAGCAGTCGCCTTTAAATAGCGCTCCCCCAGTCCCTTTCTGACAGCATAACGCTCCCCTCAACCTGTCATTGCTAGCGGCAGGCGGTAAGGGAGGGGGCGCCGCTCAATATCCGGTCCGGGGCGCTAACGGGACGTTGCGCGCTCGACTGATGTCACGAGCTGCCGACGCAGGAGATCGTGGCGGTAGTGTTTAGTGCTGCCACAAAATGTCTAGTTAATTTCGCGAGCGGCGCAAACATTGCCGCGCCCAGGCGCTAGTTGCTTTGCGCCCCAATTGGCACCCTCTTAAGGCACTAACGGGAGGCGCAAACAACTGAATTTTTCCCCCTTAGAGTTATACAGCACAGAAAGAGGCCCTTCGGCCCATCGTGTCCGCGCCAGCCATCAAGCCCTGTCTATTCTAATCCCATTTTCCAGCACTTGGTCCGTAGCCTTGTATGCTATGGCGTTTCAAGTGCTCATCTAAATGCTTCTTGAATGTTGTGAGGGTTCCTGCCTCTACCACCCTTTCAGGCAGTGAGTTCCAGATTCCAACTACCCTCTGGGTGAAAAAGTTTTTCCTCAAATCCCCTCTAAACCTCCTGCCCCTTACCTTGAAACTATGCCCCCTGGTTATTGACCCCTCTCCTAAGGGGAAAAGTTCCTTTCTATCTACCCTATCTATGCCCCTCATAATTCTGTACACCTCAATCAGGTCCCCCCTCAGCCTTCTCTGCTCTATGGAAAACAACCCCAGCCTGTCCAGTCTCTCTTCATAGCTGAAGCGCTCCAGCCCAGGTAACATCCTGGTGAATCTCTAATGCAATCTCTCCAATGCAATCACATCCCTCCTATAGTGAGGTGACCAGAACTGCACACAGTATTCCAACTGTGGCCAAGCTAGCGTTTTGTACAGCTCCATCATAATCTCCCATGTCTTATATTCTACTTGAAGAGAGAAGCAGCTTCAACCACACAGCAGTTTGCTTCATCTTTTCTTCTTTAACCAAATATTAACAGTTTGCTAATACGTCATCTGCAGTGCCATATAATTATTAACAGTGGCGGGTGCACTAAGCATAGCAAGGAGCCCTACTGTGATTCATTATACCCCCACGGAGTTCTTGATCATGGATATAATCACACAACTTTGATGAGGATGACATAAACTATGATTAGAACCTATTGTCAGCTTGACATCTGTATATTAATATTGTAATTATTCCACACTCCTGGCCAGCCAGGCTCTGACAAGATGTTGCCTTTCCTTTTTGTACTTATCTGCAGGCATTTTGATGAAACTATTCTTTTCAAGGTGTCAGCTGTATCTCAGCGGGCAGCGCTCTCCCCTCTGAGTCAGGCATTGGTGGGGTTCAAGGCCCACTCCAGAGACTTGAGCACAAAATCATGGGCTGACACTCCCAGTGCAGTACCGAGGGAATGCTGCACTGTCGGAGGTGACTTCATTCAGATGAGACGTTAAATCAAGGCCTCGTCTGCTCTCTCAGGTGGACATAAAAAATCCCATGGCAGCACTGTTCCAAGAAGAGAAGGGGAGCAGTCCCCGGTGTCCTGGCAAATAGTTATCTTTCAAGAAAGAAAGACCTTCATTTATATAGCACCTTTCACGACCACCGGATGTCCCAAAGCACTTTACAGCCAATGAAGTACTTTTTGAAGCGGAGTCACTGTTGTCATGTAGGAAACACGGCAGCCAATTTGCGCACAGCAAGCTCCCATAAACAGCCTTGAGATAATGACCAGATAATCTGTTTTTTTAGTGATGTTGATTGAGGGATAAATATTGACCGGGACACCGGGGAGAACTCCCCTGCTCTTCTTCGAATAGTGGCCGTGGGATCTTTTATGTCCACCTGAGAGAACAGACTGGGCCTCGGTTTAACGTCTCATCCGAAAGACGGCACCTCTGACAGTGCAGCACTCCCTCAGCACTGCACCGGGAGTGTCAGGCTGGATTTTTGTGCTCAAGTCTCTGGAGTGGGACTTGAACCCACAACCTTCTGACTCAGAGGCGAGGGTGAGTGATACCCACTGAGCCACGACTGACACTTAAAACAGATTACCCGGTCACTTAGCTCAAGCTGGCTGCCGCCTTTCCCACATTGCAACAGTGCCTACACTTCAAAAATACTTCATTGGCCATAAAGCGCTTTGGGACGTCCCGAGCTGTTGTCGAAATGCAAGTTCTATTTGACTTTGGAGCAAAGATGTGGTTCTAAGAACTCAAGCTGGCAGTTGTGCCAAGCACAGGCAATCTACCCAATCAATTTGCCACATGTTCATTCTGTGGGAAACGTCACCTTGCTTTTTGTCTTCCCAAATAAAAAGAGTTTTGGTGAAATAAGTGCATTTCAAAGTGACGGTTGTCAGTATCAGCAAACAGGACCATTTTCCATTTTTAACACCATGTCGACATCAAGCACTGTCAGGTCAGTTAGAAAATGTAAGAATGGCTGGCATTCATACATCTCCCAGAAACATCCCAAAGCACTTCACACAAAGTGTACTTCCAACATTAAATTAATACTTGGGGGGGAGAAATTCGTTCTCGCCCTGTTTGGGGCGCTAACTGTTGAAATCTTGAAAAATTAGCGCCAGGCGCTAAGGAATCTGAGGCTCCCCTGATTTGGCTGTTAGCGCCCCAGGAGAGAGCTGGCGCGCTAAATCAAGCCCTAATGGCCTCATTAGGGCGCTACAGGGGCGCTACCAGCAGAGCGATAATGAATTTCAGGTGCAATGCAATCGGGAATGATCCTTCACACTGGCCCCTTCCAGCTCCTAAAGGGGAGGTTGCATCATTGTGCAGATCCTCATTATCAGCAGTGCTGGCTGTGAAGGCGACCTGTAAGCAACTCAATCCCCTGATCGTGATGGCTGATCCCAGTCCCAGGAAGAGAGCTCGTCGTTTCACGGACGAGGCATTGGTCGCGGGAGTGGAGCGAAGGAGGACAGTGCTGTTCCCAGACACCGGAAGGAGGCCATTGCCCCAGGTCTTCAGGGCAATGTGGAGGGAAGTGGCCCAGGAGGTCTCGGCCAGTAGTGTGGGCGAATGCAGCCTGACCCAGTGCCGGAAGAAATTCAACGACCTCACTCGGGTGGTCAAGGTGAGTACATGCCTCAACAGGTCCTACATACCACCATCTGAACCTTAGTCTGTACACACTGCACAAACCACCACATCCCCACCACTCACCCACCAAGCATCTGCACCCACTTAAGCTCACATCCACATCTTACGTCTTGCTTACAATCACAGCTATTCAACTACAGCAGGAATATCTACCAAACACATAGTTGGCCTCTGACTCACACACTCATTTCTCTTGCAGGCCAAGATGGCCCACAATAGGAGAGAGCAGCAGAGAACAGACAGAGATGATGCACAGCTCCAGCAGCTCTCAGACCTGGAGGAGCGAGTGCTGCGACTCACTGGGCAGCAGGTGGTGGGTGCCGTGGGCGTCGGTGACGTCGACCCCCTTGGGGGCAACAACGGTATGTTCATCCCCTCTCCTTCTCTCATCCCATGTCCCCCTCACACCACAAGCCTTTCCCACTTTCCAGCTCCTGATACTCTCTGCATTCCTTGCTCCCTTCCTGCACCCCCTGCCCTCACCTTAAAGCGAGTCTTGTGCCTTTATGCTTTCAGAGAATCAGCAACAAGATGACCATCCTGTCCCTCAGCCTCCCACTGAGAGTGAGGAAGGAGAAGAGGAGGAGGAAGAAAGCACCGCATCACTGCATCACTCACCCGCAGGCACCACCTCAGATACTGGCACTACTTGATCTTTACAGGCAGGTTTAGTAGAGGGGTCTGCACTGGGTGATGCACCGGGGATGAGCGGGCTGCAGTAAGGCCAGGGGGAACGGGTAGCTCGGGGGCCAGCTCCCTGGAGGGCGAGTTCACGTGCAAGTTCTGCTGCGCAGGACTCAGATGAGGACCTCGATGGGGAGGCATTCACAAGAAGGGTGATGACCATGCATACCGAGATGATAGGTGCAATGACAAGGGTGCCCGAGAGCCTCTTGGCAATGATAAGGAGCCTCCAGCATTGCACAGAGCTCTGCACACACCATGGAGCCCATCCTTGGCAGTCTGCCTAGGATAGTGAACTCCCTGAGAGACTGTGGCGACCCAGACCTGAAGCTGCGTGTGATGGGTGATGTGGCAGCATCCATTGCAGCACAGGCGGAAGCTACGCAACATCTTAGTGCTGTAATGCAGTCAATGGTTGATGCTATCCAGTGTCAGACTGCTCTCATGCAGTCTCAGTTTGATGCCACGCATGCTCTGACTGCTGCCATCATGGCTGGAACCACCACAGTCCACCGGGGATCTCACGGTGTCGCAGCCGCCCAGCAATCTGTGATGCAGCAGATTAGTGGGGATTCTGAGGTGCTGCCCCAGGGGAATTGCAGTGTGTCAATGGAGCAGGAACCTGCTGTCCTCTCTCAGGATGACAGCATTCCTGCTCCTACCACTGCCACTCCATCATTGCCCTTGCCACTACCTGTCATCCAGCCAGCTCAGACTGCTGCCGCCCATGCTGAGGTGGCGTAGTGTACAGCCGAGTCTTCCAGGCCCAGAGCTGCTCGAGGGCATCCTGCAAGGCCATCTGTAGTCACTGGCACCGATACTCAGCAGCCTTCCACCAGTCCTGCTGCAGCCACTGGGGAGAGACTACGTAGCAGCACTAGATTAGGAAAAGGCACTGTAAGGAAGGCAAGTAAGGGATTGCACAAGGGTCATTAGTTGATTGTGTATAAATTTATTACTGGAATGTTGCAGAAATGGTCCCATGTCTCATTTCAGCTTTGGGCTGTAGTATGGAATGAGAAATTGATGGAATGAGGGGACTGGCTGAGCAACCGGGAAGTGGCCTCGAATTCATTGGAATCGCAGTCTGATGAGGCGGTCATGGACCGCTCTTCCACAAGGCTGATGGAGTGGCTGGATCCTCCGTCGCTGTTATTCGTGCTCCTGTTCCTCCTCCTCCTCCTCCTCATCCTCGTCCTTGTCCTCCTCCTCCTCCTGAGGTGGTGCGGCTATGCCTGTGGCAATGGCTGGGCCCTCATGATGGTCAATTTGTGCAGCATGCAACAGACGATGATGAGAAGGAACACCCGCTCAGCCGAGTACTGGAGGGCTCCTCCCGAATGGTCAAGGCAGCGGAACCACCGCTTCAGCACTCTGATGGTCTGCTTGATGACATTCCTGGTGGCAGCATGTCTCTCATTGTATGAGTGTTGGGCACGAGTGTTGGGGTTGTGGAGGGGAGTCATGAGCCAGGTGGAGAGCGGATAGCCCTTGTCTCCCAGCAGCCATCCGCTAGCTTGAGGTGATGGCTGGAACAGAGCTCTGGTTCCTTCTGGTCATGGGGAAGGAAATGTAATCCTTTCTCCTTTTGTAGCGAGCATCTGTGACCTCACGAATGCAGCAATGGACGGCAAACTGCGATATGTTAGATATGTCTCCTGTTGCATACTGGAAGGATCCGCTGGTGTAGAAATTGAGGGCGACGGTGACCATGACTGCCACTGAGAGAGACGTGGTGCTCCTGATGTGAGGCTTGAGGTCTGGCTGCAGGAGACGGCAGAGCTCTGTGACCACGTCCATGGTGAAGCAGTGTCTTCTAAGACACTGCTCCTCAGTGAGATTGATGTCGGAGAAATGCTGCCGGAATACCCTGGGAGGGTAAGGCCTCCCGTTGAGAGCCCTGTTGGCCCTCCTCCCTCTGGCCACATTTTCCAATCTTCCTCTCTGTCTCTGCTGCCTCTGACAGTGATGCTGGAGGGCGAGGTCCAGTGCCAGTTCAGCCCCCATTAACTGATTGAAATGTTGCACTGTCAAATGTAACCCAAATGAAAGTGATACATTTTTCTCAGCCAGAATACTCCTTCAAGCTGAAAATGCTCAAATCCCTCAAAACGCCTGTTTGCTTTTGTCAAACTGACAAGGCAGCATTCTTTACTGACTAAAAAACCCCCGGAAGTTGACGCCTTTATAGAGCGCCCCTCCGGCGCTCATCCAACTGCATTCCACCTCCTCTACCTGTCGTTGTTAACGGCCGGTGCTCAGGCTGGGGGGGCGAGAGTGAATTTCAGAGCCGGGGCGCTGCACACCCGGATGACATCACGATCTCCGGGCGCAGGAGATCGTGGCGCTAGTGGTTATCGCCGCCGCAAACCTCCACCTCAATTTCGCGGGCGTCGGTACCATCGCCGTGCACAGTCGCAAAGCCGGTAGCGCCCCGTTAGCGCCCCCCAGAGGTGCTAATGGGAGGCGCTAAGGTGCCCAATTTCTCCCCCTTGGTACCTGCCTTCACGGTGGAAGACACAAAAGACATTCTGGGAATAATGGGGGACCGAGGGTCCAGTGAGACCAAGGCCTAGAAATTCACTATATCCCCGTTTGGGGCGCCAGCCTCGCCAGGGCCCGGAAGCATTCGCGGCCGCCCGCCGGAAATTCAGTTGGAGCACCCCAGAGGGAAGCGTGGCGCTACTGGAGGCGCCCTGCATCCCTGTTGGGGCGCTGTGACTGAACATGCTGCGGCACATCGCGCTGCGGTACTGCAGGCCTTCCTCCCCTACTTAAAGGGGAGGGGCCTTGTTCTGTGCAATCTGGGGCCCAGCTGGGCCCCCGAGGATCGCGAGTGCCGGCAAAAGAGCCCGGCACTGAGGAGATGTGCCGGGCTCTTGGAACGCAGCCAGCATTCTGCGGGGGGGGTGGTGGGTTTAGGAGGCCGGGGACGGCAGCGCGGAGAGGTGCTGGCAGGCGGCCAGCAACAAAAATGGCCGCCCCGCACCTCTCCTTTAATTTGTGCCTCTACCGCCGCGGGCAGGCCCCCCTGAACCGGTCGCACATAGCGTCCGGCGGTAAATCAGGGGGCGCTTCCAAATATCATGGCCGGGGCGTCAGCGGGGCGCTGCGCACACCGATGACGTCATCAGTAGCGGCGCAGCGCTAACGGCTAGCGCCACCACTAGCGTCCCGCTGAATTTAGCGGGAGGCGTGGCCAGTGGCTTCCGACCCACTTAGCGCCCTCTTAAGGCGCTAACGGGTGGCGCAGCCCACTGAATTTCTAGGCCCAAGGGTCTTAAATAAATTAGTATTCATAAAGAAATAGTACTGGAGAAATTAATGTGACTAAAAGCCAACAAATCCCCTGGACCTGATGGCCTACATCCTAGGGTTTTGAAAGAGGTGGCTATAGAGATAGTGGATGCATTGGTTGTCATTTTCCAAAATTCCATAGATTCTAGAACGGCTCCCACCGATTGGAAGGTAGCAAATGTAACCTCACTATTTAAGAAAGGAGGGAGAGAGAAAATGGGAAACTATAGGCCAGTTAGCCTAACATCAGTAGTAGGGAAAATGCTAGAATCTATTATGAGGCACATGGTATCAGGCTACTTAGAAAATCATAATATGATTGGGCAGAGTCAACATGGCTTTAGGAAAGGGAAATTGTGTTTGACAAACCTGTTAGAGTTTTTTCAGGTTTTTTCATGTTTCCCACATTACAACAGTGACTTCAAAAGTACTTCATTGGCTGTAAAGCGCTTCGAGACGTTCAGTGGTCGTGAAAGGCGCTATATAAATGCAAGTCTTTCTTTTTTTAACTAGCAGGGTAGATAAGGGGGAACCAGTGGATGTGGTGTATTTGGATTTTTAAAAAGCATTTGATAAGGTGCCACACAAAAGGTTATTACACAACATTAGGGCTCATGGGATTAGGATTAATATATTAGCATGGATTGAGGATTGGTTAACGGACAGAAAACAGAGAGTAGGGATAAACGGGTCATTTTCAGATTGGCAGGCTGTAACTAGTGGGGTGCCACAAGGATCAGTGTTGGCGCCTCAGCTATTTACAAGTCATATTGGCCCAGAAATTTGGGTCTCCACGAGTGAGTACGCGCTGTTCCCTTAAAGGAAGTGGTTCAGAGGTCGAACGCGTACGCCGGAGAGGCCTGCTTTTAACAAGGTAAGTGGTGAATTAATTAAAATTAAAACATTTTTTCCACAGGTTTATTATTTTTAAATACTTTAAAGAAAGGTAAGTTTATTTTTAGCCCCGTTAGAAAATGTAATTAATTTTTTTTTAAATTTAAATTGTTTAAAATAATTTTATGTAATTTATAGTTATTTTTAAAATGTGATGTTTTAAAAAAAATTATTTGAAGTTTTAGTGATGTTTTGGGGCTTATAGTATTTATGGTTTTGACAGCTCTTCCTGTCAATTTTATGAATGGGCATTTCCCTGCTACCATTGGCTCTCCATGGCCCATGTGATCCCAGGGGACGCATCGAACTAACTGCGCCCCTGGGATACGCAAGCACTGCGCGCCGGCAGTTGGAGCAGGCCCAGGATTGGAATACCACACGGGCCCACAGCTCAACGGCCGGCGCGCTGGGTAAGTGCAGGTCTAAGGCTTGCACCCGCGGGAAGCCCCCGACCCGAATTTCTGGGCCATTAATGACTTAGATGAAGGGACTGAGTGTAATGTATCCAGTTTTACTGGTGATACAAAGCTAGGTGGGAAAGTAAGCTGTGAGGAGAACACAGAGTCTGCAAAGGGATATAGATAGACTAAGTGAGTGGGCAGTAAGGTGACAAATAGAATACAACGTGGAGAAATGTGAAGTTATCCACTTTGGTGGGAAAAATAGAAAAGCAGAGTATTTTTTAAATGGCGAGAGACTGGGAAATGTTGTTGTTCAGAGGGACCTGGGTGTCCTTGCACACGAATCACAGAAATTTAACATGCAGGTACAGCTAGCAATTAGGAAAGCAAATGGTATGTTAGCCTTCATTACAAATGGATTGGAGTATAAGAGTAAAGAAGTCTGACTGCAATTATATAGGGCCTTGATGAGACCACACCTAGAGTACTGTCTACAGTTGTGGTTTCCAAGGATATACTTGCCTCAAGGGAATGCAACACAGGTTCATTATATTGATTCCTGGGATGGGGGATTGTCCTATGAGAAGAAATTGAATTGAATCAGCCTTTATTACCTAGAGTTTAGAAGAATGGGAGGTGATTTCATTGAAGTGTATAAAATTCTTACAGGGCTTGTTAGGGTAGATGCAGGGAGGATGTTTACCCTGACTGGGAAATCTCAGAATAAGGGTCGGTCATTTAGGACTGAGATGAGGAAAAATGTCTTCACTCAGAGGGTGGTGAATCTTTGGTATTCTCTACCCCAGAGGGCTGTGGATGCTGAGTCGTTGAGTGTCATATTTGACCCTGAAATGAGCTTCTGACCACATATCCGCAGCATAACTCAGAGCGCCTACTTCCACCTCCGTAACATTGCCCGTCTCCGCCCTTGCCTCAGCTCATCCGCTGCTGAAACCCTCACCCATGCCTTTGTTACCTCTAGACTTGACTATTCCAACGCACTCCTGGCTGGCCTCCCACGTTCCACCCTATGTAAACTTGAGGTGATCCAAAACTCGGCTGCCCGTGTCCTAACTCGCACCAAGTCCCGTTCGCCCATCACCCCTGTGCTCGTTGACCTACATTGGCTCCCGGTTAAGCAACGCCTCGATTTCTAAATTCTCATCCTTGTTTTCAAATCCCTCCGTGGCCTCGCCCCTCCCTGTCTCTGTAATCTCCTCCAGCCCCACAACCCCCCCGAGATATCTGCGCTCCTCTAATTCTGCCCTCTTGAGCATCCCTGAAAATAATCAAATTTTTTGTCTTATAATGCGCCTTGGGACGTTTTACTACATTAAAGGTGCTATATAAATGCAAGCTGTTGTTGTTATACTCAAAACTGAGATTGATAGATTTTTGGACATCAAAGGGTGTGGGGATAGGGCGGGAAAGTGGAGTTGAGCTAGAAGATCAGCCATGATCTCATTGAATGGCGGAGCAGGCTCGAAGGGTCGAATGGCCTACACCTGCTCCTATTTCTTATGTTCAATACTCTGAAGTGTGTCGAGACAAAAACAAGATCCCATAAATAGTTAAAACTGCTCATGGTGATGTTGAAGGAGGAATGTTGGTCAGGACACTGGCAGAGGTGTCTGTTCTTCTTTGATTAATGCTCTGATCTTTAAAGTTTTCTTCAAAGGTCTCATCCAAATGATGGAACCTCCAACAATGCAGCACTCCCTTATTACCGTGCTGGAGTGTCGGCCTGGATTCAGCACTCATATAGTATGGGTTCGCTGAAGGGTCAAGCTCCTTCGACACTGTTCCAACAAGGGAGCAAGATTTTTCCTATTCACCATTAGTGGTAAAATCACAAAAAATATGTATAAACGCGTTTGCAATTTTGCTACAAATAGCAATTATATAAAAACGCTCTCCCACTAACATGGTTTAATCCCATTCTCTGAAAATCACCACTTACTGTACAAGTGCGACACTTCCATATTTTGCATCAAGCATCTTAGTATCACAGAAGCATACAGCACAGAAGGAGGCCATTTGGCCCATCGAGTCTGTGCCGGCTCTTTCGAAGAGCGATCCAGTTAGTCCCACTCCTCGGCTCTTTATATTGCTGCGATTATTTCTCCTTCAAGTATTTATCCAATTCCCTTTTGAAGGCTGCTATTGAATCTGCCTCCACCACCCTATCAGGCAGCGCATTCCAAATCCTAACCACTCGTTGTGTAAAAACGTTTTTCCTCATTTGAAAGAATATAAGTTGAGAAATGGGACGAGGGTGGGTAAATATGATGAGGTCTATTTGCTCGTGGCGAGTTTAACTGCCAACAAGGACTGGTTTCTACTTTGTAACGTTATGTATTTTTTTTATATTCGTTTATGGGATGTGGTCATCGCTGGTAATACCAGCATTTATTGCCCATCCCTAATTGCCCTTGAGAAGGTGGTGGTGATCCGCCTTCTTGAACTGCTGCAGTCCGTGTGGTGAAGGTGCTCCCACAGTGCTGTTAGGGAGGGAGTTCCAGGATTCCACCTGGAATACTGCGTGCAGTTTTGGTTTCCATATTTAAGAAAAGATATACTTGCTCTCGAGGCGGTTCAGAGAAGGTTCACTCGGTTGATTCCAGAGATGAGGGGGTTGACGTATGAGGAAAGGTTGAGTAGGTTGGGCCTCTACTCATTGGAGTTCAGAAGAATGAGAGGCGATCTTATCGAAACATATAAGATTGTGAGGGGGCTTGATCGGGTGGATGCGGTGAGGATGTTTCCACTGATGGGTGAGACTAGAACTAGGGGGCATAATCTTAGAATAAGGGGCTGCCCTTTCAAAACTGAGATGAGGAGAAACTTCTTCACTCAGAGGGTAGTAAATCTATGGAATTTGCTACCCCAGAGAGCTGTGGAAGCTGCAACATTAAATAAATTTAAAATGGAGATAGACATTTTCCTAGCAGATAAGGGAATTAGGGGTTACGGGGAGAGGGCAGGGAAGTGGACGTGAGTCTAGATTCGGATCAGCCATGATCCTATTGAATGGCGGAGCAGGCCCGAGGGGCCGTATGGCCTACTCCTGCTCCTATTTCTTATGTTCTTATGTTCTTATGTTTTGACCCAGCGGCGATGAAGGAACGGCCAATATATTTCCAAGTCAGGATGGTGTGTGACTTGGAGGAGAACTTGGAGGTGGTGGTGTTCCCATGTGCCTGCTGCCCATTTCTGTGCACGACAAGGCAACTGAAAGTGAAAGCACAGGTCAACGCTTTGGGTGAGATCCTGCATCAGAACCAGAGCGCAGATTCCCTATTAAATGAATGGAGAACCTCAGCTCTGGGGATGAGTCATACAATGTCCCATTTACACAGACCATTTCATCATTGAAATTAAACCATGTTGAAACTGTAATCAGAATATTACACAGGCCGTTAAAGGGCAGGGAAAAGAAATCCATTTACTCGATGCAACCCTTAAGCGAGAGAGGCTGGCTGACAATATAAACTATCTCTCCTTGCCCCAAGATGGAACTTCTTGCTCTCCCAGGTGCAAATGGCTGTCAGGAGCTGACAGCACTTTATTGAGAACGTAATGGAGCACGATTGGCGATTGAAAAAAAGAACAAGCAAAATTAAATTCTTTTATGTCTATAATAAAGCAAGACGGAGAATGCTGAGCTTCGGCAGGGTTGGTGATGAAAGGACCAACCTCCTGACATGTTAACCCGTCCTCTCTCCTTGCTGTTGGCAGTTCAGCCGTGCAGTTCCAGCAGTTCCTGTTTCTACTCGTGTCAGCTGTGGCTCAGTGGGCAGCACACTCACCTCTGTAGTCCGGAGGTTGTGGGTTCATACCTCCAGGGACCTGAACACATAAAGCTAGGGCTGACACCCCCAGTGCAATGCTGAGGGAGTACTGCACTGTTGGAGGTGCAGTCTTTCGGGTGAGATGTTAAACCGAGGCCCTTGTCTCGCTGCAGTTGTACAGGGCCTTGGTGAGACCACATCTTGAGTATTGTGTGCAGTTTTGGTCGCCTTATCTGTGGAAGGATATTCTTGACATGGAAGGAGTTCAGCGAAGATTCACCAGGCTGATACCTGGGATGGCAGGAATGACGTATGAGGAGAGATTGGGTCGATTGGGCTTGTACTCACTGGAGTTTAGAAGGATGAGAGGGGATCTCATTGAAACATATAAAATTCTGGCAGGACTGGACAGACTAGATGCAGGAAGGATGTTCCCGATGGTCGGGGTGTCCAGAACCAGGGGTTACAGTCTAAGGATAAGGGGTAAGCCATTTAGGACAGCGATGAGGAGGAATTTCTTCACCCAGAGAGTGGTGAACCTGTGGAATTCTCTACCACAGAAGGCAGTAGAGGCCAATTCATTAAATATATTCAAGAAGGAGTTGGATATATTTCTTAAGGCTAAAGAGATCAAGGGGTATGGGGAGAAAGCAGGGACAGGGTACTGAACTTGGATGATCAGCCATGGTCGCATTGAATGGCGGAGCAGGCTCGAGGGGCCGAATGGCCTACTCCTCTCAGGTGGACGTAAAAGTTCCCACAGCCACTATTTTGAAGAAGAGCAGCGGAGTTCTCCCCATTGTCCTGGGCCAATATTTATGCCTCAACCAACATAACAAAAACATTATCTGGTCATTATCACATTGCTGTTTGTGGGAGCTTGCTGTGTGCAAATTGGCTGCTGTGTTTCCCACATTACAACAGTGACTGCACTTTTAAAGTACCTCATTGGCTGTAAAGCGCTTTGGGACATCTGGTGGTCATGAAAGGCGCTATATAAATGCAAGTCTTTCTTTCATATTTTTAGAATCGTAGTTCATAGAATGGTTACAGCACAGAAGAAGGTCATTCGGCCCGTCGAGCCCGTGCCGGCTCTCTGCAAGAGCACTTCAGCTAGTCCCACTCCCCCGTCCTTTCCCTGTAGCCCTGCAAATTTTTTTCCTTCAGGTACTTATCCAACTCCCTTTTGAAAGCCACGATTGAATCTGCCTCCACCAGCCTTTCAGGCAGTGCATTCCAGATCCTAACCACTCGCTGCGTAAAAAAGTTTTCCCTCATGTCGCCTTTGGTTCTTTTGCCAATCGCCTTAAATCTGTCTCCTCTGGTTCTCGACCCTTCTGCCAATGGGAACAGTTTCTCTCTATCTACTCTGTCCAGACCCCTCATGATTTTGAACACCTCTATCAAATCTCCTCTCAACCTTCTCTGCTCTAAGGAGAACAACCCCAGCTTCTCTAGTCTATCCACGTAACTGAAGTCCCTCATCCCTGGAACCATTCTCGTAAATCTTCTCTGGTAAAGAGCAGGGTTTCCTGCTCCTGCACCTAGAGGCATTGAATCACCCAAATGGAGTGAATACATAAGAACAGGAGCAGGCCATTCAGCCCCTCGAGCCTATTCCGCCATTCAATTATATCATGGCTGATCAGTATCTTAACTCCATGGTTCCATAACCCTTCATAACTTTACCGAATAAAAATCTATCAATCTCAGTTTTGAAATTTTCAATTGATCCCCCTAGCCTCAACAGCTTCAAGGCGATTTAGACAAGTTGAGTGAGTGGGCAAATACATGACAGCTGCAGTATAACATGGATAAATGTGAATTTATCTACTTCGGCAGGAGAAACAGAAAGGCAGAGTATTATTTAAATGGTGATAGATTGGGAAATGCTGATGTACAAAGGGACCTGGGTGTCCTTGTACACTAGTCACTGAAAGCAAACATGCAGGTACAGCAAGCAGTTAGGAAGGCAAATGGTATGTTGGCATTCATTGCAAGAGGATTTGAGTACAGGAGCAAGGATGTCTTACTACAGTTATACAGGGCCTTGGTGAGACCACACCTGGAGTACTGTGTGCAGTTTTGGTCTCCTTACCCAAGAAAGGATATACTTGCCATAGAGGGAGTGCAGTGAAGGTTCACCAGACTGATTCCTGGGATGGCAGGACTGTCGTATGAGGAGAGATTGGGTCGACTAGGCCTATATTCACTAGAGTTTAGAAGAATGAGAGGGGATCTCATTGAAACGTATAAAATTCTGACAAGGCTAGACAGACTGGATGAAGGGAGGATGTTTCCCCTGGCTGAGGGGTCTAGAACGAGGGGTCACAGTCTCAGGATACGGGGTAGGACATTTAGGACTGAGATGAGGAGAAATTTCTTCACTCAAAGGGTGGTGAACCTGTGGAATTCTCTACCACAGAAGGCTGTGGAAGCCAAGTCACTGAATATATTTAAGAAGGAGATAGATAGATTTCTAGACACAAAAGGCATCAAGGGATATGGGGAGAGAGCGGGGACATGGTATTGAGATAGAGGATCAGCCATGATCATATTGAATGGCGGAACAGGCTCGAAGGGCCGAATGGCCTACTCCTACTCCTATTATTCTATGTTTCTATCACCCCCTGAACGGCCGAGCTCTAATTTCCAGGTTATGCCGCCTTGTTCGGGACACCCCCACCCAGTGGAAGTAGATTTCTCTCCATCTACCCCATCAACTCCTTTAATCATCTTAAAAAGCTCAATTAGATCACCCCTTAATCATCTATACTCGAGGGAATACAAGCCTAGACTATGCAACCTGTCCTCATAATTTAACCATCTTAGCCCCAAGAAATCATCATGGAGCCTGCCCGACTTACTGGTCATTAATTTAAATGAACAGAAAAATCATTGGGGAGGCGGGGGAAGGGATCCCTTACGGCTGTGTTCTCCTCCTCTTCTGATTTTCCATTATTTGCTGCTTCTTGCTGACCCAATACCTCCAGGAACAGGAAAAAAGGACAGGAAAATCCAGCTCTTCAATCTTCTCACTCTCGGCAAAAAGGATGGACATTAAAAAAGTCTGAAAGGGTCTAAACCCAAAACATTAACCCTTTCAGATGCTGACGGCTCGCATTTTTTCCAGAACTTTCTGTTTTTATCCCAGATTTCCAGCATTTTCTCTTCTTTTATCTCAAATCCCCTTGTACATTGAGAGAGGATCTTCTAATCCTGCTGTTACATTCTGGGGCAGAATATATTAAAAAGAAAAAGCTTGTTATCTGATACTTGGGGCTGGATTTTGATACAAGAGGCGAGTAGGAGGCGGGATTACTACTTTCGGGGTTGTAGTCCCGCCTCCATCGAGTTCTAGCCAACCCACGCGATTTTGACTTGATTGACCTTGTTGAGCCCACCCAGCAGGCTCAGCAGGCCAATTAAGGGCCACCCAGCAATAGGTGACGTCACAGATTGAGATTTCATCTGTCAAGCGCTTTTGACAGATGAAATATCAGCGTTTGACAGCTCTTTGACGCCGTCAAACACTGACAATCTGTACATTAAGTTAATTCCTTCCTCTCAGGCTGATTTAGAGATCTCTCCAGAACAGAAAGCTGAATGCTGCAACTTATGACAGCTCGCGGCCATTCTGCTTTCTGTGCCGGTGAGATGAGGGACTCCCGAGACCTGAAGGAAGGAAGGCTGAAAAGGTAAGTAAAGGTAAGTAAAACTTCTTTAAACACTTTACACACACCAAACACACTTACCTCTGCACTCATGCACCCATCACTCACCTGAACACTGGACATCTCGAACCCTCCAAGCCCTTCAGCCCGACGGCCCGCCTCGCTAACTTGGCGTGGTTTGGAGCCGTCGGGAATCCCACACTTCAGGAATAAAAATAGGGATTAGGCTAAAAACTGCCTGTTAACTACCTGTTAACAGGCAGTTAATTGGGGCTAATCCCTTCCCGCCTCGGGTAGGCGGGTCCCAGTGCGGGGCGGGTACCCGCCTCCTTTGAAACTGGCATGGAGGCGGGTTAGGGGCATGATGGGTTCGTGCCCCCCGATTTCGAGATTTTAACCCCCCACACGCCTCCAATCCTGCCTCCACGGCCCAATGAAAATCCTGCCCTTGATATTTCACTCACCTGGAGCTTCCAGCCTCTCCCATTCATGCCTGTCTCTAACTTATAGGTTACATCCCACCTCGAACATTGTAGCTTTCTGCTTTGTTGGGGTTTCATAAAAAAAGGGTTTGATACGGTAGACAGAGAGAAGATATTTCCACTTGTGGGGGAGACCAGAACTAGGGGCCATAAATACAAGATCGTCACTAATAAATCCAATAGGGAATTCAGGAGAAACGTCTTTACCCAGAGAGTGGTGAGAATGTGGAACTCGCTACCACAAGGAGCGGTTGAAACAAATAGCATAGAGGCATTTAAGGGAACACTGGATAAACACAAGGCAGAAAGGAATAGGAGGTTACACTGATTGAGTGAGATGAAGTAGGGTGGGAGGAGGCTCGTGTGGAGCACAAATTCCGGCACGGACCAGTTGGGCCAAATGACCTGTTCCTGTGCTGTACATTCTATATAATTCTATGCAATTCTAAATTCCTCACTTTCCAAAACACCTGGGGGGAAAAATTCAGTATCGCCCCGTTTGGGGCGCCATTATCAGCCGTGCGCAAAGTTTAGCGCCTGGCGCTAATTATCGCCTCCGACGGCAAACTTGGCTTTTATCGCCCCTGAAGGTGATTGGAGCGCTAAATCAGGTGCTTCACACCTGTCTTAAGGCGCAAAGGCCGAGGAGCGATGCGCTACCGCAGAGCGCTGGCGAAGCAAGGAAGGGCAAATCAAAATGAACCTGCAAAGTGCTGCTCAGTACTCAAAACTCCTTCACACAGCGTTGAATCTCTCCAGAAGTCTCTCTCTCTCTCTCTCTCTCAGAATGCGTGGTGCAAAAATGTCACCGACAAAAAAGGCAGGAAGTGGTCGCCTTTAAATAGTGCTCCCCTAGTCCCTTTCTGACAGCATAACGCTCCCCTCAACCTGTCGTTGCTAGTGGCAGGCGGTAAGGCAGGGGGCGCCACTCAATATCTGGTCCGGGGCGCTAACGGGGCGTTGTGTACTCAACTGACGTCACGATCTGCGAGCGCAGGAGATCGTGGCAGTAGTGTTTAGCGCCGCCGCAAAATGTCTAGTTAATTTCGCGAGCGGCGCAAACATCGCCGCGCCCAGGCGCTAGTTGCTTGGCGCTAACGGGAGGCGCAAACAACTGAATTTTCTCCCCCTGTTCTTCTTTGCCCCTGCTTTTTGGATGCACTCAAGTTTATCAAGAATGTAGCACTCTCCTTCGTTCGTCTCACAGGGACAGTGGTGGGCAAAGCGCATGAGAAGAATATTTCCCTTAGGTCCATTATCTTTCTGACAGATAACACATTGTATGACTGAAAAAAAAAGTACAAAAGACGATCAGAACTCGGGAGGGTTAGTGGCAAAGCCAGCTTCAGTACATTAATAATTTCCAAGCTAGAGGTTCATTTGTCAAGATAAACTAGGCCTGTCATAGCTTCTGGGGCGGCTGATAACTCTTTCTCTCCAGGGAAAGTTGCGTACTTGAAATGTAAATCTGTGGTGAATTACACTGAACTCAACAACAAGAAAAGAAAAATATCATTCCTGCTTGGCTGAATTTCAAGACTGGCCTTCTTTCTGAGGCACCCATTATTGGCCGACCTGAATGTGCTTGGCATTGTCATATCTGACTAGACCCAATTTGTCTGTATGGTGTCCTTGACATAACAGAACTGAGGTCATTCTAGACATCGCAGAGCCAACTGCTACTTGCAGCTAGGAACCTGACTGCAGTCGGAATGACGTTGCTGAAATGAAGCTCTTACTCCCGGCTCGAAATGCGGTTCCTTTCCACCTCCCTCCGCCGTTCTTTTTCTCTCCGCAGACACAAATGGGCCATTCAAGACAGGTTTGATCTCCATAACCGAGCTGTGCGCATTGGGTAAATCTTTGGTGAGAGATTTTCACTGGTAAGCCTTGCACCTGAGGCTTTGCCTCGGGCCATTGATCGTAAACATGAATGAAAGCGGTAAACTGTCTCCATCCCGAGGTAACAGTTTAACAATTGTTGAGAATACACTGCAGAGTAAAAGAAATGCGCTTGAATAATACCTAAAGGTGGGGGGAAAAAATGATACGGGGAATAGCCTGCACGAGTGGCTGTCTCGTAAACTTGAGGTCATCCAAAACTCTGTTGCCCGTGTCCTAACTCGCACCAAGTTCCGTTCACACATCAATCACTGACTTACATTGGCTTCTAGTTAAGCAACACCTTGATTTTAAAACTCTCATCCTTGTTTTCAAATCCCACCATGGCCTCACCCCTCACTATCTCTGTAATCTCCTCCAGCCCCACAACCCTCCGAGATATCTGCGCTCCTCTAATTCTGCCCTCTTGAGCATCCCTGATTATAATCGCTCAACCATTGGTGGCCGTGCCTTCTGTTGCCTGGGCTCTAAGCTCTGGAATTCCCTGCCTAAACCTCTCCGCCTCGCTACCTCTCTTTCCTCCTTTAAGACGCTCCTTAAAACCTGCCTCTTTGACCAAGCTTTTGGTCACCTGCCCTAATTTATCCTTATGTGGCTTGGTGTCAAATTTTGTTTTATGACACTCCTGTGAAGTGCCTTGGGATGTTTTACTACATTAAAGGTGTTATATAATTGCAATTTGTTCTTGTTGTTCTTGTTGTCTCTGGGTCAGGTGGCCCCAGGCTAACCCTCAGACAGCTCCAAGGTTGTGGGTCACATTGAACTCTTTGGTATCTCTGTTGGCAACAACACCATAGCAACCTGGATGCAATGGAACCCTTTCCCGGTGGGTTTCAATGGAAGACAGCATATTGACTGAACAAGATTTTTCTAATATACACATATTATTTCAATATAAAATGAGGCAGAACATTCAACAAGATCCACACCTCTTAGGCTGTCCTGCTGCTTTGAAGACGAGATCACGAGCCAGGGTTCTCTGCTTCTGCGCTCAGCAACTTGCCATTTTCCACTAGGGGACATAGTCTCAAGATAAGGGGTCGGCCATTTAAGACTGAGACGAGGAGGAATTTCTTCACTCAGAGGGTTGTGAATCTTTGGAATTCTCTGCCCCAAAGGGCTGTGAATGCTGAATCGTTGAGTTTATTCAAGGCTGAGATCAATAGATTTTTGGACTCTAGGGAAATCAAGGGAGATCGGGCGTGAAAGTGGAGTTGAGTTGAGTGCGAAGATCAGCCATGATCTTATTGAATGGCGGAGCAGGCTCGAGGGGCCGTATGGCCTACACCTGCTCCTATTGCATATGTCGTATGAAAATCATGGGCTGTGGAACGCATGAGCAGTGAACCACTGGCTGCTGACTCCTGGGGGCTTTTGAAGGTAAAGGAGAGCGGTGGGAAGGCGGAGCAGTTTGGGGATGAGAATTTCAGTGGGCGTACACTTGGTAGCTGATAGGGCACCCTCCAATTGTGAAGCAGAGTTGGGTGGGGCAACCAGAAGTAACCTGTGGTCAGAGGAAGTGGATACAGCCAGGGACGTTAGCCTGAGGGCTATCTCCCACATAGGGTAGAGTAAGGGCTCTGTTTACAATAAGGTCAAGGAGTTCAGGAAGTCACCAGTAAAATAGATGCAGTCCAGTGACTGACTGACCTGTTCTGCACCATGCTCATCACCATCCAGTCGGGGGCGTATACATTCTTGCCGATAAGGTCTTTAAACATGATGAAGGTCTCCATCAGGAAGTCCTGTGAAGGCAAAGGCTGGTCAGAGTCGGACACATGATCTGAGAACAAGTCTACCTTTTTTCACTATGAAACACATTGGTGTTTTCAATGCAATATTTTGACTTATTAACAAATCAAACCAATCACCAGATTAATTGTTCCCTGATAGCTTACTTGATAAGTTCACCATCTTGCAGAAATGAGTCGTACAAACCAAAGGGGCAATGTTACAAAGTTGCACTCCTGCCATGGAGCCTGGCTTCTCTGACATGTCAGTCAGTAACCAGAGGTAATAGATTTAAAATAACTGTCAAAAGAACTAGAGGGGAAATGAGGAGAATTTTTTCCACACAGAGGACTGTTAAGATCTGGAACATTACCTGGAAGGGTGGTGGAATCCGATTCCATAGGAACTTTCAACAGGCAATTGGACCAATACTTGAAGAGGACTAAGTTGCAGGATTATGGTGCAAAGCTGAGCTGTGGAACTAAGCTAGACAGCTCCTTCCAAAGAGCCGGCACAGGCACGACGGGCCGAATGGCCTTCTTCTGTGCTGTCAGATTCTATGATTGGGAATACACAACGGGAATTTGCATTTTAATGGACGCAAGATCCTGGAGAGCGCGTGCTTGAATTTCCACAATCAGCCTGACTTTATACAAATACACCTTTGGAACAAGTTAGTGGATTAGGCTGTTGGGTTCTTGGTCCACACAGTTAGTGGATTAGGTTTGGGTTCTTGGTCCACACAGTTAGTGGATTAGGTTTGGGTTCTTGGTCCACACAGTTAGTGGATTAGGTTTGGGTTCTTGGTCCACACAGTTAGTGGATTAGGCTGTTGGGGTCTTGGTCCACACAGTTAGTGGATTAGGTTTGGGTTCTTGGTCCACACAGTTAGTGGATTAGGTTTGGGGTCTTGGTCCACACAGTTAGTGGATTAGGTTTGGGGTCTTGGTCCACACAGTTAGCGGATTAGGTTTGGGGTCTTGGTCCACACAGTTAGTGGATTAGGTTTTGGTTCTTGGTCCACACAGTTAGTGGATTAGGTTTGGGGTCTTGGTCCACACAGTTAGTGGATTAGGTTTTGGTTCTTGGTCCACACAGTTAGTGGATTAGGTTTGGGGTCTTGGTCCACACAGTTAGTGGATTAGGTTTTGGTTCTTGGTCCACACAGTTAGTGGATTAGGTTTGGGGTCTTGGTCCACACAGTTAGTGGATTAGGTTTGGGTTCTTGGTCCACACAGTTAGTGGATTAGGTTTGGGGTCTTGGTCCACACAGTTAGTGGATTAGGCTGTTGGGGTCTTGGTCCACACAGTTAGTGGATTAGGTTTGGGGTCTTGGTCCACACAGTTAGTGGATTAGGCTGTTGGGGTCTTGGTCCACACAGTTAGTGGATTAGGTTTGGGGTCTTGGTCCACACAGTTAGTAGATTAGGCTGTTGGGGTCTTGGTCCACACAGTTAGCGGATTAGGTTTGGGGTCTTGGTCCACACAGTTAGTGGATTAGGTTTGGGGTCTTGGTCCACACAGTTAGTGGATTAGGTTTGGGGTCTTGGTCCACACAGTTAGTGGATTAGGCTGTTGGGGTCTTGGTCCACACAGTTAGTGGATTAGGTTTGGGGTCTTGGTCCACACAGTTAGTGGATTAGGCTGTTGGGGTCTTGGTCCACACAGTTAGTGGATTAGGCTGTTGGGGTCTTGGTCCACACAGTTAGTGGATTAGGTTTGGGGTCTTGGTCCACACAGTTAGTGGATTAGGTTTGGGGTCTTGGTCCACACAGTTAGTGGATTAGGTTTGGGTTCTTGGTCCACACAGTTAGTGGATTAGGTTTGGGGTCTTGGTCCACACAGTTAGTGGATTAGGTTTGGGGTCTTGGTCCACACAGTTAGTGGATTAGGTTTGGGTTCTTGGTCCACACAGTTAGTGGATTAGGTTTGGGGTCTTGGTCCACACAGTTAGCGGATTAGGTTTGGGGTCTTGGTCCACACAGTTAGTGGATTAGGTTTTGGTTCTTGGTCCACACAGTTAGTGGATTAGGCTGTTGGGGTCTTGGTCCACACAGTTAGTGGATTAGGTTTGGGGTCTTGGTAAAGATCGAGTCAGTAGTTTAGGTAGTTCGATGCTTGGTCAACATAGCGTTAGTTGACCTCAGGTGGGTGGCAGTAGGGTGGCACCATTGGGCATTGGTGTCCCTGGACTAGGGAAGAGAAAGTGATAATTAGCTCACAATCTTGCTCTTCACTGCTGCCAGCTGTCGCTGACAAGCTCATAGGATAACAATTCCCATCCAGAAAGGCGGGGGGGGATGGGGGGTGCCTGGGGGAAGCGAACTTGTACCACAATTTGGGGTGGAACCTAGATCTGTTGGGTTTCTATCCTGTGCAACTTGCTCACTAAAGAAAGAAAAGAAAGACTTGCATTTCTATAGCGCCTTTCACTACCTCAGAACATCCCAAAGTGCTTTACAGCCAATGAACTCATTTTTAAGTGTATTCACTGTCGTAATGTAGGAAACGCGGCAACCAATTTGCACACAGCAAGCTCCCACAAACAGCGATGTGATAATGAACAGATAATCTGTTTAAGTGATGCTGGTTGAGGGATAAATATTAGCCAGGACCCCAGGGGAGAACTCACCTGCTCTTCTTTGAAATTGTGCCATGGGAGCTTTTACCTTAGAGGGCAGACTTAACGGTTTAATGTCTCATCCGAAAGACGGCACCTTCCGACAGTGCAGCACTCCCTCAGCACTGCACTGGAGTGTCAGCCTAAATCTTTGTGCTGAAGTCTCTGGAGTGGGACTTGAACCTACAACCTTCTGACTCCGAGGCGAGGGTGCTACCCAGTGAGCCACGGCTGACACTAAACTGCGTTGCTGGAGAGGGTAGCGGTTATATTACTGCACTAGTTAATCCAGAGGCTTGGATTTGTAGTCCCGAGAATGGGAGTTCAAATCTCATCATCAGCAGTTGGAGAATTTTAATTCAGTTCAAAAATCCGGAAATAAAAAAGCTGGTACACTGTACCAGTAAAAGTGACCATGAAACTGTCAGATTGTCGTAAAAACCCAACTGGTTCACTAATTTCATTGAGGGAAGGAAACCTGCCGTCCTTAGCCGGTCTGGCCTAAATGTGACTCCAGTCCCACACCAATGTGGTTGACTCTTAACTGCCCCTCTGAAGTGACCGAGCAAACCGCTCGATTGAGGGAATGAGGGACTGGCAATAAATGCCAGCCTTGCCAAGGGACTCCCAAATCCTGAGAAAGAAGTTGTCATGATCTGGGAAGCACTGCCTGAAAGGGCGGTGGAAACAGATTCATAGTAATTTTCAAAAGGATATATACTTGAAAAGGAAGAAAAGTTTCTGCACTTTGGGGAAAGGTGTGGAGATACCGGTGTTGGACTGGGGTGGACAAATGTAAGAAATCACACAACACCAGGTTATAGTCCAACAGTTTTATTTGAAATCACAAGCTTTCGGAGCGCTGCTCCTTCGTCAGGTGGTGAAGTGGAGAGATGCATAAAGACACAGCTTATATAGTTAGAGAATAATGCCAGATGACTACAGGTAATCTTTCTAACTGCCATTTGGGGAAAGAGCAGGGGAGGAGTGGGACTAATTGGATCGCTCTTACAACGAGCTGGCACAGGCACGATGGGCCGAATGGCCTCCTTCTGTGCTCTGCCATTCTATGATTCTAATCCACCCACTCTGATTGACCACTGTTGAGGAGAAAGCCTGAAGGCTTCCATGAAAAGTTACGTTGGCTCGGCTATAATGACTAACCGACGGGCAAAGGGCCCCGCCAGCACTCAAGCCCCGGGTCCACAAGTGAAGGATGCCCATTGGAATCAGGTATTGGAGGCTCCCACGGAACGGTACTCCCTCAGAAGGAGCAGGATGAGGGCTGAAAATAGCAAGGAGAATCAGAAGAACGGGCAAGGTACTGACGCTGACTGCTTAGTTCTTGCGAGTGACCCATTTAATTTTTGCAGGAAGAGAGAACACAGGCTATGGGATCTGTATTTTTTTTTTAACGTCACTTTACCCCTGGGGACTGAAAGCCTTTGATTAATTTTAGCATCCCTTGAACTTATACATAAATAGCTGCTGCATAGGGATCGATTGAAATGTAATTTAAAAAAAAACACAACTCCCCACAGAAGACTTCACATGAAGAAGTCAAGGTTCCCTTTGCGCATATGCAGGAGAGGCACTGTGGGTGTCAAGAGAAGGAAGGTAGAGTCACGCAAGGACTCTTTGCTGGCGTAGCTCAGCGCAGTGACCATTTGAACATCTTGGGGAGGCGGTGCCCCAGGATGGCAAATGGACTGAATTCAATCATGGGCTGATGCCCACAGTTCTCTTGTTAGATTAGCTGGAGCCTTGTTTCATCATGGGCCAACTGCACAGGCAGCTTGTTCAGCTGTGGGAGATTAAGGCGTGGAGAATAAAGTAGAGAGAAGGGAATTGCATCTCTACTTAAAAAGGAAAGGTTTGCAAGTCTACGGGGAACGAGCAGGGAGGGTGTGGGGCTAATTGGATCACTCTTTCAGACAGCCGGCACAGACACGATGGGCCAAATTCTGTGCTGTATGATTCTATGACGAAGTACAGATGGCTGTGTGGGAGATTGAGTGAGTGGGACACGGGGAGGTCTCTGTATGGATTGGCGGTAACTCAAGTTGAGAGCATAGCTAAACACAATTGAAAGAGATTTCTTCGACAGCGCCTCCCAAACCCGTGAGCTCTACCACCTAGAAGGACAAGGGCAGCAGGCGCATGGGAACACCGCCACCTGCAAGTTCCCCTCCAAGTCACACACCATCCTGACTTGGAAATATATCGCCGATCCGTCATCGTCACTGGGTCAAAATCATGGAACCCCCTCCCTAACAGCACTGTACTAATGAAGGATTATCGACTTGAAACGTTAACTCTGTTTCTCTCTCCACAGATGCTGCCTGACCTGCTGAGTATTTCCAGCATTTTCTGTTTTTATTTCAGATTTCCAGCATCCGCAGTATTTTGCTTTTGTAGCACTGTGGGGGTACCTTCATCACACGGACTGCAGCGGTTCAAGAAGGTGGCTCACCACCACCTTCTCAAGGGCAATTAAAAATGGGCAATAAATGCTGGCCTTGCCAGCAATGCCCACATCCCAGGAACTAATTAAAAAAAAAGATAGGCATCAATTATTACAGGGCTTGATAGGGTGGATGCTGGGAGAATGTTTCCCTTGGCTGGGGAGTCTAGAACCAGGGGCCACAGCCTCAGGATAAAGGGTAGGCCATTCAGGACTGAGATGAGAAGAAATTTCTTCACACAGAGGGTGGTGAATCTTTGGAATTCTCTACTCCAGAGGGCTGTGGAGGCTCAGTCATTGGGTATATTCAAAACAGAAGTCGATAGATTTCTGACTAGTAAGGGCATCAAGGGATATGGCGATAGGGCCGGTGAATGGAGTTGAGGCAGATGATCAGCCATGATCTCATTGAATGGCGGAGCAGGCTCGAAGGGCCGAATGGCCTACTCCTGCTCCTATTTCTTATGTTCTTATCAGAGATTGTTACTCATGAGAGACAGAGAGAGATAAAAAGAGAGAGAAAGAAAGCAATATGATGCCTACAGAGACACATTTCACTCTGGAATATGGATAGTCAGGTTTGTGCACGAGAGGTTAATTAGGGTCTACTGAGACAGGCCACATTGTTTGGCGGTACTGTGAAGAAATCGGCAAACCATTCCACTCTCATCCCAGGAGATCTTTGAAGTGGAGGAATGAGATAATGGCAGGGGTCCCCTTCACTTTTTCTGGAACAACACCAGTCCAGAGTTAAGCCTGCGTCTGTATCCCATTTAATCTCACTCTCTCAATGCCAGTCTATATTGAATTTGGATCATGTGTATCCCATTTATTATCTAACTCTGTTGGATGAAGAAAGGTTTGCCTTTCTGGTCATTCTATCTTGATGCATTTTTTTTTATCCCGACAGTCTTATTTGCCTCCTTTCCTAAAGGTGCTAGCTGTCCCATGACCCACAGTTCGACAGCAATTGGCAGCCTGCCCAAGATAAGAAAGTGTATAGGATACTTGGCTTTGTAAATAGGCATGGTGTGGAGATGCCGGAGTTGGACTGGGGTGGACAAATGTAAGAAGTCACACAACACCAGGTTAAGCTCCCACAAACAGCAATGTGATAATGACCAGATAATCTGTTATAGTGATGTTGATTGAGGGAGGTCACTCGGAGGTCGAACTCCAAACCATCGTCAACACCTTCAGTGAAGCGTATGAGAGCATGGGCCTTACACTAAACATCCGTAAGACAAAGGTCCTCTACCAACCTGCCCCCGCCACACAGTACTGCTCCCCGCTTATCAAATCCATGACAAGGCCTTGGACAACGTGGACCACTTTCCATACTTCGGGAGCCTACTGTCAACAAGGGCAGACTTCGACAATGAAGCCTAACACCGCCTTCAGTGTGCCAGTGCAGCCTTCGGTCACCTGAGGAAGAGAGTGTTTGAAGACCAGGATCTCAAACCCGGCACTAAGCTCATGGTCTTACTCCACCGCGTGCGTCTTTTTTCGTCGCCTGGATCCCCGCCCAGAAGTCAGCCTGATTGACAGGCTTGGCTTCCATTCGGGCGGGGAGCACTCCGGAGCAGGCCGCAGGACCAGGTAGGGAGCTTGCAGCTCTACAAAGACTTGAGTGCAAAATTCTAGGCTGACACTCCAGTGCAGTGCTGAGGGAGTGTTGCACTGTCAGAGGTGCCATCTTTCAGTTGAGACGTTAAACCGAGGCCTCGTCTGCTCTCTCAAGTAGTGGTAAAAGATCCCACAACACGATTTCGAAGAAGAGCAGGGGAGTTATCCCCGGTGTCCTGGCCAATATTTATCCCTCAATCAACATAACAAAAACAGATTATCTGGTCATGATCACATTGTGGGAGCTTGCTGTGCGCAATATGACTGCTGCGATTCCCACATTACAGCAACGGGTTGGTTGAGCGCCCCCAGCATCCCCAGCATCGAAGCTTTGACCATGCACGATCAGCTCCGATGGACGGGTCACATTGTCCGCATGCCCGATACAAGACTCCCAAAACAAGCGCTCTACTCGGAGCTCCGACACGGCAAGAGAGCCCCAGGTGGGCAGAGGAAACGCTTCAAGGACACCCTCAAAGGCTCCTTGAAAAAGTGCAACATCGCCACTGACACCTGGGAATCCCTGGCCCAAGACCGCACAAAGTGGAGGAGAAGCATTCGGGAAGGCGCCGAACACCTCGAGCCTCTTCACCGGGAGCAAGGGCAAGCCAAGCGCAAACAGCGCAAGGAGCGCAAGTCAACCCAAGCACCCCACCCACCCGCCCCTTCAACCACCATCTACCCCACCTGTGACAGAGGCTGTAGGTCCCGCATTGGACTCATTGGTCACCTGAGAACTCTTTTTTAATGTAGGAGCAAGTCATCCTCGGTTCCGAGGGACTGCCTAAGAAGAAGAAGGTTGACCGCCCCCCCATCTCGCTTACATTAAATCCAGAAGTGGGCGGGTTGGAGGCGGGTTGGAGATTTTAAAAATGTTTACATCGTACCCGACCCCAACGCACCTGTTTTTTGGGGGTCAAAATTCACCCCGTTCACTCATCTCTCTCTCCATGGATGTTCCCTGACCTGCTGAGCATTTCCGGCATTTTCTGTTTTTATTTCAGATTACCAGCAGCCGCAGTGTTTTGCTTCTGCTTTACATTTCAACAGTAGTTCATTGGCTGTAAAGTGCTTTATTGAGCCCAACCAATCAGGGAAGCCTCTTAATCTCTTCAACAATCTATTCAGTTCCATTCCAGTAGGAATACATTGTCAAAAAATAAAAATCCATTGCAATATTTGGACAATTTGCGATAACATCTTGCTATTTACACAGCCTCGATGAACATCAAGAAGTAATTTCGATTCAGAATGATAAGGGGTATTCCCTGAATGCACAAATCAAAAGCTATTGACACAAAAGGATGTGTTTCTTCCCCATACGTGAGGCAACTGCGACGATGCTTAGAATCATACAGCACAGAAGGAGGCCACTCGGCCCATCGTGCCTTTGAAAGAGCTGTCCAAATTAGTCCCACACTGCCCCCCCCCCCGCTGTTTCCCCAAAGCCCTGCACATTTTTCCTTTTCAAATAAATATCCAATTCTCTTCCGAAAGTTACTATTGAATCTGCTTCCAAAACCCTTGCAGGCAGCGCGTTCCAGAGCGTACTATCTCGCTGAGTAAAAAAATGTCTTCTCATTTCCCTCCTGTGTCCTCTGGTTACCGACCCTCTTGCCAGTGGGAACAGTTCCTCTCCATCTACTCAATTGAAACCCCTCATTTTTTTGTTAACACGCAGTTTGTGTCTCCGAGCTCTTATCGTGTCCATAAGACCAACCACCAGCTCCCTCGGCCCTATTCCCATTAAATTGCTGACCACATAACTTCCCTTCCTGGCCCCATGCTAGCCGATGTTGTCAACGGTTCCCTCTTCTCTGGTATTGACTCTGTCCCTTTAAAATCCACCATCATCACCCGCTTCCTCAAAAAATACACCCTTGACCCATCTGTCCTCACAAACTACCACCCCATCTGAGTGCAGCGAGCACAGATTGAACAACTGGGAGGTTGGTAAGTGTGGGAGTTTTAAGGGTTAATCTCTTTTAAAATCTAGTGTTAAATGCTAGTAGCTCTTAAGTAAGATCAACTGTTTAAGTTAAAATTTAAACTTTAATTGTTTAAGTTTCTTCAGGTTTAAGCAGAGACAAACAAACTGCTGGAGAGCTGCTGTAGTTAGTTAATTAGATAAATGGATTAAACTGGTTCCTGAAACAGTAGTAGAACAGTGCTGACTCATCTGAGTCACAAACAGTATAAACGCAGGGGCCTGTGAGTGTAGTCAGCACTGAGTGCAGCGAGCAGAGAGTGAACAACTGGGAGTTTGGTAAGTGTGGGAGTTCGGTGAAATGGGGGAAGGAGGTGCTTGCTTTTCCTAACTTCTCCTGCAGAGCAGCGGCGGACCTGAGTGGGAGCAGACTGAGGCCCGAAAGCCGGGATAAAAGCAGCAGCAGACCTGCATCAACCAGAGAAAATGGCAGTGTGACGCCACAGGTAAGGCAGGTAAGTGATTGGTAGTGACAGTGGGCTAAGTTTTAAAAACTAAACTTAATTTAATTAATTTAATAAACTAAACAAGGTAAATAATTTGATTAACACTAAACTAATTAAATAAATAAATAATGGGAGAACAGGAGATGTGTTGCTGCTGCAATATGTGGGAGCTTGTGGACATTTTTATCCAGGGTGACTACATCTGCGGTAAGTGTTTGTGGCTCGAGGAACTTCGGCTCCGAGTTGAGGAACTGGAGTCCGAGCTGCAGACATTACGAGACATCAGGGAGAGAGAAAGTTACCTGGACCTTTTACTCCAGGAGGCAGCCACACCCCTTAGATTAAATACTTTAGAATTGACACGTGGTCAGGGACAGGAGGGTGTGACTGCAAGTGAGGCAGGTACGGGGATCCAGGAGGTAGTATTGCAGGAGCCTCAGTCCCTGCACTTGTCGAATAGATTCGAGGTTCTTGCAACCCTTGTGGATAAGTGCGGGGACTGCAGGGAGGACGAGCAAACTGACCACGGCACCGTGGTACAGGAAGCCGTTCAAGTGGGGGGAGTAAAAAGGAAGATGGTTGTAGTAGGCAACAGCATAGTTAGGGGGATAGAAACTGTTCTCTGCAGTCAGGAGCGTGGGTCCCAAAGGCTATGTTGCCTACCCGGTGCCAGGGTAAAGGATATCTCCTCCAAGCTGGAGAAGAACTTGGAGTGGGAGGGGGAGGATCCGGTTGTCGTGGTCCACGTAGGTACCAACGACATAGGTAGGACAAAGAAAGAGGTTCTGCTGAGATAGTTTGAGCAGCTAGGGACTAAATTAAAAAGCAGAACCACAAAAGTCATAATCTCTGGATTATTACCGGAGCCACGAGCAAATTGGCATAGGGTCAATAGGATCAGGGAGATGAATGCGTAGCTCAAAGATTGGTGTGCGAGAAGTGGTTTCGATTCATGGGACACTGGCACCAGTACTACGGAAAGAGAGAGCTGTTCCATTGGGACGGACTACACCTGAACCTTGCTGGGACCAGAGTTCTAGCGAATTGAATAACTAGGGAGGTAGATAGGGCTTTAAACTAAATAAGGGTGGGGGAGGGTCCAGGTGGAGAGCAATCTAGAATGCTAATGAGAAAAGACAAGGAAGCAGTGCAGGAAAGGGATTGGGGTAAGGATAACCAGATTGTGTCAGGAAGAGACAGAGCGTGTAAACAAAGGAGCGCACTAACAAATAGGGTCCGGGTAAGAAAAAATGGTAATAAGGCAAATAGGGCCATAGTACAAAAAAAGGTTAAGATGTCTAAAAATGTTAAAAAGACAAATCTAAAGGCACTGTATCTGAATGCACGAAGCATTCATAATAAGGTAGAAGAATTAACTGCGCAAATAGATGTAAAGTGATGCAATATAATTGCGATTATGGAGACATAGCTGCAGGGTGACAAAGGCTGGGAGTTGAATATCCAAGGATATTCGATATTCAGGAAGGACAGGCAAAAGGGAAAAGGAGGTGGGGTGGCGTTGTTAGTAAAGGATGAAATCAGAGCATTAGTGAGAAAGGATATTGGCTCAGAAAATCAAGATGTAGAATCAGTCTGGGTGGAGCTAAGAAGCACCAAGGGGCAGAAAACATTGGTGGGAGTTGTCTATAGGCCTCCAAACAGTAGTGGTAATGTAGGGGATGGCATCAAACAGGACATTAGAGATGCATGTAACAAGGGTACTACAGTAATCATGGGTGACTTTGATCTACATGTAGAATGGCCAAACCAGATTAGCAATAATACTGTGGAGGATGAATTCCTGAAGTGTGTATGAGATGTTTTTTTAGACCAGTACGTTGAGGCACTAACTAGGGAACAGGCTATCCTAGATTGGGCATTGTGCAATGAGAAGGGGTTAATTAATAATCTTGTTGTGCAGGGTCCTTTAGGGAAGAGTGACCATAACATGCTGGAATTCTTCATTAAGATGGAAAGTGAAGAAGTCCAATCCGAAACTAGGGTCCTAAATCTAAACAAAGGAAACTACGAAGGTATGAGGAGTAAGTTGGCTATGATAGATTGGGGAGCTTCATTAAAAGGCATGACGGTGGATAGGCAATGGCTAACATTTAAGGAACAAATGCATGAATTGCAACAGTTATACATTCCTTTCTGGTGCAAAAACACAAAAGGAAAAGCGGCCCAACCATGGCTAACAAAAGAAATTAAGGATCGTATTAGATCCAAAGAGGAGTCATATAAAGTTGCCAGAAAAATTTGCAAGCCTAAGGATTAGGAGCAGTTTAGAATTCAGCAAAAAAGGACCAAGAGATGGATTAAGAGGGGAAAAATAGAGTTTGAGAGTAAACCTACAAGGAACATAAAAGCAGAGTGTAAAAGCTTCTACAAGTATGTAAAAAGAAAAAGATTAGTGAAGACAAATGTAGGTCCCTTACAGTCAGAAATGGGAGAATTTGTAATGGGGAACAAAGAAATGGTTGAGCAATTAAACAAATACTTTGGTTCTGTCTTCACGGAAGAGGACACAAATAACTTCCCAGAAATGCTAGGGAACAAAGAGTCTAGTGAAAAGGAGGAATTAAAGGAAATTAGTATTAGTAAAAAAATAGTGCTGGAGCAATTAATGGGACTGAAAGCCGATAAATCCCCAGGGCCTGATAATCTGCATCCCAGAATACTAAAAGAGGTAGCCATGGAAATAGTGGATGCATTGGTTGTCATCTTCCAAAATTCTATAGATTATGGAACAGTTCCTGCAGATTAGAGGGTGGCAAATGTAACCCCACTATTTAAAAAAGGAGGGAGAGAGAAAACAGGGAACTACAGACCGGTTAGTCTAACATCAATAGTAGGGAAAATGCTGCAGTCTTTTATAAAGGATGTGATAACAGGACATTAGAAAATATCAACGGGATTAGACAAAGTCAACATGGATTTATGAAAGGGAAATCATGCTTGACAAACCTACTGGAGTTTTTTGAGGATGTAATTGGTAGAATAGATAAGGGAGAACTAGTGGATGTGGTGTATTTGGATTTTCAGAAGGCCTTTGATAAAGTCCCACATAAGAAGTTAGTTTGCAAAATTAAAGCACATGGGATTGGAGGTAATATACTGGCATGGATTGAAAATTGGTTAACAGACAGGAAACAGAGATTAGGAATAAGTAGGTCTTTTTCGGGGTGGCAGGCGGTGACTAGTGGGGTACCGCAGCGATCAGTGCTTGGGCCCCAGCTATTCACAATATATATCAATGATTTGGATGAGGGAACCAAATGTATTATTTCCAAGTCTGCTGATGACACAAAACTAGGTGGGATTGTGAGTTGTGAGGAGGATACAAAGAGGCTTCAAGGCGATTTTGACAAGTTGAGTGAGTGGGCAAATACATGGCAGATGCAGTCTAACGTGGATAAATGTGAAGTTATACACTTTGGTAGGAAAAACAGAAAGGCAGAGTATTATTTAAATGGTGATAGATTGGGAAATATTGATGTACAAAGGGACCTGGGTGTCCTTGTGCACCAGTCACTGAAAGCAAACATGCAGGTGCAGCAAGCAGTTAGGAAGGCAAATGGTATGTTGGCCTTCATTGCAAGAGGATTTGAGTACAGGAGCAAGGATGTCTTACTACAGTTGTACAGGGCCTTGGTGAGACCACACCTGGAGTACTGTGTGCAGTTTTGGTCTCCTTACCTAAGAACGGATATACTTGCCATAGAGGGAGTGCAGCGAAGGTTCACCAGACTGATTCCTGGGATGGCAGGACTGTCGTATGAGGAGAGATTGGGTCGACTAGGCCCGTATTCACTAGAGTTTAGAAGAATGAGAGGGGATCTCATTGAAACGTATAAAATTCTGACAGGGCTAGACAGACTGGATGCAGGGAGGATGTTTCCCCTGGCAGGGGGGGTCTAGAAGAAGGGCTCACAGTATTAGGATACAGGGTAGGACATTTAGGACTGAGGTGAGGAGAAATTTCTTCACTCAGAGGGTGGTGAACCTGTGGAATTCTCTACCACAGAAGGCTGTGGAGGCCAAGTCACTGAATATATTTAAGAAGGAGATAGATAGATTTTTAGACACAAATCGCATCAAGGGGTATGGGGAGAGAGTGGGAATATGGTATTGAGATAGAGGATCAACCATGGTTATATTGAATGGCGGGGCAGGCTCGAAGGGCCGAATGGCCTACTCCTGCTCCTATTTTTCTATGTTTCTATCTCTAATGTCCCAAACCTCTCCAAAGACCTTGAACATGCTGTCGCCTCCCAAATCCGTGCTCACCTTTCCCGCAACTCCATGTTTGAACCTCTCCAATCCGGTTTCCACCCTGCCATGCCACCAATACGGCTCTCATCAAAGTCACAAATGACATCCTATGTGACTTTGGTAAACTCTCCCTCCTACTCCTTCTTAACCTGTCTGCAGCCTTTGACATAGTTGACCACACCATCCTCATCCAATACCTGCCCTCCGTCATCAAGCTGGGTGGGACTGCACTCGCCTGGTTCCATTCTTATCTATCTAATCGTCACAGAGAATCGCCTGTAATGGCTTCTCTTCGTGCTCCCGCACCGTTACCTCTGGAGTCCCCCAAGGATCCATTCTTGCCCCTTTCCTATTTCTCATCTATCTGCTGCCCCTTGGAGACATCATCCGAAAACACAATGTCATATTCCACATGTATGCTGGCGACACCCAGCTCTACCTCACCACCACCTCTCTCAACCTTTGATTTTTCAAGCTGCTTGTCCGACATCCAGTACTGGACGAGCAGAAATTTCCTCCAAGTAAATATTGGGAAGACAGAAGACAATGACTTCAGTCCTTGCCACAAACTCTGTTCCCTAGCCACCACTTCCATCCCCTTCCCTGGTCATTGTCTGGGGCTGAACCAGATTGTTTTAACCTCAGTGTGCTATTTGATCCTGAGCTGAGCTTCCGACCCCATATCCTTTCCATCACCAAGACTGCCAAATTCCACCTCCGTAACATCACCCACCTCCGCCCCTGCCGCAGCCAATCTGCTGGTGAAACCCTCATCCATGCCTTTGTTAACTCTAGACTCAACTATTCCAATACTCTTCTGGCTGGTCTACCATCTTCCACCCTCCATAAAATGGAGCTCATCCAAAACTCTGCTGCCCGTATCCTAACTTACACCAAGTCTCGGTCACCCATCACCACTGTGCTCGCTGACCTACATTGGCTCCCTGTCCAGGAATGCCTCAAATTTAGAATTGTCATCCTTGTTTTCAAATCCCTCCGTGTAGCTTGCTCCTCCCTATCCCTGTAAGCTTCTCCAGCCTAGAACCCTCCGGGATCTCTGCGTTCCTCCAATTCTGGCCTCTTGTGCAGCCCCGATTTCCTTCGCCCCGCCATTGGCGGCCGTGCCTTCAGCTGCCTGGGCCCTAAGCTCTGGAATTCCCTCCCGAAACCTCTCCACCTCTCTCTCTGCCCTTAAGAAGCTCCTTAAAACCTACCTCTTTGACCAAGCTTTGGATCACCTGTCCTAATATCCCCTTCTGTGGCTCGGTGTCAAATTTTGTCTGATTACTTCTCCTGTGAAGCGCACAGGGATGCTTTACTACGTTAAAGGCGCTATATACAGTAAATGCAAGTTGCTGTTATATAGATAAGGGGACAGGCACAGCATACTGATAAATACGCAGACATACCATAGAGACAAACACACAGTTAAAATGTTTAGAAAAACACAGACATAGGATGTGATTGAACCCCCTTGCCCAATAGGAATGGTGCGTGGGAGGGGTTAAAAGTTGAAAGTTCTAACTCCCGGCTTAAACCCGGCTGCCGTGATTTTTTTTGATGGTGTATCAGGCCACTGACAAGGATCCCACGAAAGGCAAGCGAGGCCGACTTAACAGTCAAAGGTCTCAGCCCGATGGTGTCATCGCACCGTGCCGCAGTTGTAACCTTACGTTAGGGGGGAGTCACGCATTGTCTGGAACCCGGCCGCAGAAGGCGTCAACTGGTCACAAGAGGCCTTGGTAAGTTTTTAGAAATTGCTTTTCTCAGAACTCCTTGTGGGCCAAGAGGAACAGGAGTGCTCTCCCATAGGCTCCATACGGTGTCCTTGGACCTCAAAAACCCCAGCCGCCCCCCCCCCCACCCACCCCCGCCCCCCCGCCGCACCCGATTGCTTTGAATCCCCAAACCTCGATCTCCCCTCCTCCCCCGATCATGCAGGAACCACCCCCGCCACGATCGACGATTCCCGATCGCCCTGGAAACCCTCTTCAGTGTCAGCCGTGGCACAGCCCAAAATCCAGGCCGACACGCCCAGTGCAGTACTGAGGGAGTGCTACACTGTCGGAGGAGCCGTCCTTCGAATGAGACATTAAACCGAGGCCCCGTGTAGCCTCTCAGGTGGGCATAAATGATCCCACGGCAATATTTCGACAAAGAGCAGGGGAGTTATCTTCGGTGTCCAGGCCAATATTTATCCCTCAATCAACATAACAAAAACAGATTATCTGGTCATTCATCACATTACTGTTTGTGGGAGCTTGCTGTGCACAAACTGGCTGCCGCGTTTCCTACATTACAACAGTGACTACACTTAAAAAATACTTCATTGGGCATAAAGCGCTTTGGGCGTCCTTAGTTTGTATATGTAGAAATGTGATTCTTTCTTTTCTTCCTTCCACTGACTGCCGAGGAATGTTCCTACGGGTCCACGGCTGCGGCCTCCTGCCCCCAAATTCCCGGGAGTCAGGGAACGTTTTTTTATTCATTCCTGGGATGTGGGTTATAGTTGGCAAGGCCTGCATTTATTGCCCATCTCTAGTTGCCCTTGAGAAGGTGGTGGTGAGCCGCCTTCTTGAACCGCTGCAGTCCGTGTGGTGAAGGTGCTCCCACAGTGCTGTTAGGGAGGGAGTTCCAGGATCTTGACCCAGCGACGATGAAGGAATGGCGATATATTTCTAAGTCAGGATGATGTGTGACTTGTGGGGGGAACTTGGAGGTGGTGGTGTTCCCATGTGTCTGCTGCCCTTGTCCTTCTAGGTGGAAGAGGTTGCGGGTTTGGGAGGTGCTGCCGAAGAAGCCTTGGCGAGTCTTGTAGATGGTACACACTGCAGACACTTATTTAAATGAGGCCCTGCTGTCAAGATTGATCGGGTTGCCCATGTCACCGAGCCTCCCGGGTTAGTTGCTCGCTACTGGGCTGCCCCACCCCGCTCACTCTTGTCCCCCCGCCCTCCTCCACCCCGTAAAAACCGTGGCCACAGGGTACAGATATAGTAATGGAGGATTTGTGTGCTAACTTCTTTGAAGCTTTACCAGTTAAATGTGACTTAAAAGTTACCCTGAAATATCTTTATAAAGTACAAGTAGCACATTCAAAGATTGAATGTCATCTGGCTGCCATCTCCTGTATCATTTGTGACAACTTCAAATGCCAGACAATAGTTACAGGCCAAAGCGATGCAGGAAATGAGTCTCGAGTGCTGGGTTGCATTAGAGACTTCTGTTAATCAATATCACCAGTTTAGCGAAAGCTTTAAAATCCATTCTTCCGTTTCTTGACCCTGACAGAACATGCCACAAGCAATGCTGCAGAACCAATCAAATACGACCAGCTAAAGGTTATGTAATCACAACAAATTAACATGTTTTAATAAAGTCATGTTACTGTGAGGGAAATGTTTTTTTAAAAGCTTTAATGTCAGCTGCGGCTCGGTGGGTAGCACCTACGCTGTCTGAGTCAGGAGGTTGTGAGTTCACAGTCCCACTCCAGAGACTTGAGCACAAAATCTAGGCTGAGGGAGTGCTGCACTGTCAGAGGTGCCGTCTTTCGGATGAGACGTTAAACCGAGGCCCCGTCTACTGTCTCAGTTGGGCGTAAAAGATCCCACGGCATTATTTGAAGAAGAGCAGGGGGCTTATCCCCGGTGTCCTGGCCAATATTTATCCCTCAGCCCACATCACTAAAACAGATTATCTGGGTGTTTTTGTGACTGGAAGGCTGTTTCCAGTGGGGTTCCGCAGGGCTCAGTACTCGGTCCCTTGTTTTTTGTGGTATATATCAATGATCTAGTCTTGAATATAGGGGGTATGATTAAGAAGCTTGCAGATGATACTAAAATCGGCTGTGTGGTTGATACTGAAGAAGGAAGCTGTAGACCGCAGGAAGATATCAATAAATTGGTCAGGTGGGCAGAACTGTGGCAAATGGAATTCAGTCTGGAGAAGTGTGAGGTAATGCATTTGGGGAGGGCTAACAAGGAAAGGGAATACACATTAAATGGTAGGACACTGAGTAGTGAGGAACAAAGGGATGTCCACAGATCCCTGAAGGTAGCAGGCCAAGTAAATAAGGTGGTTAAGAAGGCATACGGAATACTTGCCTTTATTAGCCATGGCATAGAATACAAGAGCAGGGAGGTTATGCTTGAACTGTACAAAACACTAGTTGGGCCTCAGCTAGAGTACTGCGTGCAGTTCTGGTCACCACATTACAGGAAAGATGTGATTGCACTAGAGAGGGTACAGAGGAGATTTACAAGGATGCTGCCGGGAGTAGAGAATCTTAGCTATGAGGAAAGACTGGATAGGCTGGGTCTGTTTTCCTTGGAACAGAGGAGGCTGAGGGAAGACCTTATTGAGGAGTATAAAATTATGAGGGGCCTAGAAAAAGTGGATAGAGAGGACCTATTTCCCTTAGCAGAGGGGTCAAAAACCAGGGGACATGGATTTAAAGCAAGGTTTAGAGTAAGGTGGAAGGTTTCGAGGGGATTTCAGGGAAAATTTCTTCACCCAGAGGGTTGTGGGGGTCTGGAACTCACTGCCTGAAAGGGTGGTAGAGGCAGGAACCCTAACCACATTTAAAAAGTACTTGGATGTGCACGTGGGATGCTGTAACCTGCAGGGCTACGGACCTAGAGCTGGGAAGTGGGACTGGCTGGATAGCTCTTTGTTGGCCGGCGCGGACACGATGGGCCGAAATGGCCTCCTTCCGTGCTGTAACTTTCTATGATTCTATGATTAACTCATTGCTGTTTGTGGGAGCTTGCTGTGCACAAATTGGCTACCGCATTTCCCACATTACAATAGTGACTACACTTCAAAAGCATTTTGTAGTGTATGTAACCTGTACTACCTTAAGAGGATACAGCATGGTGGCATAGTGGTTAGCACTGTTGCCTCACAGCACCAGGGACCCGGGTTCGAATCCAGCCTCGGGTGACTGTCTGTGTGGAGTTTGCACATTCTCCCCGTGTTTGCGTGGGTTTCCTCCGGGTGCTCCGGTTTCCTCCCACAGTCCAAAGATGTGCGGGTTAGGTTGATTGGCTATGATAAATTGACCCTTAGTGTTAGGGGGATTAAATACGTGGGGTTACGGGGATAGGGTGGGATATGTGTTGGTGTAGGGGTTACGGGGATCGGGTGGGATATGTGTTGGTGCAGGCTCAATGGGCCGAAATGGACTCTTTCTGCACTGTGGGGTTTCTGTGATACCTTAAGGTGATGGACTACTTTTTAACGGCTCCTGTACATTGTAGTACCGGTGGTGACCACACCGGTATATAAACCCTGCGGAGCAAAGTGTACCTCAGTTCTGTCCTGACCCTCAATCACTAAAGACCTGTTTACTTATTTCTGTTGTCTGTGTTCTGTTATTCATTATGACTGCACTTGGAAACACAGACTCAACAGTGGCGACGAGTCTGATCGTACCTAGCGGCAGTTTTACATCCAAGGAAGCTTCGTCCTCAGAAACGGGCGTCGAAAAAGGGCATCCGCCCTCAACATCCTGCTGAGCACTGCATCGCACGGGAGGCCATCGGGAACCCGGGTTGGTTTTCTGGACGCGAAGTCCAACATCAGCAACAGGCAGTGATCATCCCTTCTACGACAGCGGCGGGTAAGCCCGATCGAGCGGCACGGGGGCGAAGTCGGCCGAGTTGTCAGTGGGAGAAGGGGAGGGAAAACGAAGAAAAGGGCGGAGAATACGACCGCAGCCGGTGTCAGGGGCCGGACTGCAATCGGGGCAGAGACGCGCAGCAGCCAGAAAAGCGCTTTATTGCCACAAGGACCGCGGGAGCGGCGGGGCAACAAGAGCAGCAGCGCAAGGAAAATAAAGGCAGGAAGGACCGCTGGGAGGCGTGGACGGCAACAGCGCGGGAATCGCCATCTTGAGTCGGCGGGGGAAGAAGACAAGTGCGGGAAAAGCCGTCAAGCGCGGGAAAAGCCGCCATCTTAAATAAAAAAATTTAAAAAAAAGTCATCATATTAAATAATATCCGAAGGGAAAGGAGAAACTCAGCAAGGATGCCAAAAACGGGTAACATCACTGCTTTTCATAACGATGTGGAAGATTGGGCCACTTATGTGGAACGCATCGAAGTTTACTGCACAACGAATGATGTACCGGATGATAAGAAAGCACTAACCCTATTAAACTCGATGGGTGCGAAGACGTATGGGTTATTAAGGAACCTGGTAACCCCAGACAAACCGGTAGGGAAGAGTTTCACGGATATTGTTACTATCCTGCAAGAGCATTTAAACCCCACACCGCTGCTGATAGCGGAACGACTTAAATTCTACAAAATAATTCAACTTAAAGAAGAAAGCAACGCTGAATTCCTAACAGAACTGCGCAAGTTATCAAAGTACTGCCAGTTCGGAACAGGACTAGCAGACGCACTGAGAGATAAGTTTGTGTGTGGGCTCCTAAGGGAAGGAACCCAGAAGCGACTGCTAGAGGAAAAGGATCTTACACTGGACAAAGCTTTTAGCATTGCAGCATCCCACGAGGCAGCAACACAGGGCGCTGCAGAGATACAGCAAAGGCCACTGGAATTCAGCACCAATGAAATGGCATTGGGCGCAGTAAAGTGCTATCGTTGCGGAAGGGCAACGCATGACCAGAACCAGTGCTGGTTCAAAGTTGGGCTAAAAATTCGGTGGCGCCACGTGTGGGGCACCAAGCTCGCCTGGGCACCGGAATTTGCTCTCTGGGCGGAGCCGCTTGCGCCCTCCCGATATTCAGTTGGAGCGCCCCAAGAGGGACTCGGGGCGCTGCTCGAGGCTCCCTGCGTCCCGCTTGGGGCGCTCAAACTGAATATCGCAGCGCTAGGTGCCGCAGCGCCACATGCTGCGGCACGGCGCGCTGCGGTACTGCAGGCCTTCCTCCCCTTCTTAAGGGGGAGGGGCCTGCACCAGCGCGATCACCGATCGCGAGTGCCGGCAAAAGAGCCCGGCACCGAGGAGAAGTGCCGGGCACTCGGGACACAGCCGGCACTGCCCGGGGGGGGATCAGGAGGCCGGGGAGGGCGGCGCGAGGAGGTGCTAGCAGGCGGCCACTGAAAAAAATGGCCGCCCCGCACCTCCACCTTAATTTGCGCCACTTCCGCCACAGGTAAGCCCCGTGAACTGGTCACGATTTGCGACCAGCGTTACAGGGAGGGGCGCGACACAATATCGCGTCCAGGGCGATAGTGGGGCGCTGCGCACACCGATGACGTCATCGGTGGCGGCGCAGCGCTACAGGCCAACGCCGCCAGTAGTGCCCCGCTAAATTTTGCGGGAGGTGTGGCCAGTGGTGCTAAAGCCACTGAGTGCCCTCTTTAGGCGCTAACTGGTGGCGCAGCCCACCGAATTTCTAGGCCAAAGAATGCAGGCAATGTGGCAAACTTGGTCACATAGCGAGAGTATGCCGGTCAGGAAAGAAGACCAGCAGCAAAAGTCACCGCAGGAGAAGTACAAAAAAGTACACAAAGTGACAGAGAACAGTTCGGATGAACAGAAGACGGATTCAGACTCCAGCAGTAAGGAACTGGGTTGTTTGAAAATACATAATGTGGGTAACACAGCAGACCACCAAACTATCTGGGTTATGCTTCGGATTGCAGGAGTCAAAGTGAAGATGGAATTGGACACAGGGTCGGCATTAACGGTCATGAATAAGCAAGATTACAAAAGGTTATTCTCGCACATTCCCCTGAGGGATACGGAGATTGTATTGAAAACATACATGGGGCAAATAGTATACCCCAAAGGAAAGTTAAAAGTAAATGTGGTCTACAATGGTAAAGAAAGTCAGAAAATGGACTTGTATGTGTTACCTGATGGAGGTCCGCCACTACTGGGACGGGAATGGATCCGGAGAATAAATTTGGACTGGCATTCCATACAAGCACTGACTGTGGATGCCTGTAAGGAGGACGACGTCAAACCTAAATGACTGTCCAAAATCTTAGACAATGCTAAGGAGGTGTTTCAACAGGGACTTGGAACACTGAAAGGAATTACGGCAACCATCAAGGTTGAAGAACATGCAGACCCAAAATTTTTCAAAGCCAGACGACCTGCTGTGGAAGCAGAGCTGGAAGGGCTAGAACGTTCAGGGGTATTGTCCAAGGTGGACTGGAGCGAATGGGCTACACCCATTGTTCCTGTCATGAAGCATTCGTTGAGCAACAAGCCGGGGGAACCTGGGAAGGTTCGCATTTGTGGCGATTTCAAGATCACTGTTAATCCGGTTCTTCACACGGTGCAATATCCGCTTCCGCGGATTGAAGATATCTTCGCTTCGCTGTCTGGCGGGAAGCACTTCACCAAGATAGACCTGGCGCAGGCGTACCTACAGATGGAAGTTGATGAAGCGCCACGACAGTATCTCACGATCAACACACATAAGGGCTTATATCGGTATAATAGGCTGGTTTTTGGAGTGGCATCGGCTCCAGCGATTTGGCAAAGGGCCATGGAGCAGGTATTGCAGGGAATCCCAGGCACACAATGCTACCTGGATGACATCCTGATTACAGGAGATAACGATAATGATCACCTCGCGAATTTGGAGCAGGTGCTCATCAGATTGAAAGAATATGGGCTAAGAGCTAATCGCCAGAAATGCGAGTTCTTTCAAAAGCAAATCTCGTACTGCGGCCACGTCATTGACCAGGAGGGGCTCCATAAGTCACCTGACAAGATCGAAGCTGTTGTCAAAGCTCCAGCACCGGAAAATGTATCCCAGTTGAGGTCGTTCCTCGGGTTGGTTAACTATTACAAGTTTCTTCCAAATTTATCCACGGTGTTACACCCGCTAAACACTCTTTTGCAAACGGGAATACCATGGAAGTGGAGCGATGATTGTAAGCGGGCTTTTCAAAAGAGCAAGGCACTGATCACCTCTAAGGAAGTGTTGGCTCAATTTAACCCAACGCTGCCTATTCGCTTAGCTTGTGATGCTTCTCCATATGGTATCGGGGCAGTGCTCTCACATAAGTTTCCAGATGGCTCAGAAAGGCCAGTCGCCTTTGCATCCAGATCATTGACCTCCGCTGAGCGCAACTATGCTCAGATAGATAGGGAGGCTCTCAGCCTCGTGTGGGGAGTTAAGAAATGTAACCATTACCTCCAAGGCCAAAAGTTTACGCTGCTGACAGATCACCAGCCGTTGGTTTCCATTTTCAACCCTAAGAAGGGTGTTCCGGTAATGACGGCGCAGAGGCTTCAGAGATGGTCCCTTTTCCTAGGGGCACATCAATATGATATTGAATTCAAAGGTACAAAGCAACATGGTAATGCTGATGGGCTGTCGCGCCTGCCACTACCTACAGCGGAAGAGGCACCGGCAGTTGACCCCGTCGAGATATTTCACTCGACCATCATCGAATGCTTACCAGTCACCAATGCGGGTATTGAGAGAGAGACCCAAAATGACCCGACACTATCTCGGGTCTATGACTTGACAGTGAAGGGATGGCCAGCACATGGCGAACCACTGTTACCAGCATTCTCAGCCAGACGAGAACAGCTGTCCGTATGTCAAGGAACATTGATGTATGGAACAAGAGTGATTATTCCTCCTAAATTAAGGGAGTTCTAAAAGAATTGCACGAAGGTCATCTGGGGGGAGCCAAGATGAAAAGCCTTGCTAGGGCTTATGTGTGGTGGCCAGGTATTGACAAACAAATAGAGGATCTGACTAAAAGCTGCTCAGGGTGCCAAAAAGTCCAGAACGCACCTCCAATTGCACCGCTGCATCCGTGGGAATGGCCTTCAGCCCCATGGCAACGTGTGCATATCGACTTTGCAGGTCCATTCATGGATTCCATGTTTTTGATAGCAGTAGACGCACATTCTAAATGGCCAGAAGTGATTAAGACGTCGACCACTACCTCTGAGAAGACGATTGCAGTTCTAAGAACCATATTTGCAAGGAATGGATTGCCGGAGCAAATATGTTCAGACAACGGACCACAGTTCGTGTCAGAAGAATTCCAGAAATTCATGAAAAAGAATGGGGTGAAACACTATACATCTGCCCCATATCATCCGGCTACAAATGGGTTGGCCGAGAGATTTGTACAAACGTTCAAAAAGGCGATAAAGGCCATGAGTGAAGATCATACTCCACTACAACACAAGGTGAACAATTTCCTAATGGCGTATCAAAACGCCACGCATGCAGTGACAAATCAAAGCCCTGCCATAATGTTTTATAACAGAAGGTTGCGGTCCCGGTTGGATTTGTTAAAACCCAATGTGCGACGGGAAGTCGAAAACAAGCAATCCCAGCATGTAAATAAAAAGGCCACTCGTAGTTTTGAAATAGGACAACCAGTGTTGGCCAGGGACTATAGGGATGATAAATGGCAACCTGGGACAATTTGTGCACGACAGGGACCCTTGATGTACACGGTAGACGTTGGAGAGAACGTAATACGATGTCATGCTGACCAACTTGTGGAATCGAGAACAAGGGTCGACCCCATGTCTACGGCAGAGACACCAGTTGAAGAACTTATTGAGCCTGTAGCATCTACCTCAGACTCGAACGTATTGGATGATGTTGAATCCATAGGAGATCAAGTGGATGAGTCACCCCAGCAACGGGAACCAGAGATCCCTGAAAGGCGTTATCCAGGCCGGATCAGGAGGCCTCCTCAGAGACTGAATCTTTGAACAGTTCTCGTGTGTAAATTGTATATATGTGATCCATGCAGTGTATTAATTGGGGGTGTCCACTGTTAAGCTAAAAGGGGAGGAATTGTAGTGTATGTAACCGGTACTACCTTAAGAAGATACCTTAAGGTGATGGACTACTTTTTAACGGCTCCTGTACATTGTAGTACCGGTGGTGACCACACCGGTGTATAAACCCTGCGGAGCAAAGTGTACCTCAGTTCTGTCCTGACCCGCAATCACTAAAGACCTGTTTACTTATTTCTGTTGTCTGTGTTCTGTTATTCATTATAACTGCACTTGGAAACACAGACTCAACACATTTCATTGGCTGTAAAGCGCTTTGGGACGTCCTGAGGTTGTGAAAGGTGCTATATAAATGAAAAAGATTTCATTTAAAAGGGACAGGAGCCCTGGCACGGGGCTTCTGGGGGAGACTTTGAGGTCACCCACGAGGCATTGAGAGGTTATAACTATCCCAGAACTGAGGTTCGACCGATCAGGAAAGATTAGCCATGCTGGGGCACTTTTCTCATGACAGGTGACCTGATGGAGATCTTTAAAATTCAGAAGTTGTTTGATAAAGATAGACGTAGAGAAGATGTTTCCACTTGTGGGGGAATCCAATACTAGGGGCCATAAATATAAGGTAGTCACTGATACATCCAATAGGGAATTCAGGAGAAATTACTTTACTCAGAGAGTGGTGAGAATGTGGAACTCGCTACCACATGATGAATAATTTGCCCTCTATTTCTGTGTCAGAGTCTATGGGCTGGATTTTCCAAGCCCCAAGGAGGCGGGCATGGAGGCGGGACAGCACGTAAAATCGGAGAAATTGGGGGGTTGTCAAACGCTGTCATTTCTTCTTTCAAGAAATCTTGATAGATAGCACGTCTGACGTTGACGTGATCTGTCAATGGCTTCTTCCCTAATTGGCCTGCAGAACCCACAGGGCGGGCTTAACAAGCTCAATCAGGGGAAAATCCCTCTGAATGATCAGGCGAGGGTGGAGGCGGGGCATTGCTACGACAAGCAGCAGTCCCGCCTCCAAGTCACCGCCATTGACAAAATCCAGCATTATGTCTGTGCTCAGTCTAATTCTGTGCTCACAATCTAATTCAACTGCCTTCTTCACAACTGCATTAACTGTCCCTTTCAGCAGTTCAAAGATTTAGGCATAAAATACCCTAAGAGGGCGCTAACGGGGCGCAAAGCAACTAGCACTCGGGCGCGGCGCCGCCAACGCCTCCCGCAAAATTCAGCGGGAGGTTAGCGGCGGCGGTAACCGTTTGCACTCTGCGGCATTGTGGCACCAGCGATGACATCATAGCCATGCGCAGTGCCACGGCCGCGATCTTCGGTAGCGCCTCTGACTTACCGCCGGATGCTATGTCCGACGGGGTCAAGGGGACCTACCTGCGGCCGGGGCGGCGCAAATTAAAGGGGTGGTGCCGGGCGGCCATTTTTGTTGCTGGCCGCCTGCCAGCACCGGCCCCCGTTGCCGTCCCCGGCCTCCTGAGCAGCCCCTCACCGCAGAGTGCCGGCTGCGCTCCGTGAGCCCTGCACTTCTCTTGCGTGCCGGGCTCTTTTGCCGGCACTCCGATCCCTGGTGGCCCAGCTGGAGTCCCGGGTTGCGCTGCACAAGGCCCCTCCCCTTTAATAAGGGGAGGAAGGCCTGCAGTACCGCGGTGCGACGTGCCGCAGCGCGTGGTGCTGCAGCCCGTAGCGCCGCGATATTCACGCGCAGCGCCTCAAGAGGGAGGTGGGGCACTTCCAGTAGCGCCAGTTAGCGCCACAAAGGGGGCGACGTAAGAAAATTACTAGGCACTTGGTCTAAGCGTTAAAGCTTTAATCAACTGTTTTACAACATGGAGGTCTAGTTGTGTCCTTCACTAGTTCCTGTTAAGAATGTCCTGCGCAAGCTGGGCCTGTGCCCGAGTATTTATACTCTCCCTGGACAGCGCCACCCGTAGGCCACTCAGTATTATTTCATAAGTCTTTCTTTCATGAATGACTGATTCATGTCAGGGGGCACGACCCAATTTTTCCACCTTTATTATGTTTTCTGTTAATCTTCTTCTCTCCGGTGAGTACAAGCTCAAGTCTCACAACATTACAGCTGTAATCCCCACACTCAGCCTTGTCACTCTTCTCTAAACACTTGCCCAGAGTGTCTCTCCTCAGTATGTTAACTGTATGTTTAATTAAAATATGTCAATAAATGTGATCCTGAATGATGCGTCTAGGTGATGAGTGGGATACAATCTGAATGGAATCAAGAGTGAAGAAACAAAGAGGACTTTCTCAATCAGCAACCAAACACAACTTAGAACAACTTGTATTTATATAGCGCCTTTAATGTAGTAAAATGCCCCCAAGATGCTTCACAGGAGCGTAATAAAACACAATTTAATACTGAGCCACATAAGGAGAAATGAGGGCAAATGACCAAAAACTTGTTTGAAGAGGTAGGTTTTAAGGAGCGTTTTCAAGGAAGAAAGTAAGGCGGAGAGGCGGAGAGGTTTAGGGAGGGAATTCCAGAGCTTAGGACTCAGGTAGCTGAAGGCATGACCACCAATGGTGGAGCAATTGAAATCGGGGATGCTCAAGATGCCAGAATTAGAGGAATGTAGATATCTCGGATAGTTGTGGGGCTCTAGGATATTACAGGGATAGATACTGTTCTCTGCAGCCGAGAGCATGAGTCCCAAAGGCTGTGTTGTCTGCCCGGTGCCAGGGTTAAGGACTTCTCCCCTGGGCTGGAGAGGAACTTGGAGTGGGAGGGGAAAGATCCACGAAGGTACCAACGACATAGGTAGGACAAAGAAAGAAGTTCTGCTGAGGGACTAAAGGTGGACAAGCCTCCTGGACCTGATGGCCTGCATCCTAGGGTCTTAAAAGGATTGGCTGCAGAGATAGTGGATGCATTGGTTGTAATCTACCAAAATTCCCTGGATTCTGGAGAGGTCCCAGCGGATTGGAAAACCGTAAATGTAACACCCCTAGTCAAGAAAGGAGGGAGACATAAAGCAGGAATCTATAGGCCAGTTAGCTTAACATTGGGAAAATGCTGGAGTCCATTATTAAGGAAGTAATAGCAGGACATTTAGAAAATCATAATACAGTCAAGCGAAGTCAGCATGGTTTTATGAAAGGGAAATCATGTTTGACAAACTTGCTAGAGTTCTTTGAGGATGTAACAAGCAGGGTGGATAAAGGGGAACCAGTAGATGTAGTCTATTTGGATTTCCAGATGTCATTCGATAAGGTGCCACATAAAAGGTTACTGCACAAGATAAGAGCTCATGGGGTTGGGGGTAATATATTAGCATGGATAGAGGATTGGCTAACTAACAGGAAGCAGAGAGTCGGGATACATTAGTCATTTTCAGGTTGGAAAACTGTAACTAGTGGGGTGCCACAGGGATCAGTGCTGGGGCCTCAACTATTTACAATCTATATTAATGACTTGGATGAGTGTAATGTAGCCAAATTTGCTGATGATACAAAGATAGGTGGGAAAGCAAGTTGTGAAGAGGACACAAGGAATCTGCAAAGTGATATAGACAGGCTAAGTGAGTGGGCAAACATTTGGCAGATGGAGTATAATGTGGGAAAATGTGAGGTTATCCACTTTGGTAAGAAAAATAAAAAAGCAAATTATTATTTAAATGGAGGGAGATACAAAATGCTGTGGTATAAAGGGATCTGGGGGTCCTTGTACATGAAACACAAAAAGTTAGCATGCAGGTACAACAAGTAATTAGGAAGGCAAATGAAATGTTGCCCTTTATTGCAAGGGGGATGGAGTATAAAAGTAGGGAAGTCTTACTACAACTGTACAGGGCGCTGGTGAGACCACACCTGGGGTACTGCATACAGATTTGGTCTCTTTATTTAAGGAGGGATATACTTGCATTGGAGGCAGTTCAGAGAATGTTCATTAGGTTAATTCCTGAGATGAAGGGGTTGTCTTATGAAGAAATGTTGAGCAGGTTGGGCCTATACTCATTGGAGTTTAGAAGAATGAGAGGTGATCTTATTGAAACGTATAAGATACTGAGGGGGCTTGACAAGGTAGATGCAGAGAGGAGGATTCCCCCTCGTGGGGGAATCTAGAACTAGGGGGCATAGTTTCAGAATAAGGGGTTGGCCATTTAAAATGGAGATGAGGAGGAATTTCTTCTCTCAGATGGTTGTGAATCTTTGGAATTCTCTACCCTAGAAACTTCGGTGGCAATAACAGGAAGACAGATTATTATCTGAACGGCAATAGATTGGGCAAAGGGGTAGTGCAACAAGACCTGGGTGTCCTTGTGCACCAGTCGCTGAAGGTAAGTATGCAGGTGCAGCAGGCGGTTAAGAAGGCAAATGGTATGTTGACCTTCATAGCGAGAGGATTCGAGTACAGGAGCAAGGATGTCTTGCTCCAGTTGTACAGGGCCTTGGTGAGACCACACCTTGAATATTGTGTGCAGTTTTGGTCACCTTATCTGAGGAAGGATGTTCTTGCCATGGAGAGAGTGCAGCAAAGGTTCACCAGACTGACACCTGGGATGGCAGGAATGACGTATGAGGAGAGATTGGGTCGATTAGGCTTATATTCGCTAGAGCTTAGAAGAATGAGAGGGGATCTCATTGAAACTTATAAAATTCTAACAGAGATAGACAGACTAGATGCAGGAAGGATGTTCCCGATGGCGGGGGAGTCCAGAACCAGGGGTCACAGTCTAAGGATAAGGGGTAAGCCATTTAGGACTGAGATGAGGAGGAATTTCTTCACCCAGAGAGTGGTGAACCTATGGAATTCGCTACTACAAAAGGCAGTGGAGGCCAATTCATTAAATATATTCAAGAAGGAGTTAAATATATTTCTTAAGGCTAAAGGGATCAAGGGATATGGGGAGAAAGCAGGGACAGGGTACTGAATTTGGATGATCAGCCATGATCTTATCGAATGGTGGAGCAGGCTCGAGGGGTCAAATGTTCTACTTCTGCTCCTATTTCCTATGTTCTTATGTTCTACAGAGATAGGGAGGGGCGAGGTCTTGGATTTGAAAACAAGAATGAGAATTTTGAAATTGAGACATTGCTAAACCAGGAGCCAATGTAGGTCAGTGAGCACAGGGGTGATGGGCGAATGGGACTTGGTGTGAGTTAGGACACGGGCAGCAGTCAATTTGCACACAGCAAGTTCCCACAAAACAGCAATGTGATAATGACCAGTTAATCTGTTTTTGTGATGTTTATTTAGAGATAAATATTGGCCAGGACACTGGGGAGATCTCCCCTGCAAATTGGCTGCTGTATTTGCTGCATTACAACAGTGACAACTCTTCAAAAAAAAATTAATTGGCTGTAAAGCGCTTTGGGATATCCGGTGGTCTATGTCATCACCAGTTATATTCACTTTCAGGCTTTGAATTTTCACTGATGCTTGTGTCTTATTAGTAAAAAAACGGTACTAGCAAAATTAATGGGACTAAAAGTCGATAAATCCCAAGGACCGGATGACTTGTATCCTAGGGTTTTGAAAGAGGTGGCCATTGGAATAGTGGACGCATTGGTTGTCATCTTCCAAAATTCTATAGATTCTGGAATGATTCCTGCAGATTGGAGGATAGCAAATGTAACCCCGCTATTTAAGAAAGGAGGGAGAGAGAAAACGGGGAACTACAGACCTGTTAGCCTCACATCAGTAGTTGGGAAAATGCTGGAATCTATTATAAAGGATGCAATAACTGGGCACTTAGAAACTAATAGTAAGATTGGGCAGAGTCAACATGGATTTATGAAAGGGAAATCCTGTTTGACAAACCTATTGGAGTTCTTTGAGGATGTAACTAGTGGAGTAGACAAAGGGGAACCGGTAGATGTGGTGTATCTGGATTTTCAGAAGGCCTTCGATACGGTCCCACACAAGAGGTTGGTGAACAAAATTAGGGCACATGGAATGGGGGTAATATACTAGCATGGATTGAGAATTGGTTAACAGACAAAAAACAAAGAGTAGGGATAAACGGGTCTTTTTTAGGATGGCAGACTGTGACTAGTGGGGTACCGCAAGGATCGGTGCTTGGGCCCCAGCTATTCACAATTTATATCAATGATTTGGATGCGGGGACTAAATGTAACATTTCCAAATTTGCTGATGATACAAAGCTAGGTGTCAGTGTCAGTTGTGGAGAGGATGTGAAGAGGCTTCAAGGGGATCTCGACAGGCTCAGTGAGTGGGCGAGAACATGGCAGATGGAATATAATGTGGATAAATGTGAAGTTATCCACTTTGGTAGAAAAAACAGAAAGGCAGAGTATTTCCTAAATGGTGAAAGATTGGGGAATGCAGAAGCTCAAAGGGACCTGGGCGTCCTTGTACATAAGTCACTGAAAGTGAATGTGCTGGTGCAGCAAACCATTAGGAAAGCAAATGGTATGCTGGCCTTCATTATAAGAGGATTTGAGAACAGGAGTAAATAAGTCTCACTCCAATTATATAGGGCCTTGGCGAGACCACACCTGGAGTACTGTGTACAATTTTGGTCTCCTTACCTAAGGAAGGATATACTTGCCATAGAGGGAGTGCAACGAAGGTTCACGAGATTGATTCCTGGGATGGCGGGACTGTCGTATGAGAAGAGATTGAGTAAACTAGGCTTGTATTCTCTTGAATTCAGAAGAATGAGAGGGGATCTCATTGAAGCATACAAAATTATTACAGGGTGGATGCTGGGAGAATGTTTCCCTTGGCTGGGGAGTCTAGAACCAGGGGCCACAGCCTCAAGATAAAGGGTAGGCCATTCAAGACTGAGATGAGAATAAATTTCTTCACACAGAGGGTGGTGAATCTTTGGAATTCTCTATCCCAGAGGGCTGTGGAGGCTCAGTCATTGGGTATATTCAAAACCGAAGTCGATAGATTTCTGACTAGTAAGGGCATCAAGGGATATGGCGATAGGGCCGGTGAATGGAGTTGAGGCAGAAGATCAGCCATGATCTCATTGAATGGCGGAGCAGGCTCGAAGGGCCGAATGGCCTACTCCTGCTCCTATTTCTTATGTTCTTATGTCCCACTGCACTTTCAGTGTAATGACTTGTTTTTACTCAGGGCTGTTTTTGAATTGATTTTTTGGGGGTGTGGGGTGGGGGAGATGAGCCAAGTCAACTTTTTGGGGGGAATGTGTTACCTTTTGTGTGCGGGGGAGGGGCTCAATCAGCATTTTTGCGGAGTCTGTGTCAGACATTACGCAATAGCTGTGCGAGATTTTATGTGGGAATTGTGTCGGATTCCTTTGGCTCCTGGCTGATGCACAACATGGAAAAAAGATTGTGACAGAGAGGAAGCTGAAGGCAAGAGGTTAAAGTGGGGGATCATCTATCAGAAGATGGGCATTTTCTTGCAGACTGCCCAGGCTTGCAAAAAAGATTCCAGAAGATCTGCCTGAGAGTAGGGTGCAGTGTTCAAATCTTGGATGGATCTAGTCTTTATGGAGAATTAATCGTCGTCAATGGGAAAAGATGTACTTGGCATTAAAGGGATGTCGAGTCTACAAGTTTTCAGGCCTCAGCTGTGGTGCAGTGGGTAGCACCCTCGCCTCTGAGTCAGAAGGTCGTGGGTTCGTACTCCCACTCCAGGGACTTGAGCACAAAATCTAGGCTGACACTTCAATATAGTACTGTTGGAGGTACTGTCTTTCGGATCAGGCGTTAAACAGTGACTACACTTCAAAATTACTTCATTGGCTATTAAGCGGTTTGGGATGTCCTGAAAGACGCTATAGTCTTTCTTTTCTTTCCAGCTGTACCATACCGGCAAATCATCTCTATTCCTCCGACTCTGACCTCTTGTTCAATCCTCCCTTCCTTTGCCCTTGCATTGGTGGCTGTGTCTCCAGCTAAGGCTTCAGCTCTGGAATTCCCTTCCTAAAGCTCTCCGTCTCTCCACCACTCTCTGCTGTTTTCAGACCCACCTTAAAATCCACCACCTCTTTGACCAAGCATTTGGCCACATTTCATAATATCTCCTTCTTTGGCTCAATGTCAATTTCTTTGTCTGATTCTACCTCTGCAATTTTTCTATGCCAGAAGCACGATATAAATGCAAGCTGTTGTAGTCATTGAGTTACGTGGTGGTGTACACTGAAAAAAAGCAAGGTTTTGTAGCCGTTTAAGCAGGAGACCTTAAAGTTGGATACGTGGCTCACACAAGACCAGGGTTCTGAGACAACAGAAAGAGATCAGCAGGCCATGTATTAGAGAGAGGATGGCTGCTGTGAATTAACAATCTACTGGAGACATGAAAATCTCATTGCAGGCTCTGGTACAAGTTCATCAATACGCAATTTAATCTTATACATAAGGACTCCTGTGACCTTTCTCAGTAAATAGGCAGCTTCAAAGGAACTAGTCGGGGGGGGGGTGGAATCATGGAGTGAACTAAATAAATAACAGCAGCTGAACACTCAGCGAACAGCTATTCACCAAAAAGGTTGTATCTGTTTTGCATATAAAACATTCTGTTTAGACAGCATTCAGTGATGGTTGAATTAGTGCCCTGTGTGAATCTTGCTTTGCACTTCACCAAGTCCTCAACATCAGACCTGACTATTCCTGTTGTGACTTGACATTCCTAATTGTCTTTCAACTGATTGCCCAACTTGCCTGAACTCTCCACTCTGGGATTTTTTTAAAGCTGCCTACTGTTTTATTTTGTGTGTGTGGTAGAAAGAAAGAAGAAAGAAAGAAAAAAAGAGAGAAAGAAAGAAAGAAAGTAAGAAAGAGAGAAAGAAAGAGAGAAAGAAAGAAAGAAAGAAAGTGTAATGATATCAGCAAATAGTGATGGTATTTGCCTGTTTGATTATGATGCCTTACCAGCATAGTTGCCTGATTGATTACTTATGCCTGACCAGCAGAGGGCATGTGACAGAGACAAGCAGTTTTGATTTGGTTTCGTTTTAGATGGATTTCTAGCATGGTGTCTCCTGTAAGGCTGTTAACCAGAGTTGAACAAACATTAGATTAAAAGACATTCTCTTTCATAAATGTCTCGTCATTGAACCCACAAAGAAATCAATACATGGTGTCAGAAGTGATTGAAAGAGATGAAGAGGAAAAATCTGAAGTTAAATCAGCTCTCCACATATTAGCAAGCCAAAAGAGAACATCGTTACTTACCATAGGAGAATAGCTAACGAAGTAAAAAATGGAAGCGACGCTTCAGTTGCCAGGTAATGTGGCTGAAAATTGGAGGAGACTCAAACAACGTGTAGAGTTGTATTTAGCGGCAATCGGAGCCGACGAGAAAAGTGATAAGAAGAAATCGTCAGTGTTCTTACATGTCGTGGGTGATGAAGCGCTGGAGGTGTATAATAACTTCACATTCGCTGCTGATGGAGACAAAATGAAGCTAGATAAAATAATGGAACAGTTTGAGGCCTACTGCATACCTAAACGTAACGTGACGTTTGAGAGGCACAGATTTTTCACGTGTACAGAAAACGGGTGAGACTATTGATCAGTATGTGACTGAACTGAGAAACCGAAGCAAAACATGTGAATTTGGGGGACTGACAGACTCGCTGATAAAAGACAGACTGGTGTGTGGTATTCCAGATAATGGTCTAAGGGAAAGACTGCTAAGACAGCAAGGTCTAGACCTGGGAAAAGCCATAGCACTGTGTAGGGCTACAGAGACTGTGAAGTCACAGGCAAAGGAGCTGTTCAGTGACAGTAGCTGCAACGTGGGTGCAGTGAGAAAGAACGGATACAAACCGTTTAACAAAAAGAGCGCCAATGTGAAAAAAGAGGCGTGGCTAGCGAACAAAAATGAAAGGGGCAATCGAAAGTCATGTAGTCGATGCGGTACACAGCATCCACCAAGAAAGTGTCCAGCATATGGTAAAACATGCAATAGTTGAAACAAAAACAACCATTATGCCCGTTGCTGCAAGAACCAAGCGCAACAAAGCAAGGTCCATGCAGTAGATGAAAGTGGGATAGAGGACTTCTATGTAGATGTTGTGTCTGAAAACAAAGAAGAAAAAAGAGACTGGATGTTGACACTAAAAGTGAATGACATACACATTCCATTTAAATTGGATACTGGAGCACAAGTTAATGTGGTATCAGAGACTGATTTTAAGAAAATTAGACCCAGACCAAAGATACATGGAATAAAAGTGAAAGTGACAGGATACTCAGGTACTGATATACCAGTGAAAGGAAGATGCATTGTCAAAGTAACACACAAGGACAGAGAGCACACGCTAGCATTAATCGTGGTGCCAAAGGATGTGCAAGCCATACTAGGTTTAAAAGCCTGTGAGAGACTGAACCTGGTAAAGAGAGTCCTCGTTGTGGAAAGCGAAGGAGAGACAGTCTATGATGAACTCATGAAAGAGTACAACTATCCATATGATCTATGAGCACCTGGAGGGAGTTGATACATCAATGGGTGACATCATAGTATGGGGAACCACGAGAACTGAGCATGACGAGAGACTGAAAAAAGTGCTGGAAGCAACAAGGAAAACAAACCTGAAGCTGAATAGGGAGAAATGCCAGCTCGGGGTGACAGAACTGACATTCGTGGGAGATATCCTTAGCAGTGAGGGCATCAGACCAGATCCCAGAAAGGTGTCCGCCATTGAGAATATGCCAAAGCCACAATGCAAAAAGGATGTGCAGAGGTTTAATGGAATGATCAACTACATGGGTAAATTCATATCCAACCTCTCAGAAAAGATGGCGCCACTGAGAAGACTAACTGAAAAGAACATAGAATGGGAATGGAATCATGAGCATGAGAAGTCATGGAGCGATCTAAAGAAACTGCTCACAGAGGAACCAGTTCTGAGGTTTTATGACCCAGCGAGACCCATCAAGATATCATCAGATGCATCACAGAGTGGGCTCGGTGCCGTTCTTCTGCAAAAATATGACTGCTGGCAACCTATTGCATATGCATCGCGCTCAATGACAGACGCGGAGACGCGATATGCTCAGATAGAAAAGGAGCTGCTCAGCATCACATACGCCTGTGAAAGATTTCACCAGTTTGTGTCAGGACAAGCAATCAGTGTAGAGACTGACCATAAGCCCTTGATTGCATTGTTCCAAAAGCCACTAAATAGCTGTCCGCTTAGAATACAAAGAATGATGATCAGGCTGCAACGCTATACACTGAATGTTGCGTACACACCGGGTAAGCTGATGTATACAGCAGACACGTTGTCCAGAGCTGTTGACCCAAGTGAGCCCGCAAACACCAAAATGGATGAAAAAGTGAACGCCTACGTGGACATGATCACAAGTGCACTGCCCATAGCAGATGCAAAAATGGAGCTCATAAAGACTGAGACAAACAAAGATGAAACAATGAGACGACTGAGGAAAAGCATCTTGGATGGATGGCCCAACATGAAGCAAGACTGCTCACCTGACATGGCAGAGTACTGGAACTGCAGGGCGGAACTATCATTGGTCGAAGACATCATCTACAAAGGAAGTAAAATAGTTATCCCAAAGAGTCTGAGAAAAGAGATGCTAAAAAGGATCCATGGAGGACATCTGGGAATTGAAAAGTGTAAGAAAAGAGCACGAGAGGTGATATACTGGCCACGAATCAACCAAGATGTGACAAATGAGGAGTCAAACTGCACAATATGCCTGAAATATCGAGCAAGCAATCCGGTAGAACCACTAAAGCCACACCCAGCACCAGACAGACCTTACCAGAAGGTAGGCGCTGACCTATTCGTATGTCAAGGGAAGGACTATCTTGTCGTCACAGACTATTACTCCCTGTATCCAGAGGTTTGTAGACTGTACACCACCACTGCAGATGCTGTGATAAGATGTATGAAAGCCATATTCTCCAGACATGGCGTGGCAAGCGAGGTCTTCACAGACAACGGACCCCAGTTTTACAATGCAAGTTTCCGACACTTTGCCAAAGAGTGGGACTTTGTCCACACAACGTCAAGTCCTCACTTTCCACAGCTTACCCATTGTTCCAAAAGCCACTAAATAGCTGTCCGCTTAGAATACAATGGACTAGTGGAAAAATCAGTCCAGAAAGTGAAAAGACTGATGTACAAGGCAAAAGACAGTGGAACTGACTTCTACCAGAGCATGCTTGTATACCGCACAACGCCGCTCGAGTGTGGTATGTCACCAGCCCAACTCCTTATGGGACGTCTGCTAAGGTCAAACCTACCCATCCCGGAGAACCTCCTGAAAACAAAAGAGGGGGAGAAAGTGAGGAAGTTCAAAGAACAACAGAAAGAAAAGCAAAAGTACTACTATGACAGAGGAACACAAAACCTACCTGAACTCCACACTGGTGACCAAGTAAGGTTCAAAGACAAAACAAACACATGGACTCAGAAGGGAACTGTCCTGAGTGAAGTTCAACCAAGATCATACACCATTCAGACAGATGAGGTTGCTGTTCTGCGAAGAAATCATCGAGATCTTCTCATGGGACCAGCCACAGCAGGTCAAAAGACTGATACTGTTGAACAACCTGATCACACAGCTGAGAAAACATCATCTGAGGCAACAACTCAGATTCAAGGACAATCAATCAGAAAATCCTCAAGACGCGTGAAGCCTCCTGAGAGACTCATTGAGCAAATTTAAGGACTATTGTTATAGAAGGAAGTAATGTTATCTTATTCTTTCTTCAAGTTCTAGTGTATTGACATATTTCATGTGAACACACAAAGCAAGGTTAAAAAACCTTGATCATGATAATGATAATGTAAGTTCAAAGAAAACATGTTGTTAGTTAAAAGTAAAATACTTTTGTTTTAAGAAAGGGAGATGTAATGATATCAGCAAATAGTGATGGTATTTGCCTGTTTGATTATGATGCCTTACCAGCATAGTTGCCTGATTGATTACTTATGCCTGACCAGCAGAGGGCATGTGACAGAGACAAGCAGTTTTGTTTTGGTTTCATTTTAGATGGATTTCTAGCATGGTGTCTCCTGTAAGGCTGTTAACCAGAGTTGAACAAACATTAGATTAAAAGACATTCTCTTTCATAAATGTCTCGTCATTGAACCCACAAAGAAATCAATACAGAAAGTAAGAAAGAAAGAAAGAGAGAAAGAAAGAAAGTAAGAAAGAAAGAGAGAAAGAAAGAGAGAAAGAAAGAGAGAAAGAGAGAAAGAAAGAAAGAAAGAAAGAGAGAAAGAAAGAGAGAAAGAAAGAAAGAAAGAGAGAAAGAAAGAAAGAAAGAGAGAAAGAAAGAACTACAATTCATACAGTGCCGTTCACAACCTTAGGACATTCCAAAGTGCTTTACAACCAATGAAATACTCTTGAAGTGTAGTCACTGTTATAATATAGGAAACACGACAGCCAATTTGTGCACAGCAAGTTCTCACATACATCAATGTGATAATGATCAGATTATCTGTTTAGTGATGTTGATTGAGGGATAAATATTGGCCAGGACACCGGGGAGAACTCCCCTGCTCTTCTTCGAATAGTGCCATGGGATCTTTTATGTCCACCTGAGAGGACAGGTGGAGCCTCAGCTTAAAATCTCATCCAAAAGACGGCACCTCCGACAGTGCAGCACTTCCTCAGTGCTGTAGTGGAATGTCAGCCGAGATACTGCACTCATGTCTTTGGAGTGGGGCTTGAACCCACAACCTTCAATCTCAGAGGTGAGAGTGCTACCCACTGAGCCACAGTGGGCAACCCCCTCTAGCCCAGTGATAACATCTACATCCTGCATTGGCCAAAACATTGCCCCTGAAAATTAATGTTTTTTTATTTAAAAAAAGCATCTCACAAAGAATGGCTGGCCAAGATACGGTAATGATTTTAAAATTAAATGTATTGTTGAAAATTACTTGACACAATGTGAGATCTTACGACACAAAACCTATATCCTTTGAAGTCCTGAGTCGTGGCAGGGTTACCTTTTTAGCATCATTTATCAGTTTGCCCACTGTTGTTTTGCAGCCCTTTCCAGGTCGCGCTGGCTCATGTTGGGGCATGGCACTTAAGGCACCAGTTGCCCTCTCCCAAAGTGCCCACTCAATGTGGCTCCGCCCTCGTTGCGCTAAAAAAGGTGGGCCTTCTTCTTGGACCACTGCTTCATGGCTCAGTTGTAGAACCCTTGCCTCTGAATCAGAAGGTCATGGGTTTCAAGCTCCACTTGAGTGCAAACTGTAGGCTGGCACTCCAGTGCAAGGGTGTTCTCCCTGGTGTCCTGGCTGGCATTGTGAATGCAGGCAAACTATATAAGTATAAGGGGTATCATGGGATATGGGCGTCGCTGGCAACGCCAGCATTTATTGCCCATCCCTAATTTCCATTGAGAAGGTGATGGTGAGCCTCCTTCTTGAACTGCTGCAGTCCGTGTGGTGAAGGTACTCCCACAGTGCTGTTAGGTAGGGAGTTCCAGGGTTCTGACCCAGTGCCGATGAAGGATCGGCCATATATTTCCAAGTCAGGGTGGTGTGTGACTTGGAGGAGAACTTGGAGGTGGTGGTGGTTCCCATGCGCCTGCTGCCCTTGTCCTTCTAGCTGGTAGAGGTCACGGGTTTAGGAGATGCTGTCGAAAAAGCCTTGGCGAGTTGCTGCAGTGCATCTTGTAGATGCAAAGGTGGTGGGGGGAGTGAATGTTTAAAGTGGTGGATGGGGTGCCAATCAAGAGTGCTGCTTTGTCCTGGATGGTGTCGAGCTAAGCCTGATCTGTCCTCAACCGATATCCACATGCATGCATTTTCCTGCTGGAAAGCATTCAGAAAGGTCTGCATTACCCCTCGGTAGATTGGGACACTGCGACCACTTTTAACACCGCCACTGAGATCAGTAAACAGCACATACCACGGCTCAAACTTTGGGCATTCCTGGTCAGTGTGGCTCAGTGCCCCCCTAGAACTACCAACTGAACTATGACGGGATCCTCCTTTAATGAAGACACCCCACGATACAAAAGAATTGGAGTATAAGAGTAAACAAGTCTTACTGCAATTATATAGCATCTTGGTGAGACCACACCTGGAGTACTGTGTACAGTTTTGGTCTTCTTACCTAAGGAAGGATACACTTGCCTTAGAAGGACAGACTCACTGGCCAGATTCCTGGGATTGGGGGAATTGTCCTTTGAGGAGAGATTGTGTAGACTAGGCCAGTATTCCCTATAATTTAGAAGAATGAAAGGTGATCTCATTGAAACATATAAAATTCTTACACGGCTTGACAGGGTAGATGCAGGGAGGATGTTTCCCCTGACTGGGGAGTCTAGAACCAGGGGTCACTGTCTAAGGGGTCGGCCATTTAGGATTGAGATGAGGAGAAATTTCTTCACTCAAAGGGTTGCGAATCTTTGGAATTTTCTACCCCAGAGGACTGTGGATGCTCAGTCATTGAGTATATTCAAGACAGAGGTCGACAGATTTTTGCATATTAAGGGAATTAAGGGGTCGGGGGATAGTGCGGGAAAGTGGAGATGAGGTAGAATGTCGGCCATGATCTTATTGAATGGCGGAGCAGGCTCAAGGGACCTATTTCTTATGTACTTATGATATCAAACAACCCATTCATTGTCAAGGTTGCCCATTAAACACACCAAGGGCCCGATTTTCTGGATCGTGCAGGAAATTTTCGGGTTCCCCGAATGTCGGGTTCCGACCCGAAAAAAAATGGGTCAACCAGCTGCACGCAATTTTCCCTCAAGTGGCCAATTAAGTTCCAGCGTGTGGGAACCCTTGCTAATTGACTATTTTCAGTCAGAAAGTCCCACAGTATGATGTCATCATTCGTGGTGCTTTCAAGGTCCACAGCAAGCACTCCATCCTCTGTTGGCTTCCAAACGAACCATACAGGATGGCAGAGGAGCCTGCAACAGCTGTGGCCAGTGCCAGACCCCGAGCTGCCTCCAAATTCGATGAAGCTTCACTGCAGGCATTATTGGATGGGGTTAGGGCCCACAGGGAGGTCCTCTTCCCTAGGTCAAGCAGGAAGAAGCCTCCCACTGAGACCAAGGCTGCATGGATGCAGGATGCAGGTGTCAGCAGATGTCAACTCGCTGGGAGTCACCAGAAGAACTTGGATACAGTGTCGGAAACGATTCCATGACCTTCACCGTACAGGAAAAGTAAGAATGAAGTTTCCAACACCCTCAGCCTGATCCCCATTGCCTTTCCCCACCAGCACTCAGCTTTAGCACTCTCTTTCTCCACATCCCACTTCACAGTCACATCCATGCAACCTTACCCATTTCATCTCTCTCTATGCTCACATTCACATAACTATTCCACCATGCAACCCTCACACTCCCTCTCGCTCTGATGCTTTGAACACAGCTGACAACACACAGGGAGGGCCCTTGGTCTTGCAGCCTCACACCATCTTTGTCTCCCTCTAAGTATCTATGCTATGCAATCTCTACACTCACTCCTTCCTTCTCACTCAAACTCCACTTGTCTCCCTCATTGCAGGAAAAGAGAACTCACAACAACAGAGAGCGAGCCAGGACTGCAGGAGGCCCACCCTCAGTAGCCCACCTGACCCCCTGGGAGGAAGAAGTGCTGGAAATTGTTGGGGCTGATGTGGCCGCGGAAGTTGGGGAAGGAGAGACGGGGGCAGTCCCACAAGCTGGTGACAGAATAGTTTGCCATCTCTCTCACTGACATAACATGAGTCGCTGTTATGATTCTGAAGCTACATCATTTGGACTTATGAACATCTGCCAACTCCAATGTTCATGTAACCTTGGCATCACATCTCTAACTCCTTCCTCTACTCCCCCACAGGACCATCCAGAGCCCCCGTCCCCACTGTGGAGGAGGAAGAGGCTGAGCAGCCAGACTCCTCAGCGGAAGCTCCAACCTCTGAGGGCGCAGCGTCAGCAGAAGAAAGCGCACCCAGCACCAGCACAGACACTCACACCTCGGGGGGACCTTCAGGACATAGAGTAGTGTTGTCACCTGGTGTTTCACAGCTCACAAGTGAGCCTCAGCAGATTCTGGAGACAGGGACAGCAGTGGAGAGTCCTCGTCGGAGGGTGCAGGACTCTGCCAGCTCAGCTCAGCTGCGCTGCATGTCGACCCTCTGCCTCTGGGTCCATCCGCAAGAGAAGAGGTGATGGATCGCCATGCACAGATGCAGGAGTCTCTGGCAGGTTTTGTCTCCAGGGTCACTGCGAGTGTGGAGCGAATGGAGGAGTCCATAGCGACCATGAGCAGAGCCTTTGTGGAGTCATTGGCGCATGAACGCATCACCATGGAAAGGTTGGCAACCTCAATGGAGGAGATAAGTCGCCAGGGTATGGAAAACATGGTGAGTGCTCATAAGAGAATGACATCTCTTGAGGAGCGATGGCCATCTGTTGAACAGAGAAACCAGACCTTCATGGAAGTCCTTCTGAGTAGGACTGCCAGTGCAGATACGGGTCCCCATGGCCCCCTAAAGCGCAGCAAGGTGCTCTCAAGCCACTTCCAAGCGCTGGCCCCTTCTGGCCTGTGCAGCTTCAGGTGAGTGAGCAGCAGCCTGGTGCTCCTGGTAATCATCCTGCTGTTCCTGGTTCTGCTGCTGCCGCCTCTGCTGCTGGAGATCCTCTAATGGCAAGGGAAGGAAAAAAAGGTGTCCCATGCTTCTGGTAGATGCCTCCGCTGAGGAAGTGCTGAGTGAGGGTGGCGAGAGGGGCTTCCCAGGAGCTCACATTGGAGAAGTGTGTGAGGCTCCAACCTTCCACAGCTGTGCCTAAGCCTTGAACAAGTAGCCCCAAGCCTGCAACAACAAGGTCCTTCAACATACAAATGCTCTCCGATTAAATCTCAGCTTTCCCGAATGACCTGCAGCTGAGAGCAAGCAAGCTGGGATGCTTCACGCCAGGTTTCATCAGCGGGGTTCCCCGCAGGCGTGTTTAGCGTGGGAAACCCTTGAAAATAGCAAAGGCCCCTTAAAATGGCATTAAACATGCCAATAATTGCTAATTAGGGTCCCGACGGCCAGTCCCATCAGCGGCGGGCGGGACTGATTCGGGTCGGAGAGAAACGGCGGTCCGAAAGTCGGACGGGGCGGGGAATCAGGCGGGGGGGGGGGGGGTCGCGACCCCCTGTTTTTGTGATTTTCCCCGCCCACACGCCTGAAAACCCGCCCGACGGCTGGGAGAAAATCGGGGCCCAAATGTCACCCTCCTATAACACTGTAGTGGACACGGTCAGTAAATTACAAGGCGACAATGCAATCTTCGCATCCACGCGATGGCCTTAAACCACTTAAACCTCGCTCTCGCTCTTTTTGACATTATCTAAACCACTCAGTCAGATTATTGCCACTGTCACCATCCAATAACCTCTGCACATACCAGCCAAAGTACAATGAATGTCCATGTAAATCTGCACCTTGAAGTATAATCCTTAGCAACTTAAACAAAACCCCCTTATTAGGAATTTCCTTCTGCTCTGAAGGCGAGATAGTCCTTTTTCAATGGAACATGAGAAAATGCTTGTTTTTCTCTATAATTAACATCTCATTAAGAAAATTACATTCCCAGTAATCACACATTATGAAGCTGCATGTTCCTGCAATTGTGTTAGCAGGTTGTTACAACCTTAGAAAAACACCTATTTTACCTTAAAACAGGAGTGGGCCTTTGGTGTAGCGGTAGCATCCCTGCCACTGGGCCAGAAGGCGTAGGGTTTTGAACCCTGCTCCAGACAGTCCCGGCAAGTGGAGTCGGAGCTCCGGCTCTAAATTCTGGGTTGACATCCAGCGGGATGCTTGCGTCCGTGGGTGTGGGTGGCTCCCCCCCCCCCCCTCGCATGGGTTGTGGGAGCCCGTAAAACCCTCCCGCCATAGGACTAACCACCCTAATGGCTGGTACGAAGATGGTTACAGTCACGGAAGGAGCACTAATCGCGGCCAGAAATCCTTCCACCACTTCATACAGTTCCCCAAAGGGAACAGTATGAAGACACGTACGACGACGACCTTAAAACAGAAATGTCAGCCCCCTCAGTGCCTTAATGCTAAAAACCGCTGAGAAAAAGTAAACTTCATAAACTTTCTCCTGAATCATCCCAAATCAGCGTGAACCCATGGATTACTAATTATCAAAAACTGCTACAGTGTGACTCGATTAAGCATAATCTTACGCTATATCCTCACACTCAATTTAAAATAGAATAGAGATTTAACAGGTTAAAACAAATAATCAAATTCAGTTGAGTTATACATTCACTGTACAAAGCATTAGATTTTTTACATACAAAACCTTTTGAGATTACGCGGTGGGATATTAGTGTACTAACCACCAATATCACATTTCTTCTTTGGTTACTTTAATGGAGTGATTGACCCATTTTATTTGAAAGAAAAGAAAAAGAAATGCTGTAGGTAATGTTTCCATCAAAAAAGCCAAGAAAGGAATTTTATATAGAACTATAAGTGTCAGTAACTCAGTATTGTGCTGTGTCATTTGAAGGCTGCAGTTCATAAATGCCCTTGCCTGTCCTTCACAACAGTAGCTCGGGCAGTAAAATAAAATCCTTAGAACTGGCACGGTGAAAGTTAACAGTCCAGTCTTCTTATGCCTCTTGATAACAGAATGTTGCCCCGAACCGTATCTCACAGTTTGGAGGTTTCACATGAACTATAAACCCACACAGCCCTTTTCTCTGAACAGGGTCAAACAAGAACTACAGAATCTGAGGATTGATCCTGCTTTTATATCTGTTAAATTTAGAAAGAAAGATAGAACTTGCATTCCTATAGCGCCTTTCACAACCTCAGGAAGTACTAAAGCGCATCACAGCCAATGAAGTACTTTTCGAAGTGTAGTCACTGTTGTAATGTAGGAAACGCGGCAGCCAATTTGCACACAGCAAGCTCCCACAAACAGCAATGTGATAATGACCAGATACAGGAAACTTTCTGGTATCCGGCACTGACGGGACCGAGCTGGTGCCGTTAGATCAAAACTGCCGTATAAACCAGCGCTAATGTTAAAACATACAGAGCTTTTCAGCTCCGTGTGAATCAACAAACCCTGTTGCTTAGCAACAGCTTCAAAACAGTCAGCTGCAGCTGCAAGCGTCTCTAGCTGAAGCTGTTGCTTAGCTACAGACCTTGCAGAGCCTGACTGGGAAAAAAAAAGCAACGAGAAGTAAAAAAACTTATAGAAAACGGCCCCTGAATTTTGCCAGTAGTTAGAGCTTTCTGGACTTTTAACCTCCGGTTAAACGAAAGTTTCCTGTAATCTGTTTTTTAGTGATGTTGATTGAGGGATAATCATTCGTCAAGACACTGGGGATAACTCCCCTACTCTTCTTCAAATAGGATTGGGATACTTTACGTCCACCTGAGAAGGCAGACGGGGCCTCGGTTTAACGTCTCGTCTGAAAGACAGCACAGCGCTCCCTCAGTACTGCACTGAGAATACCAGCCTAGGTTATGTGTTCAAGTCTCTGGAGTGGGATTTGAACCCACGTCCTTCTGACTCAGAAGTGAGAGTGCTACACCGAGCTACAGCTGACTTTCAAGAAGGAAAAGTAGGCAGAATTGAGAGATATCCCCAAGCAAAAATACAATGGAACAACACATTTGAAGGTGTAAAGAAAGAAAGACTTGTGGGAAATGGACAGGAAGTCCGCCAAGTTAAGGCCCACGTGAAAACGTTCCGATTCCCAATGCGCACAGGCTAGTCTGAAAAAGACCACCTGTCGCATGCTGGATTGAAAGAACATTATTCAGTTTAATTGTAGGGAGGAAGCTTCACGGTGCTGAGGCTCACTGCCCAGAGCAGGGATCTTCCAAGCTATTTCCAGGAAAAAATAAAATCTTTCATTCAAATGAGAACAAAACCTGACGAAGTGTTTTGAGATTAATACTATACAACCTTACCGCTTAGAAACCAACAGCTGGACCTGTCTACCAGGAGTAAAGCAGTGACATTTTGCGACGGCCAAACATCGAATGAATGCTTACTTCATAAAACTTTCACTTGATGCCAACCCTCTTAAGCCATCAAGATAAACCTTTATAAAACACTGGTTTGGTCTCAACTGGAGTACTGTGTCCAATTCTGGGCACCACACTTTAAGAAGATGTGAAGGCCTTAGAGAGGGCGCAGAAAAGATTTGCAAGAATGGTTCCAGGGATGAAGGTCTTCAGTTACGTTGATAGACTGGAGAAGTTGGGGTTGTTCTCCTTGGAGCAGAAAAGATTGAGAGGAGATTTGACAGAGGTGTTCAAAAATCATGAGGGGTCTAGACAGAAATAACAACAGAAAACGTTGGAAAAACTCAGCAGGCCAAGCAACATCCGTGGAGAGAGAAATAGAGTCAACGTTTCAGGTCGAAGACCCTTCGTCAGGACTGAGAAAAAAAAGCAGGAAATGAAACAGATTAAGAAGCAAGTTAGGGGGCTGGGGAATGGGGGAGGGGATGAAAGAACAAAAGGGAAGGTCTGGGAGGGGCGAGGAGACATTAAGAGATATTCAAGGCAAGAGACGAGATGGTAATAGGACAGGTAAAGAAACAGACAATGGCTCTAGGTGAAGTGTGAAATGCGCTGGCAGAGTGAGAGACAGCTGCCATGTGGGAGAGAGAAAAAAAAGGAAAAGGCACAAACCAAAAGTGTGGATAAAAAATATATAGAAATATGATAGGGGCCGAGGTTATGATCTGAAATTGTTGAACTCGATATTGAGTCCGGAAGGCTGTAAAGTGCCTAATCGGAAGATGAGGTGCTGTTCCTCGAGCTTACGCTGAGCTTCCGTGGAACAATGCAAGAGGCCGCAGATGGTGAGGCCCGAGTGGGAATGGAGCGGTGAATTGAAATGACAGGCGACCGGAAGCTCGGGGTCCCCCTTACGGACTGAACGGAGGTGTTCCGCAAAGCGGTCACCCAAGGGGTCTTAACAGAGTCGATAGAGAGAAACTGTTCCCATTGGCGGAAGGGTCGAGAACCAGAGGACACAGATTTAAGGTGATTGGCAGAAGAACCAAAGGTGACATGAGGAAAAACTTTTTTACTCAGCGAGTTGTTAGGATCTGGAATGCACTGCCTGAAAGGGTGGTGGAGGCAGACTCAATTGTGGCTTTCAAAAGGGAATTGGATAAGTACCTGAAAGAAAAAAAATTGCAGTGCACCGGGGAAAGGGTGGGGGAGTGGGACTAGCTGAAGTGCTCTTGCAGAGAGCTGGCATGGGCTCGATGGGCCGAATGGCCTCCTTCTGTACTCTAACCATTCTATGATTCTATGGGGGAGAAATTCGGTATCGACCGTTTTGGGGCGCTAACATCAGCCGGCTGCAAACTTTAGCGCCCGGCGCAAATTAGCACCGGCGACCGCAAAATTCATCCCCAGCGTCCCTGGAGGTGATTGGAGTGGTAAATCAAGCACTACACACTTCTCTTAGGGCGCTAACATCGGGGAACGGGGCGCAACCTCAGAGCTCTGTCAATCACCCAGTACTCAGACAGTCTGCCACTTTCCAGTTCTTAAAGGGGAGGGTCCATCATGCTGCACAGCCTAACCCTGATCATTGCTGCTTGTGACCTGGGCCTGCAAGGAGCTGCAATCCATCAACCAGGAATATCATGGCTGATCAGTGGCCCAGGGAGAGAGCTCGCCGGTTCAGAGACCAGGCATTGGTGGCTCTGGTTGTGGCTGTGGAAAAAACAGGAAGCTCACGCCTTTAAATAGCGTTCCCCCCCGCCTCCTCAGCTCCCAGCCGACTGCAAACCATCCCCTTCTACCTGTTGTTCCTAGCGGCAGGAGCTGAGGCAGGGGGACGAGAATCCATTTCCGGTCCAGGGCGCTACCGGGGTGAATGCGCGCTTGGATGGCATCACGATCTCCGGGCGCAGGAGATCGTGGCGTTAGCATTTCGCGCCACTGCAAACCACCAGTTGAATTTCGCGGGCGGCGCTAAAATCTCCGCGCACGGGCGGTAAGTCATTAGCGCCCCCGGAGGCGCTAATGGGAGGTGCTAACCAACCGAATTTGTCCCGCTATGATTCTAAGATAATGGGCTGGATTTTGTCAATGGGGACGTGATGGAGGCGGGACTCCCACTTTTTGGGTTGTAGTCCCGCCTCCATCGACTTGTGGCCAACCCACACGATTTTCCCTTGATTGACCTTGTTGAGCCCGCCCAGCCGGGCTCAGCAGGCCAATTAAGGGACACCTGGTTACAGGTGACGTCAGGGATTGACATTTCATCTATCAGGAGTTTTGACAGATGAAAAATCAGCATTTGACAGCTCTGTGAAGCTGTCAAACACTGACAATCTGACTTCTAACTTGAGTCCTTCTCCACAGACTCAGTTAGAAATCTCTCCAGAACAGAAAGCTGAATGCTGCAACTTTTGACAGCTCGCAGCCATTCTGCTTTCTGTGCTGGTGAGATGAGGGACTCCTGAGACCTGAAGGAAGGAAGGCTGCAGGAGAAAGTAAAGGTAAGTAAAACTTATTTAAACACTTTACACACACCAAACACACTTAACTCTGCACTCATGCACCCATCACTCACCTGAACACTGGACATCTCGAACCCCCAAGCCCTTCAGCCCGACAGTCCGCCTCGTTAACTTGGCGTGGTTTGGAGCCGTCGGGCAGCCCACACTTCAGGGCTAAAAATAGGGATTAGGCTAAAAACTGCCTGTTAACTACCTGTTAACAGGCACTTAATTGGCACTAATCCCTTTCCCGCCTCAGGGAGGCGGCTCCCAGCACAGGTCGGGTACCCACCTCCTGGGAAACGGTCATGGAGGCGGGTTGGGGGCGGGAAAGGTTTGTGCCCCCCGATTCTGCAATTTTCCCCCCACTCCCGCCTTCAAACATAGAAACATAGAAGATAGGAGCAGGAGTAGGCCATTCGGCCCCTCGAGCCTGCTCCGCCATTCAATGAGATCATGGCTGATCATCCAAATTCAGTACCCTGTCCCTGCCTTCTCCCCATATCCCTTGATCCCTTTGGCCTTAAGAAATATATCTAACTCCTTCTTGAATATATTTAATGAATTGGCCTCAACCGCCCTCTGTGGCAGAGAATTCCACAGGTTCACCACTCTCTGGGTGAAGAAATTCCTCCTCATCTCAGTCCTAAATGGCTTACCCCTTATCCTTAGACTGTGACCCCTGGTTCTGGACACCCCCGCCATCGAGAACATCCTTCCTGCATCTAGTCTGTCTAGTCCTGTTAGAATTTTATAAGTTTCAATGAGCCTCCACGGGGCTTGGAAATTCGAGCCCAATGGGTTTGCATCCTGGGTTTAATGGGGGTGGGGGTGGGGGTCAGGGGGAAATGGCTTTTTAATGCATATTCCACAAAGTGTTACACCAGCAAAGACTTAACAGTCGGTGAGACATTTTCTGGGTTTTTCTTCTTGATAATGGTCAGGTTCTTTTGGGAGAAGGAATGGACTTATGATTTATCTGCCGCTTGGAGGCTAATTATGAAAATTTATAGGCAATAAAATATGACAAAGTTCAGAGAACGGAAAAGCTGAATGGATGGCTGTATTTTTCACTTGGTATACGATTAACCTAAATGAAAGACCTATGTAAATGATTTGAATAGATTCATTTCCCAGTGAAGCTGACTTAAAAGGGAAGTGTTGCTCTACTGGACGGCCTCTCAGATGTTCTCGGAACATTGCTACTGGAGTAGGCCTTTCAGCCCCACGAGCCTGTTCTGCCATTCAGTTAGATCATGGTTGATCTGTACCTCAACTCTATTTACCCGCCTTTGTTCCAAGGCCCTTGATACCCTTACCCAACAAAAATCTATCGATATCAGTTTTGAAAATTTCAATTGTGTCCCCAGCATCCACAGCCATCTACGGGAGAGAGTTTCAGATTTCCGCTAATCTTTGTGTGGAAAAAGTGCTTCCTGATTTCACTCCTCAATGACCTAGCTCTAATTTTAAGATTGTGACGCCTTGTTCTGGATTTCCCCAGCAGCGGAAAGTTTCCCTACATCTACTAAAGCCAGGAATTGGACGGGGCCTCGGTTTAATGTCTCATCTGAAAGACGGCAGCTCTGACAGTGCGGCATTCTCTCAGTGCTGTACTGGTGCGTCAGCCTGCATTATGTGCTCAAGTCTCTGGAGTGAGGCTTAAACCCACAACCTTCTGACTCAGAGGTGAGAGTGCTCCCACTGAGCCACGGTTGCCACCTATACCCATGCTCTGAGTACCAGGTGGCACTGGCTGGCCACTCCTGCACTGCAAAAAGCCGTGGCAATCTTGGGACAACCAGGCGTGTGCAGTCGTTCTGGACTAGCTGCTGATTTCCTGATCCTGATCGGCCCCATAGAATAAACGGATGAAATTCAGAGCACAGGTTATACCAGAGATTACTACATAGGATATATAGCACAGAAACAGGCCATTCGGCCCAACCAGTCCATGCTGCCGTTTATGCTCCACTCGAGCCTCCTCCCGTCTTTCCTCATCTAAATCTATCAGCATAACCCTCGATTCCCTTCTCCCTCATATGTTTATTTAACTGTCCCTTAAATGTATCTATACTATTCGCTTCAACCACTCCCTGTGGTAGCGAGTTCCACATTCTCACCACTCTCTGGGTAAAGAGGTTTCTTCTGAATTTCCTATTGGATTTCTTGGTGACTCTCTTATATTGATGGTCCCTAGTTTTGTTCTTCCCCACAAGTGGAAACATTCTCTCTGTATCCACTCTATCAAAACCTTTCATAATTTTAAAGACCTCTATTAGGTCACCCCTCAGCCTTCTTTTTTCAAGAGAAAAGAGACCCAGACTGGTCATCCTTTCCTGATCGGTGTACCCTCGCATTTCTGGTATCATCCTTGTAAACCCTAGTGCTTGGTTTGCTTTTTTATGGCCTTGTTAACCTGTGTCGATACTTTTAGTGATTTGTGTATTTGTACTCCGAGATCCCTTTGCTCCTCTACCCCATTTAGATTTTTATTTTCCAAGCAATATGTGACCTCCCTATTTTTTTTAACCAAAATGTAATACCTCACATTTATCTGTGTTGAATTTCATTTGCCAATTATATGCCCATTCTTATTAATGTCTTCTTGTAATTTGTTGCAGTCCTCCTCAGTATTGACTCTCCCCCCAATTTGATGTCGTCGGCAATTTTAGAAATTGTGTTTTTGATTCCAAATTCTAAATCGTTAATATAAATTGTGAACAACAGTGGTCCCAGCACTGATCCTTGTGGAACATCACTTCCCACCTTCTGCCACTCTGAATGTTACCCTTTACCCCTACTCTCTGCTTTTTGTCTTGAAGCCAGCTAGCTATCCATTTCCCTGCCTCTGCATTCCCTGACCTTATTCATCAGTCTATTATGTGGTACCTTATCGAAGGCCTTTTGAAAATCTAGATAAATTACATCTACTGCATTACCCATGTCTACTCTCTCTGTTACCTCTACAAAAAATTCAATTAGGCTGGGCAAGCAAGACTTACCCTTTTGAAATCCATGCTGACTATTTATTATTATATTTTTGGTTTCTAGATGTTCTTTCATTTTCTCCTTTAGTAGGGATTCCATTATTTTTCCTACCACCGATGTTAAGCTGACTGGTCTATAATTCCCTGGACATGTTCTATCTCCCTTCTTAAATATAGGTATTACATTAGCTATCTGCCAATCCTCTGGCACTATACATTTTTCTAAATTACTAAATATGTGTAGTAATGCCTCTACTATCTCTTCCCTAGATTCTTTTAAAATGTGTGGATGCAATCCGTCTGGACCAGGGGTTTCATCCTCTTTGAGTTTCATTAGTTTATTTAATATATCTCCTCATTTTATTTTAAATGCAGTTATCTCATTTCTGATCTCTTCATCCAATGTCATCTCCACCTGTTCCATCTCCCTGGTAAATGCTGAAGCGAAGTAAATATTTAATATCTCTGCCATCTCTCTATCGCTGCTTGTGGTATTATCCTGTCCATCCCTTAGTGGCCCCTATTCCCATCCCGACCTTTTTTTTATTTATGTGCCTGTAAAATATTTTACTATTTTGTTTTATGTTCTTTGATAATTTAATACAATAGTTCCTCTTTGCCTTCCTAATTGTTTTTTTTTTACTTCTCTCCTAATCTCTTCATATTCTCCCTTATCATGCTCTCTCCTACTGCCCATGTACTTAATGTATGCCTCTTTCCATACCCTCAATTTTTCCCTCATGGCTTTATTCATCCACAATATCTCATTAGTGTTTAGCTTGATCTTGTTTTTTAGCGGAATATATTTTTCCTGGACTTTGTTGAACACCGTTTTAAATGTTTCCCATTGCTGTTCTACGTTCATTGTTTGCCAATATTTTTGTCCATTTTATTTTCCCAAGTTCTATTCTCAGCCCCTCAAAATAAGCTTTTCTCTAATCTATTACCCTGGTCTTTGTCATACTTACGTCATTCTCAATTATTATCATAAAGCGTATTATATTATGGTCACTATTGCCGAGATGGTCCCCACTTTTACTTCTCTTATCTGCTCTGGTTCATTCCCCATTACTAGATTCCATTACTCCCTTGTTGGGCTTTTTACATATTGGGTTAGAAAGGAGTCCTGTACACATTGTAGGAACTCCATTCCCTTATCCCCTTTACCTATCTCTTCTGTCCAATTGATATCTGGGTAGTTAATTCCCCCATGATTATTATTCTATGTTTTTTACTCAAAATCCTGATGGAAACTCTACTGGAAACTGGTCCAGCAATCTCAATGGGGAAAAAAATCAGCCATCAATGAACTAATAAACTATTCAAATACTGGTTTGAAGCGGCCAGTTAAAAGAAGATTAGCTATTAAAAGTGCACGGTGAAATAGCCCAGATAGGTTTGTCATGTAAGAGTCAATAAACTGTGAGTATTTACAGAAAATGAAGCTGCAATGTATCTGATGGATTAGGGGATTTGTGTTGTAGGTCTAATAAACAAAAAAGCACATAAAACCTATAATCCAAAGTGCTTAAGGGAAGGAAGCACACTGACCGAGAAAGTCCTTTGCTTAGTATTTGGTTTAGTGCCGAGTTAGTTGATCTCAATAGTGGGTGGGCATTAATACATGTCCACAACTTCAATGGGGAAAATCAGTCACCAATGAGCTTTTATACTTTTTATACTTTTCAAGTACTGGGCTTTGAAGATTGGATAGGCTGGGTTTGTTTTCTTTGGCACACAGGAGGCTGAGGGGAGACTTGATTGAGGTGTATAAAATGATGAGGGGCCCAGATAGAGTGGACAGGAAGGACCTATTTCCCCTTAGCAGAGAGGTCAATAACCAGCGGACATAGATTTAAAGTAATTGGTAGAAGGTTTAGAGGGGAGTTGAGGAGAATTTTTTTCACCCAGAGGGTTGTGGGGGTCTGGAACTCATGGCCTGAAAGGGTGGTAGAGGCAGAAACCCTCGTTGCATTTAAAAAGCACTTGGATATTCACTTGAAGTGCCTTAACCTACAGGTCTACAGACCAAGAGCTGGAAAGTGGGATTAGGCTGGGTGGGTCTTTTTTGGCCGGCACGGACATGATGGGCCGAATGGCCTCCTTCTGTGCCGTTAATTTCTATGATTCTATGAAAAATGGCCACAGTGATCCTACATTAGGGAGGGCGGACATCAGCCAGGGTTTCCACTCCCAGCGGGGATAAAAATTTCTTCTGTGCGCTTAGTATAGTGGGACTGGTAACATGCTCTTTATTTTGCGAAGCCCAGTACCCAGAGGGAATCCTCCTAGATGTCTATCCAGTGACACCTGCGAGAAGTGGTTGAGAAGTGGTACTGCAATCTTGCCCCAGCCCGCCCACTCTCCATGGTGAATAGCCTATCGACACTCACTTTCTGGGCTCCTATAAGAGAGGATGTGAAGTTCAGCAAGGTGACACAAGGGGCTGCTCAGTCCCTTTCGGAGTAAATTGGGGCAGGGATAAAGAAAAATCACAAACAGGTGAAAAAAAACCCTAAGCAAATTTGTTGACGTCACTTACCATGAGGTCTTGGCGTGTCTGGAAGGCATTGATGTAGTTCACGTAATGTGAGTACTCCATCTGGCTGAGAATAGCTGTCATACAGGCCACAAAGTTACTCTGGAGAGAGAAAGAGAAGAAAATGGAAAATGAGTTGTGAGGACATCATCTTCAGAATATAGGCGCAAATAGATTCTTTCAGAAAATAACATTTTGGGATACATTATATGTGTAATTTGAGACATGACGTGTGGTGAGTGTAGCGTGCCCGGGAGGAACAGGTGACTTTGGATAGCAAAATACTGCAGATGTTGGAAATCCGAAATAACAACAGAAAATGCTGGACAAACTCAGCAGGTCCGGCAACATCCATGGAGAGAAATTTGAGTTGACGTTTCGGGTCGAACCCTTCTTCAAAACTGGAAAGAAAATAAAATGTCCGATCGCAGCCCTGCCTTCGATCTATTTTCTTTTCTTTCCAGTTTTGAAGAAGGGTTCGACCCGAAACGTCAACTCAAATTTTTCTCCACAGATGTTGCCTGACCTGCTGAGTTTGTCCAGCATTTTCTGTTGTTATATAGGTGACTTTGGACCTATGGTTCCCAAAGCTCTCCGCCAACTGGGGTTCTTCTTGTGTCATGTTGTAGACGAATTGATAAGAGATTGATTGCTATGATTAGTCAACACCTCCATTATCGTTGTATTGGGCGACTACCAGGGTGACAGAAGACAAACTAGATGGACCTCGGTCTTTGTTCGTCCAGCGATTCCTATTTTCCTATGATGCATCAAGCTCTTCCACAAAATAAATTGGGACAAAGTACGCCTATCAGCCTACTTGGTGTATTCTTCCAGAGTGCTAACCCAACCTTCGTCAGATTACTGCTCGACCATCCACCTGGACAGGTAGTCAGGATTTTTGGTCTAATTTTTGCCTGATAATGCTCCTGTGAAGTGCCTTGGGACTTTGTACTACATTAAAGGCACTGTATAAATGCAAGGTGTTGTTGTGAAATCTGGCTAAGTTTCATGGGGTATCAAAGGACTCTCTCCTGAAGGGGCAAATAAAATCTGAGGGATCTTGAAAGCTTTTTTTCTTCCTTGCCTCTTGATCCCTTTTAAGAGTAACAGCCTGTGGAACATTAAAAAAAAACTGGACTCCAAGAAGTTTTTTTTCTTCAAGATCACAACTGGGTTTTTTTTTTAACCTTTAATTATTGTTATTCAGTGCAGTTCCTGTGTGTGCATGCTGTCTACAGACCAGGACAAGGTGGAGCAGCCAGAGCTGTAAACCTGACCTCTTCCCTTGGCACAGGTAATTGCACAGTCCTCTGCTGCAACAAGATTTCCCTTAGCCAAGCATCGTCACACTGAATGTTCCAAACAAAAAGGTTTTGAGTAGACTGATAATTGGATGCCACACATCAAATGGATTGGCTCTGCAATTCCCGTGCAATTTTTGGTGACCTCTCCCCCTCTGAGTGCCCCTGTGGTATAGGCGGAAAACAAAAAATTAAATGCCGATTTGATTCAATCGAATTAATTCATCATTGTTGTCAATGATCCCTCGCTCTGTCAGCTGATGAAAGGCAGTAGTCAGCAAGTGCATTCACAAGGATCACCAGATAGATACGGATGAGGAAGATCATTCATCCAGTCAGACTCCAAAATTGGGTAGAAATTCTATTGGATAAAAATTGAATTGCTCTTTCAAAGAGCCGGCACAGGCACGATGGGCCAAATGGCCTCCTTCTGTGTTGTAAGATTCTATGATTCCCTCAGCACAAAAAACCAACTGCCTCTTGTTGCGACTCTATCTGACATCCATTCCACATCCTGATTCCTTTTTATGTGCAGAACCTCTCATAAGAACATGAGAAATAGGAGCAGGAGTTGGCCATTTGGCCCCTCGAGCCTGATCCGCCATTCAATAAGATCATGGCTGATCTTCTACCTCATCTCCACTTTCCTGCACTATCCCCATATCCCTTGATTCCCATAATATTCAAAAATCTATCGCTCTCTGTCTTGAATATACTCAATGACTGAGCCTCCATTACCCTCTGGGGTAGAGAATTCCAAAGATTCACCACCCTCTGAGTGAAGAAATGTCTCCTCATCTCAGTCCTAAGTGGTCGACCCCTTATTCTGAGACTGTGACTCCTGGTTCTAGACTCCCCAGCCAGGAGAAACATCCTCCCAGCATCTACCCTGTCAGGCCCTGTAAGAATTTTGTATGTTTCAATGAGATGCCAATCTCAAATTTGGCTTTCACTATTTTGAGATTATTACAAAGTTTATTACAAAGTTACAAAGTATTACAAAGTATTTACAGCACGGAAACAGGCCATTCAGCCCAACTGGTCCATGCCAGTGTTTATGCTCCACATGAGCCTCCTCCCGCCCCTCTTCATCTCACCCCATCAACATATCCTTCTATTCCTTTCTCCCTCACGTGTTTATCTAGCTTCCCCTCAAATGCTATTCGCCTCAACTACTCCTTGTGGTAGCGAGTTCCACATTCTCAGCACTCTCTGGGTAAAGAAATTTCTCCTGAATTCCCTACCGGATTTGTTAGTGGCTATCTTATATTTATGACCCCTAGTTCTGGTCTCACCTGAAAGTGGAATCATCTTCTCTACGTCTACCCTATCAAAACCTTTCATAATCATTGAGGTTTACTACTTCATCTATCTTGATAAGCTCACATCTCAGTCATCTACTTTCAAGGATGTAACAACCCAGGTTTCTCCAGCCTTTCCTCATTGCTCAGTCCCCTGACAGTAGGGTTCAGTCTCCAGTTCGTCTCTGAACTGTATCCAAGGCTTGAACATCTCCAGGTGTCTCAGTGACCAAAAGAAAGAAAAGACTTCCTATAGCGCATTTCACGACCACTGGACTTCCCAAACTGCTTTACAGCCACTTTACAGTACTTTTCTAAGTGTAGTCACTGTTGTAATGTGGGAAACGCGGCTACCAATTTGCGCACAGCAAGCTCCCACAAACAGCAATGTGATAATGACCAGATAATCTGTTTTAGTGATTTTGGTTGAGGGATAATGTTTGGCCAGGGGAGAACTCCCCTGCCCTTCTTCGAAATAGTGCCATGGGATCTTTTACGTCCACTTGAGGGAGCAGACGGGGCCTCGGTTTAACATCTCATCTGAAAGACGGCATCCTCCGGCAGTGCAGCACTCCCTCAGCACTGCACTGGGAATGTCAGCCTAGATTTTTGTGCTCAAGTCTATGGAGTGGGACTTAAACCCACAACCTTCTGACTCAGAGGCAAGGGTGAAACCAGATTGGACAGACAAGGTGCACTCTGACCAGAGCTCCGTACAATTTAAGCATTACTTCCTCTGACTAGTATTCTACTCTTTTGGCTCTCGAGGGCCCATTTTTCAGATAGGGCATAAAATCATCTTCACAATACATGTATCAGGAAAAATATAAAGGCAAAATACCGCAGATGCTGTAATATACCTGGTCCTGCAAGGGGTACAGCGTGGATTCACCAGAATGTAACCAAGGGTAACATTATGAGGATAGCTTGCAGAAAATTGTCTTGTATTCAATTAAGTTTAGAAGGCTGAGGGGTGATCTAATCGTGGAGTTTAAAATGAAAAAAAAGCAATTGATGGCGTAGATGTAGAGAAATGATTTCCTCTGGTGCAGGGCTCCCAGAACAAGGCCATTAGAGCCAGGGCATTCAGAAATGAAATCAAGGAGCACTTTTTCACACAAAGGGTAGTGGAAATCTGGAAATTGCGCGCCACCCATACCACCCCACCCCACACCAAAAGGCTATGGATGCTGGGGGCTCAATTGAAATTTTTAAGACTGAGATTGATAAGATTCTTGACTGTTTCTGTGCAGGCCCGCCCGTTTGGTACCACGCATTTACACTCGATCTGGTCGCGCGTGTGCTGTACCCAACGGTGCGGTGGCTGGGACCTGCAACGCCATGCTTCCCTCGGCCTTGTGTGGAGAAGTTCAGGGGATCCATTGGTGGCCGGAGGTGGAGGGGGGGGGGTGGCGTGGGGGAGGTAGAGGGGATCAAAGAGGGGAGAGAGAGAGGATTGAAGGGGGGGGAGAAAGAGGATCAAAGGGGGAAGGGAGAATCGAAGAGGGAGAGAGGATCGAAGGGGGAGAGAAGATTGAAGGGGGAGAGAGATTGAAGGAGGAGAGAGGATCAAATGGGGAAGAGAGAATTGAAGAGGGAGAGAGGATCGAAGAGGGAGAGAGGATCGAAGGGGGAGAGAGAGGATCAAAGGGGGGAGTGTAATGTATCCAAGTCTGCTGACTATACAAAGCTAGGTGGAAAAGTAAGATGTGAGAAGAATGCAAAGAGCCTGCAAAGATTAAGTGAGTGGGCAATAAGGTGGCAGATGGAGTATAATGTGGGGAAATGTGAGGTTATTCACCTTGGTAGGGAGAATAGAAAAACAGAATATTTTTTAAATGATGAGAAACTATTAAATGTTGGTGTTCAGAGAGATTGAGGTGTCCAAGTGCAAGAAACACAGAGAGTTAGCATGCAGGTACAGTAAGTAATTAGGAAGGCAAATGCCATGTTGGCCTTTATTGCAAGTGGGTTTGGAGTACAAGAGTAAGGAAGTCATGCTACAATTGTACAGGGCTTTGGTGAGACCACACCTGGAGTACTGTGCACAGTTTTGGTTTTATTTAAGGAAGGATATACTTGCCTTAGAGGCAATGCAACAAAGGTTCATTAGATTGATTCCTGGGATGAGAGGGTTGTCCTATGAGGAGAGTTTGAGTAGATTGGGCCTATACTCTCTGGAGTTTAGAAGAATGAGAGGTGATCTCATTGAAACATATAAGATTCTGAGGGGGGTTGGCAGGGTAGATGCTGAGAGATTGTCTCCCCTGGCTGGGGAGTCTAGAACTAAGGACCATAGTTTCACGATAAGGGGTTGGCCATTTAAGACCGAGATGAGGAGGAATTTCTTCACTCAGAGGGTTGTGAATCTTTGGAATTCTCTGCCCCAAAGCGCTGTGGATGCTGAGTCATTGAGTATATTCTAGGCTGAGATAGATAGATTTTTGGACTCCAGAGGAATCAAGGGTTATGGGGATCGGGCGGGAAAGTGGAGTTGAGAACCAGGGGTCACAGTCTCAGGATAAGGGGTCGGCCATTTAGGACTGAGATGAGGAGAAATTTCTTCACTCAGAGGGTGGTGACTCTTTGGAATTCTCTGCCCCAGAGGGTAATGGAGGCTCAGTTGTTGAGTATATTCAAGGCAGAGAGCGATAGATTTTTGGATATTAAGCAAATCAAGGGATATGGGGATAGTGCAGGAAGGTGGAGCTGAGGTCGAAGATCAGCCATGATCTTATTGAATGGTGGAGCAGGCTCAAGGGGCTGAACGGCCTACTCCTGCTCCGATTTCTTATGTTCTTATATAAAAATAAAAAGGCCTAGCACATTCCCTCGCTGTGTTTTATTTACCAATGCTGATACCACTCAGTTTGGTCTCCTCCATCCCTATATCAATGAGGTACTAAATTGCTCTTCGTGAAGTATTCTTTTTATTAGCTTATAAATCAGAGTTCAGAGCTACTATCAGCACTTATTTTATGGTTACTGCCATCATTTTTATTAAATTCATTTTGAAAGACAGTTCAGACCTTTGTTGAAATGATGTAGCGTGGTAAAGGGCGCAGTGGGGGGGGGCGCGGTGTGGGAGGGAATTACTCTACAAGTTTATCTTGAATAGCTACAGATGAAATCACAATTTCTCAGCACTAGAGAAGCAGCAATGCCCTGCAACCCTTGGTGCGTTAATATGGCGGTGAGCCTGTCACTGGGATTTGGGAAGGGGGTCGCGGTGGATTCAAAACCACAGGCGGAGGTTCCGGCGATCAATAGTGCCAACATAATTTCTACCGTATGATTCCCCTAAAGGATGAATGTTACCTGTCTCTACAAGGTGAGGGAAAATGGATGGGGAATGTTCCTGTGCCCTTTAAACAATGTCAATTGGGGAATTAGAAAGAACTTGCATTTCTATAGCACCTGTCACAACCCTGTGACGTCCCAAAGCACTATACAGTCAATGAAGTACTTTTGAAGTGTTATCATGTAGGAAACGCGGCAGCCAACTGCACACAGCAAAGGTCCCACAAAGAGCAATGAGATAATCATAGAATCATAGACTCATAGAATAGTACAGTACAGCTCTGTTCGGCCCATCGAGCCTGTGTTGGCTCTTTGGTAGAGCAATCTAGTCAGTCCCACTCCCCTGTTCCTTCCCTATATCCCTGCAACTTGTTCTCCAGAGACTTGAGCACAAAATCTAGGCTGACACTCCCAGTGCAGTGCTGAGGGAGTGCTGCACTGTCAGAGGCGCCGTCATTCGGATGAGACGTTAAACTGAGGCCCCGTCTGCCCTCTTAGGTGGACGTAAAAGATCCCATGGCACTATTTCGAAGAAAAGCAGGGGTGTTCTCCCCGGTGTCCTGGCCAATATTTATCCCTCAATCAATGTAACAAAATCAGATTATCTGGTCATTATCACATTGCTGTTTGTGGGAGCTTGCTGTGCGCAATTGGCTGCTGCGTTTCCTACATTACAAGAGTGACTAAACTTCTAAAGTACGTCATTGGATATAAAGAGCTTTGGGACGTCCTGAGGCCGTGAAAGGCGCTACATAAATTCAAGTCTTTCTTTGTTTCTCCTTCAAGTATTTATTCAATTCCCTTTTGAAGGCTACTATTGAATCTGTATCCACCGCCCTATCAGGCAGCGCATTTCAAATCCTAACCACTCGTTGTGTAAAAATGTTTCTCCTCATGTCACCTCTGGTAATGACCAGATAATCTGTTTTAATGATGTTGAGGGATAAATATTGGCTAGGACACCCCCGCTCCTCTTCAAAATAGCGCCTTGGGAATTTTTACATACACCTAAGAAGGTCAATGGGGCCTCGGTTTAAAGACTCCTCTGAAAGACAGCTCCTCCAACAGCGCAGCACTCCCTCAACACTGCACTGGGAGTATAAGTCTAGATTTTGTGTTCAAATCTCTGCACAGTGGGATTTGGAACTCACAACCTTCTGACTCAGAGGCAAGAGTGCTACCAACTGAGCCCCGGCTGACATTTTGAACTATGCTGAGACATTCTTTGTATAGGAAAGTGAATGTTTCTCGAGGGTTGCAGTTAACGCCAGTGCTCCTGGGCTAGGAAGTGCAAGAAGGTCAGTCAGTGTTCCCGCTTTTGGTCGCTGTCCGGTTACATCTGCTGCAACGTGGCCAACTCCAGATGTTGACGGAAGATGGATTCAGGCTCGCTGTGATGGTCACTCTCAGGGCTCAATGACGAGGGATAGGAGGGCCTCAGATCTTCTTACCTCCCTCAGTTTTAAGAACATAAGAACATAGGAAATAGGAGCAGGAGTAGGCCATACGGCCCCTCGAGCCTGCTCCACCATTCAATAAGATCATTGCTGATCATCGATCTCAACTCCACTTTCCCACCCGATCTCCATATCCCTTGATTCCCCTAGAGTCCAAAAATCTATCTATCTCAGCCTTGAATATACTCAATTACTCAGCTTCCACAGCTCTCTGGGGTAGAGAATGCCAAAGATTCACAACCCTCTGAGTGAAGAAATTCCTCCTCATCTGGGTCTTAAATGGCCTACCCCTTATCCTGAGACTATGCCCCTTAGTTCTAGACACTCCAGCCAGGGGAAACAAACTCTCAGCATCTACCCTGTCAATCCCCTTCAGAATCTTGTATGTTTCAATAAGATCACCTCTCATTCTTCTAAACTCCAAAGAGTATAGGCCCATTCTACACAATCTCTCATCATAGGACAGCCCTCTCATCCCAGGAATCGATCCGGTGAACCTTCGTTGCACCGCCTCCAAGTATATCCTTCCTTAGATAAGGAGACCAAAACTGCTCCACTTGAAAGTTTCTCACCATTTAAAAAATATTCAGTTTTTCTATTCTTCCTACCAAAGTGAATAACCTCACATTTCCCTACATTATACTCCACCTGCCACCTTACTGCTCACTCACTTAGTCTATCTATATCCCTTTGCAGACTTAATGGGCTGGATTTTGATACTGGAGGCGTGTAGGAGGCGGGACTACAACTTTCGGGGTTGTAGTCCCGCCTCCATCGAGTTGTGGCCAACCCACTCGATTTTCCCTTGATTGACCTTGTTGAGCCCGCCCAGCGGGCTCAGCAGGTCAATTAAGGGACACACTGTTACAGGTGACGTCAGGGATTGACATTTCATCTGTCAAGAGCTTTTGACAGCTCTGTGAAGCTGTCACACACTGACAATCTGACTTCTAACTTGAGTCCTTAACCACAGACTCAGTTAGAAATCTCTCCAGAACAGAAAGCTGAATGCTGCAACTTTTGACAGCTCACGGCCATTCTGCTTTCTGTGCCGGTGAGATGAGGGACTCCCGAGACCTGAAGGAAGGAAGCCTGCATTTGTAAGTAAAGGTAAGTAAAACTTATTTAAACACTTTACACACTTACCTTTGCACTCATGCACCCATCACTCACCTGAACACCGGACATCTCGAACCCTCCAAGCCCTTCAGCCCGACGGTCCGCCTCGCTAACTTGGCGTGGTTTGGCGCCGTTGGGAATCCCACACTTCAGGAATAAAAATAGGGATTAGGCTAAAAACTGCCTGTTAACTACCTGTTAACAGGCAGTTAATTGGCACTAATCCCCTTCCCGCCTCGGGGAGGCGGGTCCCAGCACAGGTCGGGTATCCGCCTCCTTTGAAACTGACATGGAGGCGGGTTGGGGGCAGGACGGGTTCGTGCCCCACGATTTCATGATTTTAACCCCCCACACGCCTCCAATCCCGTCTGCGCGACCCAATGAAAATCTTGCCCTTTGTGTTCTCCTCACAGCTTACTGTCCCACCTAGCTTTGTATCATCAGCAAACTTTCCTTTCCTGCTATTAGCTGTAGGCTTGTAAAACCCAAGCTTTATCACCATATCATGATTGACTGCATCTTCTCTACTAATCTCTTTAACTGTAGTGGTGGACCGCACTGTGTGCCTTGGGCCTTCACTTAGGGATTGTCAGTAAAAAATTAAATAGCAGTCACAGAGGAGAGAAGATGGGATTTTTTTGGAGGGGTTTTACAAAACATTGTCATCTGCAAATGTGTTTGATTTTTTTTTCCTAATCTTAAAATGGAAAATGTCTACAGCAACAATAAATTAAATTTGTATAGCGCCTTTAATGTAGTAAAATGTCCCAAGGCGCTTCACAGCAATGTTATCAAAAATACTTACAGCCAGCCACATAAGTAGGACAAGTGAACAAACACTTTCTCAAGGAGGTAGGTTTTAAAGGAGCATCTTAAAGGAGGCGAGAGATGGGAAGGTTTAGGGAGGGTGTTCCTGAGCCTTGGCAGCTGAAGGCACGGTGGCCAATGGTGGAGCAATTACAATCATTGATGCCAGAATTTGAAGAGCGCAGAGACTTCGGCGGGTTGTAGGGTTGGAGGAGGTTAGGGAAGGGCAAGGCCATGGAGGAATTTGAAAATGATGAAAATATTCCAACTTTTTTTTATATTTTAGAGGCAATGTTCATCATTAGCAATGAATGCTGGCTTAGACCAAAAACACAATTACAGCACTCATTCGCCATTGAGCCCACTTACAGTCAAGAATCTCATTAACTTAAAACAGCAAGCAACTTATTGGAATAATGTCACGTCATACAAACTTCTGAAGGGATCTTCAACCTCCCATGCCCTGCAATTTGTTCAATTAATTCCAAATCCAACACTTGTAAAGGATTACAAAAGAAAGCAACAGGGCTTGGCGGGAGGGGGGGCGGCGGGGGGGAGAGACAGCATGAAAGAGCTGAAAAGAAATGCAAGGAAAAAGCAGGCGTGCTTTAGTTGCTAGCCTTAGCTCAGTTGGGAACACTCTCCCCTTTCAGTCAGAAAGGATGTGAGTTCAAGCTCCATCTGCCGAGACTTGAGCACAGAAATTCTAGGCTGACACTCCAGTGCAGTGCTGAGGGAGTGCTGCACTGTCGGAGGTGCCGTCTTTCAGGTGAGATGTTAAAAAGAGGACCCGTCTGCTCTCTCGGGTGGACGTAAAAGATCCCGTGGCACTATTTCGAAGAAGGGCAGGGGAGTTCTCTCTTGTATCCTGACCGAGTTATCCCTCAACCAACATCAGTTAAAAAAAAACCCAGATTATCTGGTCAATCTCAAATTGCTATTGTGCGACCTTGCTGTGTGTAAAATGGCTGCTATCTTTCCTACATTACAACAGCGACAATACTTTACGATAACAAAATACTGCGGATGCTGGAAATCCGAAATAACAACAGAAAACGCTGGAAAAACTCAGCAGGCCAGGGCAGCATCCGTGGAGAGAGAAACAGAGTCAACGTTTCAGGTCGAAACCCTTCGTCAGGACTGAGAAAAAAGCAGGAAAGGGAACAGGTTTTAAAGCAAGTGGGGGCTGGGAAAAGGGGGAGGGGATGAAAGAACAAAAGGGGAGGTCAGTGATAGGATAGAAATCAGGAGCGATAGCGGGCCAGAACTTCGGGTCCCCACGGGTGAGTACGCGCTGGGTACTCACACGTAGGCCCAACGAAAGTGCTGGTTTCGTGCATGCACTGCGCATGCGCGGGAAACCGGAACTTCCGTTCCCTTAAAGGAAGGGGTTCAGAGGTGGAACGCGTGCGCCGGAGAGGCAGCGCGTGCGCCTGGAACTTCCATTTTTTTTGCAGGTTTCTCCGGGAGGGTAAGTCTCCAGCAGCTACGCTTTTAAAAAGCAGTCACAAGGCCTGCTTTTAACAAGGTAAGTGGTGAATTAAGTAAAATTAAAACATTTTTTCCACAGGTTTATTATTTTTAAATACTTTAAAGAAAGGTAAGTTTAATTTTAGCCCCATTAGAAACTGTAATTAATTTTTTTTTAAATTTAAATTATTGTTTAAAATAGTTATTTTATGTAATTTATAGTTATTTTAAAAATGTGATTTAAAAAAAAAATTATTTGAGGTTTTAGTGATGTTTTGGGGCTGAATTGTATTCATAGATTTGACAGCTCTTCCTGTCAAATTTATGAATGAAGCATTCCCTGCTACCATTGGCTCTCCATGGCCCACGTGATCCCAGGGGACGCTTCGAACTAACTGAGCCCCGGGATACGCAAGCACTGCGCGCTGGCAGTTGAAGGAGGCCCAGGATCGGAATCCCACGCGGGCCCACAGCACAACGGCTGGCGCGCTAGGTAAGTGCAGGTCAGGGGCTTGCACCCGTGGGAAGCCCCTGACCCGAATTTCTGGACCATTAAGAGATATTGAAGGCCAGAGGAGTGACAATACTTTATTTGGCTGCACAGTGTTTTGGGAATCCAGTGGTGGCGAAATAAATAAATTCTTTCTTTCTTTCTTAGTAGAAGACAGCACAATGAATCAACACAGCAAGGATACAGGGAGAGGGAAGAGCTAATTATTCAGAAGGCTGGATAAAGAAAATGTCCTGAATCAAGGGGAGCTCGAGGGAGTGACAGAACAGAGAAACGCACAGAGACTCGTTAGAAGTAAAGAAAGGAGTGCAGAAATCGCCCTCTCACACCGACTCACTTTGTTGCGTTCAATGCTTTCAAACCTTTTGATTCCTTCGCTGCAGATGTAGGGAGGATTTGCTGAGGTGTCTCGATGGGAGTGAGTGTTTGATATGAGATCAGACAGTGAACTAACAGGGAAAAGATCACAGCTTGCGAAGATGATAAGTAACATTGACGTTGAGCAAGCCTGTGACTGTAAAGTCATCCACTCTGTGGGAGGGAAGACCTGTTTAGTCTCAACTTTGTAAAAGTGCTTTTTGTTTGTTGCTTATTCAGAGATATCAGGGCAGAAATCTAGAAAATCTGCCCTTTTTTCCCACCAGTGTTTGTACAGAAGCCCATCACCACATTTAATAGGCTCCAAACAAAACTACATGAGTTGCGTTTCCATTTTCCCAATATGAAGTGAGAACAGCAACAACTTGCATTTATATAACGCCTTTAACATAGTAAAAGGTCCCAAGGTGCTTCACAGGAGCGATTATCAAACAAAATTTGACACCGAGCCACATAAGGAGATATTAGGGCAGGTGGCCAAAAGCTTGGTCAGAGAGAGGTTTTAAGGGGCACTTTAAAGGAGGAGAGAGAGGTAGCGAGGCGGAGAGGTTTAGGGAGGGAATTCCAGAGCTTAGGGCCTCGGCAGCTGAAGGCACGGCCACCAATGGTGGGACGATTGAAATCAGGGGTGCTCAAGAGGCCAGAAGTAGTAAGACTTGTATTTATTTAGTGTCTTTCATGTCTTCTGGTCTTCAGTGCCAATCAATTACTCCTTGAGTTGCAGTCATTGTTGTCAGCTAATTTGCACACAGCAAGTTCCCACAAATGGCAGTTAGAACAATGGCCAATTACCCTGTTTTGGTGGTTGTTGTAAATCTCATCATTCATCAAGAAACTACTCGTGAAATAACGCTGGACGGCCAGCTGGTGGCGCCGTCCAAGGAGCATAAATACTCGGGCGTGGGCCCAGCTTGCCAGGGACATTTTGTAAGACAAGGAACTAGTGAAGTACAACTAGACCTCCATGTTCTGAAACAAGTTGATTAAAGCCTTGCTTTATACTCAAACCAAGTGCGTAGAGAGTTTTATTACGTCACTGGTCTTGGCTGAGGGATAAATGTTGCCCAGGACATCTCCCCTGCTCTTTGAATAGTGCCATGATTTTACATCCGCCTGAACAGGCTGACGGTACCTACAACAGTGCAGTACGACCCTTAAATGTCAGCACAGGTTATGTACTTAAACAACTACTAGAGTGAGGCTGGAACCCACAACCTTCTGACTCAGAGGTGAAACTGAGCCACGTTGCCTCTAAAGCCTCCCGATAGGCAGTTTTTTTTCTGTATTCATTCAGGGGATGTGGGCATCACTGGCAAGGCCAGCATTTATATAGGGCCCTGGTGAGACCACACCTGGAGTATCGTGTACAGTTTTGGTCTTCTTACCTAAGGAAGGATACACTTGCCATAGATGGAGTGCAACGAAGGTTCACCAGACTGGTTCCTGGGATGGGGGGGGGGGGTGGGTGGGGATTATCCTATGAGGAGAGATTGAGTAGACTAGGCTGTATCACAGTATGGTATGGCAGCTGTAGCTACTATGACCGGAAAGTCCTGCAGCGGGTAGTCAAAACTGCCCAACGCATTACCGGCACCCGGCTACCGACCATAGAGCACATATACCAGAAACGCTGTTTACGGAGGTCACGGTCCATCATCAAAGACCCTACCCATCCCAGCCACAGTCTGTTCGCCCTCCTGCCATCTGGGAGACGCTACAGATGCATTCGCACCCGTACGACCAGATTTAGGAACAGCTTCTTTCCCAGGGCTGTCATCCTACTGAACCCCACAAACAAACTCTAAAGCCTGCACATCTGCCAATGCACTTTATTATGGTTATGTTTATGTTAATGTATTACAAGCCAAATGTATGTTGAATGTTTAAATGTCTTCATCTAAATGTACACTCTCGGGAGCCGCAAGCCTACATTTCGTTGTACTGCACTTGTGCACTAACAATGACAATAAAAGTTGATTTGATTTGATTTGATTTGATATTCTCTAGAGTTTAGAAGGATGAGAGGTGATCTCATTGAAACATACACAATTCTAACAGGACTTGACAGGGTAGATGCAGGGAGGATGTTTCCCCTGGCTGGGGAGCCTAGAACCAGGGGTCACAGTCTCAGAATAAGGGGTCGGCCATTTAGGACTGAGATGAGGAGAAATTTCTTCACTCAGGAGATAGTGAATCTTTGGAATTCTCTACCCCAGAGGGTTGTGGAGGCTCAGTCATTGAGTATATTCAAGACCGTGATCGATAGATATTTGAATATTAAGGGAATCAAGGGATATGGGGATAGTGCAGGAAAGTGGAGATGAGGTAGAAGATCAGCCATGATCTTATTGAATGGCGGAGCAGGTTTGAAGGGCCAAATGGCCTACTCCTGCTCCTATTTTTTATGTTCTTAAGTTCTTAGGCCCATCCCTAATTGCCCTTGAGAAGGTGGTGGTGAGCTGCCTTCTTGAACCGCTGCAATCGTGCGGTGAAGGTACTTCCACAGTGCTGTTCGAGAGGAACTTCAGGATATTGACCCAGTGACAATGGAGGAATGGCGATATATTTTCAAGTCAGGATAGTATGTCACTTGGAGGGGGACTTGGAGTGGTGGCATTCCCATACAGAGTGCACACACCCTCTCTGTAGGGACACAGTCTACTTGCCTAAACCCAGGAAACGTAGGTGCACAATGGCAAAAGCCAAGTCTTAGGATCTCCCAAGTGTGCTTTAACTCTAATCTTAGAACAATTATTTGTATTGTTCAGCCATGATCTTATTGAATGGCGGAGCAGGTTCAAAAGGCCGGATGGCCTCCTCATGCTCCTATTTCTTATGTTCTTATGTAATATTCCCATTTCTCACACCAGCTACTTTGCTGTCCTCAGAGCTGCTATGAATGGTTATGCTGAACTGCTAATATGTTTGCGCTAAGAACTCTCTAGGAACAGGTTGAGGTTGAACCAAATGCATTTTCTTTGGACCCTGACTGCCTTCAGAGAGAGGGAATAATTTCATCGCATCAACCAGGTCCCAGAGATGAAAGTCGAGTGTCTGGCCCACTGCGCTGGCTAGCACAGGCTCTTCACAGAAACATGAGAAAGGTTGAGGATAAACAAAAGCCATTCACCTTACCGATTCTTATCCCTCTAGTGCCCTAACCCACCCAACTGAACATCCAACTGCATGTTGTGTGCACCTGACCCACCCTTTTCCACCCCAGACACTACCAGAGAAGCAGATTGAAAGGCCTTCCATTGCTGTTTGTGCGACACTTCTAACCCAGAATGTCTGTCACCTTTACCTACACAACAACAAGCACTGCACTCTAAAACAAGAACATTGCCTGAAGTGCAATGAGACAGTTCAGCAACAGGATAGGGTGCTGCATACATTCAGGTATATTCTGCATCTCTATTATCCTGACTGGCAGGCTGTGATATCTTGGGACACAGCATATATATACAACAGCACAACGTGGCTTCCGGTAAGAACTGTACTGCACATGGCTTTATTATTATATACATCAGTAGTCGACCAGGTGGCTCTATTACACGTCTCCCTCCTTATTGAAGAAGTTAATCATAGCAAATAATCACTGTACATGACTTGCATGGTATACACAACTCTTGGTATATATTTCTCAAATGGAACCCATTTTATGTTTTCAAATTCTACTATAGAATTCTGTAACACAAACAAAAGATATGAATTTATTTTCCATATTTACAGATTAAACTTAACCACTGGTTTTCTGTTTCGAAGAGGATACCTTCTTTCTTGAACAGAACTTTCAGATCTTGTTGTCGGACTTTGACTCATTCTAGGCTGAGCCTGCGGGGAATTTTCCTCCAAGGGCTGACCTTGATCTACATTTGGACTCTTTATACTTTCAGACTGTTGTCTGCTTGACTCGGGCTCAGACTTAAATTCTGACTTTGTCTTGGACTTGTTTCTGGTATGTCTGATGTAGAATTTGCTACTAGTACTCTACTTGTAACAAGACTTTCTGACTCATCAGAATAAATGGAATCATCCCAGCTTTCAACTCCTTCCACACCTGTAGGTAAGATATGATCAATGTGAACAAACCTAACCTTTCCGTGATCAAACATCTTGATTAAATATGTGTGAGGGCCACATGTCTTCACTACTCTTCCTGGTAACTACTTTAACCATTTATGGTGATGGTTCTTCACTCTAACCTTCTGGTTCAACTTCACACTTCTCTCTCTAACTCTACCTTTATCGTGACTCTTTTTCTGCCTTGATTGTTTCTCTTCTACAGACTATGCCAAGTTTGGCTTTAACAACGAGAACCTGGTTCATGGCTGTTGTTTGAGAAACAACTCTGCTGGTTTTCTACCAGTAGTGGTATGAGGAGTATTCTGATAGTTAATCAGAAAATTTGCCAGTTTGTGGTCCTATGACAGCTGACATTTCTTTGGATTTGGATCCAACATTTGCTGGATGAGGGCACATTTGACAGTTTGTACTGTGCGCTCTGCTGCACCATTTGAAGCAGGGTGGTACGGTGGAACTTTGATATGTTTCACACCATTTCTGCTCATGAACTGTGTGAACTCTTCTGAACAAAATTGCGGCCCATTATCAGACATAATTTCTTCTGGGAGGCCGTATGAAGAAAACAATCTTAGCAAATTTTCTAGTGTTTTGCTTGTTGTTATTATCCGCATCGGAAACACTTCGAGGGACTACCTATCACTATGAACAATTGCTGTCCTTCTAGCTCAGCAAAATCTACATGTAACCTTTGCCACACTCTGGGAGGCCATTTCCATGGCTGTAATGGTACTGATGGTGGTTTCTTGCTCACCGATTAACATGTTGTACACTGACTGACTATGTACTCTGTCTCTTTATCTAAACCTGGCCACCATAAGTAACTGCGTGCAAAGCTCTTGGTCAAGCTCATTCCCAGGTGCTGGTCATGAAGATCTCCTAACAATTTAGACCTGAACCTATTTGGGATAATCGCTCTTGCTCCCCACATGATACAATCTTTATCCACTGACAATTCATTCCTACGAACGAAGTATGGATGGATATCTTCCTCTGATCCCTGGTTTGGCCATCCATTTGCTATGTAATCGTACACCTTTGACATAATTGGGTCACGTTTGGTTGCCCTCCCAATCTCTTCAGCTGTGACTGGCAGCTCATCAATGTATGAGAATTAGAACACTTCTTCCTTATTGGGTGTAACTTGTGATGGGGATGGCAACCTGGACATAGCATCAGCATTACTGTGATCAGCTGACCATCTGCACTCAATGTCATACATATATGCTGACATGAGAGATCATTGCCCCAACTCCGTGCGGAGAGGCGTCACACGCTAGCTTGATCTCCTTAGATACAGCATAGTGAATTAACATGGTACTCTCTACTAACTGGCTTTTACACTCTTTGAATGCTGTATCGCATTCTTTTGACCACTTCCAAGGGACCTGTTTTCTTAACAGCTCATTCAATGGATGTAACAATGTAGCCAAGTTTGGGAGGAACTTTCTGTAATAATTCAAAAGACCCAAAAATGATCGAAGTTCAGAGACATTCTTGGCAGTGGGTGCATTTCTGATTGCATCCAGCTTTCCCTTGGTTGGATGTAAACCATCTTTGTCTACTCTGTGCTCTAAGTAATCCACTGAGATTTGAAACAACTCACACTTGTGAGCTGTCACTCATACTCATACTCATACTCCGTGCTTCTCTAGCCATTTGAGCACTTCATTCAACACCTCATCATGGATTTGCCTGTTTGGTGCTGAAATGAGTATGTCATCCAAATAACACACTACCCCTTCAATCCCTTGCAAAATTTCGTTCATCACCCCCTGGAATATGTCGGGGACAGAAGACACTCCAAATGGTAGCCTATTGAACTGATGTAGGCCTCGGTGAGTATTTATAGTCAAGCATGACTTGGACTCTTCATCTAACTCAAGTTGTAGGTAGGCGTTTGTTAGATCTAACTTCGAAAAGTTCTGGCCACCTGTCAGCATTGTGAACAAATCTTCCACATTTGGTAACGTATTGGGTAGATTACACTCTAAAACCTGGTTTACGGTTACCTTATAATCACCACACAACCTTACCTTACCATCTGACTTAGGAAGAACAACAATGGGTGTGGCCCAATTACTCAGATTTACCTTAGAGATAATGTTCTCAGTTTCTAGTCTTTCTCAACTTTCTGCTTGAGTGCGTATGGTACGGGACGTGGCTTGCAGTAAACTGGTCTTGCGTCCTTCTGCACTCTGACACTCGCCTTGAAGTCTTGGATCGGACTGCCTGTTTCGCTGAACACCTTCAGATACTGCTTGATGACATCAACTTTCGATGCAAATTTTGCGTCCACATGAAAAATCTCATTCCAATCCAGCTTCAGTGATCCCAACCAATTTCTACCTATCAAAGCAGGCTTGTCTCCTGTCACTACTACGAGAGGCAAGCTCTGACACTGATCCTTGTATTTCACTGGTATGGTGACACTTCCTACTACAGGGTTTTGCTCTCCTGAGTAGCCTCGCAGCTCTACCTTCGATTTCTCTAGTCGATAATCACGCAACTTGTCGCGATATAGTGATTCCGGTACTACGCTCACGGATGCACCAGTGTCGATTTCCATGGGTATCCTGTTTCCAGCGACATCGACTTGGATGACGATACCTCGTGAATCACTGTTAGATATCTTCATGCTCCTGATGACATAAATCTCCAGAAACTCCTCGTCCTGCTGCTTCTCTTCAACGGTATGCAGTGTCTGGTGATTTTTACTTCTAGCATTGCCAGTCGGTTTACTCTTCTGTCGGCACGCCTTCGCAAGATGCCCAGTTTTCTTGCAGTAGAAACACTCTGCCTTCACATATGGACAGCTTTGAGCGATGTGTTGTCCCAGGCACTGATAGCATGACTTCAATGCACTGTTACCTTGGCCAGTTGCTGAGGCCTTGGGGCCCAACTGCCTTTTACTTTTAGCCTGCAGCTGATTCACCTCAGTTGTCTGATGACTGGAAATGGCACGGAACTCTCGGGAGTATCGGTCGGCCATATCCATCGACATAGCTGTCTGACAAGCTAAGTCAAAAGCCAAGTTAGGGATTGTCAACAATTTACTTCTGATACGTTCATTTTTTAACCCACGAACAAAGCGGTCACGCAAAGTTCGGTCCTTAAAGTTTCCGAAACGACAGTGAATGGATAGCTTTTTTAAAGCTACAATGGATTCACTGATACCCTCGTCATTTAATTGATCACGTGTTCCAAAGTGATAACTTTCAGCAATTTCCAGGGGCTCAGGGCTGTGGTGCTGTTCTAACTTGGTTAGGATCTCCTTCAGTGGCGTGTTCTTCGGCTTGGCGGGAACAAGCACATTTTTCAGGGTTTCAAACACCTCGGGGCCTGCTTCAGTCAAAAAAATAGCCCGTTTCATTTCTAAAACCGCCCGGTTACGGTTTACATCATCGGGGACTTCGACAATACTATTCGCGGTGAAAAACATTTCTAGCCACTCCACAAACGCTCCAAAAGTCTCTCGGTCATGATGGAACTCACCCAAGCACCCTATTAGTCCCATAGGCGCAAAATGAAGAACCTCTAACAGTCCCTCCGTCGGTTGGCAGGATCATCCTCCAACAAAAATTTCAGTTAGGGAATCCGCAATCGCATCTCCATCGCCAATTCTGTGATATCTTGGGACACAGCATATATACACAACAGCACAATGTGGCTTCCGGTAAGAACTGTACTGCACATGGCTTTATTATTATATACATCAGTAGTCCACTAGGTGGCTCTATTACACAGACTATTCTAAATATTTATCTCTCTTTAGGAACAGGAGGAGGCCATTCAGCCCCTTGAGCCTGTTCCGCCATTCAATGAGATCATAGCTGATCTGTAACCTAACTCCATATGCCCGCCTTTGCCCCATATCCCATAATTCTTTTGGTTAACAAAAATCTATCAATCTCAGATTTTACAAGAGGAAAGATTTTTTTTCTGATGTTGCATTTAAAGGTACTTTTTAAACTTTAGTGATATTCTGTACTATGGGCCTTGGTTCTTTAGGGCATAACATAAGAATGAGGAGCAGGATTAGGCCATTCAGCCCCTCGAGCCTGCTCCGCCATTCAATAAAATCAGGACTGATCTTCGACCTCAACTCTACTTTCCTGCATTATCCCCATATCCCTTGATTTCCCCCCTATCCTTTCCTCCTCTCATATCCCACTCCATCCTGTTTCACCCCCCCCATTTGTCGCCCTTCCCCTTCCCCCGTCCTCCCATATTTTATCCTTCTCCTCCCCATCCTGCCTCCTGTCCCCTCTTCTATCTCTCCCTCCATTGTATTCCCCTCCCCTATCCCCCTGCTACCCCATTCCCCCTTTCCTATCACCCCCTCTGCTACCCCTTCCCCATCCCCTCTCCTATCCTCCTCCCCCATCCGTCCATCTCTAATCCTCCCCCTCCCCTATCCTGCCTCCTGTCCCCTCTCCTATCTCCCCCCACCGTATTCCCCTATCCTCCTGCTGTCCCCATTCGCCCCGTCCTATCACCCCCTCTGCTACCACACTTCCCCATCCACTCTCCCCTATCCTCAGCTCCCCCCCCCGACCTCCACCCGCCCCCCATTCTCCCACTATCCTCTCCTCTCTCTGCCCTGTCCTATTCCCCCCCTTCCCTGGGCGACCGTTGCTTCTCACAGCCGCTGCCTGCACCACCCCTTCCCCTTAGCTTGGTTTCACATAATAAAAATAGCCCAAGCCACTCGGGAGAGCAGTCACGATATTTTACCTTTGTAATCAAACTTTCCATTTTGCTTTCCCAACATATTTCTGTAAAGTACAAACACTGGCTGCAATGCAGCCTGAAAATTGCAGTCAATATTTCTTTTAATACACTCTGGTACTGACATTTATATCGAGAAACCTTGAGTTGATTGATCAGCAGGGAGTGATGCACGAGATTGACAGAAGAAAGTCACGAGCCTGGGCAAAAATTACACCTCAGTAGAAAGTTCTCCCGCACTGGTCTGCTCCTGCACAAAGACTATCTACTTGCTTTGTACTCTTGCCTCAAGGTCAGAAGGAAATGGATACGAGTCCCCCCTTCCCCCTTCAAGGCTTTAGCGCGTAACTTAGGCTATCACGCCAGGGACGTGCTGTTCATCCACCAGCATTGTGCCGGCTGACCTACATTGGCTCCCGGTCCCCGAATGCCTCCATTTTCGAATTCTCATCCTCGTTTTCAAACCCCTCCATGGCCTCGCCCCCCCCTCCCTATCTCTCTAACCTCCTCCAGCCCTACAACCCACCGAGATCTCTGAGTTCCTCCAAATCAGGCCTCTTATCCATCCCTCACTTCCTTCACCCCACCACTGGCGGCTGTGCCTAGAGCTGTCTAGGCCCTAAGCTCTAGAAGTCCCTCTCTAAACCTCTCCGCCTCTCTCTCCCTCCCCTCCTTTAAGATCATTCTTAAAACCTAATGCAGTGCATTCCAGATCATAATAACTCGCTGTGCAAAAAAAATTCTCCTTATCTCACCTCTGGTTCTTTTGCCAATTATTTTAAATCTGTGTCCTCTGGTTACCGACCCTCCTGCCAGTGGAAACAGTTTCTCCATATTTACTCCATCAAAACCCTTCCTAATTTTGAATAGCTGTATTAAATTTCCCCTTAACCTTTTCTACTCTAAGGAGAACAACCCCAGCTTCACTAGTCTCTCCACATAACTGAAGTTCCTCATCCCTGGTATAATTCTAGTAAATCTCCCCTGCACCCTCTTCAAGGTCTTGCCATCCATCTTAGAGTGCAATGCCCAGAATTGGAAACTGAAGCCAAACCAGTGTTGCATAAAGGTTTAGCATTACGTTCTTGCTTTTGTACTCTATGCGTCTATTAATAAAGCCAAGCCAAGCATCCTGTAACTATTCAAAAAGGGGGGTAGGGAAAAAGCAGGTAATTACAGACCTGTAAGCCTTACATCAGTTGTGGGCAAAATGCTGGAGTCCATCATTAAGGATGAAATAGCGGAGCACTTAGCAAATGGGGACAGGATAGGACAGAGTCAACATGGATTTACAAAGGGTAAATCGTGCTTGACTAATCTATTGGAATTTTTTGAGGGAGTAACTGGTAGAATAGATGGGGGAGAGCCAGTAGATGTGGTGTACCTGGACTTCCAAAAGGCCTTCGATAAGGTCCCACATAAAAGATTAGCATGGAAAATTGAGGCTCATGGGATAAAGGGGAAAGTTTTGGCGTGGATAGGGAACTGGCTGTCAGATAGAAAACAGAGAGTTGGAATAAACGGCTCATTTTCTGAATGGCAGGCAGTAACAAGTGGGGTACCACAGGGATCTGTCCTGGGCCCCCAGCTGTTCACAATTTACATTAATGACCTGGATCAGGGAGTCGGATGCAGCATTTCCAAATTTGCAGACGACACTAAACTAGGAGGGGGGGTGGGCTCAGAGGAAGAGACCAGGAAGCTCCAGAGCGATTTGGACAGACTGGGCGATTGGGCGGATAAATGGCAGATGCACTATAATGTGGACAAGTGCGAAGTTATCCACCTTGGGTGCAGGAACGGGAGGGCAAATTATTATTTAAATGGCAATAGATTGGGAGAGGGGGAAGTACAGAGAGACCTGGGTGTTCTTGTACACCAGTCACTGAAGGCGAGCATGCAGGTGCAACAGGCGGTCAAGAAGGCAAACGGTATGCTGGCCTTCATAGCAAAAGGGTTAGAATACAGGAACAGGGATACCTTGCTGCAGCTGTACAGGGCACTGGTGAGACCACACCTCGAGTACTGTGTACAGTTTTGGTCGCCTCATCTGAGGAAGGATGTTCTTGCCATGGAGGGGGTGCAGCGGCGATTCACCAGGCTGATACCAGGAATGGCGGGAATGACCTATGAGGAGAGACTATGTAGTTTAGGGATGTACACACTGGAGTTTAGAAGATTGAGAGGGGACCTCATAGAAGTGTATAAAATTCTGACAGGTCTAGACAGACTGGATGCAGAAGGAATGTTTCCCTTGGCGGGTGAGAACAGAACTAGAGGACATAATTTAAGGATAAGGGCTAAACCATTTAGGACAGAGATGAGGGGGAATTTCTTCACTCAGAGAGTGGTGAACCTGTGGAACTCATTGCCACAGAGGGCAGTGTACGCCAGCTCATTAAATATATTTAAGAGGGAATTAGATATATTTCTACGGGCAAAAGGGGTTAAGGGTTACGGAGAGAAGGCGGGGACGGGATACTGAATTAAAGGATCAGCCATGATCTCATCGAATGGCGGAGCAGGCACGAAGGGCCGAATGGCCTACTCCTGCTCCTATCTTCTATGTATCTATGTATCTATGAATGACGTATGAGGAGAGATTGTGTCGATTGGGCTTATACTCACTGGAGTTTAGAAGATTGAGAGGGGATCTCATCGAAACCTATAAAATTCTGTCAGGTCTGGACAGACTAGATGCAGGAAGGATGGTTCTGATGGCCGGGGAGTCCAGAACCAGGGGTCATAGTCTAAGGATAAGGGGTAAGACATTTAGGACTGAAATGAGGAGGAATTTCTTCACCCAGAGAGTGGTGAACCTGTGGAATTCTATGCCACAGTGGAGGCCAGTTCATTAAATATATTCAAGAAGGAGTTGGATATATTTCTTGAGGCTAAAGGGATCAAGGGATATGGGGAGAAGGCAGGGACCGGGTACTGAATTTGGATGATCAGCCATGATCTCATTGAATGGCGGAGCAGGCTCGAAGGGCCGAATGGCCGACTCCTGCTCCTATCTTCTATGTTTCTATTCTATGTCTTTTTAACAGCCTTTTCAACTTGTCCTACCACCTTCAGTGATTTGTGTATGTACACCCCCAGGTCTCTCTGTTCGTGCGCCCTCTTTAAAATTGTACCATTTAGTTTATATTGCCTCTCCTCGTTCTTCCTTCCAAAATGCATCACTTCACTCTTCTGTGCATTAAATTTAATCTGCCATGTGTCTGCCCATTTCACCAGTCTTCGTGAAGTCTGCTACTGTCCTCCTCACTGTTTACTACATTTCTGAGTTTCATGTCATCTGCAAACTTTGAAACTTTGCCCTGTATACTCAAGTCCAGGTCATTAATATATATTAAAAAGAGTAATGATCCTAATACCGACCCCTGCGGACACCACTGCGCACTTCCCACCAGTCTGAAAAACAACCGTTCACCACTACTTTCTGCTTTCTGTCTCTGAGCAAATTTTGTATCCACGCTGCCACTGCATGGGCTTCAAATTTGCTAACAAGTCTATTATGCGGCACTTTATCAAACGCCTTTTGAAAGTCCATAAATGCAACATTAACCGCAGTGTCCTCACCAACCCTCTCCGTTACTTCACCAAAGAACTCAATCAAGTTAGTCAGACACGATTTGCCTTTAACAAATCTGTGCTGGCTGTCAATTTTTAACCCAGGTTTTTTGAAGTGACAATTCATTTTCTCCTGGATTATTGTTTCTAAAAGTTTCCCCACCACCGACGTTAGGCTGACTGGCTAGTTACTGGGTTTATCTCGCTCCTCTTTTTTTGAACAGGGGTGTAACATTTGCAACTCTCCAGTCCTCTGGTACCACTCCCATCTCCAAGATGGGAGTTGAAAGATTGCGGCCAGAGCCTCTGCTATTTCCAGCCTTACTTCGCTCATCAGCTGAGGATACATCCCCATCCAGACCGGGTGACTCTTCTAATGTGCTCCTCTTTCGCTCTGCATCCTCCCAGGGTTGGGATTGAGATCCGTTACACGCATCACAAATCGTATTCTCACTCATTATTTTCATGGCGCTCAAAAGTGATTTACCAATGCACTTCAGAGCAGTAAGTAGCCACTTTGTTCGGAAGAATAGAGAAACAGAAGCAGAATATCTTTTAAAAGGTGAGAGACTAGTAAATGTTGGTATTCAGAGGGATTTGGGAGTGTGAGATTAAGAAATCTTGCTGCAATTATATAGGGCTTTGGTGAGACCAGAAGAACATAAGAAATAGGAGCAGGAGTCGGCCCAATGGCCCCTCGAGACTGCTCCGCCATTCAGTAAGCTCATGGCTGATCTTCTGCCTCAAGTCCACTTTCCCGCTCGAGCCCCATATCCCTTGATTCTCTTAGAATCCAAAACTCTATCAATCTCTGTCTTGAATATGCTCAACGACTGAGCATCCACAGCCCTTTGAGGTAGAGAATTCCAAAGATTCACAACCCTCTGAGTGAAGAAATTTCTCCTCACCTCAGTCCTAAATGACCGACCCCTTATCCTGAGAGTCATAGAGTCATACAGTTATACAGCACAGAAAGAGGCCCTTCGGCCCATCGTGTCCACGCCGGCCATCAAGCCCTGTCTATTCTAATCCCATTTTCCAGCACTTGGTCCGTAGCCTTGTATGCTATGGCGTTTCAAGTGCTCATCTAAATGCTTCTTGAATGTTGTGAGGGTTTCTGCCTCTACCATCCTTTCAGGCAGTGAGTTCCAGATTCCAACCACCCACTGGGTGAAAAAGTTTTCCCTCAAATCCCCTCTAAACCTCCTGCCCCTTACCTTGAAACTATGCCCCCTGGTTATTGACCCCTCTACTAAGGGGAAAAGTTCCTTTCTCTCTACCCTATCTATGCCCCTCATAATTTTGTACACCTCAATCAGGTCCCCCCTCAGCCTTCTCTGCTCCAAGGAAAACATTCCCAGCCTGTCCAGTCTCTCTCCATAGCTGTCTTCATGAGACTATGCCCCCTAGTTCTAGACTCTCCAGCCAAGGGAAGCAGCCTCACAGCATCTACCCTGTCAATCCCTCTGAGAATTTTATGTTTCAATGAGATCACCTCACATTCTATAGTCTCATGCTACTCAATCTCTCCTTATAGAAGATAGGAGCAGGAGTAGGCCATTTGGCCCCTCGAGCCTGCTCCGCCATTCGATGAGATCATGGCTGATCATCCAAACTCAGTACCCCGTACCTGCCATCTCCCAATATCCCTTGATACCTTTAGCTCTAAGAAATATATCTAACTCCTTCTTGAATATATTTAAAGACTTGGCCTCAACCGCCTTCTGTGGTAGAGAATTCCACAGGTTCACCACTCTCTGGGTGAAGAAATTCTTCCTCATCTCTGTCCTAAATGGCTTACCCCTTATCCTTAGACTATGACCCCTGGTTCTGGACTCTCCGACCATCGGGAACATTCTACCTGCTTCTAGGTTGTCCAGACCTGTCAGAATTTTATAAGTTTCGATGAGATCCCCTCTCATTCTTCTAAACTCCAGCGAGTATAAGCCCAATCAACCCAATCTCTCCTCATACGTCATTCCTGCCATCCCAGGGATCAGCCTTGTGAATCTTCACTGAACTCCTTCCATGGCAAGAACATCCTTCCTCAGATAAGGCGACCAAAACTGCACACAGTACTCAAGGTGTGGTCTCACCAAGGCCCTGTACAACTGCAGCAGGACATCCTTGTTCCTGTACTCAAACCCTTTCGCTATGAAGGCCAACATACCATTTGCCTTCTTCACCGCCTGCTGCACCTGCATGCTTACCTTCAGCGACTGGTGCACAAGGACACCCAGGTCTCTTTGCACTTCCCCTTCTCCCAATCTATTGCCATTCAGGTAATAGTCTGCCTTTCTGTTTCTGACACCAAAGTGGATAACCTCGCATTTATCCACGTTATATTGCATCTGCCACGCTTCTGCCCAATCACCAAACCTGTCCAAATCATCCTGGAGTTTCTCGGTATCCTCCTCACAGCACACACGCCCACCCAGCTTTGTGTCATCTGCAAACTTGGAGATATTACATCTAGTTCCCTTATCTAGATCATTAATGTATATTGTGAATAGCTGGGGTCCAAGGACCAATCCCTGCGGTACCCCACTAGTCACTGCCTGCCACTCGGAAAAAGACCCGTTAATTCCTACTCTCTGCTTTCTGTCCGCCAACCAGTTCTCTATCCAAGTCAATACCTTACCCCCAATCCCATGTGCCTTAACTTTACATGCTAATCTCTTATGCGGGACCTTATCGAAAGCCTTTTGAAAGTCCAAATACACCACATCTACTGGTTCTCCCTTATCTATTTTCCCAGTTACATCCTCAAAAAATTCTAGTAGATTAGTCAAGCATGATTTACCTTTTGTAAATTCATGTTGACTTTGTCCGATCCTGTCACTGCTTTCCAAGTGCTCTGCTATTACATCTTTTATAATGGACTCTAGCATTTTCCCCACTACCGATGTCAGGCTTACCGGTCTGTAATTCCCCGCTTTCTCTCTACCACCCTTTTAGAATAGTGGGGTAACATTAGCTACCCTCCAATCCATGAGAGGACATCCCTCTCATCCCAGGAATCAATCTAGTGAACCTTGGCCTACTCCCGCTCCTAATTCTTATGCTCCTTTGTTCTTACCGCCCCCGGAAGGAGCTTAGCAGCTCACACAAGTTGTGAAATACGCAGCACTCCTAGCCTCACTGAGATGGGAACTGCATTATCAGTCTCGTAGATGACGAAGGCCCTCTACTCAAAGCAATAAACTTTCAGGTGCTGGTTTCTCTCACCCCAATGACATTAATGAGGCTGCTGCCCGAGTCAGGTGGGCACTTTGGACAGCTAAAAAATAGGCCCAGTTCAAGCGGTAGCGGACAGACACGGAGTGGGGACGGGGTGGTAAGTTTTTGGAGGTAATTTTAACCGCGAGCCATCCCATTCCCACAATGGCTAAATTGTCCAGAACCAGGGGTCACAGTCTAATGATAAGGGGTAAGCCATTTAGGACAGAGATGAGGAGGAATTTCTTCACCCAGAGAGTGGTGAACCTGTGGAATTCTCTACCACAGAAGACAGTTGAGGCCAGTTCATTAAATATATTCAAGAAGGAGTTAGATATATTTCTTAAGGCTAAAGGGATCAAGGGACATTGGGAGAAGGCAGGGACAGGGTACTGAATTTGGATGATCAGCCATGATCTCATTGAATGGCGGAGCAGGCTCGAGGGGCCGAATGGCCTACTCCTGCTCCTATCTTCTATGTTTCTATGTTTCTATGTTCCTTATACCTAGGCAGAACCAACTATTATTTAATTCTTCTCAGTTCAAAATCACATCAAAAATTAATGGACTCAATCGAAGCCCCCTCTGTGATTTAAGCAGACTTTAAAAACATAGACATAGTTTTGGGGAGAAAAAATAATCTTGGCAGGGATATTCCTCATATTTCAAGTGAGAGCCAAGGCTAAAAGCCCCCAGGATTCTTAAATAGTTCCCCGTGGTTTTTTTTTTTTTAATTGACGTATTGATCCTTTCTTGGTTGGTTGACCATAATTGGCTTTCTCCCGCTCTTTAAATATGACCCTTGAAAGACAAAATTGTTCAATTCAGGCCTGTGACTTTTCTGAGAGTTAGACCGCTTCCAGTGGCCTTGGCAATCTCAGCTGCTGAATGGGAAGGTGGAGGGAAATGTCCAAAAAAGGGAGTGAACTATGAATCGGAAGAATGTAAACCAGTCGGCCTAATATGGGTAGCGACGGAACTTGTTGTCATCCAACAATGGACTGTCGGAGGGGCCGTCTTTCGGATGAGACGTTAAACCGAGGCTCCGTCTGCCCCCTCAGGTGGACGTAAAAGATCCCACGGCACTGTTTTGAAGAAGAGCAGGGGAAGTTCTCCCCCGGTGTCCCGGGGCCAATATTTATCCCTCAATCTCAACATCACTCAGCATATGATCTGGTCATTATCGCTATCATTGCTATTTGTGGGATCTTGCGGTGTGCAAATTGCCTGTCGCGTTTCCTTCATTACAACATTGACCACACTTCAAAAAACGTTCAACAACAACAAAAGCAACAATAACTTGCATTTATATGGCACCTTTAATGTAGTAAAATGTCCCAAAGCGCTTCTCAGGGAGCGTAATCAGACAAAGTTTGACACCAAGCCACATAAGGTGATTTGGACTCTAGGGGAATCAAGGAATACGGAGATCGGGCGGGAAAGTAGATCTGAGGTCGATGATCAGCCAGGATCTTATTGAATGGCGGAGCAGGCTCGAGGGGCCTTCTGGCCTACTCCTGCTCCTATTTCTTATGTTCTTATGTTCTTATTTGGACAAGTGGCAGGTTTAAATGAGCATCTTAAAGAAGGAGAGAGAAGTAGAGAGACAGAGAGGCGTAGGGAGGGAATTCCGGAGCTCGGGGCCTAGACAGCTGAAGGCACGGCCGCCAATGGTGGAGCGACGCAAATCGGAGATGTGCAAGAGGCGCAGAGTTCTTGGGCGGTTGTGGGGCTGGAGGCGAAGGTTACAGAGATAGGGAGGAGGGTGCAAGGCCATGGAGGGATTTGAACACAAGGATGCGAATTTTAAATTCGAGGACTGGGTGCCAGAGTTGTGGGTGAGAAAGAGGGAACAAAATCGGGAGGGCGGGGAGGCGTGAAAGAATGGAAAGTGTAAAGCCAGTGTGAGCTTGCTTGCTGCGGATAATACCCTCTTTATCCCTTGGTTCGCTTTCTCTCTTTGCAGTGATAACACTTTGCAGGCAGATTTCCAAATGTAATAAAAAGCAAAGTAGTTTGATGGGAAGTCAAGCTCACTCAGCAAAATCTTATCCAGGGAACCATTGTGCTCCCTTACTCCAAGTGCAATGAATTCATCTGAAGCTTTATATTCAAATGATGTCTCACAGATCACCTCTATTAAATGAACATTGGCACTACTCCTAAACAAACAATTTACCCGTTGGACCATATACATCGACATTGTTTACCTTGCCATTTACTTCAACCCATCAGTCTCGAAACCATTTCCCCATCATGTCACTCATTTCATCAAATGTATATGTAAATAGGTGAGAGGAGAGGGGGACACTCTAGGGGTTACACAAAGCCCTAAGCTTTGGTGTTGAGCATAACCTTTCCCCAAGTTTGCACAGCTATTGCAGAGATCCGAAAGTTAATTAAGACTAAGCTCACCGCCTAGCTGCCAATTTTGCTTTGTTTACGCAACGTGCTGTTCTCTGGGCAAACTAACTGTTGCTCATCAACATTAGTGGAACATTTGTGATGCAGGTTTATGACACAATGGTGATATAATTTGTAACTTCTACTCAAGTGCCGATCCTTTATGCTCCAGCCTGGACGGTGAACGCCACGTAGCTCAAAAGCAAACCACAGGCCATTAAAACCCTGTCTACCTCTCTGCCCACCTTTAAAAGCATTTTTAAATCCCATCTCTTCAACCATGCTTTTGGTCACACCTTCCAATCCCTCCCATCCTGTCTTAGCCTTCCTTTCCCTGTGCCTATGAACCACAGAAACCATAGAAAAAAGCAAGAAAGAAAGAAAGAGAAAGAAAGAAGGAAATAAAGAAAGAGCGAGAAAGGAAGAGAGAAAGAAAAAGAGAGAAAGAAAGGAAGAGAGAAAGGAAGAGAAAGAAAGAGAGAAAGGAAGAAAGAAAGACAGAAAGGGAGTGTGATGAAATAACTCTGTGTTCTGGCATTTGTATTGTCTGTTGTTGTTGTACTTGCTAATGTCTGGAATGTTCTACAGATGTAACCACTAATGCTCCTCCCTAGCCCCGCCCCTCTGGATCCTTCGGATTGGTGCGAGTCTTACTCATAAGGGCTGGGTCGGTGATGAATGATGGCTGCCTTGTGTTAACTCGATGCCATGTTCTTACTTAATAAAAGCCTTTAGTTTTAAGCTTTAACCTCTTGGATTCAGGCAGTTATTTGGCACATCAATTTTATTAAGTAAGAACATGGCATCGAGTTAACACAAGGCAGCCATCATTCATCACCGGCCCAGCCCTTATGAGTAAAACCCAGCTCTTGTAAATAAGAGTCACACCAATCAGGAGGATCCAGAGGAGCGGGGCTAGGGAGGAGCATTAGTGGTTACATCTGTAGAACATTCCAGACATTAGCAAGTACAACAACAACAGACAATACAAATGCCAGAACACAGAGTTATTTCATCACATTCACCCCCTGCTATAGAGGGCGAGAGAAAGAAAGAAAGAAAGAAAGAAAGAAAGAAAGAAGGAAATAAAGAAAGAGCGAGAAAGGAAGAGAGAAAGAAAAAGAGAGAAAGAAAGGAAGAGAGAAAGGAAGAGAAAGAAAGACAGAAAGCAAGACAGAAAGAAAGAAAGAAAGAAAGAAAGAAAAAAAGAAAGAAAGATGGTAGGGTAGCTGGGAAGTGGAAGGGTGTCGCACTCGTGTAGTAAAGTTGATATTCTGAAGTTTGGGCTGGGTCACATTGTTGGAGTGGGGTAGAGGGAAAGAAAGAAAAGAATGAACTTGCATTTCTATAGCACCTTTCACGACCTCAGGACGTCCCAAAGCGCTTCACAACCAATTAAGCATGTTTGAAGTATAGTCACTGTCATAACCAAGCCAATGGAAATGCGAAGGGGGAAAGAGGAGTGACGGGCGACTGATCCGATATCGCCCATTTTAAACTAGCACCCAAAGCCAAAACTCCCCCCAACCAGAGCCGAGATCTGTGGCGGCTTGAATTGGTAACGCTCCCATTGCATCATTAATGGTAACAGCACTTTACCTCACTAGCCCCCTCCCAGAAAACAACAACATGGGAACTTACACAAAAGCAAAATACTGCGGATGCTGGAAATCTGAAATAAAAACAGAAAATGCTGGAAATACTCAGCAGGTCAGTCAGCAGCTGTGGAGAGAGAAACAGAGTTAACGATTCAGGTCGATGACCCAGTTCTGACGAAGGGTCATCGACCTGAAGCGTTGACTCTGTTTCTCTCTCCACAGATGCTGCCTGACCTGCTGAGTATTACTAACATGGGAACTTATATCTCCATATAGCAACCGCATCTGTGGTAAGTGTCTGCAGCTCAAGGAACTTCAGCTCAGAGTTGTTGAGCTGGAGTCCGAGCTGCAAACATTGTGATGTATCAGGGAAGGGGAGAATTACCTGGACACTTTGTTCCAGGAGGCAGTCACACCCTTTAGGTTAAGTAGTACTTTAGAGTTAGTCCATGGTCAGGCACAGGAGGTTGTGACTGCGAGTCAGGAAGGTATGGTGACCCAGGATGTAGTGATGGAGGAGCCTCAGCCCTGGACCTTGTCCAACAGGTACGAGGTACTTTCTACAGGTATGGATGAGGAAAAGGACTGCAGGGTGGATAGGCAAACTGACCACTGCACCGTAGTACAGGAGACCATTCAAGTGGGGGGAGTATAAAGAAATGTGGTAGTGGTAGGCGACATTATAGTCAGGGGGATAGATACTGTTCTCTGCAGCCACAATAGGGAGTACCGAAGGCTGTGTTGCCTGCCAGGGTTAAGGATATCTCCTTGCGGCTGGAGAAGAACTTGGACTGGGAGGGGGAGGATCCAGTTGTCGTGGTCTACATAGGAATCAACGACATAGACCTAAGAACTGAGGGTGCTGAGGGAGATTGAGGAGCTAGGGTCTAAATTAATAAGCAGAACCTCAATGGTATAAATTTCTGGATTATTATTGGCATAGGGACAAATAGATTAGGGGGGAGAAATTCAGTATCACCCGTTTGGGGTGCAATTATTGGCCGGGCGCAAAGTTTAGCACCTGCGCCAATTATCGCCTCCGACTGCAAACGTGGCTTCTATCACGCCTGGAGGTGATTGGAGCGCTAAATCAGGCGCTACACACCTCTCTTAAGGCGGCAAACGCTGAGGAGCGAAGCGCTATCTCAGAGCGCTGGCGAAGCTCATGTGATGTCAGTCAGCAATGGAACACAGACACACTGGCGCCGGCCAGTTCTTAAAGGGGAGGGTCGATCTTGCTCTCCATCCACACCCTGCTCATTGCAACCTTGAATCTCAGCCAGGAGAGACCTGTACATCAAATCTGCTGGAAAGAACAATGGAGAGACCCAGGGAAAGAGCTCAGAGTGCAGCCCCCGTAGTCTCTTCTAAATTGATGCAAGGAAGGTCAAATCAAAATGAATCTGTAAAGTGCTGCTCAGTACCCAAAACTGCTTCGCACAGCGTTGAATCTCTCCAGAAGTCTCTCTCTCTCTCTCTCTCAGAATGCGTGGTGCAAAAATGTCGCCGACAAAAAAAGGCAGGAAGCGGCCACTTTTAAATAGCGCTCTCCCAGTCTCTTCCCGACTGCAAAACGTTCCCCACAACCTGTCATTGCTAGCGGCAGGTGGAAAGGCAGGGGGCGCCACTCAATATCCGCCACCAGGGTGTTGCATGCTCGACTGACGTCACGATCTGCGGGCGCAGGAGGCCGTGGCGGTAGTGTTTAGCGCTGCCGCAAAATGTCTGGTCAATTTTGCGAGCATGGCAAACATCGCCGTGCCCGGGCGCTTGTTGCTTTGCGCCCTATTAGCGCCCTCTTAGGGTGCTAACGGGAGGTGCAATGCAACTGAATTTTTCCGCCTCGAGTTTTAAATGTGTGGCTCAAAGAGTGGTGTGGGAGGGAGGGGTTTCAATTCATGGGGCACTGGCACCAGTACTGGGGAAAGAGGGAGCTTTTCCATTAGGAAGGACTCCACTTAAACCGGGCTGGGACCAGTGTCCTGGTGAATCGAATAACTAGGGCTGTAGATAGGGCTTTAAACTAAAAAGGTGGGGGGAGGGAGCAAGTGAGGGGAAATTTAGTAATCTAAAGAGAAAAGTCAAAGAAATAGAGCAGTGCATTGAATTGGGTAAAAATAAGCAGTGTGGGACAGGAAGGGGTAGAGAGTTTAAAGGTAATAGTGTATCAGCGAATAAGGTCAAAGCACAGAATACTGGCAAAAAGTTAAAATTAAAGGTCCTTTATCTGAATGCATGAAGCATCCATAACAAGATTGAAGATTGGCACAAATAGAGATAAATGGCTTTGATATAAAAGCCATTACAGAGACATGGTTGCAAGGTGCGCAAGGTTGGGAATTAAATAAGCCAGGGCACTTGACATTTCAAAAAGACAGGCAGGCTAGAACAAGAGGTGGGGTAGCCCTGATAACTAAGGATGACTTAAGGACAGTAGTGAGAAAGCAACTTGATTTGGAAGATCAGGAAGTAGAATCAATATGGGTGGAGATAAGAAATAACAAGGGGCAGAAAACAATGGCAGGAGTAGTTTATAGGCCCCCTAATAGTAGCTATACTGTAGGACAGAGTATTAATCAATAAATAATAGGAGCTTGTAACAAAGGTAATGCAATAATCATGGGGGACTTTAATCTTCATACAGATTGGGCAAATCACATTGGCAAGGGTAGCCTAGAGGACAAGTTCATAGAATGCATTTGAGACAGTTTCCTAGAACAATATGTCATGGAACCAACCAGGGAACAGGTTATTTTGAATCTAGTTTTGTGTAGACAGGGTTAATTAGTAATGTCATAGCAAAGGATCCTCTAAGGAAGAATGATCATAATATGATAGAATTTCACATTAAGTTTGAGAGTGACATTCTTAAGTCTGAAACTAGTGTCTTAAACTTAAATAAAGCCAATTACGTAGGTATGAGGGATTAAGGTAGATTAGGAAACTAGATTAAAAGGTATGACAGTAGATAAACAGTGGAAAACATTTAAAGGAATATTCCAATATTCTCAACAAATATACATTCCACTGAGAAATAAAATACCTACAGGAAAAGTGATCCAACAGTGGCTACCAAAGAAGTTAAGGATAGTATTAGATTAAAAGAAGAGGCTTATAATCACAGAATCACAGAAACCCCACAGTGCAGATAGAGGCCATTTCGGCCCATCGAGCCTGCACCTAATGTTGCGAAGAATAGTAGGCCAAATGCCCTACTCCTGCTCCTAATTCTTTTGCTGTTATGTTCTTGTACTGAAAGACATTTCAAAGTACTTCACAGGGTTCAGGGAAACAGCAGATGGTCAACAAGAGGGAGAAAGGGAGAAAGGAAAATGTTCAATCGGGGAGTCGAAAGCTTGGTCACAGAGATTCTTTTTGGGAGGCTTCTGAAAACGGGGAGTGAAGTGAGAAGGTGGAGGGACCATAGAAACATAGAAGATAGGAGCAGGAGTAGGCCATTCGGCCCCTCGAGCCTGCTCCACCATTTAATGAGATCATGGCTGATCATCCAAATTCAGCACCCTGTCCCTGCCTTCTCCCCATATCCCTTGATCCCTTTAGCCTTAAGAAATATATCTAACTCCTTCTTGAATATATTTAATGAATAGGCCTCAACTGCCTTCTGTGGTAGAGAATTCCACAGGTTCACCACTCTCTGGGTGAAGAAATTCCTCCTCACCTCAGTCCTAAATGGCCTATCCCTTATCCTTAGACTGTGACCCCTGGTTCTGGGCTCCCCCGCCATCGGGAACATCCTTCCTGCATCTGGTCCGTCTAGTCCTGTTAGAATTTTATAAGTTTCAATGAGATCCCCTCTCATTCTTCTAAACTCTAGCGAATATAAGCTTAATCGACCCAATCTCGCCTCATACGTCATTCCTGCCATCCCAGGTATCAGTCTGGTGAATCTTCGCTGCATTCTCTCCATGGCAAGAACATCCTTCCTCAGATAAGGCGAGCAAAACTGCACTTGGAAACATAATCCTACCTCCCCCGTTCCAAGAATATTTTACAAACTTACCGGTCTATAACTCAGGAAATGCAAGACTAAAGATGACCTTTCCAGGCCGGTATGAAATGTGTTTTAATGAGCATGCAGTAATCCAGATTTGAAGCTTCCCATTGCAGCAGAGCTAAGCCCTCAAAGCAGCGAGACCGGCTCGGGCGGCTATGTGACGTGTAGCACGCCCTGAAGAAATGGCAGGACTTACGTAAAGCAATTTCCTCCATGGTCTTTCACGTTTTCAAAATGAAATATTTATCGACAGAGAAATTATCTCTTCAGGTGTCTGCTCAAACTGTGTGGGAAATTAAAGCTACCCCATGCAGGTACGGGTCAAATGGGATCGCTATTTAGAATTTCTAAAGTAGTACACGAAGGATTAAGAAAAGGTTTACCTGAAGGTGAAGAAAGAACCATCTCTCACAACATTCCATACAAGTAGCAGCTTTGCACACAAAGAACTACTTTGATGTCCAATTCAAAAAGAAAGACTTGCATTTATATAGCGCCTTTCGCGATCTCAGGACATAAGAACATAAGAAATAGGAGCAGGAGTAGCCCATTTGGCCCCTCGAGCCTGCTCCGCCATTCAATAAGATCATGGCTGATCCTCTACCTCAACTCCACTTTCCCACCCGATCCCCATATTCCTTGATTTCCCCAGCTTCCAAAAATCTATCGATCTCAGTCGTGAATATGCTCAACGACTCAGCACCCACAGCCCTTTGGGGCAGAGAATTCCAAAGATTCACAACCCTCTAAGAACATACCATAAGAACATAACAAATAGGAGCAGGAGTAGGTCATTTGGCCCCTCGAGCCTGCTCTGCCATTCAATAAGATCATGGCTGATCATCGACCTCAACTCCAGTTTCCCGCACTATCCTCATATCCCTTGATTCCCTTAATATTCAAAAATCTGTCGATCTCTGTCTTGAATATACTCAACGACTAAGCCTCCACGGCCCTCTGGGGTAGAGAATTCCAAAGATTCACCACCCTCTGTGTGAAGAAATTCCTCCTCATCTCAGTCCTAAATGGCCGACCCCCCTATTCTGAGACTGTGACCCCTTGTTCGCGGCTCTCCAGCCAGGGGAAACATCCTCTCAGAATCCAGCCTGTCGAACCCGCTAAGAATTTTATACATTTCAAAATGATCACCTCTCATTCTTCTAAACACCAGAGAGTAAAGGCCCAAACTACTCAGTCTCTTCTCACAGGACAACCCTCTCATCTCAGGAATCAATCTAGTGAACATTCATTGCACCCTCTCTAAGGCAAGTATATCCTTCTTTAGGTAAGCAGATTAAAACCCTATATAACTGCAGCAAGACATCCTTACTCTTATACTCTAACCCCCTTGTAAAAAAGGTTAACGTACCTTGCCTTCCTAATTCCTTGCAGAGCCTGCATGTTAACTTTCTGTGATTCGTGTACAATGACACCCAAATCCCTCTGCTTACCAATAGGACGTCCCAAAGCGCTTTATACCGCTGGAGTACTTTAGAAGTGTAGTCACTGTTGGAACGTAGAAACACGGTAGCCAATTTGTGCACAGCAGGATCCCGCAAACAATAATGACAAGATTATCCGTCTTCATGATGTTGATTGAGGGATGATAAGTATTTGGCCAGGACACCAGGGAGAACTCACCTGCTCTTCTTCAAAATAGTGCAATGGGATTTTTTTGTTTCCACCTGAGAGACGGTGATCAGGGCCTCGGTTTAACATCTTATCCGGACAATGGCACCTCTAACAGTGCAGCACTCCCTCACTACTGCACTGGAGTGTAAGCCTGGATTGTGTACTCCAGTCTCACTGGTGGATCTTGAACCCACGACCTTCTGACTCAGAGGCGAGTGCGCTACCCTCTGAGCCACAGCTGACGCCTTAGGCAAGCATTTGCAGATAGCAAGGTCCCAGGTGGAGGGAAAAATATTAAGCAGATTAAAATGGTGTACAAAGGAATGTTGTCGCTCATTGGACAGCACCATAGAATCATTGAATCATAGAATGACCACAGCACAGAAGGAGGCCATTCAGCCTGTCGAGCCTGTGCCGGCTCTCTGCAAGAGCAATTCAGCGAGTCCCACTCCCCTGCCCTTTTCCCGTAGCCCTACAAATTTTTCTCCTTCAGGTACTTATCCAAAAGCGTTTGCGTGACACAGTTTAGCGGATGACAGTGTCCCTTTAAATTTCACCACAACAGTCAGTTTTCCTAACATGGGGGTGAAAACTTGCTGATTGGTCTTTGTGGTTAACAGCGATCACCGCTGGTGGTGGGGGGGGGCTTAATCTCTCGCTTCAAACTTATCGCCAAAGTAATTATCCACACTTCAAATTTATGAACTTTTAAATGGATTCAATGAATTTTCATTACGGGCTTTGTAGTGAGTCAGGTGTTGCAGGGTGGATCTCGACTGGCGAATCCGGGGAATAGTCCCAGCAATTCCATTAATGGACAACTTGGATTCATCCCCTGGTTCTGGATCGCCATTCTACAGAATTCCAATTATCCGGGGTCATAAGGTTTCAGCAGAGCTTTGAGCTTTCTCACGGACTGCGTGGAAATGTCTCATTACCTTCACTGTACGAATAGGCCCACCCCCCACAGGTCGCAATGGAATACCGTGGGCCTTTAATTTAAACTCCCCCACTTGCCCGCCCCAATCTGACCGACTGCTATTTTAAATCGCAGGCAGCAAGGACGCCTGTTCCCCAAGCCCCCAACAGGGTCCCCTTTAAATATGACGTCATCGGGGGGGGGGGGGCCGATCTGCGATCGGAACCTGATGGCCTGAGCAAAGGGAGCAATCGGTGGCTTTTTAAAAAATTAGTTCCTGGGATGTGGGCGTCGCTGGCAAGACCAGCATTTATTGCCCTTCCCTAATTGAGAAGGTGGTGGCGAGCCGCCTTCTTGAACTGCTGCGGTCCAGCAAGGTGAGGGTTTTTCTACAACTGAGTGGCTTGCTGGGCCATTTCAGAGGGCAGTTAAGAGCCAACCCCATTGCTGTGAGTCTGGAGTCACACATAGGCCAGACTGGGTAACGATGGCAGATTTCCTTCCCTAAAGGGCATCAGTGAGCCAGATGGGTTTTACGACAACCCGGTAGTTCCATGGTCACCATCACTGATACTGGCTTTTTATTCCAGATTTATTGAATTAACTGAATTCAAATTCCCCTGCTGTTGTGTTGGAGATTTGAACTCACGTCTCATGGATCATTAGTCCAGGCTTCTGGGTTACCTGTCCAGTGACGTTACCACTATGTTACCGTTCCCGCTTTCCTCTCCCCCCACAGACCAAAGTTATTTATTTATTTATTCTCAGTTTCCTTATGGAGCAGGAGTGCTGCTCCGGCCCCCATACGGACACCTTGGGGCGCTCGCTTTGTCGCATTCTCGCTCGGGAGTTAAAATCAAATTGAATCATAGAATCGTCCAGCACAGAAGGAGGCCATTCGGCCCATCGTGCCTGTGCCGGCTCTTTGAAAGAGTCACTCCCCTCCCCTTTCCCCATAGCCCTCTTTTTCAAGTATTTATCCAATTCCCTTTCGAAAGTTACTATTGAATCCGCTTCCACCGCCCTTTCAGCCAGCGTGTTCCTTTTCACAACGACTCGCTGCAACAAATATGATGCATGATGCAACCCATGAACATGAATGGATATGCGGCACAAATGATTTATACTATAATGGCTATATGTTAATGAACTTCCTCAAGCTAAATGCCCTCTCAGCCATGGCTCAGTGGGTAGCACCTTCGCCTTTGAATCTGAAGGTTGCGAGTTCAAGTCCCACCCCAAAGACTTGAGCACAAAAATATAGGCTGACACTCCCAGTGTTGTACTGAGGGAGAGTTGCACTGTTAGAGGTGCCGTCTTTTAAACCAAGGCCCCATCTGCTCTCTCAGGTGGATGTGAAAGATCCCACGGCACTATTTTGAAGAAGAGCAGGGGAGTTCGCCCCGGTGTCTTGGCCAATAGTTATCCCTCAACCAACATCACTAAAACAGTTATATCTGGGAGCTTGCTGTGTGCAAATTGGCTGCTGTCTTTTCTACATTTCAACAGTGACTACTCTTTAAAAAGTGCCTCATTGGCTGTAAAGCGCTGTTGGAACCTCCTGAGATAGTCAAAGGCGCTATAGAAATGCAAGTCTTTCTTTCAGATGGTTGCACATTTACTCTCATCTCTTTTTTTCAAGTTTCTGTCTGTGCCACGAGTTCCAAGGCCAAGAGTCTAGTAAAGCGGCCTTCTCCGAGGACTCCGCTAATTGTACTCGATAGAATGAAAGAAAGAACTTGCATTTATATAGCGCCGTTCATCATCTCAGAACGTCCCACATTGCTTGGCAGCCAATGAACTGCTTTTTGAAGCGTAGTCACTGTTGCAATGTAGGGAAATGCGGCGGAGTTGGAGAGAGGCACAGCGAGAGGGAGAATAATACAGGCAGAGATTAACAAAAGATAATTAAAGGTAAGAAGCTGAGTCGGTTCACTGAGCTAGCTCTGTTAGAATGGCCTTTGAACAGCTCAGGATTGGGGCCCGCATCAGGAAGTTGGCGATCCGTCCTGATGGAGAAGCTGTGCTCACTGGACAATGCGGTGCCGCACTGCGTCCATTCAGCATCCTCTGCAGGGGTCATCAAGCTCACGTGCACACCTCAATTACAGCGTTTCTTATGAACAACAAGTTGCATTTATATAGCGTCTTTAATGTATTACAACGTCCCAAGGCGCTTCACAGGAGCATTATTATCAAACAAAAGCGCCAGGGACCCGGGTTCGAATCCGGCCTCGGGTGACTGTCTGTGTGGAGTTTGCACATTCTCCCCGTGTTTGCGTGGGTTTCCTCCGGGTGCTCCGGTTTCCTCCCACAGTCCAAAGATGTGCGGGTTAGGTTGATTGGCTATGATAAATTGACCCTTAGTGTTAGGGGGATTAAATACATGGGGTTACGGGGATAGGGTGGGATATGTGTTGGTGTAGGGGTTACGGGGATCGGGTGGGATATGTGTCGGTGCAGGCTCGATGGGCCGAAATGGCCTCTATCTGCACTGTGGGGTTTCTGTGATTCTGTGATTCTGTGAAAATTTGAAACTGAGCCACACGAGGAGATATTAGGGCAGATGACCAAAAGCTTGGTCAAAGAGGTAGGTTTTAAGGAGCATCTTAAAAGAGGAAAGAGAGGTAGCGAGGCGGAGAGGTTTCGGGAGGGAATTCCAGAGCTTAGGGACTCGGCAGCTGAAGGCACAGCCGCCGATGGCGGAGCGATTGAAATCAGGGATCGTCAAGAGGGCAGAATTTGAGGTGAGAAAAATAAAGAAAGAACAAATTTATATAATGCCTTGTGACGTCTCCAACATCTCACCAGAGCCAACATCAGCAGTGTCATGTTTGGAAATGTTCTGTGTAAATCTGATCTGAAAGAATTCTTGTTTCAACTAGAGGTCTCCATTTGTCTCTAAGTGAAGTCTGTGTCTCTATTATGTACGGGGAAGGCTGAGGCAAGACTCAGAAAGGTCAACTGAGCTGTCAATCACTGTCGCTGGAATGCTGCAGATTTTTATTTTTTATTTATTCATTCATGGGATATGGGCATCTCTGGCAAGGCCAGCATTTATTGTCCATCCCTAATTGCCCTCGAGGAGGTGGTGGTGAGCCGCCTTCTTGAACCGCTGTTCATTGTAGCGGCCATTTCAGAGGGCAGTTAAGAGTCAATCACATTGCTGTGGGTCTGGAGTCACATATAGGCCAGACCAGGTAAGGACGGCAAATTTCCTTCCCTAAAGGACATTAGTGAACCAGATGGGATTTTACAACAATCTGATAGATTACTGATACTAGCTTTTTAATTCCAGATTTATTTAATGAACTGAATTTAAATTCCCCAGCTGCCGTGGTGGGATTTGAATTCACGTCTCCAGATCATTAGTCCAAGCCTTTGGATTACTAGTCCAGTAACGTAATCACTATGTTACCGTTCCAGACTACAATGCAACATTTTCTTTTTCTCCTCTCCACACTTGCCAACAGTTCTGATCTAACCCCCCGTCGACAGGGAAGTCTTGCTTCAGTTATACATGGTACTGGTGAGGCCACACCTGGAATACTGCGTGCAGTTTTGGTTTCCATATTTAAGAAAAGATATACTTGCTCTCGAGGCAGTTCAGAGAAGGTTCACTCGGTTGATTCAGGAGATGAGGGGGTTGACTTATGAGGAAAGGTTGAGTAGGTTGGGCCTCTACTCATTGGAATTCAGAAGAATGAGAGGCGATCTTATCGAAACATATAAGATTGTGAGGGGGCTTGATCGGGTGGATGTGGTGAGGATGTTTCCACTGATGGGTGAGACTAGAACTAGGGGGCATAATCTTAGAATAAGGGGCTGCCCTTTCAAAACTGAGATGAGGAGAAACTTCTTCACTCAGAGGGTAGTAAATCTATGGAATTTGCTACCTCAGAGAACTGTGGAAGCTGCAACATTAAATAAATTTAAAATGGAGATAGACAGTTTCCTAGCTGATAAGGGAATTAGGGGTTACGGGGAGCGGGCAGGGAAGTGGACGTGAGTCTAGGTTTGGATCAGCCATGATCCTATTGAATGGCGGAGCAGGCCCGAGAGGCCGTATGACCTACTCCTGCTCCTACTTCTTATGTTCTTATGTTCTTATGATAGGGACAGCTCGGGAGACCGACGACACTGCCGCTAATCCTTTGTGTGAGTCATCTCTTCTGGGGATGCATTGAGGCATCGCAGCTGAGCAGAAGGACATACACGGCACAAAGGGGGCGGTTAGATCATTTGGGGCCCTGAAGGTCCGTGAGGGTTTAAAGGGCAGCACGAGTCACAGGAGCGGGAACTCTGCAAAACACCAGTGATGGGCAACTATTTTTTTCATGGGTTCTTGGGAAACGCACACTTCCCTCCAGTCTGAAAGACAACTGTGACATGAATCAGTCATTCATGAAAGAAAGACTTATGAAATAATACTGAGCGGCCTGCGGGTGGCGCTGTCCAGGGAGAGTATAAATACTCGGGCACGGGCCCAGCTTGCGCAGGACATTCTTAACAGGAACTAGTGAAGGATACAACTAGACCTCCATGTTGTAAAACAGTTGATTAAAGCTTTGTTTAACGCTTAGACCAACTACCTAGTAGTTTTCTTACGTCAAACTGTTCACCACTACTCCCTGTCCCTGTGCCAATCTTGTATCCACACAGCCACTGCCTCTTTAATCCCATGGGCTTCAATTTTGTTAACAAGTTTATGATGTGGTACTTTTGAAAGTCCATATACACAACATCAACCGCACTACCCTCATCCACCCACTCCGTTACTTCATCGAAGTACTCCATCAAGTTAGTCATACACAATTTTGCCTTGAACAGATCAGTGCTGGTTATCATTTATTAACCTATATTAACCTAAATGACAATAAATTTTTGTCTTGAGGGACAAGGAAATGGCAGTCTTTTGTATCTGTCTTTCAGTAGAAGACACAAATAGCATGCCAAAAATAGTGGGTAACCAAGGGGCTATTGAGATTGAGGAACTTAAAGCAATTAATATCAGTAGAGAAAAAGTACTTGAGAAACTAATGGGACTAAAAGTCAACAAATTGACAGGATAGATGCTGAGAGATTGTTTCCCCTGGCATTGAGTATATTCAAGGCTGAGATCGATAGATTTTTGGACTCTAGGGGAATCAAGGGATATGGAGATCGGGCGGGAAAGTGGAGTTGAGGTCGAAGATCAGCCGTGATCTTATTGAATGGCGGAGCAGGCTCGAGGGGCCGTATGGCCGACTCCTGCTCCTAATTGTTGTGTTCTTGTTTCTCTAAAACTTTCCCCACCACCTATGTTAGGCTGTAGTTGTTAGGTTTATCCCTCGTCCTTTTTTGAACATTGATGTAACATTTGCAATCCTCTAGTCCTCTGGACCCACTCCCCTATCTAAGGAGGATTGGAAGATTTAAGGCAGAGCCTCAGCAGTTTCCACCCTTACTTCCCTCAGCAACATAAGATGCATCCTATCTCGGACCTTTTCTACTTTGAGCACAGCTAATGTTTAAAGTACCTCCTCTTTATCTATTTTTATCCTGTCCAATTCCTCTACCCGCTCCTCCTTTACTGTGACATTGACAGCATCCTCTTCTTCAGTGAAGACAGATGAAAAGTACTCATTTAGTACCTCAGCCACGCCCTCTATAAGAAGAGCTCCTTTTTGGTCCCTAATCGGCCCCACCCCTCCTTTGACTACCCTTTTACTATTTATATGTTTATTATAGGCTTTTGGGTTCCTTTTTATGTTACCCGCTTCTCTATTCTCATACCCTCTCTTTGCCCCTCTTATTTCCTTTTCAGTTCTCCCCTGTACATTTTGTATTCAGTTTGGTTCTCTACTGAATTATGAACCTGACATTTATCATAAGCCTCCTTTTTCTGTTTCATTTTAACCTATGTATCTTTAGTCACCAGGGAGCTCTAGCTTTGGACGCCCTTCCTTTCCCCCTCGTGGGAATGTGTCTGCTCTGTACTCGAACCACCTCCTCTTTGAAGGCCTCCCGTTGCTCATTCACTGTTTTACCTGCCAATCTTTGATTCCAGATCCCCTTTCAACTCACTGAAACTAGCCCTCTTCCACTTGAATATTTTCACATTTGATTGTTCCTTGTTCTTTTCCATAACTATTCTACATCTGATGATATTGTGATTACTGTTTCCCACATCCTCTCCCACTGTAACATGCTCCACTTGCCCCACGCCATTCACCAGAACTAGATCCAGCACTGCTTCCTTCCTCGTTGGGCTGGAAACACACTGATCAAGAAAGTCCTCTTGTACACATTTCAGGAATTCCTCCCCCTCTTTTCCCTTCACACTGTTATTTTCCCAGTCTATATTAGGATAGTTGAAGACCCCCCCTTATCACTACTCTAAAGTTCTTTTATCTTTCCGCAGTTTGCCTGCAAATTTGCTCCTCTATCTCCTTCCTACTATTAGGTGGCCTATATTATACACCCAGCAGCATAATAGCTCCTCTATTGTCCAAATAGATTTTGACTTTGAACCCTCAACTACATCATCCCTTTCTAGTGCTCTACAATCAATACTGCCAATCCCCTCACTAATACAATAGCAAAATACTGCGGATGCTGGAAATCCGAAATAACAACAGAAAACACTGGAGGCCAGGCAGCATCCGTGGAGAGAGAAACAGAGTTAACGTTTCGGGTCGACCTGAAACGTTAACTCTGTTTCTCTCTCCACGGATGCTGCCTGGCCTGCTGAGTTTTTCCAGTGTTTTCTGTTGTTACTGCCAATCCCCTCCTTTTTTTCCCCTTCCCTATCTTTCCTGAATACAATGTAGCCAGGAATTTTAAGTGCCCATTCCTCCTCTTGTTTGAGTCAGGTCTCTGTTATTGCCACTCTATCATAGTCCCACGTGGCTGCTTGCGCCTGCAGCTCACCAACCTTATTTACCACACTCCGGGCATTTACACACAGCCACTCTAAACCCATCTTAGTCTGCCTCACACTTGCCCCCATGTCTGATCCCTCCTACTTCTGAACTGGTCTTTATACTGATGCCTTTTGTCTCTGCCAGTCATCTGTGCACCTTGTATCTCCTCTCTCATGCTTCATCCTCTCCCCTCCCCCTGCCAAATTAGGTAGAGTGGAAGAAAAGGATACCATCAATGAAAAGCACAGAAGCTTTCATAGCGCTTTGAGATCCCACTCAATTCCTTATTTGTTTGTAAAGTCATTAATCTTCGTAATTTGTATGCCAAAATCGAAGATTAATTGGGATCTAAGAACATTGCAGTGCATTTGCATGTCGGCGAACAGAGGGTTTGGGCTTGTTTAGATTGTTTTAAGATCTGCTTACAAGGATTGAGTTGAAATTAATTACTGATGGGACTTAATGCTTTGATTGGCAGATTCTGCTTGTTGAGCATCTCTTCGTGCAGTGCTGGGGTCTGCCGGCTGCCGAGATGAGCTCTGCTGCACAGTTGATTGAGACGAGAGAAAACAAACCTTTGCCAGATAATCCAGTCGCTTCCTCCCAGCAAGCTCTGGGGAGTCGTGCCAATAGGGGGGTGTGTGGGTGGGTAGAGTCACGACGTGGGCAGCAACTTGGAGGGGCTCCAAGTCCTCCCTCCGTTACCCGGCGGGCGGAGTTGGGGTGTAAAATGCGCCTGCCCGTACGTGAGGGAGAACGAAAGACTCACATTTCTATAGCACCTTTCACAACCTCAGAACATCTGAAGGCGCAAATAAAATACTTTGGAAGTGACAACAAATAAAATACTGTTGTAATGTAGGAAACGCGGCAGCCAATTTGCACGCAGCGAGGTGCCATAAACAGCAATGTGATAATGACCAGATAATCTGTTTTTCTTTAGTGATGCTGGTTGAGGGATAAATATTGACCAGGACACCGGGGATAATTCCCTTGCTCTTATGCAAAATAGTGCCATGGGATCTTTTACGTCCACCTGAGAGGGCAGACAGGACCGTGGTTTAACATCGCACCTCCGACTGTGCAGCACTCCCTCCGTACTGCACTGGAGTGTCAGCCTGGATTTTTGTGCTCAAGTCCCTGGATTGGGACTTAGAACCCGCGACCTTCTAACTCAGGAGGCAAGAGTGCTACCCACAGAGCCACGGCTGACACAGGGAGCCAAGCACAATGTATGGCCAATCTTTGCATCCTTTCCTCTATTGGGCGGTTTGGATGCAAAGATTGGGGACTCTGGCTGTTTACAAACCGGCAGCAGAGAAAAAGGCAACACGTGTCACAAAGAAACCATTTTGCCCTTGGGCCTGTGCGTGGCAACGCACTGTGAGTGATTACCACGACTACCAGCTATAAAAAAATTCTCCCCCCCCCCCCCGCCCCCCCCCCCCCCGCTCCCCTTCCACTGACCAATGAACACTCGGGCCTAATGGGCAGCCTTCCTCGTACAGGAAACACAGAGGGGGAGAAATTCTGTGGAGCCCCCTTTGGGGCGCTAACTTCGCCGGGGTACTACTTTTAGCACTGTCAATTGAGTGGTGGCGCCACAAGCAGGAGGCGGGGTGCTACTGGAAGCGTTCCCCCTCCCTCTTGGGGCGCTACCAGTCAATTTCGCAGCGCTACGTGCAACAGCACCACATACGTCGGCAGGTAGCACCGCGCCATTTCAGGCCTTCCTCCCCTGAGTAAAGGGGAGGAGCCTAGCGCAGCGCGCACCGGGGCCCTGCTAGACCACCGGGGAGCAAGGTGCCGGGAAAAGAGCCCAGCACTCAAGAGGAGTGTTGGTCTGAGCGATCGCGGCCGGCACCCCGAAGAAAAAAGGGGAAGGAGGCGGATGCTGCCAGTCGACCAAACAAAAAGTGGCCACCCGACATCTGCCCTTTAAATAGCGCCGCCGCGACTGCAGAAACGCCTCCCTGATTCTGTCAGACATATCGTCCGACGATAGGTCAGGGGGCACAATCCAAGTTTGCGGCCGGGGCTCAAGCGAGGAGCTGCGCGTGGCGATGGCATCACAGGAGGCGCAAAGCAACCGAATTTCGCCCCCAGAGAGTTAGCATGCAGGTACAGCAAGCAATTAGGAAGGCAAATGGCATGTTGGCCTTTATTGCAAGGGGGTTGGAGTATAAGAGTAAGGAAGTCTTACTACAATTGTACAGGGCACTGGTGAGACCACACCTGGAGTACTGTGCACAGTTCTGGTCTCCTTATCTAAGAAAGGACATACATAGAGGCGGTGCAACAAACGTTCACTAGATTGATCCCTGGGATGAGAGGATTGCCCCATGAGCAGAGATTGAGTAGATTGGGCTTATACTCTCTGGAGTTTAGAATGAGAGGTGATCTCATTGAAACATATAAGATTCTGAGGGGGATTGACAGGGTAGATGCTGAGAGGTTGTTTCCCCCTGGCTGGGGAGTGTAGGACTAGGGGGCATAGTCTCAGGATAAGGGGTCGGCCATTTAAAACTGAGATGAGGAGGAATTTCTTCACTCCGAGGGTTGTGAATCATTGCAATTCTCTACCCCAGAGGGCTGTGAATGCTGAATCGGTGAGTATGTTCAAGGCTGAGATTTTTTGGGGGAAAAATTTGGTTGCTCCCGTTAGAGCCCCGCTCGTGCCCTGGCCGCGATCTTCGGGAGCGCCCCCTGAGTTACCGCAGGATGCTATGTTCACCGGGGTCAGGGGGGACTACCTGCGGCCGAGGCGGCGCTAGTTAAAGGGGAGGTGGCGGGCGGCCATTTTTGTTGCTGGCTACCTGTCAGCACCTGCCCCCATTGCTGTCCCCAGCCCCCGTGAAGCCCCACCCGGCGGGGTGCTGACTGCTCTCTGCGAGCCCAGCACTCCTCTTGAATACCGGGCTCGTTTGCCGGCACTCCCGATCCCTGGTGGCCCAGCTGGGTGCCGGGACGCGGTGCGCCATGCCACCCCCTTTAAGAAGGGGAGGAAGGCCTGCAGTACCGTTGCGCGACGTGCCGCAGATCGGCACAGAGCGGCACGTAGCACCGCGATATTGCTTCGCAGCGCCCCAAGCGGTACGCGGAGCACATCCAGTAGCGCTCCTCCTCCCTCTCGGGACGCTACCTGGGAATGTCGGCCGCTGGGCCCCAGCGAAGTTAGTGCCCCAGAGAGGGCGTGACTCAATTTTTCCCCCTTGGACTCTAGGGAAATCAAGGGAAATGGGGATCGGCCGGGAAAGTGGAGTTGAGGTCGAAGATCAGCCATGATCTTATTGAATGGCGGAGCAGGCTCCAGGGGCCTTAAGGCCTACTCCTGCTCCTAATTCTTATGTTTGCATCCCGCATTCATACCAATTGGCAATGGTGGGGAATATGGCGGAGGCCTATATTTCTCGTATTTAAGTACCTTGTGGAGAGTTCCCTCATTGATGGGCGGGCGCAACTGAAGCCACCAGTTTCACCCACCTGGAAATGGAGGCAGGCACTCCCCTTGTCAAGCTGCCACCCACATGAGTCCCAAATCCGGGGGGGAGGGGGCTGCGAAAAATCTAGCCCTGCCATCCTTCAGCACCCTCTCGTTCAGTAGCCAGGCCTGATTGATGAGCCGGACGGCTATGCTCTCCGCTGGCTATAAGTTTCCTCCATGAGTCTGAGCCACTCCTCCCAGTTCCCAATGATGGTGGGCCCACCGCACCGAGGGCATTGCCAGTCAACCACATTGTGTGGGGCTGCAGCAAGTCGGACCACAGTTCTTACCCTGAAGGACATGAGTGAACCAGTTGGGGTTTTAACAACAGGACAGCGACTTTCATGATCAGTTTTTATCCAGTGCTAACCCACAAATTTAGCACTGACTGGCATTAAATTGGCAATCTCACTCCACTAGATATCTGATACAGGAGGGAGTGCGCTTTTGAGGTTAAGAAAAAGACATAAAAGAACTTGCATTTATATGGCGTTTTTCACAACCTCAGGACGTCTCAAAGTGCTTTACAGCCAATTAAGTACTTTTTGAAGTGTAGTCACTGTTGTAATGTAGGAAACACGGCAGCTTATTGCGCACAGCAAGCAGCCATGTAAAAATGGCCAGATAATCTGCTTTTTAGTGATGTTGGTTGAGGGATAAATATTGGCCCAGGACCCCGGGGAGAACTCCCCCTGCTCTTCTTCGAAATAGTGCCATTGGATCTTTTACGTCCACCTGAGAGGGCAGACTCTCGGTTTAGCGTCTCATCTGAAAGACGGCACCTCCGACAATGCAGCACTCCCTCAGTATCGCATTGAGGAGTGAGGAAGCGATTGACAGATAACAGGTAAAATAAAATTGCTTTGCAAAGTATTCCGCAGTCAAACTGAAGGCGGCAACACGTGGCATTTTAAAGCTAAATCCTGCAGCCGAACGACCCAGCCTTCTTCTGGACTCGATGACAACACAAGGCGTGCCGACCCAGGCTGAAAAATGAAGACAGACTCTACGGCTTCTTAATCAGTGTGGAGCCGTAATATTTCAGTTCCAAAAATAAATCAGCTTTCAATAAATAAATAGCGCAGGAAAGAGTTGTCTGATTTGCATGTTAGTTTTTAAGGTGCAGTAAATTTACCGCAACCTTCTCCGGCTCACGAGAGAGAAATACTCCCAGTCTCGTTAAACCCTCTTGAAACATTTTTATCATTCATCTGGATAATTTCTCAGAGATAAAGACGTCTCCATCGGCCGCGCTCGATGGGGGTGGGGGGAACTGAACAATCCCGGCCATAAACAGTAGCAGGATGCAGCGGTGAATGAAAAGTTCGCCCGGAGTCCTTTGAATGAAAGGAAGCTGAGCAAGACGAGCCTCTTCTTTCCACTTGGTATGACTCTCGTATTTTACGTCCCCTTTCCTCTGACAGCTAGCTGCAGCTCGACAGTCCCTTTGTCGCATGGGTGACGTGACATTAACTTTATTTATTTAAGGCTGTAGAAATTTATAGGAGAGTGGTATGGTAGCTGGTGCTGCAATGCCTTTTTTATAGGAATATAAAATTCTGCTGCTTGCACTTTTTTTTAAATGCGTCGGTTTAGCTTAGTTCTGAATCAGAAGCTCGCGCGCTCAAGGCCCGCTCCAGAAACGGAGCACAGCATTTAGGTTTAAAGGTCAGCGAGGCGCCCGTTTCTCGAGCACGAAACGGGTGGAACGGAGACCAAAAAATCGGGGTGTGACCCCCCTCAACTTCCCAGTTGACCACCCACCCCCTCCCCGCCCCCAGAAGAGCACCTCATGCGAGATTGAATCAAGTGACTTTTTGTCACCCAAAGTGACCGCCTGAATCAAACCGGTTGTGCACATCTCTGCGCTCCTCCAATTCTTGGCCTCTTGCGCACCCCCGATTTTCATCATTCCACAACTGGCAGCCGTGCCATAGAAACATAGAAACATCGGAAAATAGGAGCAGGAGTAGGCCATTCGGCCCTTCGAGCCTGCTCCTCCATTCAATATGATCATGGCTGATCCTCTATCCCAATACCATATTCCCGCTCTCTACCCATACCCCTCGATGCCTTTTTGCGTCTAGAAATCTATCTCCTTCTTAAATATATTCAGTGACTTGGCCTCCACAGCCTTCTGTGGTAGAGAATTCCACAGGTTCACCACCCTTTGAGTGAAGAAATGTCTCCTCATCTCAGTCCCAAATGTCCTAACCCGTATCCTGAGACTGTGACCTCTCGTTCTAGACACCTTCAGCTGCCTGGGCCCTAAGCTCTGGAATGCCCTCCTTAAACCTCTCCACCTCTCTCTCCTCCTTTAAGGCGCTTCTTAAAACCTACCTCTTTGTCCAACTTTCAGTCACATGTCCTAATAGTTCCTTATGTGGCGCGGTGTCAAATTGTGTTTGATAACGCTGCTAAGAAACGCGTTGCACATTTTGCTGCGTTAAAAGCGCTATATAAATGCAGGTTGCTGTTGTAGGAAAACCCGTTGACATGGTATGTTTTGAACTCCATTTTTTGATCCTCTCTAATCCAGCTTCCGCCTCGCTACAGCACTGAAATGGCACTAATCAAAGCCTTCGATGAAATCCTCTGTAACTGTGACCATGGTGCACAATCCCACCTCATTCTTTGCCACTTCTCTGCAGCCTTTTGATATGGCCGACTACAGCATCCTCCTCCCGTGCATCTCCCCTCCCCCGTTGTCCAGCTGAGTGGGACGGCCCTTGCCTGGTTCCACTCTTACCTGTCGAATCCGAGCCAGAGAATCTCTGGCAATGTCTTCTCTTCCCATCCCTGCACCGTTCCCCTGGAGTTCCCATCCCCCCCAATCCCATCCTCCTATTTCTCATCTAAATGCTGCCCCTTCAGTGACATCACCCAAAGACATGAGGTTAGATGACACATGTACGCTCATGACACCCAATCTCTCCACCCCTCCACTGCCTCTGACTTATCACACTGCATTTCTGACATCCATAGAAACATAGAAACATAGAAGATAGGAGCAGGATTAGGCCATTCGGCCCCTCGAGCCTGCTCCGCCATTCAATGAGATCATGGCTGATCATCCAAATTCAGCACCCTGTCCCTGCCTGCTCCCCATATCCCTTGCTCCCTTTAGCCTTAAAAAATATATCTAACTCCTTCTTGAATATATTTAATGAATTGGCCTCAACTGCCTTCTCTGGTAGAGAATTCCACAGGTTCACCACTCTCTGGGTGAAGAAATTCCTCCTCATCTCTGTCCTAAATGGCTTACCCCTTATCTTTAGACTGTGACCCCTGGTTCTGGACTCCCCCGCCATCGGGAACAGCCTTCCTGCATCTAGTCTGTCTAGTCCTGTTAGAATTTTATAAGTTTCAATGAGATCCCCTCTCATTCTTCTAAACTCCAGCGAGTATAAGCCCAATCGACCCAATCTCTCCTCATACGTCATTCCTGCCATCCCAGGTATCAGTCTGGTGAATCTTCGCTGTACTCCCTCCATGGCAAGAACATCCTTCCTCAGATAAGGCGACCAAAACTGCACACAATACTCAAGGTGTTGTCTCACCAAGGTGTGGTCCAGCCCTGGATGAGCCGCAATTTCGTCCAGTTAAACATTGGGCAGGCCAAAGCCATTGGCTTCTGCCCCCACCACAAACTCCATTCCCTCGCCACCCATTCCACACACTCCTGCGCGCCCCCCGCCTCCCCGGCCATGGGAACAGGAAGAAAAAAAAGGAGGGAGCAAAGGAGTCCCAAAAGTACTGAATTCCTGGCTTGAGGTGATGGATTAAGGTTAGTGGAGGAAATGTTACTTTGCTAGAAATCCTTGTGGCGCTGGGGCAAGGGGAGAGACATTCGGCCATTTCCGGCTGCGCGAGTCATGTCAGTTTGATTCAAACCAGATTTAAACATCTAAAGCTTTTGCCTGCTCACTCACCCCTAAAACTCAGCACTAATTAGCACCAATTCAGCAACCATGCCTGAGCACGTTAAGAGGTAATAATAATGATAACATTAATAGACAGCGCAGAAAGCTAAATGTCGCAGCAGAGCTCTTCTGAAGCACATCGCCAGGGCAACGCAAGGAAAAGCTGTGTGTCAGGCTGTTTACCCGTGGTGAGGGTGATCCGAGGGGCCGCGAAAATCTTACTGGAGGCAAAATGAAGCAATCGTTTACTGGTCAGCACTGTCCTCCCTCCAACTGTGTTTGTAGATTCCGAGGGCAGGGGAGACCGAGGCAAGCAACTTGGAATAGATAACTCTGCACTTATGAATATTTGCATAGCTCGTGCAATAATAGCCCCCTTGAAAAAAAAGACTTGCATTTATATAGCCTCCTTCATGACGTCAGGACGTCCCAAAGAGCTTTACAACCAAAGAAGTACATTTGAAGTGTAGTCACTGTTGTAATAAGAACATAAGAAATAGGAGCAGGAATCGGCCACTTGGGCCCCTCGAGCCTGCTCCGCCATTCAATAAGATCATGGCTGATCTTGTGCTCAAAGCCACTTCCCAGCCCACTCCCCATAACCCTTCACTCCCTTATCTTGAAAAAATTTGTCTATCTCGTCTTTAAATGTATTTAATGACCCAGCTTCCACGGCTCTCTGGGGCAGAGAATTCCACAAATTTACGACCCTCTGAGAGAAGAAGTTCCTCCTCATCTCAGTTCTAAAAGGGCGACCCTTGATTCTGAGACTGTGCCCCCGAGTTCTAGATTTCCCCACGAGGGGAAACATCCTCTCTGCATCTACCCTGTCGAGCCCCCTCAGTATCTTATATGTTTCAATAAGATCACCTCTCATTCTTCTAAATTCCAATGAATTTTGGCCCAACCTGCTCAACCTTTCCTCATAAGTCAAACCCCTCATCACTGGAATTAACCTAATGTAGGAAACGCGGCAGCCAATTCGCGCACAGCAAGCTCCCACAAACAGCAATGCGATAATGACCGGATAATCTGTTTTTTAAGTGTTGGTTGAGGGATAAATACTGGCCAGGACACCGGGAGAACTCCCCTGATCTTCTTCAAAAGAGCACCATGGGATCTTTCACAGCCACCCGAGAGGCCAGGCAGTGCAACATTCCCTCAGTACTGTACTGCAGGGTTAGCTTGGATTTTGTGTTCAAGTCTCTGGTGGGGCTTGAATCCACAGCCTTCTGACTTGAGGGAGTCTCCTGGGCCTGGGGGGGATGCGGGCGCAGGGAGGAATGTCTTGAAAACATTTAAATGAGCAATCAATGAGTAATCGGTGTCAAATTTTGTCTTTATATTGTAATTCTATGTACTTCAGCATGGATTTTTTGGTAATAAAAAAGCTGTTTGATTGTAATCCTCCTAATCATAACACTAACTCGTTCTTTTCCTATCTTGAAGGCGCTAGCTCATGTTGGGGTAAAATTCCTTGGGCTAGAAATTCAGTAGGCTTTGCGCCCAGTTTTCGCCCTGTTCCTGGGACTAGGGCTAAGCAGAGCCAGGCCTGGTTAGTACCTGGAGGGGTGACCATCAGGGAAGACCAGGTGCAGAAGGTCACGGAAGGAGCCCCGAGGAGGGGCGGTTGGTGAGAAGGTCACGGAAAGAGCCCCGGGAGGGGCGGCTGGTGAGCAGGCCCGGGCGTTGGGCTGAAGATTGTCGGACAGGAGGAATGGTGGAAATGGAATGGCGGCGCGCACAGACCCAGCGGCTTTGCTTCTCCCAGGACGGTGCTATTTACGTTTAATGTTAATGTTATTTGTACTGGACTCATGGGAGCTTGCAAGATCACATTTCGTTGTTCATGTACTTGTGCATTGTACAATGACAATAAAGTTGAAAGAGGGCTTTTGCGCCACTTGCTGAGCTTTCGCCGATATTCAGCGCTGCGTTAGCCAGTAGCGCTGCGACGCCACCGATGACGTCATCAGTGTGCGCAGTGCCCCGCTACCGGCCCGACCACCATATTTAGTTGCGGCCGCCTCTTCCGCAGTGGCCGCAAACAGCGATCAGAAAACGGGGCCGTCCTGTAGCGTTAGTGGGGCGAGTTAAGGCGGAGGTGCGGTCGGCCGCTTTTTCGGCGGCCGCCTGCCCGCACCTCCTTCCCCGGCCTCCTCCACCCCCCCCCCCGCGGCATTGCCGGCTGTTTTCCGGGAGCCCGGCACTTCTCCGTGGTGCCGGGCTCATTTGCCGGCACTAGCGAACGGTGATCTCGCTGTTGCAGGCACCTCCCCCTTAAGAGAGGGAGGAAGGCCTGCAGTACCGCAGCCTGCCGCTCCACAGCGGGTGGCGCTGCGGCACCTAGCGCGCCGATATTCAGTTTCAGCGCCCCAAGCGGGGGCGCCGAAACCCTTGAATAGCGGCCGTCTTCGAGTTGGGGCGCTGAAACTGAATTTCCGGCGGGCGCAAGTGGCTCCGCGCGCAGCAGTACTTTCTGGGCGCGAGCAAGCTGGCCGCCCCAAACTGAATTTCTAGGCCCTTGGCTATACAACAACAACAACTTGCATTTATATAGCACCTTTAACACAGTAAAACGTCCCAAGGTGCTTCACAGGGGTGATTATCAGACAATATTTAACACTGAGCCACATGAGGAGATATTAGGACAGGTGACCAAAAGCTTGGTCAAAGAGGCAGGTTTTAAGGACCGTCTTAAAGGAGGAGAGAGAGTTGGAGGGGCGGAGAGATTTAGGGAGGGAATTCCAGAGCTTAGGGCCCAGGTGGCTGAAGGCACGGCCGGCAACGGTGGAGCGATTAAAATCGGGGATGCGCAAGAGGCCAGAATTGGAGGAGCGCAGAGATCACAGTACCAATCTGAGACCAGTATCGCTTGGTAATGAGCTGCTTGAACTAAACATAATCCCGCCGACACATGACAACGTTCTGCACAGCGATCCGGAGTGGGAACCCTGACAAATTTCACCCTCCCTAACCCATGGCCAGTCAGGCCATTGTAAACACTGACTACCACCTCAGCAGAGAGCAACTAAATCAGCGTAGATCAGCAATTGCACCCCACCCCCCTCCCCACCCCAGGGTTATTCCTGGTCTGTTTGGCCAGCAGACTTGTCAATCGAGTCACCGGGTGAGCACTGGCTAATAGTAAATTCTATATCTATGTCTAGGACTGCAGGATAAAGGAAGATCAGTCAGACTGAATCATAGAATCATACAGCACAGAAGGAGGCCATTCGGCCCATCGTGCCTGAGCTGAATCTTTGAAAGAACAATCCAATTAGTCCCACTCCCCCCTGCTCTTTCCCCATAGCCCATTGATTTTCTCTTTTAAGTATTTATCCAATTCCCTTTTGAAAGTTACTATTGAATCTGCATCCACCATCTTTTTGGGCAGCGTGTTCCAGATCACAATATAGAAACATAGAAACATAGAAGATAGGAGCAGGAGTAGGCCATTCGGCCCCTCGAGCCTGCTCCGCCATTCAATGAGATCATGGCTGATCATCCAAACTCAGTACCCTGCCCCTGCTTTCTTCCCATATCCCTTGATCCCTTTAGCCTTAAGAAATATATCTAACTCCTTCTTGAATATATTTAATGAATTGGCCTCCACTGCCTTCTGTGAGTAAAAAAAATTCTCATCTCCCCTCTGTCTTTTTGCCGATTATCTTAAATCTGTGTCCTTTGGTTACCAACTCTCCTGCCAGTGGAACCAGTTTCTCCATATGTACAGGAAACGTTGTGATATCCGGCACCGACGGGACCGGCGTGTTGCCGATCTATCAAAACTGCCGGACATACAAAGTTAATGTTGAAGCATACGGAGGTTTTCATCTCCGTATCTGACAACAAACACTGTTGCTTAGCAACAGCTTCTAAAGAGTCGGCTGCAACTGCAAGCGTCTCTAGCTGAAGCTGTTGCTATAGCTACAGACCTTGCAGTGCCTGACTGGGAAAAAAAGGAACGAGAACTAAAAAAACTTATAGAAAATGGCTCCTGATTTTTGCCATTAGATCAAGTATTCCGGACATACAACCTCTGGATAAACCAAAGTTTCCTGTACTCTGTCAAAACACCTCATAATTTTGAATGCCTCTATTAAATCTTCCCTTAACCTTCTCTGCTCTAAGGAGAACAATCCCAGGCTGCTCCAGATATAGACTGGATCTAATGAAGCGGGCCAAGGTTGAACTGTTCCTCTCCTTCCCCTCCTTCCTTGCTCAGATCTACTTTAAATTCCTTTCGATGAGTGAAAACAAATGGCATTCTACACAGGCCTCAAGCCTAGCTGACACCAACTTTGTAGGTGGCTCCTCAGAGAGCTTGCTTGCTTTCAGCCGAGGGACGTGCGGTTGCGGGGTGTTTGCGAGGGTGGTTATTAAATCATTTCGTTTTCTCTAGTTAATGAGCACTGTGCTTGGCTGAGCAAATGAGATGCAAGCTTCAGCATCTGCGAAAGGATTTTTTTTGATTGATCCCGGACTCTGCGCCAATTGTTTAATCCACGCGTGCAGCTGTCTCTCCACCTCAGCAGCAGTTATGAAATATGCTGGGCTGTTTTGAGTGTGTGTGTGTTTTTTTTTGACATTTTGAGGTCCCCTTGTTTGTGTCCCGACCTCGTGCTTGGCTCTGTGGGCAAAACAGCCCAAATGCTTCCATCTTTCGGATGAGACGTTAAACCGAGGCACCCGCCTGCCCCTCTCAGGCGGATGTAAAACACCCCATGGCACTATTCGGAAGAAGAGCAGGGGAGTTCTCCCCAGTGTCCTGGCCAATATTTATCCCTCAACCAACAGCGCTAAAAAAACAGATTATCCGGTCATTATCACATGGCTGTTTGTGGGACCTTGCTGTGCGCAAATTTACTGCCATGTTTCCTACATTACAACAGTGGCTACACTTCAAAGTAAAGTCATTGGCTGTAAAGCGCTTTGGGACGTCCTGAGGTCATGTAAGACGCTGTAGAAATGCAAGTCTTTCTTTCTTTCCTGGTTGGTGCGGAGATTTCCCCGTACAAGAGGTAGTTGCCCAGTAATATAAGTCAGGGTCAATGTGATCTTTTGGACTAGTTTGGATGACCTAAAGTGGTCAGAGAGGAATTTTCCATCTTTCTTTTTGACAATTGGCTTGAGTTTTGAACTGTTTTTCTTTGTCTCGCCTGGGCTCCTGGTGTGTAGGGAGAGAGAAGGCTAGTCTTTGTGGATCCACAGTACTTTCAGGAGAGGAAAGAACAGTAGGAGTGAGTTGACAACAGCATTGCCTATTTTCGGTGGGTTTCCATGTGACAGAACTCAACAGTACTCAAAATTTGCAGAAGACACCAAATTGGGGGGTGTAGTTAATACAGAGGAAGTCTGCGACAAAGTACAGGAAGATATTAATAAACTTGCAGAATGGGCATGTAATTGGCAAGTTAACTTCAATATAGATAAGTGTGAGGTAATACATTTTAGTAGGAAGAATAAGGAGGTCACATACTCTTTGGAAAAGAAGTGTCTAAATGGGGTAGAGGAACAGAGGGATCTGGGGGCACAGATACACAAATCACTAAAAGTGGGTTAATAAGGCCATAAAAAAGCAAAGTCACGGGTTCATTTCTGGAGGGATAGTTTTGAAAAGCAGAGAAGTTGTGTTAAACCTGTATAGAACCTTGATTGGACCACACTTGGAGTACTGGGAACAGTCCTGGTCTCCGTATTATAGAAAGGATATAAAGGCACTGGAGAAGGTGCAAAAAAGATTTACCAGTATAATACCAGAACTGAGAGGTTATACCTATCAAGAAAGATTGGTCAGGCTGGGGCTATTTTCTCTAAAAAAGAGAAGACTGAGGGGTGACCTGATAGAGGTCTTCGAGATTATGAAAGGGTTCGATAGGGTAGACGTAGAGAAGATGTTTCCACTTGCAGGCGAGACCAGAACTAGGGGCCATCAATATAAGATCGTCACTAATAAATCCAATCGGGAATTCAGGAGAAACTTCTTTGCACAGAGTGGTTCGAAGGTGGAACCCATTACCACAGGGAGAAGTTGAGGTGAATAGTATAGATGCATTTAAGGGGAAGCTGGATAAGCACATGAGGGATAAAGGAATAGAAGATTATGTTGATGGGGTTAGATGACACCTATTTTCCAAGGTGTATGTAGGTGGCCTCCTTATTCTTCATTAGGAAATATAGATTATCTGGTCATTAACCCATTGCTGTTTGTGGGAGCTTGCTGTGTGCAAATTGGTTGCCGCGTTTCCTACATTACAACAGTGACTACACTTAACATGTACTCCATTGGTCGTAAAGCTCTTTGGAGCCTCCTGAGGTCGTGAGAGGTGCTGTATCAATGCAACCCTTCCTTTTTGTCTTTCTATGCCTGACCTGGGATTATTTGAGGTGGACACGAGGGGAGGGGAGTATCTGAAGTGAGAACAGTTCCATTCCCCAAATCCCTCACCTTGATGAGCATAAAAAAATAAGACCACAGAAGAAGAGCTTCCTGCAGTCTCGCTTGCTGCTCTTGAACATGTACTTGTGCAGGAACACCAAGATAAAAAGGAAAAGAAAAGCCTGCCTTTTCAGCTGAAGTGTTGTTAGGCGAGCACTTACTCCATGAGACGCTAGCAGTTACAGTGAAATAAGATTAATTATGGAGGGATGACATGGGGCATAATTTCTTAATTATTATAACAATTTTCTGGTAACTGTGATGATAGAGAAGGACAGACGCGGCTATATTAGTGCTCAGCATAGCGGGCCGAGGCATCCGACTGTAAGATAAGTGCCACTTGCTAACATAAACCCCCTTTGCGTGTGGGAAACACAGATAAAAAAATGAACATTAAACTGATGAAACGGTTGCGGGGATTGGAGCTGCCATCCACTCGGGGATTTTTTTTGTCAGCGAGTCGGCTGGAACTATCTGCAACATAAACGCAAGGGCAGAAGTCATCCGTGCCCTTGTTTCCTCTGGACTTGACTATTCCAACACTCTCCTGGCCGACCTCCCATCTTCTACCCTCCATAAACTTGAGCCCATCCAAACTCTACTGCTCGTGTCCTAACTCGCACCAAGTCTGGTTCACCCATCACCCCCTGTCCGCACGGACCTACATCGGCAACGCCTCGATTTAAAAATTCTCATCTTTGTTTTCAAATCCCTCCATGGCCTCGCCCCCTCCCTATCTCTGTAACCGCCACCAGCCCTAAGCCCTCCGAGATCTCTGCGCTCCTCCAATTCTGGCCTCTTGCGCATCCCTGGTTTCCTTTGCCCCACCATTGGCTACCTAGGGCCTGGGCTCTGAAATTCTCTCCCTAAACCTCTCCGTCTCTCTACCTCTCTCTCCTCCTGTAAGATGCTCCTTAAAGCCTACCTCTTTGACCAAGCTTTTGGCCATCCGTCCCAATATCTCCTTATCTGAGAAAGGATGTTCTTGCCATGGAGGGAGTGCAGCGAAGATTCACCAGGCTGATACCTGGGATGGCAGGAATGACGAGGAGAGATTGGGTCGATTAGGCTTATATTCGCTGGGGTTTAGAATAATGAGAGGGGATCTCATTGAAACTTATAAAATTCTAACAGGACTAGACAGACTAGATGCAGGATGGCGTGGGAGTCCAGAACCAGGAGTTACAGTCTAAAGATAAGGGGTAAGCCATTTAGGACAGAGATGAGGAGGAATTTCTTCACCCAGGGAGTGGTGAACCTGTGGAATTCTCGACCACAAAAGGCAATTGAGGCCAATTCATTAAATATATTCAAGAAGGAGTTAGATATATTTCTTAAGGCTAAACGGATCAAGGGATATGGGGAGAAAGCAGGCACAGGGTACTGAATTTGGATGATCAGCCATGATCTCATTAAATGGTGGAGCAGGCTCGAGGGGCGGAATGGCCTATGACATGAATCAGACATTCATGAAAGAAAGACTTATGAAATAATACTGAGCGGCCTGCGGGTGGCGCTGTCCAGGGAGAGTATAAATACTTGGGCACTGGCCCAGCTTGCGCAGGACATTCTTAACAGGAACTCGTGAAGGACACAACTAGACCTCCATGTTGTAAAACAGTTGTTTAATGCTTTGTTTAACGCTTAGACCAAGTGCCCAGTAGTTTTCTTACGTCAGCCTACTCCTGCTCATATCTTCTATGTTTCTATGTTTCTCCTTACGTGGCTCAGTGTCAAGTAACGCTCCCGTGAAGAGCCTTGGGGCTTTTTACTACGTTAAAGGCGCTATATAAATGCAAGTTGTTGCTGCTGTTGAAGTTAGGAGGCTCCGGTGGCAGTGTGGAGCATCACTAAGACAGGGGCACGGGCGGCAATTCACAGAATCACAGAAACCTCACAGTACAGATAGAGGCCATTTCGGCCCATCGAGCCTGCACTGACACATATCCCACCCGATCCCCGTAACCCCTACACCAACACATATCCCACCCTATCCCCGTAACCCCACGTATTTAATCCCCCTAACACTAAGGGTCAATTTTTATCATAGCCAATCCGCAACGCAATGGCGCCCTGCACTGGTGTTTAGCAAGGCTCCACACTAGCAGCGGAGCTTCACAGTTTCTGCCTGATTGATATGGCCTGCTTCTAATTTATCGTTCCATAGCTCTGCAGCCCCTTGGGACTTCAGCCATGTGAGTCCAGCCAGCAAGTGTTGGCAGGCTATGCTGACAGAGGCACCATCACAGCCAAGCATCTGCACGCTTCCTCTATCCAGCAGGGAATGGGACACCCTGTCCCATGTTTCCTTTCTTTAGTCCCCACGACATTGAGGTCAATTGTAGGAACATAGGAATAGGAGCTGGCCAGTCAGATCCACTAGAGCCTATTCCGCCATTCAATTAGATCTGTATCCTAAATCCATCCACCCCCCTGGGTTCTGTAACCCTTAATACCCTTACCCAACAAAAATCTCTCAATCTCAACTTTGAAGGTTTCAGTTCACCCCCCAGCCTCAGTAGCTTTTTGGGGGAGAGAGTTCCAGGTTTCCACTACCCTTTGTGTGAAGGAGTGCTTCCTGACATCACCCCCTGAATGGCCCAGCTCTAATTTTAATCTCCCCTCCTAACACTGGTCCAGTTGTGATCAACCAACTCAGGGTAGACTATACTGAGATTCTCTTCATCTGCATGTCCTGCTACCACACTAGGCAGGGGGGCCTCTACCTGTTTGTGGCCTCTTTCCACCATGGCTCAGTGGGGAGCACTCTCACCTCTGAGTCAGAAGGGTGTAGGTTGAAATCTCACTCCAGAGACTTGAGCACAAAAATCTAGGCTGATGCTCCAGTGCAGTACTGAGGGGGTGCTGCCCTGTCGGATAAGATGTTAAACCGAGGCCCCGTCTGCTCTCTCAGGTGGACATGGCACTATTTTGAAGAAGAGCAGGGGAGTTATCCGCGGTGTCCTGGCCAATATTTATCCCTTAATCAACATTAAAAAAACAGATTATCTGGTCATTATCACATTGCTGTTTGTGGGATCTTGCTGTTTGTGGGATCTTGCTGTGCGCAATTGGCTGCCGTGTTTCCCACATTGCAACAGTGACTACACTTCAAAAAGTTCTTCATTGGCTGTAAAGCGCTTTGGGTTGTCCTGAGGTCACGAAAGGCGTTATATAAATGCAAGTCTTTCTTTCTTACTGAGGCACTTGGGCCTCAGATTGTCGTTAATGTAGCATGTTTGTTCAGATCTTCCTGGACTCAAATTAATTTTAAAAAAAACTCTCAGATGCTACGTTTTGCTTGATGTGTTTATTAAACTGGGAGTTGGGAATTGCATCTGCTTGTTGAAGGCGTGATGTGGCTTGACAGGCCCACCTGGGCACTCATGGGTAAGAATTGTTGTTTATTAACTTCCTTGGAAAGACAAAAAGAAAGTGCTGTAGGAGCCAGGGATTGCGAGGAGAAGCGATGATTAATGTGCTGGGCGATTCGATCCGTGAGGTTGGATGGTCACTGTCTTGTAATTAAAAGAAGTCCTCGCTTCTTCTTGATCCTGCCTCGGGGTCCTAGCCAACGAGGGGACAGGGTGGGGGTGGAAGGGGTGGGAGGAACTGACAGGGCCTGTTCATGGGGCAGTTACGCTGCTGTCATTGTCTGAATTTATCATTTGTTCTGACGGGAAATCATTTTTGAAATTAGGACCATGGTAAAAAAAAATAATCATTAGTATTGCTGCGTGTAACATTAATCTTCGTCATATTCCTCCCATTGATTTGTTTTCTGCTTTTTAAAAGTATTTTTCCTGCTGGTTAACTGCCTTCGTTAACTATCTTCGTTAACGCCCCATGAGAAGAGACAAGCGACCTCCTACGATGTCATACCAGTACATCAAGTTTGCCCTGGTAACAGTCAATACTCTCCAAACCATAGAGTCATAACGGCACAGAAAGAGGCCATTCGGCCCATCGAGTCCGTGCCGACTCTCTGTGGAGCAATCCAGTCAGTCCCATTCCCCCGCTCTATCCCCGTAGCCCTGCACGTTTATTTACCTCAAGTGCCTATCCAGTCACCCCTTGAAAACATTGAGTGTCTCCGCTTCCACCACTTCCCTCGGCAGCGAGTTCCAGGTCCTCACCACTCGCTGCGTAAAAAAGGTTTTTCCTCACAGCCCCCCTGCATCTCTTGCCCAAAACCTTAAATCTGTGTCCCTTAGTCCTTGTACCATCAACTAGTGGGAATGGCTTTTCCCCGTCTATCCTATCCATACCTGTCATAATCTTGTACACCTCTATCAAATCACCCCTCAACCTCCTTTGCTCTAATGAAAACAAATCCAGCTTCTCCAACCTGTCCTTTGTACCTAAGATCCCCCATCTCCGGAACCATTCTGGTAAATCTCCTCTGCACCTTCCCAAGGACCTTCACATCCTTCCTAAAGTGTGATGACCAGAACTGGACACAATAATCCAGTTGTGGCCTAACCAGCACTTTAGAAAGGATCAGCATAACTTCTCTGCTTGTGTACTCAATATCTCTATTTATGAAGCCCAAGATCCCATATGCTTTGTTAACCACTCTCTCAATATGACCCGCCACCTTCAGGGACCTATGCACATTAACTCCCAGGTCCCTCTGTCTGAGCGCTGTTAGATAGTTATGATGTGATTAGATGCAATATAAATGCAAATATTTCTTTCTTGTCTGGTTGTCGCTGTTCAGCGAGGCATTACAGGACTGGTAATGCTCTTTCCCAGCTTGGAGGGAGTGCGTGGCATCAGTTCGTTACTTGCCTCAACTGAGATGGATGACTTTAAGCTGTTGGTCACAAGGTGCTACGCAATGAGGACATTGGCAAACCCACAGTATGCCTTTATATAATGAGCAACTTTCGCTTAACAAAGCATCCTAACGTGGTTTACAGGAGCAGCAGAGGAGACCGAGCAGGAACGAGGGAAGAAATTGTGGGCGGTGTCTGCAGGCGTTGCGTTAAGGAAGTCCGTTGTCTCTCTTTCTCTCCTTTTGAAAGTGGGATGAGAAGTAGAAACAACAACAACAACAACTTTTACTTATGATAGCCGCTTTAACGTGTAAAGTTAAAGCACATGGGATTGGGGGCAAGGTACTGACTTGGGTAGAGAACTGGCTGGCAGACAGGAAGCAAAGAGTTGGAATAAACGGGTCTTTTTCTGAGTGGAAGGCAGTGACTAGTGGGGTACCGCAAGGATCGGTGCTAGGACCCCAGCTATTCACAATATATATTAATGATCTAGACGAGGGAACTAGATGTAATATCTCCAAGTTTGCAGACGACACAAAGCTGGGTGGGCATGTGTGCTGTGAGGAGGATGCCGAGAAACTCCAGTATGATTTGGACAAGTTGGGTGATTGGGCAGATGTATGGCAGATGCAGTATCATGTGGATAAATGCGAGGTTATCCAATTTGGTGGCAAAAACAGGAAGGCAGATTATTATCTAAATGGCAATAGATTGGGAGAAGGGGACGTGCAACGAGACCTGTGTATCCTTGTGCACCAGTCGCTGAAGGTAAGTATGCAGGTGCAGCAGGTGGTTAAGAAGCCAAATGGTATGTTGGCCTTCATAGCAAGAGGATTCGAGTACAAGAACAAGGATGTCTTGCTGCAGTTGTACAGGGCCTTGGTGAGACCACACCTTGAGTATTGTGTGCAGTTTTGGTCGCTTATCTGAGGAAGGATGTTCTTGCCATGGAGGGAGTGCAGTGAAGATTCACCAGACTGATACCTGGGATGGCAGGAATGACGTATGAGGAGAGGTTGGGTCGATTGGGCTTATACTCACTGGAGTATAGAAGAATGAGAGGGGATCTCATTGAAACTTCTAAAATTCTAACAGGACTGGACAGACTAGATGGAAGAAGGATGTTCCCGATGGCGGGGGAGTTCAGAACCAGGGGTCACAGTCTAAGGATAAGGGGTAAGCCATTTAGGACAGAGATGAGGAGGAATTTCTTCACCCAGAGAGTGGTGAACCTGTGGAATTCTCTACCACAGAAGGCAGTTGAGGCCAATTCATTAAATATATTCAAGAAGGAGTTAGATATATTTCTTAAGGCTAAAGGGATCAAGGGATATGGGGAGAAAGCAGGGACAGGGTGCTGAGTTTGGATGATCAGCCATGATCTCATTAAATGGCGGAGCAGGCTCGAGGGGCTGACTGTTTCTATGATTCTATGTAACACGCCATGTGAAGGGCGGCAGTGGCAGGTACGTTTCGTACTAATGCCATTGCGTTCTGGGAGGCAGGCTTCTCCATCGGAAGAACTTGGGCGTTTGCACTGATAGGCTTTCAAAATATGTGAAGAGAAGGTTTATTCGTGATGTATGTAAGATTTCCCCCCTTTCCACCTTTTGAGAGAGATTGCTCACAGAGCTCAGCTCCATTTACCAAGAAAGTCCTATTGGGTACAGCACTGGCCCAAGTATCATAAGAACATAAGAATTAGGAGCAGGCAAAGGCCATCCGGCCTCTCGAACCTGCTCCCCCATTCAATGAGATCATGGCTGATCTTCAACCCCGACTCCACTATCCCGCCCGATCCTCACTCCCTTAGAGTCCAAAGATCGATCGTTCTCAGCCTTGGCGATGCTCAATGGCTGAGCATCCACAGCCCTCTGGGGTAGAGAATTGGCAGACAGCCAGGAGATGCTGCAACATGTGCCAATCACCGGTCAGTGCCTTCAATCTCGGCTACAGCCAAAGTTTCACCCACCTCGGATGGCTGAAAGGCTAAGTGAAGCTCTGCTGCCCATATCCTAAATTGCAGCAAATCCCGTTCACCCCATGTGCTCGCTGGCCTACATTGGCAATGACTTGAATTAAAAATGATCATGCTTGTGTACAAATCCCTACATGGCCTCGTCCCTCCCTTCTCTGTAACCTCCTCCAGCCCTACAACCCTCCGAGCTCTCTGCGCTCCTCCAATTCTGGCCTCTTGCGCATCCCCAATTTTCTTCGCTCCACCATTGGTGGCCGTGCCTTCAGCTGCCTAGGCCCCAAGCTCTGGAATTCCCTCCCTAAACCTCTCCGCCTCTCTACCTCTCTTTCCTCCTTTAAGACGCTCCTTAAAACCTATCTCACTAACCAAGCTTTTGGTCATCTGCCTGAGTTTCTCCTGTTGTGGCTCGGTGTCAAATTTTGTTTTATCACACTCCTGTGAAAAGCCTTGGGACATTTTACTACGTTAAAGGTGCTATATAAATACAAGTTGTTGTTGTTGTTATTGATAGTAAACTTTATAAGTTACTGGTTAGGCCTCAGCTGGAGTATTGTGGCCAATTCTGGGCACCAGACTTTAGGAAGGATGTCAAGGCCTTGGAGAGGGTGCAGAGGAGAGAGATAAGAATGATACCATTGATGAGGGACTTCTGTTATGTGGAGAGACTAGAGAGGCTGTTCTCCTTAGAGCACAGAAGGTTAGGGGGAAATTATGAGGGGTTTTGGTAGAGTAGATAGGGAGAAACTGTTTCCACTGGCAGGAGGGTTGGTCATCAGAGGACACAGATTTAAGGTAATTGGTAAAAGGAGCCAGAGGGAGATGAGGAGAAATTATTGTACTCAGCAAGTTGTTGTGATCTGGAATGCGTTGCATGAAAGGGTGGAGGAAGTAGATTCAATAGTAACTTTCAAAAGGGAATTGAATAAATACTTGTAAAATTGCAGGGCTATGGGGAGAGAGCGGGGGAATGAGAATAATTGGATTTGGGCAGCTGTTTCAAAGAGCCGGCACAGGCACGATGGGCTGAATGGCCTCCTTCTGTGCTGTATCATTCTCTAAGTGCTAAATCGTGGTTTTTTGAGTATTTTAGGGCTGTGTTCATTAACCAAGCTGAGTCAATTAATCTGTTTACAGCACAAATTAGGTGATTGATTCTTCATTTTGTCTATGCGTCAGCTGGTGTAGGCTGGTCAGTACTCGCGGTCATCATTTCAGTTAGCCCTCAGCTGGTTTTATTTCCGGAGGGATTTGAACTTTTGTGCTCGTGAGGTCAAGGGGCGTCCGCGTTGGAAAAGTCACCATTTTGCCATCCACTGCCAGCCTCCAAAGTTTGTGGGTTCGAGTCCCACTCCAGAGACTTGAGCACAAAATCCTCGGCTGACACTCCCAGCGCAGTGGTGAGGGAGGGCTGCGCTGTCGGAGGATGCCGTCTTTCGGATGAGACGTTAAACTGCCTCTCTCAGCTGGACATAAAAGATCCTGTGGCTCTATTTTGAAGAAGAACAGGGGAGTCCTCCCCAGCGTCCTGGGCCAATTTTATCCCTCAACCAACATCATTAAAACAGATTATCTGGTTATTATCACATTGCTGTTTGTGGGAGCTTGCTGTGCGCAAATTGGCTGTTGCATTTCCTACATTAAAGCAGTGATTATAAAAAGTACTTCATTGTAAAGCAAGGTGCTCTACAAATGCAAGTCTTTCTTTCAGAGTCTGGAGTAGCACAGATGAGGCAAGTGGCAAAATTTCCTTTTCTACATTCCCAGAAGAACATCTCCGACAGAACCAATATCGTCATTTAATTTCTCACTTGATCCTTATGGGCTATATAAGTAAGCTGTGGCCAATTAAGGATGAAATGTGGGCAGTTACATCGGAAGGAACGTAGGAACCTAGGAACAGGAGGAGGCCATTCAGCCCCTCGAGCCAGTTCCGCCATTCAACGAGATCATGGCTGATCTGTGACTTAACTCCATATACAGTACCTGCCTTTGGCCCACATCCCTTAATACCTTTGGTTAACAAAAAGCTATCTACTATGAATCTAAAATTAAGGCTATTGAAATTAGGGCTCTCAGAGAAAGAACTTGCAATAATGTAACACACCTTGTCACATCTTTCAGTTTTCAACATAATTCAGAGCACTTTAATATCCACTAAATTACTTTCAAATAACTTTCAGTTATTTTACAGCCAAATGCAGTAGTCATTTTGCACGCAACCTTGCTTTGATGTCTTACCTGAAGGATGGTACCTCTGACAACGCAGCAATCTCTCAATACTGTACTGAAGTGTCAACCTTTTTTTTAATATTCATTCTTGGGATTTGCGAGTCATACAGTCATAGAGTTATACAACACAGAAAGAGGCCCTTCGGCCCATCGTGTCCGCGCCGGCCATCAAGCCCTGTCTATTCTAATCCCATTTTCCAGCACTTGGTCCGTAGCCTTGTATGCTATGGCGTTTCAAGTGCTCATCTAAATGCTTCTTGAATGTTGTGAGGGTTCCTGCCTCTACCACCCTTTCAGGCAGTGAGTTCCAGATTCCAACCACCCTCTGGGTGAAAAAGTTTTTCCTCAAATCCCCTCTAAACCTCCTGCCCCTTACCTTGAAACTATGCCCCCTGGTTATTGACCCCTCTACTAAGGGGAAAAGTTCCTTCCTATCTACCCAATCTATGCCCCTCATAATTTTGTACACCTCAATCAGGTCCCCCCCTCAGCCTTCTCTGCTCTAAGGAAAACAACCCCAGCCTGTCCAGTCTCTCTTCATAGCTGAAGCGCTCCAGCCCAGGTAACATCCTGGTGAATCTCCTCTGCACCCTCTCCAATGTAATCACATCCTTCCTACAGTGTGGCGACCAGAACTGCACACAGTACTCCAGCTGTGGCCTTACCAGCGTTTTGTACAGCTCCATCATAACCTCCCTGCTCTTATATTAAGTCACTGGGAAGGCCAGCATTTATTGTCCAGCCCTAGTTGCCCAGATATGTTTGTAGCGGTTTTTGATATAACTGAGTGGCTTGCTGGGCCAGAGGGCAGTTAAGAGTCAACCATGTTGGTGTGGGGACTGGAGTCACATATAGGCCCAGACTGGATAAGGATGGCTGGTTTCCTTCCCTAAGGGACGTTTCTGAACCAGTTGGGTTTTTATGAAAATCAAATAGCTTCATGTTTACTTTTTACAGATGCCAGCCTTTTACTTCCAGTTTTTAAAAAAACAAATAAATTCAAATTCTCAAATAGCCACGGTGGGACGCGAGCTCACATTCTCCAGATTGTGACTGCAGTAACATGACCACTACCTGTCCCCATTGTGGCACAGTGACCAGAGCTGTACATTACACTCTTATGGGTGGGTGGCGGGGGTGTGGTGGGGGGGGGGGGGCGGAGGGCAGAGGGTTAAGGGGAGATTTAATAGAGGTTCCAAATTCTGAGGGGTTTTGATAGAGTAAATATGGAGAAACTGTTTCCACTGGCAGGTGGGTCGGTAACCAGAGGACACAGATTTAAGATAATTGGCAAAAAAAGTCAAGGGGGAGATGAGGACAATTTTTTTTTAACGCAGCGAGTTGTTATGATCTGGAATGCGCTGCCTGAAAGGGTGGTGGAAGCAGATTCAATAGTCATTTTTGAAAGGGAGTTGGATCTCTACTTAAAAAAATTAAAAATTGCAGGGCTGTGAGGAAAGAGCAAGGATGTGGGTTTAATTGGATAACTGATTCACAGGTACGATGGGCCGAATGGCCTCCTTCTGTGCTGTATGTTTGTATGGTTCTGTTTTGTGTCCTTTTGTCCACTCATTTTTTTTTACTAAGAATAGTTTGATAAACCTTTTGGCAAACACTGTGAAATAGTTCAACCAAAACATGGCATTGGGAGTCGCAAGAATATCATCGTGCTGTTTGTGTGTGACATTGTTATGGCAATGAAGATATATGATTGTTCCAGCCATTCTCCCTCTTTGCGATTAAAATAAGAACATAGGAGTGTGTAGGCCCGGAAAGGGCCACTGCTGTGTACATGGGCGACAACAAAGATGTAAAACCCCAACTGGTCCACTCATGTCCTTCAGGGAAGAGAAACCCTACCTGGTCTGGCCTATATGTGACTCATAAGAACATAACATAAGAAATAGGAGCAGGAGTTGGCCATTCGGCCCCTCGAGCCTGCTCCGCCATTTAATGAGATCATGGCTGATCCGGTTTTGGCCTCAACTCCACTTTCCTGCCCGCTCCCCGTAACCCTTGACTCCACTTTTGCTCAAAAATCTGTCTATCTCAGCCTTGAATATATTCAATGGCTCAGCTTCCACAGCTCTCTAGGGTAAAGAATTCCAAAGATTCACGACCCTCTGAGGGAAGAAATTCCTCCTCATCTCTGTCTTAAATGGGCGACCCCGTATTCTGAGACTATGCCCCCTCGTTCTAGATTCCCCCACAAGGGGAGACTCCAATGCCACACTATGTGATTGACCTTTAATGCCATCAGTGCAACTGGCGATGGGCAATAAATACAGGAATCCCGCCCCAACCGCGGTTTTGCCATACGCAGATTTCAAGTACTGTATACACGGTTTCCTCTCTGCGACAACTTTTGCCAACCGCGGCAGTGAATTTTGCGTATACGTGGTTTTTAATTTAGGATTAAGGTAAATAACATGATTTTATTGCTTTCATATTCTTTTTTATTGTGTTATTTGAACATTTATACTGTATTTGCCAACCGTGGTATTAATAACCACGGGGGCTTTCAGGGACGTATCCCCTGTGGTTGGGGAGGGATTACTGTACTGACGTGCTTTAGTGATACCCGTGTTTCAAGAGCAAATAAAGAAAGAAGACTTGTGACACACTTCCCCCCCACCCCCCCCGCCCCCTCCCACTGTCCCTGCCTTCCGTTGTCTAGGCCCCTAAGCTCTGGAATTTCCTCCCTAAACCTCTCCGCCTCTCCGCCTCTCTCCTCACTAAATTTCTTCACTCAAAGGGTTGTGAATCTTCGGAATTCTCTACCCCAGAGGGCTGTGGAGGCTCAGTCGTTGAGTATATTCAAGACAGAGATCGATAGATTTTTAGATACTAAGGGAATCAAGGGATATGGGGATAGTGCAGGAAGGTGGAGTTGAGGTAGAAGATTAGCCATGGTTTTATTGAATGGTGGAGCAGGCTCAAAGGGCCAAATGGCCTACTCCTGCTCCTATTTCTTATGTTCTTAGGTTCCTCCTTAAACCTACCTCTTTGACCAAGCTTTTGTCTTAATATCTCCTTATGTGACTCGGTGTCAAATTTTGTTTGATAACTCCCCTGTGAAGCGCCTTGGGATGTTTTACTTCGTTAAAGGCGCTATATAAATGCAAGTTGTTGTCCTGTTTAGACCAGAAGTGGCTGTGTTTTGTTTTTCTCCCTCTATACTGCGGACGTGGTGGTGGTCAAGAATTTTCAAATTGCAAGCCATAATAAACCTTAGGGAACTACACCCTCTTCAACCGAGCAAGCTCATCGCGGGCTGCGGAAGTGCGAGATAATGAAAAGCTCTCAGCGGCGTACTGCAGAGTTGAGTCTCTTCTGTGAGAGGAAGGCGCGTTATTAAGGACACAGTGTAAATCCTCAGCTGTTCAATAAATCATCAAGTAGGTCGAGCAGAAGTTTTGAATTTTGTTGTAAGCAATCTCTTCTAAACGGTGGAACCCTACCCCTCTCAGACAGAAGTATAACAAGGTCACATAGCACAGGCATAAAGAATATTTTCACAGCTCGGCAGTCTGTTACCAATCTCAAATCATAAGAGTGCCGATAATGTTCTTCGGTGTTGCAATTACAGCAATAACCTCATGTTGGAGAACTTATTTGGTCATTCATGAGGAATAGTAATGAGACCGCAGGCTATTTATTACTCTATGGCCTGAAAAAATTAATCATAACTGTTAATTTTTCCTTTATCAAGAAATCTAGCTAATGGGCCAACGTACACTAACAAGATTAAGGCAGTGACAGCAAAGATGAGTCGAATCAAGGAGTAGCTGCTTGGTGAGCCTATGCTTGTGTTTTATTTTTACAACAATTGCGAGAAGGGAAGATAAATAGCAGATGATCAGTTCCATAGTTTTGGGATCATGGAAAAGAGGGAGATCGGTGTTGAGGGTTCAGGGGAGGGGAAGGAGGAAGGGAGCTGGTGGGTTTAGAATGAAGAGCAGTAACAAATCAATGCAGTGTTAATGGGCCGGATATTCCGGTCCCTACGGGAGTGTACGCGCTGTGTACCTGCCCGTAGGGACATCGGCAATGCCGGTTTCAGGCATGCACTGCGCATGCGCTGGAAACCGGCATTTCCAATTTGTCAAGAAAGCTCTTGACACATCCTCCGGCTGCGCGGGATAAGGGCCTCTGCGGGCGGAGAGTTCCGCTTTTTTGAGACCCTCCGCCCGCAGAAAACCCTTACAATTCTTGTGCCTGGTAAAAGCAGGTGTAAGGCCTGCTTTTACCAGGATAAGAGTTGAAAAAAGTTTTTAAAAAATTTCCCACTGATTTATCATTTAAAAATACTTTTAAAAAAGGTAAGTTTATTTTTAGCCCCGTAACAAACTTTAATTATTTTTTTCAAAAATGTAAACTTTTGTTTAAAATAGTTAATTTATTTGTACTTTCAAGTCATTTTAAAAATGTGATTTTTTGTTTTATTTATTTGAAGATTTACCATGTTTTGGGGGTGGTGAACCTGTGGAATTCTCTACCACACAGGGCAGTTGAGGCCAATTCATTAAATATATTCAAGAAGGAGTTAGATATATTTCTTAAGGCTAAAGGGATCAAGGGATATGGGGAGAAGGCAGGGACAGGGTACTGAGTTTGGATGATCAGCCATGATCTCATTGAATGGCGGAACAGGCTCAAGGGGCCGAATGGCCTACTCCTGCTCCTATCTTCTATGATCTCCATTCATATATTTGACAGGTCTTCCTGTCAAATGTATGAAGGGAGATTCCCTTCTTTGATTGGCTCCCCATGGCCGACGTGATCCCAGGGACGTTGCAAACTACCTGCGCCCCTGGGATACGTGGGCCCTGTGCGCTGGCAGTTTGAATCGGCCCAACATCGGAAACTGTGCGCCTCCTGGGAGCCCTCAGGTAAGGGCGCAGATTTTTCCAGATCGCAGCCCTCCGCCCGCGGGAGGCCTGCGAATGGAATATCTGGGCCAATAAAGTGGAGACAAGCAAGAAAGATTATGACAAAGAAAGAGGCTGATGGTTAGAGATGACAAAATGATTCTGCATTAGATAGCAAGCTGCTTCTGTGTAATTATGGAATACTCTACAGGAATGAAGAGACCTGTATCAGGTTGTTTCACATTTTAAGAAGAAAAAGACACGGGGTGGCGGGGGCGGGGGGGGGGTGGTGTAGATGTTAACCCTATCTATCCAGCATAAACTGGGCCGCAGGGCAGTTAATATGACCTGGATTACTTATCCACTGGAAGGGCAATGGCAGTTAACTGTGGGCAAGTAACCCCGGTCATTTTAACTGCCCACCCACCTGGCTTCCACCAAGCAGATAGGGTTAAAAACCCCTCCCATTGCAACTGATCTATTGGGAATGAACTGGGGTCCGAGAAGAAGTCCCACAAGGGAAGGATGTTCCGCTTATATATCCAATAACTGGCTAGCATTATGTTGGATATGATATTGCCTTAGTGAAGGCACAGAGTAGATTTTCTAGAATAGCACCAGGGATCAGGGACTTCAGTTACATGGAGAAGCTAGAGAATCTGGGGTTATTCTCCTTAGAGCAGAGAAGTTTAAGAGGAGATTTACCAGGTGTTCAAAATCATGAAGGGTTTTGATAGAGTAAATAAGGGGAGATTATTTCCAGTGGCAGAAGGATTGGTAACCAGCGGACACAGATTTAAGGTAATTGGCAAAAGAACCAGTGGCGACATGTGGTAAAAAAATATTTACGCAGTGAGTTGTTATAATATGAAATGCACTGCCTGAAAGGGCGGTGGAAGCTAATTCAATAGGAACTTTCAAAAGGGAATTGAATAAATACTTGAAGGGGAAACATTTTCAGGGCTATGGGGAAGGATCAAGGAGTGGGTGGCACTAATTGGACAATTCTTGCCAAGAGCCATGACAGGCACGATGGGCCGAAGAGCCTCCTTCTCTGCTGCATTGTTCTATGATTCTATGATGATAGCGTTCTTGGCATTTATTTATGAATGAAATTTAGGAATTTAGCAACACTCTTTAACAAGCAAACCTTTGAACTCATGGTGAGTTGGAATTGAGGCGGACAAATTTCTGCAATTGTCGTCACCCCTCTCAGGTGGACGTAAAAAATCCCAAGGGCCACTATTTCGAAGAAGAGCAGGTGGGAGATATCCTCGGCATCCTGGCCAACATTTATCCCTCAACCAACATCACTAAAAAAACAGATTATCTGGTCATTATCACGTTGCTGTTTGTGGGGGCTTGTGTGTGCAAAATTAGCTGCCACGTTTCCCTACATTACAACATTTCTAAAGCACCTCATTGGCTGTAAAGCGTGATGGGACGTCCTGAGGTCGTGAAAGGCGCCATAGAAATTATGTATTTAAATCTGCCATGCCTTCAGGAAGGTCACTGATGAAGAGGTTGTCGAAGGGTTATGAGTAAATGCATATGTTTATATCTGCGTTATATCACTTAGATGCTTTGAGAAAACCATGTAAGGAATCCCCACATGCTCCTTTTGAAGGTTATCGGGTTAAGCATGAACTTTATGTGCTGCTACGTGAGGTAACAACGAAGCGAAACCTAGAATAACTGTAACTGAGGTAGATGGTTTGTGATATTGAGCCTGGTGGCAACTGGGAACACAGAAGGATTTGGAGCAAGACCAACAAATTGCTTTTATAAAGTGCCTTTAACGGAGTAAAACGTCCCAAGGCGCTTCACAGGAGCGTTGTCAAACAAAATTTGACACCGAGCCACATAAGGAGATATTAGGACAGACGACCAAAAGTTTGCTCGAAAGGTAGGTTTTAAGCAGCATCTTAAAGGAGGAGAGAGAGGTGGAGCGGAAAAGAGGTTCGAGGAGGAAATTCCAGCACTTAAGACATAGATGGCTAAAGGCACGGCCGCCACTGGTGGGGCGAAGGAAGTACGGGATGCACAAAGGGCCAGAGTTGGGGAGGGCAGTGTTCTCGGAGGGTTGTAGGGCTGGAGGAAGTTACAGAGATAGGGAGGGGGGAGCGAGGCCATGGAGTGATTTGAACATGAGGATGAGAGTTTATAAATTTGAGGTGTTGGTGGACCAGGAGCCAACGGAGATCAACGAGCACGGGGGGGGTTTGATGAGTGAACAGCACTCGGCGGGAGTTAGGATACGGGCAGCCGAGCTTTGGATGAGCTCAAGGTTATGGAGGATAGAAGATGGGAGGCCGGCCAGGACAGCATTGGAATAGTCGAGTCTGAAGGGGACAAAAGCAATAAGTCTTTTATTTCTCTTAGCCTAATGAATACTTTGACAACCTGTCTCTGCGCCGTTAGTCAACCCAGCGTTCAGACTTCCGCAGCACACCTGGTGGCTATTTACTAATTGCCTCATGGGGTCCTTCCTGTTCAGTCAGTCATGATGCAATGTGATGATCAGGCTTATTGAGTCTCATGTCGATAAGCAATCAAAAGATACTTTCCTGAGCAACTTTATTTTGTCCCCCATTCAGACTTGGAGCGGAGAATCCCTCGTCCAATCCCAGCCATGACGGAAAGCCAGCGATGACATTTCCCCATGTTGTTGAGAGGGCAATTCCCCCCCCCCCCCAGCACTAGCCGACATCTTAACGAGACACACACCAGAATAAAAGGAACAAGAGAGAAAAAAAACTGCACCCTTAGCAATTGTTTTTTCAATTGCAAAAACGAAAGCAGCCCCTGAGCAAGCGCAGCCAGATCAAGACCACAAATGAAATTATTACCTTCTTCACTTGGTTGCCTCTGGTAATGAGAAGTTATGTTTTGTGTCTGGATTCATTAAATACTGTGTTTGAACATGTTTATTACTGTGCAAATAGATATCAAATAGCTGGAACCCTCTCTCACCAATTAAAATGAGACGGAGGTAAGCTTGGTCATTTCAGAAAAAAGGCATAGGTCAATTTGAAAGGTACTATGTTGTTTATTCCTTTCACAGACCTTCCTTTTTGTTGTTTCATCCCCTCCCCCATTTCCCAGCCCCTAAACTTGCTTTTAAATCTGCTCCATTTTCTGCTTTTTTCCAGTTCTGACGAAAGGTCTGCGACCTGAAACGTTAACTCTGTTTCTCTCTCCACAGATGCTGCCTGGCCTGCTGAGTTTCTCCAGCGTTTTCTGTTTTTACTGTATTGTTTATGTTTGAAGGCACACTACTTGCAAGCCTGTCTTCAGAACTGCTGGCTCTTTAGGTTGCGCTTTCACCCGTGTTGCGCACCAACGTCAGTGTTCTCGCTCAGGCCAACATCCCCAGCACCGAAGCTTTGACCACGCTTGATCAGCTCCGATGGACGGGCCACATCGTCCGCATGCCCGATACGAGACTCCCAAAACAAGCTCTCTACTCGGAGCTCCGACACGGCAAGAGAGCCCCAGGTGGGCAGAGGAAACGCTTCAAGGACACCCTCAAAGCCTCCTTGAAAAAGTGTAACATCTCCACCGACACCTGGGAATCCCTGGCCCAAGACCGCACAAAGTGGAGGAGAAGCATCCGGGAAGGCGCCGAACACCTCGACTCTCTTCGCCGTGAGCAACCGGAAGCCAAGCGCAAACAGCGGAAGGAGCGCACGTCAACCCAAGCACCCCACCCACCCGCCCCTTCAACCACTGTCTGCCCCACCTGTGACAGAGACTGTAGGTCCCACATTGGACTCATCAATCACCTGAGAACTCATTTTTAATGTGGAAGCAAGTCATCCTCGGTTCCGAGGGACAGCCTAAGAGAGAGAGGGAGAAGTTCCTTGCAGCTGTTTCCTTCGCAACTCCCATCAAATATTTCTCCTCACCTCCCTTTCATTACTGCTCAGTTGCCATATACTGACAAGTCCAAAATCCAGACAGCGGCTACAGGCTAAAGGCGGTCGGTGAAGGGCAACTTAATAAAGGCAGGTGTAAAGAAATATTAATTTTTATGGTTGCCGAGATCAGTACTCTGTCCTATCGGGGGTGCGGGGTGGGGGGCGGGATTGTCCTACGAGGCGGGATTGAGTAGACTAGGCCCATATTCTCTAGAGTTTAGAAGAATGAGAGGTGATCTCATTGAAACATAAAAAATTCTTACGGGGCTTGACAGGGTAGATGCAGGGAGGATGTTTCCCCTGGCCGGAGAGTCTAGAACCAGGGGTCACATTCTCAGAATAAGGGGTCGGCCATTTAGGACTGAGATGAGGAGAAGTTCCTTCATCAGAGGGTGGTGAATCTTTGGAATTCTCTACCCCAGAGGGCTGTGGAGGTTCAGTCGTTGAGTATATTCAAGACAGAGATCGATAGATTCTTGGATATTAAGGAAATCAAGGGACATAAGGATAGTGTGTGAAAGCGGAGTTGAGGTAGAAGATCAGCTCTGATCTCATTGAATGGCGGAGCAGGCTCGAGGGGCCGAATGGCCTACTCCTTCTCCTATTTCTTATTTAATAAATAGCTGGATGCTGTAATGGAAGGTGGTTATGTTGGTGGGGTGGGGACTCAGTGCTTAATGGTGCCCTTTAAGATTGGGAGAACCAGCTGGGCCTTCCCTTGTTTGTGGTGGTCATTGTCTGGCAATTATATGTGGCATAAATGGTTCATGCCAATTGCCTACCCATGTCCGGGTGCACTAAGGTCCTGTCCTTGGCTGTCATTGGCTGTTTCATTATTGAACAAGTTGTGAATGAAGCTGAACCTTAGAATCATTAAAATAATGACTAGCATTTACATAGCGTATTTAGTGTCAGCTGTGGCTGAGTAGGTAGCACACTCGCCTCTGAGTCAGAAGGTTCAAGCCCCACTCCAGGGACTTGAGCACGTAAAGCTAGGCTGATACTCCAGTGCAGTGCTGAGGGAGTGCTGCACTGTCGGAGGTGTCGTCTTTCGGATGTGACGTTAAACTGAGGCCCTGTCTGCTCTCTCGGGTGGACATAAAAGATCCCATGGCACTATTTCGAAGAAGAGCAGGGGAGTTATCCCCGGTGTCCTGGGGCCAATATTTATCCCTCAGCCAAAATAACAAAAACAGATTATCTGGTCATTTTCACATTGCTGTTTGTGGGAGCTTGCTGTGCGCAAATTGGCTGCCGTATTTCCCACATTACAACAGCGACTACACTTCAAAAAAGTGCTTCGTTGACTGTAAACCGCTCTGAGACGTCTGGTGGTCGGGAAAGGTGCTATATAAATGCAAGTCTTTCTTTCTTAACATAGTAAAACGTCCCAAGGTGCTTCATAGGAGCGTTATCAAACACAATTTGACACCGAGCCACATAAGGAGACATTAGGACATGTGACCAAAAGCTTGGTCAAAGGGGTAGCTTCTAAGGAATGTCTTAAAGGAAGATAGAAACATAGAAACATAGAAGATAGGAGCAGGAGTAGGCCATTCGGTCCCTTGAGCCTGTTCTGCCATTTAATGAGATCATGACTTATCTTCCAAACTCAGTACCCTGTCCCTGCTTTCTCCCCATATCCCTTGATCCCCTTAGCCTTCAGAAATATATCTAACTACTTCTTGAATATATTTAATGAATTGGCCTCAACTGTCGTCTGTGGTAGAGAATTCCACAGGTTCACCACTCTCTGGGTGAAGAAATTCCTCATCTCAGTCCTAAATGGCTCACCCCTTTTCCTTAGACTGTGACCCCTGGTTCTGACTCCCCTGCCATCGGGAACATCCTTCCTGCATCTAGTCTGTCTAGTCCTGTTAGAATTTTATACGGTTCAATGCGGTCCCCTCTCATTCATCTAAACTCTAGCGAATATAAGCCTAATCGACCCAATCTCTCTTCATACGTCATTCCTGCCATCCCAGCTATCAGTCTGGTGAAGCTTCGCTGCACTCCCTCCATGCCAAGAACATCCTTCCTCAGATAAGGCGAGCAAAACTGCACAGAATACTCAAGGTGTGGTCTCACCAAGGCCCTGTACAACTGCAGCAAGACATCCTTGCTCCTGTACTCGAATCCTCTCGCTATGAAGGCCAGCATACCATTTGCCTTCTTAACCGCCTGCTGCACCTGCATGCTTATCTTCAGCGACTGGTGCACAAGGACACCCAGGTCTCGTTGCACTTCCCCTTTTCCCAATCTATTGCCATTCAGATAATAATCTGCCTTCCTGTTTTTGCCACCAAAGTGGATAACCTCGCATTTATCCACATTATACTGCATCTGCCATGCATCTGCCCAATCGCCCAACCTGTCCAAATCGTACTGGAGTTTCTCTGTATCCTCCTCACCGCACACACGCCCACCCAGCTTTGTGTCATCTGCAAACTTGGAGACATTACATCTACTTCCCTCGTCTAGATCATTAATATATATTGTGAATAACTGGGGTCCTAGCACAGATCCCTGCGGTACCCCACTAGTCACTGCCTTCGGAAAAAGACCCGTTTATTCCCCCCACCCCCGCAGCAATCCCTCCCCTGGACCGACCCCTCGCTCCCTCTCAGCAGCTACAAGCCTATCACCCTCCCCCTCCCGCAGACAGCCAGCCTCTCAATCTGGCTGTCTGCGGCCGGGAATCCGAGGCCTCACATGCAAATCAGGCCCCGCCATTAAAGTCAGCAGGGCCTGTGGTAAAGCCGCCCTCCCGGGATTTCTGCCTGCCTCAGAGGCCCCCTCCGCCCCCAACCCACCTACCTGGAGAAAATTACAGCCAGAGTGTTCATTCAAGTAATTTCAGCTCTAAAATGAGGCAATTGGCAATGGAACATTTAAACTCTGCGGATGACTCGATACTCTGTCTCACATTTCTCCTGGCTGCTGCTGATGAGGTACCAGCCTTGTTTCACCCACTCAAGAAACCTGTCCTGGCAGACGTGTCTGGGCACCGGGCCCTTTGCATTTAGCTCTGGACAATGTCCCGGGCAGAATCGTTTTAGGAGTAAGGTGGTCACAGCTGAATGAATAATGAGGAGCTCATCAATGATCTCTGTTGAAGAGCAGCGTATTGTTTTAGCAGTTACTCACACTTGGAGCTCCCTCACTCTCGGCTCTGAGCTCTTGCTAAGCTGCGCCAAAGTTCTCGGGCGCCTGCTGCGTTCAGGGCGGCCCAATTCGGCAAAGGAGATCTCAAACTCGCCAAGGCTTCTTCGGCAGCGCCTCCCCAACCCGCGGCCTCTTCTATCTAGAAGGGCAAGGGCAGCGGGCGCAATGGGAACTCCACCACCTCCAAGTTCCCCTCCAAGTCACACACCATCCTGACTTGGAAACATATCGCCATTCCTTCATCGTCGCTGGGTCAAAATCCTGGAACTCCCTCCCTAACAGCACTGTGGGAACACCTTCACCACACGGACTGCAGCGGTTCAAGAAGGCGACTCTCCACCACCTTCTCAAGGGGCAATTAGGGGATGGACAATAAATGATGGCCTTGCCAGCGACGCCCACATCCCGAGAATGGATAAAAAAATCTGGTATTAAGTCCCCCTATTTGCATATGCGAAGGGAGCGAACACCTGTTTCAGGCGTGGGCTCCGGACGCCTCTTTTTCTGCCTTTACCAATATGGCCGACGAGGCACTTCCGGCACGTAATGAGCATGCACCACCTCCCCCCACCCACCATATTGGATGAACAGGCGTCCATTGTGCGCCTGAGAAAGGGGGCATGGCGGCATCAAATATCGAGGCCCAAGGATCAAGCCAAGAGCCATGCTGGTGACCCTCTTGTAGCACCACACTGTGCACCCACCTCAGTGAAGCATCAAGAAAACTCCCAAACGTCTATTTTTTTTAAGCGACGGGAAAGAGTATTATTTCAAAGTTACTGCACCGTGAGTTTGTCGCCTCAACAAGATTCAAACTGCCTGCATGAGGCAAAATGCATCTGAACAGTTCAGGCTGTTAAACTTCATTGAATTTGGACAGATTTCAGAACGTACAGTGCCTGCAGGAGTGACCACACAAAATCCATTCTCCTTCAACAAGGAACATTAAACAGAGCCAGTCTAGAGTACAAAACTGCGTTCATGGGAAACCTCAGTTTAATCTAATGAGCCGGCGGCCTTCCTCCATCCTTCGGCAGGTGAGAAATTCATCCTGGTTCTGATAAGGGTCAATAAACATTACATTAGCCTGAAGCACTATGACAACAGCATCCCTCAAAACTGACTGCACAGAAGGGGCCTGAATTCATACTGTCCTCCTTTCCGATCAATTCCTTAAGCATTCACTGTGGCTGCAGTGTGTACCATCTACAAGATGCACTGCAGCAACTCGCCAAGGTTTCTTCGGCAGCACCTCCCAAACCCGCCACCTCTTCCACCTAGAAGGACAAGGGCAGCGGGCACAATGGGAACACCACCACCTCCAAGTTCCCCTCCAAGTCACACACCATCCTGGCTTGGAAGTATATCGCCGATCCTTCATCGTCGCCGGGTCAAAATCCTGGAACTCCTTCCCTAACAGCACCGTGGGAGCACCTTCACCGCACGGACTGCAGCGGTTCAAGAAGGTGAGCTCACCACCACCTTCTCGACAGCAATTAGGGATGGGCAATAAATACTGGCCTTGCCAGCGATGCCCAGATCCTGAGAATGAGTTAAGAAAAAAGATATTCTACTCCGTTGAGTTTGTACGCATAGATCGGATGGCTTCAAGAAAGAAAGCAGCTTGGCAATGTAGATTTTTTTTCACTCTCTTTTAGTTTTCCATCATAGGAACATGAGTAGGCCATTGAGCCTCTTCCGCCATTAGGTTAGATCATGGCTGATCTGTATCTTAACTCAATCTACCCGCCTTGATTCCGTAACTCTTAATACCCTTGCCCAACAAAAATCTATCAATCTCCGTTGTGGAATTTTCAATTGACACCCCCCAGCCTCAGCAGCTTCTCCCCCTCGCCATGGTTTCTTCTCCTCCTGCTCTGAAGGAAGATCATTGGTACCGGCCATCTTTAGGCAACTAACCCTCATGACTATTCTTGATGCATGCGTCAAGGCAACTCAATTGTGGGCGGGGGCAGGGGCTTCACTCAGCTGAGACTTAGCTTACAACGGCTTGGTGACTACGCTTCAAAAGTGCTTGATTGGCTGTAAAGCGCTTTGGGATGTCCTGAGGTCGTGAAAGGCGCTATATAAATGTAAGCCTTTCTTTCTTTCTTAGTGTCAGCCGTGGCTCAGTCGGCAGCACACCCACCTCTGAGTCAGAAGGCTGTGGGCTCAGCTACCACTCCAGAGACTTGAGCACATAACCCAGGCTGGCGCTCCAGAGCAGTACTGAAGGAGTGCTGCACTGTTGGAGGTGCCGTCTTTCAGCTGAGATGCAAAATTTTTTGTCAACATTTTTAGTCTAATAATACTCCTGTGAAGCAGCTTGGGATGTGTTACTATGTTAAAGGCACTATATAAATATAAGTTGTTGTTGTTAGAATCATAGAATCATAGAATGGTTACAGCACAGGAGACAATTCGGCCCGTCGAGCCCGTGCCGGCTCTCTGCAAGAGCAATTTTTTTTCCTTCAGGTGCTTATCCAATTCCCTTTTGAAAGCCACGATTGAGTCTGCCTCCACCTCCCTTTCAGGCAGTGGATTCCAGATCCTAACCACTCGCTGCTTAAAAAATGTTTTCCTCATGTCGCCTTTGGTTCTTCCGCCAATCACCTTAAATCTGTGTCCTCTGATTCTCGACCCTAAGAGGTGCAAATCAACCAAATTTAGCCCCCTATGCCTCTATATATATGAAGCCCAGGATCCCGTAAGCTTTTTTAACCACTTTCTGAACCAGCCCTGCCACCTTCAATGATTTGTGTACATATACCCCTGGGTCTCTCTGTTTCTGCACCTCCTTTAGAATTGTATCCTTTAGTTTATATTGCCTTTCCTTGTTCTTCCTACCAAAATGTATCACTTCGCACTTTTCTGTGTTAAATTTCATCTGCCATGTGTCCGCCCATTCCACCAGCCTGTCTACGTCTTCCTGAAGTCTATCATTATCCTCGTCACTGTTAACAATACTTCCAAGTTTAGTGTCATCTGCAAATTTTGAAATTGTGCCCTGTACACCCACGTCCAAGTCATTAATATATATCAAGAAAAGTAGTGGCCCTAGTACCGACCCCTGGGGAACACCACTGTGTACCTTCCTCCAGTCCGAAAAACAACCGTTCACCACTACTCTCTGTTTCCTGTCACTTAGCCAATTTTGTTGTTGTTGTTTTTGAAATTCAGGCCCTATCAGTTCTCTCAGGTGGAAATAAAAGATCCTTTGACATTATTTTGAAGAAGAGCAGGGGGAGTTCTCCCCGTTGTCCTGGGCAATATTTATCCTTCAATCATATCATTAAAACAGATTATCTGGTCATTATCACATTGCTGTGTGCGGGAGCGTGTTGTGCGCAAATTGGCTGCCGCGTTTCCCACATTACAGCAGCGACTACACTTCAGCAAGTACTTCATTGGCTGTAAAGCGCTTTGGGACATCCTGAGGTGTATAAGTCTTTCTTTCTTGGAGGAGTGGGAGGGGAAATAGAGAGGTGGTTGACGTTTGTATACCTCACCGGGATCCCTCAATATGTGTTACCTCCTTGTATCAGCCTCCCCAGTATTATACCGAAGCTATGTTATTTCCCCTGCATCAGCCAGCACGATACAAAAGGACCCGCGTTCATACAGCAGTGACCACATCTGTCAGCAACAGCACAAAAGCAGCTCCAGGCACAATTCATTACTTCGGGACGCGGCGACGCGGCAACCGTTTTGCGCACAGTGCGATCCCATACGGAGCCCGAAATGAATGGCCGATTATAATTTGCTGGTACGTCCTGATGTTCTGACTGAACGAAGCCGGAGAAGAGTCAGCTCGCCATTGCTGAACACAGAGACAAACCCAACAATCGTTTTTCAAAAACACGCACAAAATAGAAAAATATGCAGGGCAGCTGAAACTAGGAAGCTGCTGGGATTTTCAATGTGCTGCACAGAATATATGTGGTGTGTTCTAAGCAGCAAGGGTTTAGGTGACCTTGCTGAATCACTTAACATCGTTCCAGCCTCACACAACATCATCTCAGGCTCTTAATTCATTGCGATCTCGTACCACTCCAGACTGATCATTATCCAATACGTATATTTCAAGAAAAAAAAACCTGTTAAATTAACGGCATTATTTTGTCTCCGTCCTTGACATCGTCTCAACAAGCTGCCTGTAATCAAAAGAACAAATCTGCATATTAAGCTCTGAACTCTATCAGCATAAAACCCAGACCTGAGGAGACAGTCATTTAATTCCCTGCCAAGACATCCTAACCTACCACTATCCTTTGCTTCGGGTGACTAAAACATTGTTTTTTCAAAAAAGAATTAAAGTTCAAAGCAAAACACAGATAATAAAGTTCCACAAAATGTTTAAAAGCGTAGTGGCACAAAAAGGGATTTTACCTCACTGCTGCGACAGTATGAAAACCATCTTGCTCTGTTAAAGCTGTAGTTTACAAATCAGGATAAATGTGCCTGTCTGCTAAAATACCAATTACTTGACATTCGTGACAAAGTCAAACTTTCTGGCATGCGCTATTAGGACCGGATAGTTCGTGGCTCCCCGTCATCTCACAGGCCTGAGCGTGAATCCAGTGATCTTTGTTTTCAAATCCCTCCAGGGCCTCGCTCGCCCAGCCCCCCACCCTCCCTTTCTCTGTAACCTCCTCCAGCACCTACAACCAACGGTCCCCCCTAAGGTGCGCGGGCGCGTGGCCGCGCATCGATCGGGAGGTCCCGCGCAGGCCGCTCACAAGCTGTTGCCGCCGGAAGATACTGCGTGTGTGCGGCCGTGCAGCAAATTTAAAGGGACCGCGCATGGTAAAATAAAATGAGAGGGAACATTGCATACAACTCTGAGATCTTTGCGCGCCTCCAATTCTGGCCTCTTGAGTATCCTCAATATTAATCGCTGCACCACTGGTGGCCGTGTCTTCAGCTACAAGGCCCTAAACGCTGGAATTCTCTCCCTACACCTCTCCAACTCTCTACCTCTCTTTCCTCCTTTAAGACGCTCCTCAAAACCAACCTCCACCTGTCCTAATATCTCCTTATGTGGCTCGGTGTGAAACTTTGCTGGATAACGATCCTGTGAAGCAACTTGGGACGTTTTACTACGTTAAAGGCGCTATGAAAATACAAGTTGTTGTTGTCTCCTCTCTCTGCCGGTTGTCTGGGGTGATCTCAGTCCACCTTTGAAACTCTTGCCTCTGAGTCAGAAGGGTGTGCAGCTTCAGGCCCCACGCCACATAAAGAGGAAAGAGAGTTCGAGAGGCAGAGAGGTTTAGGCAGGGAATTCCAGAGCTTAGGGCCCAGGCAACAGAAGGCACGGCCACCAATGGTTGAGCGATTATAATCGGGGATGCTCAAGAGGGCAGAATTAGAGGAGCGCAGATATCACTGGGGGTTGTGGGGCTGAAGGAGATTACAGAGATAGGGAGGGGTGAGGCCATGGAGGGATTTGAAAATAAGGATGAGAATTTTGAAATCGAGGCACTGCTTAACGGGGAGCCAATGTAGGTCAGCGAGCACAGGAGGGATGATGGGTGAACAGGAACTGGTGCAAGTTAGGACACGGGCAGCCAAGTTTTGGATGACCTCAAGTTAACGTAGGGTAGAGTGTGGGAGGCCAGCCAGGAGTGCGTTGGAATAGTCAAGTCTAGTGGTACCAAGGGCATGGATGAGGGTTTCAGCAGCGAATGGGCTGAGGCAAGGGCGGAGACGGGCGATGTTACAGAGGTGGAAATAGGCGGTCTTAGTTATGCCGCAGATATGTGGTCGGAAGCTCATTTCAGGGTCAAATATGACACCAAGGTTGCGGACAGCGAGGTTCAGCCTCAGACAGATGTTAGGGAGAGGGATGGAGTCAGTGGCTAGGGAACGGAGTTTGTGGCGGGGACCGAAAACAATGGCTTCGGTCTTCCCAATATTTAATTGGAGAACATTTCTGCTCATCCAGAACTGGATGTCGGACAAGCAGTCTGACAATTTAGAGACCATGGAGGGGTCGAGAGAAGAGGTAGTGAGGTAGAGCTGGGTGTCGTCAGCGTACATGTGGAAACTGACGCTGTGTTTTCGGATGATGTCGCCAAGGGGCAACATGTAGATGAGAAATAGGATGGGGCCAAGGATAGATCCTTGGGGGACACCAGAGGTAACGATGTGGGAGTGGGAAGAGAAGCCATTGCAGGTGATTCTCTGGCTACGATTAGATAGATAAGAATGAAACCAGGCGAGTGCTGTCCCACCCAGCTAGACGACGGTGGAGAGGCGTTGGAGGAGGATGAAGTGGTCAACCGTGTCAAAGGCTGCAGACAAGTCAAGAAGGACAAGGAGGGATAGTTTATCTTTGTCACAGTCACAAAAGATGTCATTTGTGACTTTGATGAGAGCCGTTTCAATACTGTGGCGGGGCGGAAACCGGATTGGAGGGATTCAAACATGGAGTTGTAGGAAAGATGGGCACGGATTTGGGAGGAGACAACACATTCAAAGGCATCGGAGAGGAAAGGGAGGTTGGAGATGGGGCGGTAGTTTGCAAGGTCGGAGGGGTCAAGGGTTGGTTTTTTGAGGAGAGGGTGATGACGGCAGATTTGAGGGAGAGGGGGACAGTACCTGAGGAGAGAGAATCTTTAACAATATCAGCCAACATGGGAGCCAGAAATGGAAGTTGGGTGACCAGCAGTTTGGTGGGAATAGGGTCGAGGGAGCAGGAATTGGGTCTCATGGACAAGATGAATGCGGAGAGGTCATGAGAGCAGATCGGAGAGAAACTGGAGAAAGATGTGAGTTCAGGGCTAGGGCAGTGGGGGAACCTTGGAGGAAGCTTGGCCCGGTGGGCTAGCGGATGGAAGGGAAGTGGCAGAGGCAGCTGAACGGATGGTCTCAATCTTAGACCAACTTTCTTTCTTAGTAGGTGCCAATCTACAGTATAGAAAAACTGTCCTAAAGTCTAATTGAGGAAGTTCACAAAGAACAGGCACTGTGGCAATAAGAAGATGTCTCTCTGATTGAATAGAGGGCGCACTTTTAAGAGTAGTGGTAAGCCATAGAGGGTGCTTTAAAGAACTCGCATTTATATAGCACCTTTCACGACCTCATGACTTCCCAAAGCACTTCACAGCCAATGAAGCACTTTTGTAATATAGTCGCTGTTGTAATATAGGAAACTCGGCAGCCAATTTATGCACAGCAAGGTCCCACAAACAACAATGAGACAAATGACCAATTAAACTGTTTTAGTGACGTTGGTTGAGGGATAAATGTTAGCCAGGCATGAACTCCCCTGCACCTCTTTGAATAGTGCCATGGGATCTTTTTACGTCCACCAGAGAGGGCAGACATCTTTCTTTTAATGTAACATGCGGTCAATAGACGTTATTTTGTGATGGTTTTCTTTTATCATTTTGCCAAGTGTGGCAGATATTTTGCATGTTTGTTAACTGAAGTCTGACAGATACTGCTCAAAACTTTAACATGCAGAGTGTTGGTGACCTCGGCTTGGCATCTGACCCGAAAGGTGGCACACCTCTAACAGTGCTCCCTCCATCAGTATTGCACTGGAGTGTCAGCCTAGATTATGTGCCCAAGTCTCTGGAGGGAGACTTGAACTGATGACTTTCTGACTCAGAGGCGAGAGTGCTACTCACTGAGTCACAGCTATCAGCTTTACATTTAACCCATGTTATACCTCTCCTAGGTACGCTTGATGCTAACACTGGGTCTAAAGCTATTGCTTCCCCCAGCACTGACTGCCCAAACTTAATAAGCCAAAAAACAAAATACACAAGCATTTTTCAGTAGAAAATAAATAACATTTATCCTGACCATAACTGAAGCTCTATAAAAACCACAAAGAAAGCATCAGCCACAATTTTATATTAGCCACTGAGGGAAAAGGACTATTTAATCAGTCTGCAAGGGCTTATAGAGTTACCATACATTTTGATTGCAGTATGACTGTGGGGAAGGAGGACAGAGAGGATTGCATCGGATTATTGGCAAGGCTATGCAGATCCTACGAGCACCATGTGTTTAGGGGCCGAGGCAAGCTGTTCGGGCCAGTTCGCTATGGATCGGTTTGGGGTGCGCTCTTGCTAATTTTGCCGCGCTTGCCTGGCTTCAGTTAGTGGGCTAGTGGTGACCTATTTCCCTTCCTGGGAGGTGGTCTGAGGTTGTGTCATGTAAGCCTCTTGAAAGAGGCCCCCAGGTGGCCTGGCAGCCCCCTACGTGAGCTCCAATGAGGCAGCCTCTCAACAGTTTGTCCAACGTCAATGGTTAATGCTATTTCCAACTTACGAATGTTAGGAACAGGAAATGGTTACTATTCTGTCCATGTTTCATAGATCAACCCTACTGCCCCTTTTCTCCTCTTAAATGAGATCATTTGCCCCTTGAATCTACTTATTCTGAGTGCTTCAGTTGTTTTCCCTGGTAACCCATTGCACCAGCCTATGATCTTTTGATGTTAAAAGCTCTGTCTATTTTCCTTTCTTAGTAATTTTTAACTTGCAATCCTTGGTATTTGGATTCTTCACCACAGTGATCAATTTGCCCAAATTCCTGAATTATGGATGGGGACGACCATTCAGCCCACATTAGTTCATCTATCTAAAAGCACTCTCCAGTCCCACCGTTGCAGAATCTAATCGTTTCTTAAATGCATCCAGGGTTTTTGCCTCCATTGCATGTCCGAGATCTACTCTGAGTGTCCATCACTCTTCGCATGAAGAACCACTTAAATTCCTGATTGCCTTCATTGCTCAGCCCCATCACCTCTCAATGCAAATAAGATCCTTAACCATTGAACCAAAACACAAGCTGCCTTGTCTATATATAAAAAGGGGCCAATAGTTAAGCTAGCTGATCTCAGCTTTGCGGGGGCATTAAGGCTATTATAATTGTCCTCTGAAATGGTGGGTTAATGAATAGAAGGTTAAAGAGTCCTGCCCTGAATACAAACCTATTTCTATAACCTCATCCAGCCCTACAACCCTCCGAGATCTCGGCGCTCCTCCAATTCTAGCCTCTTTTCAACAAAGGCTCTAGACAGAGTAGATAGAGAGAAACTGTTCCCATTGGCAGAAGGGTCGCAAACCAAAGGACACAGATTTAAGGTGATTGGCATAAGAACCAAAGGCGACATGAGGAAAAACTTTTTTATGCAGCGAGTGGTTAGGATCTGGAATGCACTGCCTGAAAGGGTGGTGGAGGCAGACTCAATCACAGCTTTCAAAAGGGAGTTGGATAGGTACTTGAAGGAAACAAATTTGCAGGGCTACGGGGAAAGGGCGGGGGAGTGGGACTAGCTGAAGTGCTCTTGCAGAGAGCTGGCACGGGCTCGACAGGCCGAATGGCCTCCTCCTGTGCTGCAACCATTCTATGATTCTATGATTTTCATCACTCCACCATTGGCGGCCGTGCCTTCAGCTGCCTTGGGTCCTAAGCTCTGGAATTCCCTCCCTAAACCTCTCCGTTTCTCTACCTCTTTCTCCCCCTTTAAGATGCTCCTTAAAACCTACATCTATGACCAAGCTTTTGGTCACCTGCCCTAATATTTTGTTATGTGGCTCAGTGTGAAATTGTGTCTGATGACGCTCCTGTGAAGCATCTTGGGACGTTTTTTACTACGTTAAAGGCGCTATATAAATGCTAATCGTTGTTGTTGTTGTTGATGGGAAGTGCTTGTGTGTGGGTGTTAGTTGAGGACATGATTTGGGTTTTATAGGATACTCTCTGTTGTCCAAAAATCCTGAAACACTCATTGGCCAAGCAATCCTATCAATAACGAGCTCTGGGGCATCAGTCAAAAAAATCTTCAGAAAAACGAGTCGAGAACATTAAAAGGGGTAAAAGGCCAAAATCCCAGAAAGAAGCTTTTGCCTTTTGCCTTTTATCTCGGGCGTTCTAAAGGTTGAAATCGCGCAGTTTTTAATGGGTTAAAATTGCCTTGGATCCGGCAGCTGAATTACTGCACCCTTCACCAGAAATTCAGGAGTGAGAGAGAGGGAGAGAGACGCATAAAGCAAAATTGTGCTGGAAGATAAAACGCTGGCTTCTCTTCCAAATTGCAGCTGAATCTTCCTCTCTTGTATCTCAATAGGAGGTCAAAGGCCCCCGCACGCTTTAAAACATAATGAAAGCGGAAAGATGCTGCTCCCATTACATTGCCTAGCAACCCCGTGTCTTTTCCCTAGACTGACTCAAGGATTAATACAGAAACCGATTAACGTGAGATTTTCAGAGGCTTACCATTACTCATTTAGCCAATCCCACTGATGAATGTAGCACATGGTAGAAGAATACGGCAGCAAAGTCAGCAAGCAGTCGCTTTTACTCCTGCTTCAACACTGACGGCTAAATGCTATCTTTAAGAAGCTTTCTCTTTCAAGTTTTGCTGCGTTTTAGTCCAAGACTGATCATCTGGCCTACTTTAAGTAGGGCCGTTAGCATCCTAATGGAGTGACTTTTGATAGCTTAATGTCAAGACAAGGACTATGTTGGTTTCAGACCGCTCGAACTCTGCGTGCTTGAGGTACTGGTGACTGTAGGGTCAGCCTTCGCTCAATGGGTAGCAACGTCGCCCTTGAGTCAGAAGGTTGTGGGTTCAAGTCCCACCTCAGACACTTGAGTGCAAAAACCTAGGCTGACACTCCAATGCAGTGCTGAGGGAGCGCTGCACTGTCGGAAATGCCGTCTTTCAGATGAAACGTTAAACCGAGGCCCTGCCTGCTCTCTCAGGTGGATGCAAAAGATCCCATGGCACTTTTTCGAAGAAGAGCAGTGGAGTTATCCCTGGTGTCCTGGCCAATATTTATTCTCAATCGACATCCTAAAACAGATTATCTGGTCATTATCACATTGCTATTTGTGGGAGCTTGCTGTGCGCAAATTGAGTGCTGCGTTTCCTACATTGCAACAGTGACTACACTTCAAGAGTAAAGCGCTTTGGGACGTCCTGAGTTCGTGAGAGGCGCGGTATAAATGCAAATCTTTCTTTCTTTCATTCAATAATGAGGTACTGGTAACTGCAGCCAATGGGTGCATTTAAAAAGGTTAAAGGTGGTTTGGTTAATTATTCCAAGGTCACGACACGATCGAGGGTTTCTGAAGTTTTAATTACCCACAGGCATTCGGAAACCTGACGCAGTGATGCATCTCTTTAGCATAACCTTTTTTTAACCTCCAATTTTCTTTACGTCTTTTTTGAAAGTGCTGACTCCTGCTGGCAAATGGTTCAACGGTGGACGGTCACCCTCTGGTATCTCGTTCAGGTGTCTTAGCAAGGAAGCCAATTGTGGTGGAAGATAGGACTGAGGGTAGCCTACTCAATCCCTCGAGCCTGTCCCACCATTCGGTTAGATCATGGCTGACCTGTATCTTAACTGCATGTACCTGCCTTGGCTCTGTATCCCTTAATAGCCTTAACCAACAAAAATCTATCAACCTCAGTCTTGAAATTTTCAACTGACCCTCAGCCTCAATAGCTTTTTTTTTGAGCGAGTACCAGATTTCCTTTGTGCGAAGAGGTGCATCCTGACGTGCCCTTGTTCTGGATTCGCCCCCACGAGAGGAAATAATTTCTCTCCATCTACCCTAGCAAAGCCTTTAATTGTCACCAATTGTCACTCAGGCTGAGATCAACTTATTCACCAAGACGACAGATCTTCCTTTTCTTAATGGTGCAGTTCCATACTGGGCAATATATTTACTTACTGTGCCATGGGAAGAACCTTCATCTTATTGCTTATCATCTGTGGCATCCAGAATGAGATTTATGCTCACTGATTTATGCTTCCAATAAGCTATTTTCCTATGACACTGCCCCCTGGTCAGGCTTGACAGGCTAGATGCTGGGAGGCTGCTTCCCCTGGCCAGGGAGTCTAGAACTAAGGGTCACAGTCTCAGAATAAGGGGTTGGCCATTTAGGACTGAAATGAGGAGAAATTTCTTCACAAAGAATTCTCTACCCCAGAGAGTTGTGGCTGCTCAGTCATTGAGTTTATTCAAGACTGAGATCGCTAGATTTTTGGATACTAAAGGACTCAAGGGATATGGGGATAGTGCGGGAAGGTGGAGTTGAGGTAGAAGATCAGCCACGATCTTATTAAATGGTGGAGCAGGCTTGAAGGGCCGAAGGGCCAACTCCTACTCCTTATGTTTTTATGTTTTTTAGTACTGTGTCTAATTCATCCATAGCTTACAAAATAAAATCTCTGGAATCCTCATGCTGTTTTGCCCTTCTAGTGCCCTTTGAGTGCTTTGTTACAGACTCAAATACTTTCATTTTAATAGTGCTTCATCACATTGGAACATCTCAAAGCACTGTGCACCATTACGCAATGAATTACTTTTCGAGTGCACTGAGTGTTGTAGTAACGTGGACAAGCGCGGCAGCCATTTTGTACCAACATAATCCCACGTACAACAAACGGTAGTGTTACATAATACATTGTTTTATAATATCCAGAGTCCTGTCTTTTTTTTATAATGCCCATAAATGCAGGACACCACCAGGGCTGAACAGAGGAATAGTTCTTCCGTAGGAACCTATGGTGGCCCCATCACAGCATCTAACCACCTCTTGAGTAAATCGTCGACCCTACCCAGAAGACCATTCCAGGTTTTGATCACTCTGTGTGAGGAACGGCTCCCTGATATTGTTGTGTATGTAATAGGTATGTTACTTTAAACCTATGGCCAGGGCAGCACTACTTTGTAGGGCGTAGTGATACCGTAGTACCACTCCTGGCCATAGGGGTATAAATAGTACTGTGGGTACTGATCTCCCCTCAGTTTCCCGCCTGTTGGTATTAAGTAAAGACCTACGTTAAATCTTCCAAGCTGTCTCGTCATTATTGCATTAAGTATAGACACATACTTTATACTGGCGACGAGTAAGGTTCGAACTCACCAGTACACGGTGCAACAAAGGAACGGTAGCAGTACGGAGAGAGAAGGAGAGAGGCTTCTTACCAGCCAGCCTGCAGAGTCCAGCATCGACCGAAGGAAGCCGCCCAGCACTCCGGGTTCGGGAGGAGCGGCAGCAACGGAGCGAGAGAGAGAGGTTTCCAGCGGAGGCTGCGGCAGCTGAGAGAAGAGGCTGAACAGGCGCTCCAGCCACGGGGCAAAAGTCCACCCAGGGCCAGGTAAACTGAAATCCTTCCCGGGGAACGGGAGCTGCAAGGGCCAGAACGGGCAGGCGATCTGGGGAACAAACGGAGCCACAAGGACTAGCGGGCCACGAGAGGGGAAGGTCGTTGTTAATAGCGGCGGTGGCAATAACGGGAGCTGCTAGGGCCAAAAATAACGACGCTGGAGAGAGGTTGTTGACAGCAGAGGGAGAAAAGGCGGGAAAAACGCCATCTAGTGGAGAAAGCGGGAAAAGTTTTTTTTTCTCTTCAAAAGTTTAAAATGGCTAAAGAAGGTTGTTTGTCAGCATTTGTTGAGGACACAGAAGAGTGGGATGCCTATATCGAAAGGCATGAACTTTATTGCATAGTAAACAAGGTGGAAGATGACCAAAAGGTAGCAACCTTATTAAATTTTATGGGGGCAAAAACATACGGTCTGCTGAGGAATCTTCTTACTCCAGAAAAGCCAGCAGACAAAACGTACGCCCAAATTGTTGATACGTTAAGGGAACATTTAAACCCTAAGCCACCATTTATAGCGGAAAGGTACCGCTTCTACAGACGCGACCAAAGGAATGATGAGTCGCAGGCAGCCTATTTAGCTGAGCTCAGAAGGTTGTCCAAACATTGCCAGTTTGGAGCCATATTGGCGGACGCGATCAGAGACAGATTTGTCTGTGGCATGTTAAATGAGAATACCCGTAAACGGTTGCTAGCCAAGAAACAGCTCAGCCTAGATCAGGCGATTGAAATAGCATCGCCCACGAAGCAGCAGCACAGGGTGCTGCTCAAATACGACAAAACACAACCGGCTATGACACCCATGAGGTGACATTTCACAAAGGTAAATGCTACCGTTGTGGCAAAACCACCCACGACCAAAGTAATTGTTGGTTTCGTGATAAAATATGCCGGCAGTGTGGAAAAAAGGGGCATATAGCGAAAGTTTGTCGGTCTGGTACGAAACCCAATCGTGGGGGCAATCCGAGCAGTACCAAGGCAAGGACAAAAATACATAAGATGTCTGACAGTAGCTCAGACGAGTCACAGGAAGGCACAAAAGCAGAGCCTAAAGGTCTGGGATGTCTCAAGTTATATGATGTAGACAAAACGGAGGACCACAGCACAATGTGGGTTAAAATGAAGGTAGCAAGCGTCGAAGTTAATATGGAGCTGGACACGGGTTCAGCCCTATCAGTAATTAATGAACAAGATTATAACAGGCTGTTCAAACGCATTCCCTTAAAGGATACGGAAATTAAATTAAAACCATATACGGGACAAAAAGTTTACCCGAAGGGAAAAATGCAAGTAACAGTTAAATACAATGGCAGAAAAGTGCCAGGACTTTATTTATACGTCCTACCAAACGGTGGACCACCACTTTTGGGTAGGGAATGGATAAGAAAAATCCATTTCGACTGGAAGTCGATACACGAGTTAAAAGTAGAGACCACCACGGATGATACAACCATTACAAGCAGGCTGTCGAAACTATTGGCAAAAACGCCAGAGGTGTTCCAACAAGGGCTGGGGACCTTAAAGGACATTAGAGCAAAAATAACTATTGCTCAAGACGCAAACCCCAAGTTTTGTAAGGCCAGACCGGTGCCTTATGCCATTCGGCCAGCGGTGGAAGCAGAACTGGATGCCTTAGAGAGTGCAGGTGTCCTTACAAAGATTGAGTGGAGCGAGTGGGCCACGCCCATCGTCCCAGTTATAAAGAAATCTGCAAATAACATACCGGGGGAACCAAAGAAGGTTCGCATTTGCGAGGATTTTAAGATAACTATTAACCCAGTCCTGCACACGGTACAGTATCCGCTGCCGCGGATAGAGGACATATTCGCATCGTTAGCTGGGGGGAGACACTTTACAAAGATTGACCTTTGTCAAGCTTATTTACAGATGGAGGTGGAGCAGGACTCGAAAAAGCTCCTAATGATTAACACACACAAGGGATTGTACCAGTACAATCGCCTGGTATTTGGTGTGGCGTCCGCCCCGGCAATATGGCAGAGGACCATGGAACAGGTCCTACAGGGCATTCCAGGAACGCAATGCTACCTGGATGACATCCTGGTGACAGGACAAATGGATAACGACCACCTCGCTAACCTGGAGCGAGTACTTCTGCGGTTACAACAATACGGACTCAGGGCGAACAAGCAGAAATGTGAGTTTTTCCAGGAACGTATCTCATACTGTGGTCACATTATAGATAAGGAAGGCCTGCATAAGTCCCCGGAAAAGATCGAGGCAGTAGTGAAGGCCCCGCCCCCTGAGAATGTATCTCAGTTACGATCATTCTTAGGCCTTATAAACTATTACCATAAGTTCCTCCCGAACTTATCGTCCATTTTACATCCACTAAATTCATTGCTGCAAAAGGGAGTCTCCTGGAATTGGGACGAAGCATGTGAGGCTGCTTTTAAAAAGGGTAAACAACTCATTACATCAAAGGAAGTGCTCGCACACTTTGACCCAAAAATGCCAATGAGGTTGGCATGTGACGCCTCCCTGTACGGTATAGGGGCAGTGTTGTCACACAAATTTCCCAACGAGACGGAGAGGCCAATAGCATTTGCCTCAAGGTCGTTAACTACAGCCGAAAGAAACTATGCGCAAATCGACAGGGAGGCCCTCAGTCTGGTGTGGGGTGTAAAAAAATTCCACCACTACCTGCATGGGCAACGTTTCACACTACTGACGGATCATCAACCGTTGGTGTCGATATTTAATCCAACAAAAGGGGTGCCCCTGATGACGGCCCAAAGGCTACAGAGATGGTCACTGTTCTTAGGAGCACACCAATACCTTATCGAATATAAGGGTACCAAACAGCATGGCAATGCGGATGGCCTGTTGCGGCTACCCTTGCCTGCCGAGATCGAAGAGATAGTACAGGACCCCGTGGAAATATATCATACGGCTGTTATGGAGCACTTGCCCATCACCAGCCAATGTATCGAGCGGGAAACACGGAACGACCCGACATTGGCAAGGGTTTACGAATTAACCGTGAAAGGCTGGCTGGCGCAGGGTGACGCATCATTGCCGGCGTTTTCGGCAAGGAAGGACCAGTTGTCCGTCTGCCGGGGCACATTGATGTGCGGAGCCAGGGTGGTGGTCCCTCAAAAATTACAACATAAAGTGTTGCAGGACTTACACGAAGGTCATCTGGGGGGTGTCAAAATGAAAAGCCTCGCCAGAGCCTACATCTGGTGGCCCGGCATTGACAGGGACATTGAGGAAGTAGCAAAAGCGTGTCAAGGGTGCCAGATGGTACAGAACGTACCACCACAAGCCCCACTACATCCGTGGGAGTGGCCCTCAACGCCGTGGCAAAGGATCCACGTGGACTTCGCTGGCCCCTTCCTGGATGCGATGTTCCTTATTGTAGTGGACGCCCATTCAAAATGGCCGGAGGTCATAAAGATGTCATCAACGACAGCCGAAAAGATGGTCGCAGTCTTAAGGACCATTTTTGCCCGAAACGGGGTGCCCGAGCAAGTCTGTTCGGACAATGGGCCACAATTTGTGGCAGAAGAATTTCAAGCATTCCTAAAAAGGAATGGAGTGCGACATTATACGTCCGCAACATATCATCCGGCTACAAATGGGCTGGCAGAGCGATTTGTGCAGACTTTTAAAAAGGCCATCAAGGCGATGGGGGAGGAAAGGTTGCCACTACAACACAAGGTGGACAACTTCCTATTCGCATACCGTAATGCTGCACATACGGTGACCAACCAGGCCCCCGCCGTCATGTTCTTTATTAGAAGGTTAAGGTCTTGCCTTGAATTGCTCAGACCAAACATTCGGAGAGATGTGGAAAACCGAGTATTTCGTAGGGCTCCTGACAGACAGACACGGAGCTTCGAGGTGGGGCAGCAAGTGTTGGCCCGTGATTATAGGAATGAAAAGTGGCGGTCTGGTACGATAAAGGCCCGCCAGGGACCCTTGATGTACACAGTTGAGACAGGGGAAGGCATAATCAGACGACATGCTGATCAACTTGTGGAGTCCAGAAACCCAACTGATTCACTACCTCAAACGTCTCAGCACATTGTTACAGCGGAATCACGGCCCAGCTCGTCGTTACAGAGGTCTCAGGATTGCGAGGAGTTCAGCACTCCAGTGATCTCCACGGCATAGGATGTGCCATCAGACACCGACGAGTCCAGCGATGAAGGGGTGACGGAAGTACCGCCGCCTACACCGAGACTGACTAGAGAAAGACGTTATCCTAGTCGAGACAGGAGGCCTCCTCAGAGACTGAATCTATAACATGTTTCTGTTTATATATATATATAAGTAGACAACTCTTGATGTAAATATGTTATGTATATTGTGTTACCAAATGTTATTAGCCCTAGTTATGGGGCATCTATTGACTTAATTGCACGGGTACGTTTTAATTAAAAGGGGAGGAATGTTGTGTATGTAATAGGTATGTTACTTTAAACCTATGGCCAGGGCAGCACTACTTTGTAGGGCGTAGTGATACCGTAGTACCACTCCTGGCTATAGGGGTATAAATAGTACTGTGGGTACTGATCTCCCCTCAGTTTCCCGCCTGTTGGTATTAAGTAAAGACCTACGTTGAATCTTCCAAGCTGTCTCGTCATTATTGCATTAAGTATAGACGCATACTTTATAGATATCAGTCCTGAGCTTGTCCTTTACCAGTTTGTACCCTCGTCCTTTAGTTGTGGTTTAACTTAAAATGCTGCTTTTCTATCCTGCTGAGCATCTTACATGTCCCTAAAAGGTCAACTCTCAACTACCTACATCCAAGGCTGAAGAGTCCAAATTTTACTAACCACTCGTTGTAACGTTATAAATCACTGGTTTATTGTGTCTAATTCTGGGTACCATACTTTAGGAAGGATGTCAAGGCCTTGGAGAGGATGCAGAGTTTTTTTTTAACTAGAATGATACCAGGGATGAGGGACTTCAGTTATGTGGAGAGATTTAGAGAAGCTGGGGTTGTTCTTCTTAGAGCTGAGAAGGTTAAGGGGAGATTTAATAGAGGTGTTCAAGATTATGAGGGGTTTTGAAAGAGTAGATCGGGAGAAGCTGTTTCCACTGGTAGGAGGGTTGATAACCAGAGGACACAGACGTGAGGTAATTGGCAAAAGAACCAGAGGGGAGATGAGGGGAATTTTTTTTACGCAGCGAGTTGTTATGATCTGGAATGCACTGCCTGAAAGGGCGGTGGAAGCAGATTAACAGTAACTTTCAGAAGGGAATTGGATAAATACTTGAAAAGGAAAAAAATTGCAGGGCTATGGGGAAATAAATAAGAACTTGCATTTATATAGCACCTTTCGTAGAATGGTTACTGCACAGAAGGAGGCCATTCGGCCCGTCGAGACTCTCCTCACGACCACCAGATGTCCCAAAGCGCTTTACAGCCAATTAAGTACTATTATGAAGCCAATTAGCGCACATCAAGCTCCCACAAAGAGCAATGTGATGATTGACCAGATAATGTTTTAGTGATGTTGATTGAGGGATAAATATTGGTCAGGACACCGGGGATAACAACGCCCCTGCTCTTCTTCGAATTAGTGCCATGGGATCTTTTACGTCCACCTGAGAGAGCAGAAGGAGCCTTGGTTTAACGTCTCATCCGAAAGACGGCACCTCTGACAGTGCGGCACTCCCTCAGTACTGCACTGGAGTGTCAGCCGAGATTTTTGTGCTCAAGACTCTGGAGTGGGACTTGAACCCACAACCTTCTGACTCAGAGGTGAGAGTGCTGCCCACTTTTTTTTAATACTTTATTAAACACTAAGAACATTTACAACATCGTGATCATTTCATTGTATCATACAAATCCCTTGTGCCTCGCTGACTCAAACTGAACATAACGCTGAGATGACACTTCATGCAAAAACGGGAACAAAGTAAGGTTTGTCATACACTTTTTAAGGAAAATAAATGCCGTTTAAGAGTAAAATAAAAAATTGCGTATTTTATTTCCTGTCTGCTCTGTTACGGATACCTTGTTGCCTGGGGGAATGAATGTGGAAATTACAGGACTTGATTTCTACTGAATGCATCAATCAGGCATTTGGCTAACACCGTTTCCTCTCAGTCTTAACATCAGCAAATAATCTTTACCATTATAAAGGCTATTTCTTATCACCAATAAATGAGGCGAGGCTCCGGAAATATGAAGGCGGTTCAGAGGATAGGGTATGTGGTGGTACTAGACTAGCAACTTGGACCTTGTCAATTCAAACTGACCACAGCAAGACCTGAGATTGAATTCAAGGGTCATTTGTGAGCCAGAACTGGGAAACAATAACCATGAAAGCGGCCGGATTATCATCACAAAACCCAAGTTGTTCACGAACGTCCCTCAGGTAAGGGAACCTGCCATCCCTAACTGGTCTGGTCTAGTCTGTATAGTTATTCTCGAGGGTTGATTCTTCATGCACTCGGCCCAACTTGGGTGAGGCAATAAATACTGCCTTGCTAGTATTGGCCACACCATAGGAACAAACGAGATAAGGCCAATCAGCCCTTCATCAGGACCTGATTGTGCGTGTCTGTTTCTCCATTCGTTTTGCAGTTGCGGATTCCACCATCTCTCTTTTTATTTCGAATCCGCAAGCGCTTAGCGTTTCAAGTTTTCATCGCTCTGCTCGTCTCCCAGCCAGGGACTTCCTTTTAGAATGTTCCGATCGAGGCAGCAGTCATTGCAGTAATGGGTGGGCCATTCCAGACGATTCGAAAAGTCAAGCAGGTCTTGCTCAGATTCAACGCACAGCCTCCTCAGAGTCCTCTAGTTTTTCAGTCCTGGTTTGGCTCAAATCCGCCCTTTTTGATTGAGACGAGTGCCCTTTTTTACTATGTTAAAGGCGCTATATAAATACAAAGTTGTTGTTGTTTTTTAAAAAGTTTCCTCCGAGAATTGCCAGCCCTCTATCCATTAGGTGAAGATCTATAGCCTGAAATTATCCCTGAAGGTGCTGCTCTTTTCCGAATTCTTTTCACTCCTTTTGGGGCCTTGTCATATTCACAAAACGGAAGGTGTGAAGTGGGCCAAATGGATGTTTTCCCGATTATGATGGGGATTGTTGACCCAGCAAATGTATTCACCATTGGCATGGAGCGGGCCACATGGTGTTCATGACCATCATTATTTATAGTGCTTGCCATGGGCTATGGGATGCACAATGTTCCTGATCGTTATTGGTTACTATGGTTCCTAAGGAGCTGAGGTGCTCAGTGTTCCTGATCGTTATTGGTTACCATGGTTGTCATGGAGCTGGGATGTGCAGTGTTTCTGGCCATTATTGTTTACAGTGGTTGTCATGGAGCTGGGAAGCTCAATGTTCCTGATCATTATGCTTTACCATGGTTGCCATGGAGCTGGGATGCGACATGTTCCTGACTGTTATTGTTTATTTGAAGTGGCTGTCAAAACACTGGTTCATGCAATGTGGTTTTGACACTTAGGTTTTGCCCATTGCAACTAAATCATTTGTTAACTAGAGAGAGCATTAAGACTGGATTGTACTGTATGTGATATCTATCTATCTATCTCTCTGTCTGTCTATCTATCTCTCTGTCTGTCTATCTATCTCTCTGTCTGTCTATCTATCTCTCTGTCTGTCTATCTATCTCTCTGTCTGTCTGTCTATCTGTCCGTCTGTCTATCTATTATCTGTCTATCTATTATCTATCTATCTATCTATCTATATCTGTCTGTCTGTCTGTCTGTCTATCTATCTATCTATCTATCTGTCTATCTATCTATCTCTATCATCTATCTATCTGTATCTGTCTGTCTATCTATCGATCTATCTATCTATCTGTCTATCTGTATCTGTCTCTCTATCTATCTATTATCTATCTATCTATGTCTGTCTGTCTGTCTATCTATTATCTATCTATCTATTTATCTATTTATCTATCTGTCTGTCTGTCTGTCTATCTATCTATCTATCTATCTCTCTCTCTCTCTCTCTCTCTTTCTATCTATCTATCTATCTATATATCTATTTATCTATCTATCTATCCACATATTAAAAGGCTTCACCCAAGTCCTTACTCTGGTATGGGGGTATCCATCCAGCTATGCTTCATGCAGTGTCACTGTGAGATTGCCTCCAGCAATGGGTGCCTCTGGATTTATGGTTGGTCCTGTCTCTGCAACATTATCATCGTGCGAAGCAAAACCCACTTCGCAGTGACCTTAAGTTGTTGTACTAATGTACCCTAACATTCTACAAAGAATGAACTTGCATTTCTCTAGCAGCTTTCACGACCTCAGGATGTCCCAAAGTGCTTTACAGCCAATGAAGTTCTGTTGAAGTGCAGTCACTGTTGTAATGTAGGAAGTGAAGCAGCTATTTTATGCACAGCAAGCTCCCGCAAATATCAGTGAGATAAACTGTTTTAGTGGTGTTGGCTGAGAGATAGATATTGGCCAGGACACTAGAGAGATCTCTTCTTCAAAATAGTGTCAAGGGATATTTTACATCCATCAGAGAGGGCCTCGGATTGAATCTCTCATCTGAAAAATGACACCGCCAACAGTACATAGAAACATAGAAAAATAGAAGCAGGAGTCGGCCATTCGGCCCTTCGAGCCTGCTCTGCCATTCAATATGATTATGGCTGATCCTCTATCTCAATACCATATTCCCACTCTCTCCCCATACCCCTTGATGCCTTTTGTGTCTAGAAATCTATCTATCCCCTTCTTAAATATATTCAGTGACTTGGCCTCCACAGCCTTCTGTGGTAGAGAATTCCACAGGTTCACCACCCTCTGAGTGAAGAAATTTCTCCTCATCTCAGTCCTAAATGTCCTACCCCGTATCCTGAGACTGTGACCCCTCGTTCTAGACCCCCCCCAGCCAGGGGAAACATCCTCCCTGCATCCAGTCTGTCTAGCCCTGTCAGAATTTTATACGTTTCAATGAGATCCCTTCTCATTCTTCTAAACTCTAGTGCAGCACTCCCTCAGTACTGCAGTGAGGTGTCAGTCTGGATTATGTGCTCAAGTCTCTGGAGTGGACTTGAACCCACAACCTTCCTGACTCAGAGACGAGCCTAGGCTGGCAGTTTATTGAATGCAGTAAAAGATATTTCAGTATCATCAGCTAGGGTAGAACTGCAGGCAGGAGCAGGCTGAATCATGGTTTTTTTTCATTCTATTCCAACAGTGCGGTTGTAAACTGGAATTATTCTCATGAATCCAAATAAGAGGCGGAAACTTGAGGCAGCTGAGCATTGATCAGGCCTTTAAATTCACCCACTACTTGTCTTAAATAAATAGCCAGGCTCCCGCAGTCTTGAAGGTGTCTGCTTGACACTGGGCAAGGTGAAAGAGTGAAACCAGGCAGACTGATCAGAACATTCTTCTGTATTTCACACCCAACAGCAGTGAAGATTTTCATGCCATGACCATCAGACTCTAATTGGAATTTTACCTTCTCCCTGTGTGGTTTATCATAGCCGTGTCTCGGTGGGTAGCAGCACTCTTGCCTCTGAGTCAGAAGGTCGTGGGTTCAAGCTCCCACTTGACTTAGGCACATAATCTAGGCTGACACTCCCAGTGCAGCTCACTGAGGGGGTCTTCTTCTTAGGCAGTCCCTCGGAACCGAGGATGACTTGCTTCCACATTAAAAATGAGTTCTCAGGTGACTGATGAGTCCAATGCGGGACCTACAGTCTCTGTCACAGGTGGGGCAGACGGTGGTTGAAGGGGCGGGTGGGTGGGGTGCTTGGGTTGACGTGCGCTCCTTCAGCTGTTTGCACTTGGCTTCCGCTTACTCCCGGCGAAGAGACTCGAGGTGTTTGGCGCCTTCCCGGATGCTTCTCCTCCACTTTGTGCGGTCTTGGGCCAGGGATTCCCAGGTGTCGGTGGGGATATTACACTTTTTCAAGGAGGCTTTGAGGGTGTCCTTGAAGCGTTTCCTCTGCCCACCCGGGGCTCTCTTGCCGTGCCGGAGCTCCGAGTAGAGCGCTTGTTTTGGGAGTCTCGTATCGGGCAAGTGAGGGGGTGCCGCATTGTTGGAGGTGCCGTTTCTTGGATGAGACGTTAAACCGAGGCCTCTCAGGTGGATGTAAAAGATCCCATGGCCACTATTTCGAAGAAGAGCAGGGGGAGCTCTCCCCGCTGTCCTGTTTAATGTTTATCCCTCGACCAGCATCACTAACAAAACAAGCAGATTGTCTGGTTGTTATCACATTGCGGAACGTGGGACCCAGCGGTGCACAAATTGGCGGTTTGCGTTTCCTACATCACAACAATGGCTACACTTCAAAAAGTACTTCACTTCCTGAGGTCGTGAAAGGTGCCCCACTAATGCGAGTTCTTTCATTCTTTCTATTTTATATTCCGACCATTCTGATACTGCAGTGAGCTTTACCGATGGATGGGTTCCTGCAAATTGCACACATCCCTCAACCAATACAATGTCTTTTGAATATTTAGCAAGAGAAAGGATCTTTTCCGATTAACATAATAATGATTCTGCAGTTTACATTTCAGTGAGCAGCGTTATGCAGTCTGGAGGATCCACTTTCCTCTCCGCACTGTTTAAATAATAAGCTCTTTTAACTGCAACAGAAATTATATATCGAGGAAGTGAACACGTCACGAAACCACTGTAATCATTCCATCCCAACTCTCTTCAGCCACGGTTGATGAATTCGCTCTGACACATTTACGTCTTTTCGAATCAGAGACTGACTGTGGTCAGAAGTAAATTTTCCTTCAGGTTGATTTTCCCCTCTCAAAATAGACTGCGTTTGTTTTTATTTTCCTCTCGAGATGTTTAATTGACGTGGGGGGGGGGGGAGGGAGGGAGGGGGAATTCATCCCAGTTAAGCTTTCGAATTGTACCTGTCGAAATCCCCCACCCACCCCCCCCACCTCACCCCCGGCCATCGCACCATCCCTCGCTCAAGCTAGCTTTGTGGATATCAATAGCCATTGCGTTCCTCATCCAAGGAGTCTCTGTTCCTTGCCTAAGTGTAGCCAGTGACAGGTGAAGAAAGAACCCGCATTTATATAGCGCCTTTCACAGCTTCAGGACGTCCCGAAGCACTTTACCGCCAATGAAGTACTTTTTGAAGTGTAGTCACTGCTGTAATGTGGGAAACGCGGCAGCCAATTTGCACACAGCAAGCTCCCAGAAACAGCAATATGGTAATGACCAGATACTCGTTTTTTTAGTGATGTTGGTTGAGGGATAAATATTGGCCAGGACTCCCCTGCTCATCTTCAAAATAGCGCCATGGGATCTTTTACATCCACCTGGGTGGGAGGGGGCAGTGGGGCGGTGGGAGGTGGGGTAGATGAGGCCTCGGTATAACGTCTCATCTGAAAGACGGCACCCCCGACAGTGCAGCGCTCCCTCAGTACTGCACTGGGAGTCAGCCTGGATTATGTGCTCAAGTCTCTGGAGTGGGACCTGACTCAGAGGCGAGAGAGAGAGAGACCCACTGAGCCAAGGCTGACACCACCATTGGCAGGCTATGCCACCATGGAGAACGTCACAGGCAAGTCTGTCATCCACACACAATTATTTTCCAGCCGGGATTACTAAGTAAGAGTCAGGACTGGAGCAGAAGTGCTCATAACAATTGTAACATGTTTCATAGAAACATAGAAGATAGGAGTAGGCCATTCGGCCCCTCGAGCCTGCCCCGCCATTCAATGCGATCATGGCTGATCATCCAAGTTCAGTAACCTGCCCCTGCCTTCTCCCCATATCCCTTGATCCCTTTAGTCTTAAGAAATATATCTAACTCCTTCTTGAATATATTTAATGAATTGGCCTCAACTGCCTTCTGTGGTAGAGAATTCCACAGGTTCACCACTCTCTGGGTGAAGAAATTCCTCCTCATCTCAGTCCTAAATGGCTTACCCCTTATCCTTAGACTGTGACCCCTGGTTCTGGACTCCCCCACTATCAGGAATATCCTTCCTGCATCTAGTCTGTCTAGTCCTGTTAGAATTTTATAAGTTTCAATGAGATCCCCTCTCATTCTTCTAAACTCCAGCGAGTATAAGCCCAATCGACCCAATCTCTCCTCATATGTCATTCCCGCCATCCCAGGTATCAGTCTGGTGAATCTTCGCTGCACTCCCTCCATGGCAAGAACATGCCTCAGATAAGGCAACCAAAACTGCACACAATACGCAAGGTGTGGTCTCACCAAGGCCCTGTACAACTGCAGCACGACATCCTTGTTCCTATACGCGAATTCTCTCGCTACGAAGGCCAACATACCATTCCTGAGGTAAAAGCAGCTAACGCAGCATAGACCAGAGATCAAACCTAGAAGCTGTCTGGCCCAGGACCACATACCTTTTTACAGTATTTCAGCACCGAAAATAAACTTTTAAAACGTAGCTGCTCTTAACAATTTGAAAATTGGGTATCAAACGCTAAGACATTTCTAACAAAGTAGCAGTCTACTCCCATCAGCTAAGCTCTCCAGCATAATCGCTTAAAGCATAAGGGGCTGCTGGGTCAAGAGTTGGATCAATAATCAGTTCCTTAGGTTTACTGTGTGTGCTGACTGTAAATAATCACAACGTTGAAATGAAAATCACCCTTATTATATTGTAGTGAACAAAACAGTGTTAAAACAAATACTGGCTTTTAGACCAGGGTTTCAATAGTCAACAGCTTGAAGGTTAAATTGATATACAACAACAACTTGTATTTATATAGCGTCTTTAACGTAGTAAAACATCCCAAGGTGCTGCACAGGAGTATTTTAAGACAAAAAATTTGACACCGATCCACGTAAGGAAACATAGAAACATAGAAGATAGGAGCAGGAGTAGGCCATTCGGCCCCTCGAGCCTGCTCTGCCATTCAATGCGATCATGGCTGATCATCTAAATTCAGTACCCTGTCCCTGCCTTCTCTCCATACCCCTTGATCCCTTTAGCCTTAAGAAATATATCTAACTCGTTCTTGAATATATTTAATGTTTTGGCCTCTACTGCCTTCTGTGGTAGAGAATTCCACGGGTTCGCCACTCCCTGGGTGAAGAAATTCCTCCTCATTTCTGTCCTAAATGGCCTACCCCTTATCCTTAGACTGTGACCCCTGGTTCTGGACTCCCCGACCATCGGGAACATTCTTCCTGCATCTAGTCTGTCTAGTCCTGTCAGAATTTTATAAGTTTCAATGAGATCCCCTCTCATTCTTCTAAACTCCAGCGAGTACAAGCCCAATCGACCCAATCTCTCCCCAGACATCATTCCTGCCATCCCAGGTATCAGCCTGGTGAATCTTCGCTGAACTCCTTCCATGGCAAGAACATCCTTCCTCAGATAAGGTGACCAAAACTGCACACAATACTCAAGATGTGGTCTCACCAAGGCCCTGTATAACTGCAGCAAGACATCCTTGTTCCTGTACTCAAACCCTCTCGCTATGAAGGCCAACATGCCATTTGCCTTCTTAACCGCCTGCTGCACCTGCATGCTTATCTTCAGCGACTGGTGCACAAGGACACCCAGGTGTTGTTGCACTTCCCCTTCTCCCAATCTATTGCCATTCAGATAATAATCTGCCTTCGTGTTTTTGCAACCAAAGTGGATAACCTCGCATTTATCCACGTTATATTGCATCTGCCATGCTTTTGCCCAATCACCCAACCTGTCCAAATCATCCTGGAGTTTCTCGGCATCCTCCTCACAGCACACATGCCCACCCAGCTTTGTGTCATCTGCAAATTTGGAGATATTACCTCTAGTTCCCTTGTCTAGATCATTAATATATATTGTGAATTGCTGGGGCCCAAGGACCGATCCCTGCAGTATCCCACTAGTCACTGCCTGCCACTCGGAAAAAGACCCATTTATTCCAACTCTTTGCTTTCTGTCTGCCAACCAGTTCTCTATCCAAGTCAATACCTTGCCCCCAATCCCATGTGCCTTAACTTTACACGCTAATCTCTTATGCGGGACCTTATCGAAAGCCTTCTGAAAGTCCAAAGGAGATATAAGGGCAGGTGATCAAAAGCTTGGTCAAAGAGGTAGATTTTAAGGAGTGTCTTAAAGGAGGAAAGAGAGGTTACGAGGCGGAGAGGTTTAGGCAGGGAATTCCAGAGCTTAGGGCCTTGGCAACAGAAGGCACGGCCGCCAAAGGTTGCGCGATTATAATCAGGGATGCTCAAGAGGGCAGAATTAGTGGAGCGCAGATATCTCAGTGGGTTTGGGGGCTGAAGGAGATTACAGAGATAGGGAGGGGCGAGGCCATGGAGGGATTTGAAAACAAGGATGAGAATTTTGAAATCGAGGCACTGCTTAGCCGGGAGCCAATGTAGGTCAGCGAGCACAGGGGGTGATGGGCAAATGGGACTTGGTGCGAGTTAGGACATGGGCAGCTGAGTTTTGGATGACCTCAAGTTTACGTAGGGTGGAATGTGGGAGGCCAGCCAGGCGTGCGTTGGAATAGTCAAGTCTAGAGCTAACATAATATATACCTTGGTACATCAGTGGGGGACGCACAAGGGGTCAGATTTGGAGGTTCGCAGATGTCTCGGGGGGTTGTAGGGCTGGAGGAGGTTGCAGAGATGGGGAGGGGGGCGAGCCCACGGAGGGATTCGAAAACAAGGATGAAAATGTTAAATTGGACGCGTTGGTGGAACGGAAGCCAACGTAAGTCAGCGAGGACATGTGTGACTTGGCACGCGTTCAGATAAGGGCAGCAGAGATTTGGATGAACTCAAGTTTACAGAGGGTGCAAGATGGGAGGCTGGCCAGGAGAGCGTTGGAATCGTCGGGTCTGAGGTAACAAAAGCATGGCTGAGGGTCTCAGCAGCCGCTGGGTTAAGGCAGGGGTGGAGACGGGCGATGTTGCAGAGGTGGAAGTACAGTAGGTGGTCTTGGTGATAGATAAGATATGGGGTCAGAAGGTCAGGTCAGGGGCAAATAGGACGCTGAAGTTGTGAACAGTTTAATAATTTAATTAATGGTTTCTACAACAGTAATTTGCACGTATATAGCACCATTAGCATGAAGGAACTTCCCAAGGTGCGTCAAAAATAAGCGCAAGGAAAATGGATGGCAAATCATTAGGAGGGGTGACTAAATACTTGGTCAAAGAGATGGATTTTGAGGAGGTTTTTAAAGGTGTGAGAGTCAGGTGTGTAAAGGTGGAGGGCTTTAGGGAGGGAGTTCCAGAGAGTAGGACCAAGGTGGCTGAAGGCTCTGCCACTGATACTGGGTTAAACACATAGGAAGGAACAAAGGAGGAGGCCATTCAGCCCCTCGAGCCGGTTCTGCCATTCAGTTAGATCACGGCTGCCCTGTACCTCAGATCCATTTAACCATCTTTGCTCCGTATCCCTTAATACCCTTGCATAACAAAAATCTATCGATCTCAGTTCTGAAATTTTCAATTGACCGCCCTCCCCAGCCTCAACAGCTTTGTGGGGGGAGCGAGAATTCCAGATTTCCATTACCCTTTGGGTGAAGAGGTGCTTCCTGACATCATCCCTTGAACGGCCTAGTTTCTAAATTTAAGGTTATGTCCACCTCCTAAAGGGAAAGGGGAGATGCAGCTCGACACTCTAGCCAATTGTCACGCTCCTCTTATCACCTTGCCTTAGACCAACCAATCCATCGCGAGCCAGGGATTGAGTCTGAGGCCTTTCTGCTCAGTATTGATCAGCGAATCAATCATCGCCTTCAAGAAAGAACTGAGAGAGTCAGGGAAGGAGAAAATAAAAAGCACCATGATTTAATCAGACGCCGGTTCCTTGTAGCAACCTGTTGTGTATATCTGCCCTGTGTATCATTACCGAAAATATGTTTCCCACAAGCCTTGACACAGGGCCACGACGTGATGGATTCTTTGAGCTGAAAGGATTTTTATTTTGCCTCATTGATGAAATCTCCGTTTGGATAAGAGATACTAAAGAAAGAATTTACATTTACATAGCAACTTATCGCATCCTGAGGACCTCACCGAGCACTTCGCAGCCAGCAGATTACTTTTCTTGACAGACATTCACTGCTATTTCTGTAGTTAAATGGGCCAGTTGGTTTGAGTACAGCAAGATCACGCAAACAGAAAATAAGACGAATGACTGGTTGACCTCCTTTTGTTTGAGGGATAAAAGTTGGGAAGGACACTGCGAGAACTGCCCCCTGCTCCTCTTTGAATAGTGGCGTGGGGTATTCTATGCCCACTTAGACAGTCAGTTTACCCGCCCATCTGAAAGACATCACCTCTGACAGTGCAGCACCCCTTCAGTACTGCACTGAAGCGCCAACCTCGTTTACCTGCTCAGGTCACGGAGTGAGGCTTAAAGCCACGACCTGCCGACTCAGGAGGTGAAGGTAGAGCCTCAATTTAACACCGCCGCACCCCCTCACTGCTGCCTAGATTATGGTCGGGAATTTCCCCGCTTCACCTCCATAATCTGGGCGGACATCCCCGTTACTTCTGGTGAGGGAGCAGGACTGGCCTGGAGCAAATTCCTAGCCTGTGCGCTCACGTTCTGGGATGGGGTTTGAAGCCGCAACCTTCTAGCTCGGAGGTAAAAGAGCTACCAATTGAGCAAAGCTTGCTTCCAAGCCAAACTAATGCGGTAAGACTTGGCCCCTCTCTGCTAAGAGTAGGAATTCAAATCGATTTTGGCAGTTTCAACCCAGTCTCTGGAAGTGCAGGATGGCAGGAACACGTGAAATCAAATTCACTGAAGCTGCAAAATTTGTTGCACTAGAAACATGGCCATGAAAGCCAAGTGGTTCACTGATGTCCTTCGGGGGAAGGGAATCGGCCACCTCGGGTTGGCAACTCTGGGTGGACATGTTCCTGGAGGTGTCATCACATGACCTCCTGGCTTCAACCGCCCCGCCCCCCCACACTACTGCCATTGGTCGCCCGACACGCCCATCGTCACGGCGCCCCACCTTCCCACTCCAATTGGAAACATAGAAACATAGAAGATAGGAGCAGGGGTAGGCCGTTCGGCCCCTCGAGCCTGTTCCGCCATTTAATGAGATCATGGCTGATCATCCAAATTCAGTACCCTGTCCCTGCTTTCTCCCCATATCCCTTGATCCCCTTAGCCTTAAGAAATATATCTAACTCCTTCTTGAATATATTTAATGAATTGGCCTCCACTGCCTTCTGTGGTAGAGAATTCCACAGGTTCACCACTCTCTGGGTGAAGAAATTCCTCCTCATCTCTGTCCTAAATGGCTTACCCCTTATCCTTAGACTGTGACCCCTGGTTCTGGACTCCCCCGCCATCGGGAACATCCTTCCTGCACCTAGTCTGTCTGGTCCTGTTAGAATTTTATAAGTTTCAATGAGATTCCCTCTCATTCTTCTAAACTCCAGCGAGTAGAAGCCTAATCGACCCAATCTCTCCTCATACGTCATTACTGCCATCCCGGAAAGCGAACAGACTGGTCATTACCCAAATGGATAATTCTTGACGGTTGATCAAGCAACCATTTTCTTTCCCCCCCACCCCCCCTCCCGCCATGTCCAATATTTTTAGAAACAAGAATAGTTTTAACGCAACTACGGCTTTTCCGCCCCCGGGTTCTGCTTGCAGCAGTGTCTTTAAATCCTGGCGACTCCAGGGCAATCCTGAAGGGTCGGCAAGCCCTACTCCCACCCCTAGCCAGCCTGACTCCAGTCCCACCCTATGGCCTTGATTCTTAGGGCTGGATTTTCATTGGGCCGTGGAGTCGGGATTGGAGGCTTGTGGGGGTTTAAAATCCCGAAATCGGGGGTCCCGACCCCATCCCGCCCCCAACCCGCCTCCATGCCAGTTTCAAAGGAGGCGGGTACCCGACCCGCACTGGGAGCCGCCTACCCGAGGCGGGAAGGGGATTAATGCCAATGAACTGCCTTTTAACAGGCAGTTTTTAGCCTAATCCCTATTTTCATTGTTGAAATGTGGGATTCCTGATGGCTCCAAACCACGGCAAGTTAGTGAGGCGGGCCATCGGGATGAAGCGCTTGGAGGGGTCGAGATGTCCGGTGTTCAGGTGAGTGATGGGTGCATGAGTGCAGAGGTAAGTGCGTTTGGTCTGTGTAAAGTGTTTAAAGAAGTTCTACTAACCTTTACTTACCTTTACAGCCTTCCTTCCTTCAGGTCTCGTGAGTCCCTCATCTCACCGGCACAGAAAGCAGAATGGCTGCCAGCTGTCAAAATCTGTAGCCTCTGCTTTCTGTTCCGGAGAGATCTCTAAATCATCCTGAGAGGAAGGAATTAACCTGGAGTACAGACTGTCAGTGTTTGACAGCTTCAAACAGCTGTGAAACGCTGATATTTCATCTGCCAAAAGGTCCTGACAGATGAAATATCAATCTGTGATGTCACCTGTTGCCGGGTGGCCCTTAATTGGCCTGCTGAGCCTGCTAGGCGGGCTCAACAAGGTCAATCAAGTCTAAATCACGTGGGTTGGCTAGAACTCGATGGAGGCGGGGCTACAACCCCGAAAGTTGTAGTCCCGCCTCCTACCCGCCTCCTCAATGAAAATCCAGCCCATAATGCACAGTGAAGTGGCCTGGGAAGCCAATCAGTTGTGAAAAAAAAACAACCACTGCATGACAGAACAAACCATCATAGAGCAACCAAGGCAACTACAGCAGTTCAAGAACAAGGCCTGTCACCACCTTCTCAGGCAATAAATACAACCGGGCCAGCCTTGCCCCCAGCATAAGAACAAGATTGGAATAAAAAAGGGGTTGACTCCTTGAGCAAATTTCCCGGCATTCAGAGGTTGAAACATTTCGGGGGGGGAGAAATTCATTACCGCCCCGTTTGGGGGCGCTAACTTTTGAAAGCTGGGAAACTTAGCGCCAGGCACTAATGATTCCCAGCTTTTGCAAAATTCGGTGTTTGCACTGCAGGAAGGAAGTGGAGCTCTAAATCAAGCGCCCCACTTCCTTCCTGGAGTGCTAAAGGACGCAGGCGGGGCGGCCCGTGGAGCGCTGCCGCAATTCGAGGCTCCTCCCCTCCCTTAAAGGGAAGGGCCATCGCTGCAGGCTCTGCGTTGGGACCGGGCTGATCGATCGCGGCCCCAGGAGGAATCGAAAAAAAATCAATTGCAGCGTTGGTGACATCGTTCTCCTACCCGCGCCAACATCCCCTTTTATTTGCACCCCCGAAGCGCCCGGCCTCCCGAACAACGCCTCCTGCAGCTGTCGGTGTCGTCGCCCGGCGATGCTGCAGGGGGCGGGACCGAAGTTCGGGTCTGGGGCGCTGCCAGGGCGATGCGGACAGCAACGATGTCACGATCTCCGGGCGCAGGAGACCGTGGCACTATTGGTTACCGCCGCCGCAAACCTCCACCTCAATTGCGCGGGCGTCGGTAATATTGCCGCGCCCGGTCACAAAGCCGGTAGCGCCCCGTTAGCGCCACCCCCCACCCCCCGGAGGCGCTAAGATATCAAATTTCTGCCCCTAAGGATTAACGTTAAAATAAATCGGTATTTTTAACAGAGCGTTGCTATTTTCATTTGGAGTACACAAGATGAAGAAATCTGAGGTTGTGAATAACTGTAAGGGCTGAAATAATTCAGGCAGGCGCTGAATCTGTGGCGCTAAATGTCCTCTGACCTCCTGTGTGAGCTGGGTCTTTGCAGGCTCAGAGGATGCCAGATGTCTATCCTGCTGTTACTCAGCCTTGGAAACACGTAACGGAATTCCCCCGGCGAAGGTGCAGTTGGACAGTCTGAGGACCTCTCACTGGCAGCCTGTTGTGGTAATGGTCACTGGAGCAAGCAGTATTATTTTTTTTTCTCGAAAGACTGCAACCAGGATCGAAGTTGCTCAGCCTATTGTTGGGGCCGGGGGGGAGTGGGGAGGGGGGGGCGGCGGGGAGTGCTAAAATGCTCTTAGTAACCCTTCGAGTATAGAATGTTTTTAATGTTTTTTTACAGACACAGAAAGATCGACTGTAAATTTCTGATGTCTGAGATGGGGAAAAAGCTGAGATGTGGGCACTAAATTGGGCAGCTTCTTCAATGAGGCGGCAGCGGCACGACAGGCCGAATGGCCCCCTTCCGTGCTCTAAGATTCTATGAAATGAAAGAAAATCTAATTATAATTAAAAATACAATTGGCTGCACAGCGGTCTGGAGGTCCAGTGCCTGCTGCTCCCCGGCTTTTCAACGGGAATAACCGTGTGCATGCGCGGAATCCTGAATGGGTCGCGTAGCCAGTTAAAGGGCCCATGCATGGAAAAAGAAAAATCACAGGGAACATCGCTTGCATTCCCAAAGTGCCCTAATTCGCCAAGGCTTCTTCAGCAGCACCTCCCAAACCCGCGGCCTCTGCCACCTAGAAGGACAAGGGCAGCAGGTGCATGGGAACACCACTACCTCCAAGTTCCCCTCCAAGTCACGCACCATCCTGACTTGGAAGTATATCGGCCGATCCTTCACTGGGTCAAAATCCTGGAACTCCCTCCCTAACAGCACTGTGGGAGCACCTTCACCACATGGACTGCAGCGGTTCAAGAAGGTGGCTCACCACCACCTTCTCAAGGGGCAACTAGGGATGGGCAATAAATGCTGGCCTTGCCAGCGACGCCCACATCCTATAAACGAATAATAAAACAAATTGCAGTGAGTAGTTTTGAGGTGCAGTTACAGTTGCTATTTCAGGCATTCTGCACCAGTGATATCCCACAATGAGATGAGTAACCAGTTCATTTGTTTTTGATGATGTTGGTTGAGGGAGGAATATTGGCCAGGACATTGGGAGAACTCGCTGACCTTTTTTGAACAGAGCAGCGGGATCTTTATCATTCACTTGGACAGGCGGACAGACTCTCAGTATCAATGAAGGGCACCATCTCCAACCATGCTTCACTGCCTCAGTGAAGCACTATAAAGAAAGAACTTACATTTCTATAGCGCCTTTCACGGCCTCAGGATGTCCCAAAGTGCTTTACAGCCAATGAAGTACTTTTGAAATAACAACAGAAAATGCTGGAAAAACTCAGCAGGCCAGGCAACATCCGTGGAGAGAAAATAGAGTCAACGTTTCGGGTGAAAACCCTTTGTCAAGACTAAAGAAGCACAGGAAATGAAATAGATTAAGAGGCCAGGCTGGGAGAGAACAAAAGAGAAGAAGAAACATTAAGAGGTACTCAAAATGAGACAAGATGGCGATAGGACTAGTGGAGACAAAAGATGGCTCTAGATTAGGTGTGAAATGCACTGGCAGAATGAGAGACAGCTGCCATGTGGGAGAGAGAAAAAAAAAGAAAGTACTTTTGAAATGTAGTCGCTGTGTAATGTAGGAAACGCAGCTGTTGTGTATGTAATATGTGTGCTACTTTGAACCTATGGACAGGACTGCACTACTTGTTGGGCGTAGTGATACGCAGTACCACTCCTGGCCATAGGGGTATAAATAGTACTGTGGGTACTGATCCCCCTCAGTTCCCGCCTGTGGGCATGAAGTAAAGACCTATGTATAGTCCCTACCTCCAACCAGTAAAGACCTGTTTGAGTTATACGTTTAAGTCTTTGTGTTAATTGTTCAATGCAATACACATACTTAACACTGGCGACGAGTCAGGTTCTTACCCTGCGGCAGTTATTCCACGGCGGCTTCGTCCACCGACAGGACGTTGAAGAGAGGTTTCAAATCTCACCACCCCACTTGAAGCGACAGGCATTAGGACCCTGAAGCCTCCATCAGCGACTGAAAATGGGAGGACAGAAGACATCCTGCAGCTTTTTCAACCTCGGTGGTGGGTAAGCCAAGCAGCGTTGGCTGCAAAGACAGGGCTGGGGGAAGTCGGAGGTAGAAGGGCGATCGATCAAAATCCCTGATAAGGGCCGCACTCGGGCTGAAAGGCGCAGCGTCGGCAGACACTGAAGGCGCGAGAGCCGCGGTGAAAAGCGCGGGCTATCGATCGCGGCGGAGATAAGGGCCGCACTCGGGGCTGAAGGGAGACGGCATCAGGGGACGGGTGAAGACCGCCAAGCGTGGGAAAACCGCCATTTTGTGGGCGGAGGACGACGGCAAGAGCGGGAAGCCGCCATCTTGGATAGCAGTAAAAAAAAAAAAATCTGAGAAATTGCAAATCTGATAAAGTACTACAATGCCTAAACACGGGAATATTAGCAACTTTGATAGTGACATCGAAGATTGGGCCATATATGTTGAACGAGTTAAAAATTATTGTAAGGCCAATAAAATTCGTGAGGCTGATAAAGCACTAACATTATTAAATTTAATGGGTGCGAAGACATACGGGCAATTGAAACACCTGTTATCACCAGATGAACCGGCGGATAAGACGTTCGATGAGATTGTTACTGTCCTGAAAGATCATCTAAACCCCACGCCGCTGATGCTAGCGGAACGATTTAAATTTTACGACAGAAGGCAGCTACAGCATGAAAGCAATGCTGATTATTTGCTGGAATTGCGTAAATTAGCGAAATATTGCCAGTTTGGAACGGGACTGACAGAGGCACTTCGAGACAAATTTGTGTGTGGTTTATTTAAACAGGATACACAAAAGCGACTGCTCGAGGAGAATGAGCTGACGCTTGAGAAGGCGGTCACTATGGCAGCAGCACACGAAGCCGCAGCGAGAGGCACGGCAGTAATGCAGCTACGGTCACCGGAGCTCAGTGCACACAAATTGGGTGTGAGTTCTGGCAAATGTTATCGTTGTGGAAAGACAACGCATGATCAGAACCAGTGTTGGTTTAAAAACCAAGAATGTAGAACTTGTGGTAGGCTTGGACATATAGCTAGAGTATGCAGGTCAGGGAAGAAGACCAGCAACAAGAAGTCACCGCAAGGAAAATACGCAAAGGTACACAAGGTGACCGAACAGGAGTCCGATTCAGACGCTAGCAGTAATGAACTGGCTAGCTTAAGCTGTAATGAACTGGCTAGCTTAAGAGTACTCAACGCTGGTAAGGGTGCAGACCTCCAGACAATTTGGGTCACTCTTCAGATAGAAGGAGTCCAAGTAAAACTGGAATTGGACACTGGATCGGCATTGACGGTCATAAATAAGAAAGATTACGGAAAGTTATTCCAACATATTCCCCTACAGGATACGGGGATTATATTGAAAACATACACGGGGCAAAGAGTGTACCCCATCGGGAAAATAGAGGTTGCAGTGGTCCACAAGGGCGAAGACAGTCAAATAATGGACTTATATGTGATATCTGAAGGAGGTCCTCCACTACTAGGACGGGAGTGGATTAGGAAAATGAATATGGACTGGCATTTCCTACAAACAATAACGAGTGAGAACTCGGTGAAGATAGTCGGCCCAGACTCTGGAACGGATGATGGTAAGCCCAACTCAGGTGCAAAAGACAAAGTTTCAGCACAGAATTCCACTGAGCAACAACAACATAGTTTAACTGTGGATTCTGAGTCTGGCAAGTCTACTGATGTGCCCATTTCTGAGGGACACCGGGCTTGAACTCAACTCCATTTCAAACTACAACAGCAATTAGAACAAATGCTTCGCCGTTTTGAGCAAGAGTTGAATGCAACGAAAGAGTTCTTTGATATAGAGTTGGAGAATCTGGAAAGACAACAGAAGCAGCTGATGGAGAAAATGGAGCAGGAGCACACAAAACGTCTGATGTCAGAGGAGTTAACGGTCAGCCAACTCCTGCATATGCTGAAGGACAGGACTCTGAAATGGAAAAAACTTGAACACGAACTTCAATATTCAAACGAAAGGGGTTCGGAGCTCTCAAAGGTTATTGGAAGAGCTGAGGTGGCAACACAGACTGAGATGACTGCAACAGAGCAGCCCTTGGATGCCAAAAGTACGCTGACTCACGTCAACGTAGAACAACAGACCGCTGAAACAGCTGCTCCGGTAGAGGGATTGAATAGTCCGATCAATCAATCTCCAAAAGAAGTTGAAGTAGTAAAATCTCAAATGAGGTCATTAGTAAACGACTTGCTGAAAGCCCAGAAAAAGCTGGATGAAGAGGTACGCATGAAGAAGTATCTTCAGGAAAGATGTCTGGACTTGGAACAAAAGCTGGCTAACGCCCAGCTGGGTATGGAGGAAATAGAAGACCCTCTCGCTGGCCTAGATCAGGACGACACCGAATATTACTATGTCCTGTCCTGCCCAACTTGTAACTTCGACTCCCACCATACAGAAATCATGGAGGAGCACCGAAAGTCTACGGAACATCGGGAGAAGGTGGCTCTACTACGGAAAAAGGAGGGAGAGAAGGAGGAACTGCGCATGCAGCTGGCAGCTGACAGTGGAGCCCAGAGAGTCTCCAAGAAGCAGAAAAGGAAAAGTCGAAACAGAAGATGACCCATCTGAACCATTATTACCTCTACCAGATCACACACGTGGTCCCTCCGAACGGAGCCAATTCAGTTCGGAAGTTCAAACTGTTAAATCCATGGAAGGACTATTGAATGAGTCACTCCAGCAACGTGAACCGACTCCACCACAGAGATTGAATCTGTGAACTGTTTTCCGCAGAGACTGAATCTGTGATCTGTTTTGACATGAAGTTATCTATGTATCTATGTTATTCTGTTATGTAAACCTGAAGTTATATATGTATATATGTTATTACGTTATGTTAAATGGGGAGATGACTGTAAAGCTAGGAAGGGAGGAATGTTGTGTATGTAATATGTGTGCTACTTTGAACCTATGGACAGGACTGCACTACTTGTTGGGCGTAGTGATACGCAGTACCACTCCTGGCCATAGGGGTATAAATAGTACTGTGGGTACTGATCCCCCTCAGTTCCCGCCTGTGGGCATGAAGTAAAGACCTATGTATAGTCCCTACCTCCAACCAGTAAAGACCTGTTTGAGTTATACGTTTAAGTCTTTGTGTTAATTGTTCAATACAATACACATACTTAACAGCAGCAGCCAAATTGCCCACAGCAAACTCCCACAGACAGCAATGTGATGATGACCAGATAATCTGTTTTGGTGATGTTGGTTGAGGGATAAATATTGGCCAGGACACCGGGGATAACTTCCACTGCTCTTCTTCGAAATAATGCCGTGGGATCTTTTACTTCCAACCTTTACTCTCAACCTGAGAGGGCAGAAGGGGCCTCGGTTTAACGGTTCAACCAAAGGTCGGCAACACCTACAGTGCAGTATTCCCTCCGTACAGCACTGGGAGTTTCAGCCTCGATTTTTGTGCTCAAGCCTCCTGAACGAGATTTAAACCCACAACGTTCTGACTCATAGGCAAGAGTGCTACCCACTGAACCATGGCTGACACATGGTTTCATCAGCCTAGATTATATGCTGAAATCTTGGTGTGGCGCTGAGACCCAAAGCATCATGACACAGAGGAGGGAGTGCGAACAAACTGACACAAGCAATCAAGAGGAACATGTTACCCTAAGTGGTAAGTTACCAGTTTTGCTCTGCCAGTTAAATATACCACGTGGTGTGGTGTGACTCATTTTGATCAGTAAGGTCGCAAGTTCGTATCCAGTTCTCTACTGGCTTGGCTGATTTCAACTTTGGATGGCAAATGGGACTTTACAATTGACCTCAGTGCCTCTTGAATTAGGGAGAGAGAAAAACACCAGCTATGTTTCTTGCTATCGAATACTGGAAAGAGCTCATTTGTAGATGGTGCCTGAGCATTGGGTCAGGCTTGGCTGTCATCCCCTCCACAATCAAATAGTTGGCCATATAGGCTCAATTAGGAAGCACAATAAATTCAGCAAAGTACTAAGCAAGGCGTGGCTCAGTGGGTAGCACTCTCACCTCTGGGTCAGAAGGCCGTTGGATTCAGGTCCCACTCCAGGGACTTGGGCACATTGTCACAGGCTGACACTTGAGGGAGTGCTGCACTGTCGGAGGTGCTGTCTTTCGGATGAGAAGTTAAGCCGAGGCTCCCCTCTGCCCTCTCACGCGGACGTAAACTAAACTGTAATACTATTTGAAACGTCACTAAAAACAGATAATCTGATCATTATCTGGTTGTGGGAGCTTGCTGTGCGCAAATGGGCTGCTGTGTGTCCCACATTACAACAGTGACTCGAAAAAAAAACTTTAATGGCTGTAAAGTGTTTTTGGGACATCCTGAGGTCGTTGAATGGCCTCCCCCCATCTCCCGATAGTTGGTGTGCATCAGAGATTCCAGCAACGTGCGGCGGGTGCGTGTTAGTAATGTGCTCGTAGTGTTCTGGGCGCCATGCAAATGTGGTACCCTCTCACTGACTTTTCGTACTTGGGGAACATTCTTGACGTGAACGCCATGATCCAGCTCAGTGGACCTTCGCCCCCAGGTATTTTAATATGGTGGCTCTCCATATTGACCAAAGAGAAGTTTCGAAGCATGAAGGGAATGAGGGAAGGCTGCAATGTACCAGATGACAGATGAACATTAGTTCACATACGGGCCGCTATTTAAAGATTCGCTGGGCGCAAAATTGGGTTGCTAACTTCGCCGGTGCGTTTACAGCAGTCCTGGTGCAAACATAACGGTTTATAACAATAGAATATTCGCTATTATCCTAACTTAAGTCGCTGTGGGACAACGAAATGGTGAGCCGCTGAATTTTAAATCTGATACAGCTATGCCCAACCAAGTGGCAGCAGCATGGTCAGGTCAGTAATGTAACAGGTATGTTACTGGAGTAAGCCAAAGAACATAACGACAACAACTTGCATTTATATAGCACCTTTAACACCATAAAATATGCCAAGGCACTTCACAGAAGCGTAGTCAGACAAAATTTGACACAGAGCCCAATAAGGAGGTGTTAGGACAGGAGAGGTAGGTTTTAAGGAGCGTAGTAAAGGAGGAGAGAGAGGCGGAGAGGTATTGGGATTCAATTCAAGAGCTCAGGGCCTAGACAGCTGTAGGCACGGCCACCAACAGTGAAGCATAGAAACATAGAAGATAGGAGCAGGAGTAGGCCATTCGGCCCCTCAAGCCTGCTCCGCCATTCAATGAGATCATGGCTGATCATCCAAATTCAGGACCCGGTCCCTGCCTTCTCCCCATATCCCTTGATCCTTTTAGCCTTAAGAAATATATCTAACTCCTTCTTGAATATATTTAATGAATTGGCCTCAACTGCCTTCTGTGGTAGAGAATTCCACAGGTTCACCACTCTCTGGGTGAAGAAATTCCTCCTCATCTCAGTCCTAAATGGTTTACCCCTTATCCTTAGACTGTGACCCCTGGTTCTGGACTCCCCCGCCATCGGGAACGTTGGGAAGCGACTAAAACCAGGGGATGCGCAAGAGGCCAGAATTGGAGAAGTGCATCGATCTCGGGGATGTTTTAGGGCTGGAGGAGGTGTCGGAGACATGGCGGGGCGAGAGGAGGTTGGTTATGACGGGGTTGTTCAAGAAGAAGGCCTACCACCAGCACCACCTTCTCAGGGTAACAGGGGCTGGGCAACCGCTTGCCAACAATGCCCATATCCTGAGAATTGTTGAAGAAAAAAAAAGCTGAGGAGAGGAGAAAAGTGACAGGAAAATGAAGAGGGAATAAAACACTGCCTCTATTGTGGGCTGAACATGTTCTTTGGCCTTCTTAATTCTACAAGTAATCAGTGGCTGACCTGTACGATGGTGTGTGAATTGGTTTTGAGCTGCCTAAAGTTCAACGATTTTTTTTTAAGCAAAGCTCCGTCAAAAGAGAACTTCAGCCTTGTAATTCCATCATGCAAACAGGGGTCAACTCCAGGTCGTTAGGAAATGACGCCAAGCCGTGCAAGGCCTGTGTAATTTTCACCAGTAATCGAGTGCCCAGCTGCAAGCTGTCACAGCATCAAAGCAGCTTCCAAGGGACAAAAAAAAATCATTAATATGAACGTCTGTGATGGATTTGAAGGACATCTGTCAGCTTTCAAGCCTCTGAATGAGTGCTAGATGACTCTGGTATTAATCTGCATGAGTAACATCATTGCTTCTCTCATTTCCAGCTTTGTTATTGGTGAATCGTGGAATGAGACAGCACAGAGGGAGGCCATTCGGCCCATCGTGCCTGTGCCGGCTCTCTGAAAGAGCTCTCCAACTCTCTGCTCGTCCCCCAAAGCCTAGCAAATATTTCCCCTTCAAGTACTTATCCAATTCCCTTTTGAAAGTTACCATTGAATCTGCTTCCGCCACCCTTTCAGGCAGCGCATTTCAGATCTCAACAACTCGCTGTGTAAAATTGGAAATAAAATAGGAAATACAATTATATTCCTGTTAAATTTTCCTTGACGTTTCTCTCTTCTCCTGTCCTCTTCTCCTACAGGTGCTGACTCTTAATGCCGGCAATTGCCGATTTAAAGTCCCGCACGTATCCCCTTTTTAAAGGGACACAACCAATAAAGACAGCAAATGAACAAAAAACAAGTTAAAAGGAAACTTAACGACTTCAATTAACATTTTGTTTCTGGGGGTGAGGATGCACTCCAGTCCCTCCGGTCACGGAAGGTCTCGAGCGTGCCTTTGGACAGCGCGTGCTCCATCTCCAGGGATACCCGGGTGCGAAGATAGGCGCGGAAGAGAGGTGGGCAGTCGGGTAGAATGATCCCCTCGACCGCCCGCTGCCTGGACATTTTGATGTAGAATATTTCTGCCTGGTTTCGAAGTAGGGACCTTTTGCGTGTTAATCACGTGATAATCACTACACTACAAGAACAGGCGCGACTCCTACAGGTGCTGACTCTCGCGGGATTACGGTTTCATAGGCACCTGCAGCCCTCTGGTACCTTAGTCAAGAAAAGACCCGTTCCAGAGACTTGAGCACATAATCCAGCCTGACACTGCAGTGCAGTACTGAGGGAGTGCTGCACTGTCAGAGGCGCCATCTTCTGGGTGAGACGTTAAACTGAGGTCCTGTCTGCCCTCTCAGGTAGACGTTAAAGATCCCATGCCACTATTTCGAAGAAGAGCAGGGGGAGTTCTCCCCGGTGCCATGCCAATGTAGTGCCCTCTCACCAACCATTGATCACATTGCTGTTGGTGGGACACTGCTGTGGCCAAATTGGCTGCCGCATTTCCCACATTACAACAGCAAACTACACTTCAAAAGTAATTCATTGGCTGTAAAGGGCTTGGGGCACATCCCGAGGTTGTGAAAGGCGCTGTATAAATGCAAGTCTCTCTTTCTTTCAGTAGACTAACAGCTATTATCAGTTGTGCAGGAAGATGTGAAGTCTGACTTGCGCAGGCAAGTCTAGTGCCAATATGAGTTAATCGGCACCTGTCCAGCCATGCCTCTATGCTGACAAGAAATAACTGAAGGTATCAGTGAAGTCACACAAAATGAATGCTGCACCACATCTCCTGTCAGCTACCTTGCTGCCTCTGTAAATAGCTCGTGTGTGTTAAAAACAATGAAAATTGCCTTTGCGAGTCACGGCGTTTGTCGTCGTTTTGGGTACATTGTAAAAGACATTAATGGCCCAGAAATTCGGGTCTCCACAGGTGAGTACGCACGGGGTACTCACCCATAAGCCCAATGGAAGTGCCGGTTTCCTGCATGCACTGCGCATGCGCGAGAAACCGGCACTTCCGTTCCCCTGAAAGCAGGGGTTCCGAGTTCGAACGTGTGCGCGGGAGAGGCTGCGCGTGCGCATCGAACTTACGTTGTTTTTACAGGTTTTCCCGGGAGGTTAAGTCTGCAGAAGTTACATGTTTAAAAAGCAGGCGTAAGGCCTGCTTTTTACAAGGTAAGTGGTGAATTAATTAAAATTAAAACATTTTTTCCACAGGTTTATTATTTTTAAATACTTTAAAGAAAGGTAGGTTTATTTTTAGCCCCGTTAGAAAATAAAATAATTCTTTTCAAAAATTTAAATTATTGTTTAAAATAGTTATTTCATGTAATTTATAGTTTATTTAAAAAATGTGATGTTTTTTAAAAATTTATTTGAAGATTTAGTGCTATTTTGGGGCCGTAGTATTTCTAAGTTTTGACAGGTCTTATGAATGGAGCATTCCCTGCTCCGATTGGCTCTCCATGGCCCACATGATCCCAGGGGACGCATCGAACTAACTGCGCCCCTGGGATACACAAGCACTGCGCACCGGCAGTTGGAGGAAGCCCAGGATCAGAATCCCACGCGGGTCCACAGCTCAATGGCCAGCACGCTAGGTAAGTGCAGGTCGGGGGCTTACACCCGCGGGAAGCCCCCGACCCGAATTTCTGGGCCAATAATTGATGGCGTGCCATCAAGTTCTCTGCAAGTTCTTCCTGCCCCCAGATTCACCCTCCCTTCCCCCTGGAACCATTCTATCCCAATCTAGTTTGATATCTCAGTGCAGTGCTGCGTTGTCAGAGGGGCTGTGTTTTCGGATGTTGAGGTGGCTGTAGAAGATCCTGTGGTACTACTCGAAGAAGAGTCTAGGAGTTTTCCTCGAGCCCTGGCCAGCATTTCTCTCTCTCAACCATTACCATCAAAAAAAAAATTAATTGGCCACTTATCTCATTGCTGTATGTGGGACCTTGCTGTGCGCAAATTGGCTGCTGTATTTGCAACAGTGACTACACCAATCGGCTGTGAAGCACTTTGGCGCGTCCTGTGGAGATGAAAGGCATTCTATCGAACGCAACTCCTTTCTCTTTTCCTGTCCTTTAAGCCCAGGTCTCTGAGCACAGAATAATTTGTGGGAACCGGATGGGGCCATTCAGCCTGACAAAGAGAGGAGGTTGGTTAAAAGTGAGACAAGAGATGAGGTAACGGCTTCAGTTTTGACGTTTGCGCTATTGATGGTGAGTATTCATTAAGAATCTTAATGGTCTTGATAACTGATTCCTCGACCTCGCGAGGCACAGAACTGGGTGAAAATAAAGGACTTTTATGCTAGAAAAGCACTTTTAGGACATCCCAGGGTTACATCTGTCAGGTCCAAAATCAGACTTTATTGCAAAGGGGGATGGAGTATAAAAGTAGGGAAGTCCTGTTACAACTGTACAGAGTGTTGGTGAGACCACACCTGGAGTACTGCGTACAGTTTTGGTCCCCTTATTTAAGGAAGGATATACTTGCATTGGAGGCAGTTCAGAGAAGGTTCACGAGGTTGATTTCAGAAATGAAGGGGTTTTCTTATGAGGAAAGGTTGAGCAGGTTGGGCCTATACTCATTGGAGTTTAGAAGAATGAGAGGGGATCTTATTGAAACATATAAGATTCTGAAGGGCCTTGACAGGGTAGATGCAGAGAGGATGTTTCCCCTTGTGGGGGAATCTAGAACTAGCGGGCATAATTTCAGAATAAGGGGGCACCCTTTTAAATCGGAAATGAGGAGGAATTTCTTCTCTCAGAGGGCCGTGAATCTTTGGAATTCTCTTCCCCAGAGAGCTGTGGAGGCTGGGTCGTTGAATAAATTTAAGGTGGAGATAGACAGATGTTTGAAAGGTAAGGGAGTCAAGGGTTATGGGGAGCGGGCAGGGAAGTGGAGCTGAGCCCAAGATCAGATCAGCCATAATCTTATTGAATGGCGGAGCAGGCTCGAGGGGCCAAATGACCTACTCCTGCTCCTACGTCTTCTGCTATGCTCTTATATTATGTAGACTGGTGACAAGCCTACCTGAAATGAAAGCACGAATTCAAGAAAATTGGAAGCAGTGCAGCCTAAGAAGAATTGCGGGTAATTTAGACTAATTGGGCGAAAGTATAAAACGGGCAATATTGATTCCGCCGCCCGTTATACGTAGAATCAGACGGCACAAAAGGAGGCCATTCAGCCCATCTTGCCTGTGCCAGCTCGTTGAAAAAGATCCAATCAGTCCCACTCCCCCTGCTCTCTTCCCATAGCCCTTCAAATTTTTCCCCTTCAAGTATTTATCCAATTCCCCTTTTGAAAGTTACTATTGAATCTGCTTCCACCGCCTTTTCAGGCAGCGCATTCCAGATCACAACAACTCGCCGCGTAAAAAAAATTCTCCTCATCTCCCCTCTGGTTCGTTTCCCAATGATCTTAAATCTGTGTCCTCTGGTTACCAACCTTCCTGCCAGTGGAAACAGCTTCTCCTTATTTACTTTATTTCAAAATCGCTCACTATTTTAAATGCTTCTATTAAAACTCTGTTCTAAGGAGAATAACCCCAGCTTCTCTAGTATCTCTACGTAACTGAAGTCCCTCATCCCTGGTGCCAATCCCTTCTGATTTTCATTCCTGTTGACTTCAAGGGGGAAAAAACAAATCGGGAAAACCGGGCGGCTGAAACGACATCGCCCAAAGTCAAAATGACCCTCCCCCTTAAGTGATAGAAACAGTCCAGGTAAGTCAGGGTACAGTGTTACAGTTAATCACACAGCAATGGAGACCAAAGAAAGCTCTCCCTTTTCAACCTGGACGTCAGGGCCTAGATTTTCTGCTTCCCTGTAACGCGTGTGGCAAGGGCTGGAGTTTGGCCTGCAGCGAGAATGAGCCCCCTGCCCCTGGCCTATTTTCCAGGGTTACGGTTCATTTAAAATAAAGTTCCCAAGAGGGCCCGCCTGGGAGTAGCCGGTGAAGGCCTCAGTCACCCTTGAATCATACAGCACAGGAGGAGGCCATTCGGCCCATTGTGCCTGTGCCGGTTCTTTGAAAGAAAAACAAAAAAAGAAAGACATTTGTGTAGCGCCTTTCACAACCTCAGGACGCCCCAAACTGCTTTACAGCCAATGAAGTACTTAAGTGGAGTCACTGTTGCAATGTAGGAAACATGGCAGCCAAATTGTGCAAAGCAAGCTCTCACAAACAGCAACGTGATAATGACCAGATAATCTGTTTTAGTGAGGAGGGATAAATATTGGCCAGGACAATGGGGAGAACTTCCCTGCTCTTCTTTGAAATAATGCCGTGGGATCATTTATGTCCACTTCCTAGAGGGAAGACGGGGCCTCGGATTATTGTCTCATCTGACAGTGCAGCACTCCCTCAGTACTGCACTGGGAGTGTCAGCCTAGATTTTTGTGCTCAACTCTCTGGACTGGGGCTATGAACCCACGACCTTCTGACGCAGGGTTGGGAATGGTACCACTGAACCACGGCTGACACAGTTATCTATCCAATTTGACCCACTCGCCCCTGCTCTTCCCCCAAAGCCCAGCAAACTTTTCCCCTTCAAGTATTTATCCAATTCCCTTTTGAAAGTTACCATTGAATCTGCTTCCCCCGCCCTTTCAGGCAGCGCGTTCCAGATCACAACTACTCCCTCCGATGCCGTGTGTGATGTGTAATGTTGGCAACGGTTCTGAGTTTGGGCAATAAGTGTCAATATATATTCTTTAAAAGGACTTCAGCCGATTCAATCAATTGCCCTGCGCTTCATTGCAAAGACTCTCCTGCCCTTTAATTTATAAACCGCACCTGTGACACCCATGTCAACGCTGGATGCTGGGAACACACTGGCATTCCTTACACCTGCCACCCCCACCGCACCCCCCCCCCCACCCGCCATAAGTGACAGCAAATATGTTGTAGATGTACTCTTGCCCCTTGCCATCTCATCTTGAGTTTAGAAGAATGAGAGGGGATCTCATTGAAACTTATAAAATTCTAACAGGACTAGACAGACTAGATGCAGGAAGGATGTTCCCGATGGCAGAGAGTCCAGAACCAGGGGTCACAATCTAAGGATAAAGGGTAAGCCATTTAGGACAGAGATGAGGAGGAATTTCTTCACCCAGGGAGTGGTGAACCTGTGGAATTCTCTACCACACAAGGCAGTTGAGGCCAAATCATTAAATATATTCAGGAAGTTGGATATATTTCTTAAGGCTAAAGGGATCAAGGGATATGGGGAGAAAGCAGGGACAGGGTACTGTGAAGGAATAGCCATGATTCAGAGAAATACACGATACCATGAACAGAATTCTGATATTATTAATAAAAGACATGGGTTTAAAAGACACAAGTCTCAGCAGAAAGGCTGTAAACAGAAATACAGGCTTCTGAGATAAGATCAGTTGATAACAAAGTTGCAAACAAGCTTTGAAATGAGAATTAGTTAAATCTTCTAAAACAATGAACGATTGAAGCAAACCATTGGTGGTTCTGAAAGGTCTACGGTTTGCAACCAACACAATGAGAGACACAGTTTAAAGTGTGAAAAACCAACATAATTGAAACAGAAATACAAACATTAAAAGAGGCATGTGCCTTTGAAAATATGACATCAAGTAAAGAAACCTGCTGGTCAAATAGTTTTATGTTAAACTTGGAGGACAGGAAACACGATTAAATATGCAACCAATTGAGATAGCTAGAAAACAAGTAAACACACAGTTAAAGTGGTTTTGATTTACATATAGTAAAAACCATACCAACAAGACTTTGAAGATATAACTTCAATAGATGGCACCAAGCAATTGCATTGTGTTTGTATTAAACTTGAAGCAGAACAGAGTCAAAATGTCTGCTAAAAAGCAGTTAAGCCAATATTAAGAAATGAATGAAGAATCTTCGATAAGAAAGGCATCAAACAAAAATCATTGCTGTCATTGTTTTTATGATGGTTTTTGGAACACCTAAAAGTAAAGAAATAATTATGCATGCAATAGTTGAATTGATAGTAACATAGAAAGCATTCAAACAGAGGGATAAATAAAGACAATTAGCTGACATCAGCAGAGAACATCAAAGAAGAAACCAAAGCCAAAAAGGTAAAAAAATAAGACCTTTTTAACAGAAAGTCAGAATTTGCTGAACGGGCAGGGCGCTTCTCAACTTTCCAGAGGCATTTCTGTAAGTTTTTAACTATGAGTCTCGGGTATATCAAAGTGATTGATTTTTGGTGAATGTTCTGGATTTAGAAATAAGAAATAAGAAATGTTCTGGATTTAGAAATAAGTAAGAAATAAGAAATATAATGAAGTAAAGATTTGAGAATAAGGATCTCTGAGAAATAAGAAATGTAAGCTAATTGTACTTTGAATTGTTAATGTTGCGACTGATTCAACAGATGTTAACTGAATGCCGGCTCTTAAATAAAACTATATGGCCTAGAAATTCAGTGGCCTGCGCCACCAGTATGCGCCCAAAGAGGGCTTTTGCGCCACTGTGCAAACCTGCCGCCATATTTAGCGGGGCGCTAATGGCGGCGTTAGCCATTAGCGCTGCGCCGCCACCGATGACATCATCGGTGTGCGCAGCGCCCCGCTATCGCCCCGCTGCTCATATTTAGTTGCTGCCGCCTCCCCCGCGCCGGCCGCAAACAGCGACCGGTACACGGGGCCTACCTGTGCCGGTAGTGGGGTGAGTTAAGGTGGAGGTGCGGCCGGCCGCTTTTTCGGCGGCCGCCTGCCCGCACCTCCTTCCCCGGCCTCCTACACACCCCCCCCCCCGTGGCATTACCGGCTGTTTCCCGAGAGCCCGGCACTTCTCCTTGGTGCCGGGCTCATTTGCCGGCACTCGCGAGCGGGGATCGCGCTGTTGCAGGCACCTCCCCCTTAAGAATGAGAGGAAGGCCTGCAGTACCGCAGGCTGCCGTGCCGCAGCGGGTGGCGCTGCGGCACTTTACATGCCGATATTCAGTTTCAGCGCCCCAAGCGGGGCGCCGAAACCCTCGTTTAGCGGCCGGCTTCCACTTGGGGCGCTGAAACTGAATTTCCCGCTGGCGCAAGTGGCTCCGCGCGCAGCGGTAATTCCGGCGCCCAGGCGAGCTGGGCGCCCCTAACTGAATTTCTAGGCCTATATTTCTAGAAATTGTCTCAAAGAGTGAATCTGTATAGACTCGCGAACCCACAAATTCTGTACACTCTTTTGTAAGGAGTTGCAGAAATCTGGGGGATATTCCGGACCCTCATAATATCCGGAAGGTTACAGTCTAGTTCACTTATTAAAAGTACTATCTGGAGGACGGTAACATCTTTAGTCGTTCCTTTCCTTTAGGGAGAGATAGCCTGAACCTTTAGACCCATTTAAGCGTCTTATGGAATTTGGCTATCTCTAACTTAAGTTGAGGGTGAACGTCTGGGGAATACGCCTGATCTGGAATAGCCCAAAAGGGCTAGGACTGTAATTAACCCTTCAGTACTGAATTTGGATGATCAGCCACGATCTCATTAAATGGCAGAGCGGGCTCGAGGGGCCGAATGGCCTACTCCTGCTCCTATCTTCTATGTTTCTATCATAACATGCTTGCCCCTATTTGACTGCACATCTCATGTGACCAGCGTCACTTCCAGGAACTGGCAGGGCAAATGGGGAAGCGGGCGGAACGACCCCTGCAACAATTTCCCAACTCGCTCTGTTTCAAGAGCTGGAGGATCTCGGGCAGAAAATCTGGACTGAGCTGTCCACGTGGACCATCGCCGCAACGCGGCAGCTAATTTGCCCACAGCAAGCTCCCACAAACAGCAATGTGATAATGACCAGATAATCTGTTTTTTTTAGTGATGTTGGTTAAGGGTTAAATATTGACCAGGACGCATTACCGGCACCCGGCTACCAACCATAGAGCACATATACCAGAAACGCTGTCTACGGAGGTCACGGTCCATCATCAAAGACCCTACCCACCCCAGCCACAGTCTGTTCGCCCTCCTGCCATCTGGGAGACGCTACAGATGCATTCGCACCCGTACGACCAGATTTAGGAACAGCTTCTTTCCCAGGGCTGTCATCCTACTGAACTCCACAAATAAACTCTAAAGCCTGCACATCTGCCAATGCACTTTATTATGGTTATGTTTATGTTAATGTATTACAAGCCAAATGTATGTTGAATGTTTAAATGTCTTAATCCAAATGTACACTCTCGGGAGCCGCAAGCCTACATTTCGTTGTACTGCACTTGTGCACTAACAATGACAATAAAAAAAAGTTGATTTGATTTGGGGAGAGCTCTTTTTTTGAAATAGTGGCCGTGGGATCTTTTAGGTCCACCTGAGAGGGTAGACGGGGGCCCTCGGTTTAACGTCCCGTCCGAAAGACGGCTCCTCCGACAGTGGCCAAAAAAAATATGAAGCAAAATGTCGGTAGCAAAATTTTCTAATACAATCACAAAACTCTCATTTTAAAAAGAATGCATTTAAGCACTTTCAAATAGGCAACAACAACAACAAAAAGACACGGCTTAAAACTCATCGATCATTAAGCTAAGAAAAAAGTAATAAAAATAAAAATAAATGAAACAATTAAAAAAAATCAGGAAAGACAAAGAAGTGTAAACTTTAAATGTCTGTGGAGGAGTGAGATGTTCCCTTCAGTTGGTGGGGTCGGGTGGTACCTCCGACAACTCAGCGCTGCACTGGGAGTGTCAGCCCTAGATTTTTCGTGCTCAAGTCTCTGGAGTAGGACTTGAACCCACAACCTTCTAACTCAGAGTTGAGAGTGCTGCCACTGAGCCACGGAGAGGAAGTAAAGCCACAGAGATAGGCCTCATCACGGCTTTGCGGTTGACAGTAAACCTTCGTGATCATTGTGAAATGAAGCCCAGACAGACAGGGCCTCATTGATGACCGGATCCATTCATAGAAGCACAGAAGGAGCCCATTCAGGCAGCTCTTTCAAAGAGCAATCCCGCTCCCCCTGCTCTTTCCCCAAATCCCTGCAATTTTTTTCTCCTCCAAGTATTTATCCAATTCCCTTTTAGAGGCTACTATTGAATCTCTATCCACCAACCAGCCAGTTTATTCCAAATCCTAACCACCTGTTGCATTAAAACGTCTTCCCTCAAGTCGCCTCTGGTTCTTTTGCCAATCTCCTTAAATCTCTGCTCAGGCTACTGACCCTTCAGCCACAGTCCAGCTTATTACAGAGAGGGTGAGAGGAAGGAAAACCCACAGAGACAGGCCTTATTCTGGACTGAGTCCAGTCCAACGTTATAGAATGAGCAAATGATACTCACAGAGAGAGAGACAGCGAGAGAGACCTCTGTACAGCCTGGCTACAGTCTAACTCATTTCAAAGCACCAATACTCACTGTCATGTCTCCTCTATGAATACTTGTTGACGATAGGTCGCTAGGAAGACAGCAACCATTTTCTGGATGCTGTTATGACTGCAATCATCTGTCTTAATATCTCCTTATGTGGCTCGGTGTCAAATTTCGATTGGTGAAGCACCTTGGGACGTTTTACGACATTAATAGCGCTATATAAATGCAAGTTGCTAATGTTGTTGTTGAATGATTTCACTGCACACCGGTTCAATATAGCAGCAATACATGGGTTCTACAAAGGTTCCAACAGAAACCCAAGGAACAGACAATCCCACTTCCACTTGTGGATTCTATCCCCTTCTACTCCTGTGCAAATAATATTATTTTTATTTTATCGATACTACTGTGGCATGCATCCAGTTCAATATTGCATTGAACTCTTCTCTCTTGTTAAGGCTAAGGAGGTGTCAACCGTGACACATATCTGAGTTAGGGTTAAAGCCCCACTCCTGAGATTTAATCACATAATCTAGGCTGCCACTTCACTGCTGAACTTACCAGAGGTGCTGTCTTTTGGGTGAAATGCTAAACTCTCAGGTGGATGTAAAAAAATCCCATGGCACCTTTTGAAGAAGAGCAAGAGAGTTATCCCTGGTGTCCAGGTCAATAATTCTCTCTCAAGTAACATCACGAAAACAAATGATCTGGTCATTTATCTCAGTGCTGTTTGTGGGATCTTGCCATGTGCAAATTGGCTGTCGCATTTCCTACCTTTCAACAGTGTCTACACTTCAAAAAGTATTTCATTGGCTGTTAAAGCACTTTTGGGACGTCGTGAGATTGAGGAAGGCGGTATATAAACGCAAGTCTTGCTTTCTTTCAGATCCAAACATGCTATCCCTAACATTCTTCATTCTCCCTCAAAACCAAAACTCGTTGCATTGTCTCCTACTCCAATTTAACCCTTCCCAGGTGCTCAAATGTGGCGGAACTCCAATCTACCCCCAACCGTTTCCTACATTACAACAGTGACTTCACCTCAAAAAGTACTTCATTGGCTGGAAAGCGCTTTGGGACACCCAGTGGTCGTGAAAGGCGCTATATAAATCCTCCTCAATCGCCTTCTCCCAGTGGCCGAAGAGCTCCTCCCAGAGTCGTAATGTGGATTCCGCCCACTAAGGGGCACAATGGACATGATCTTCACCGCACGTCAATTACAAGAGAAATGCAGGGAACAGCACCAACCGCTGTACATGGCCTTCTTTGATCTCACAAAGGCCTTCGACACTGTCAGCCGTGAGGGATTATGGAGTGTCCTCCTCAAATTCGGCTGCCCTCAAAAGTTTATTACTATCCTCCGCCTGCTTCACGATGACAAGCAAGCCGTGATCCTGACCAACGGTTCCACCACAGACCCAATTCACGTACGAACCGGGGTCAAGCAAGGCTGTGTCATTGCACCACCGCTCTTCTCGATCTTCCTTGCTGCAATGCTCCATCTCACCCTCAGTAAGCTCCCCACTGGAGTGGAGCTAATTTACAGAACAAACAGGAAACTGTTCAACCTCCGTCGCCTCCAGTCCAGATCCAAGGTCGTCCCATCCTCTGTCATCTAATTACAGTATGCAGATGATGCTTGCATCTGCGCTCACTTGGAGGTCGAACTCCAAACCATCATCAACACTTTCACTGAAGTGTACGAGAGCATGGGCCTTACACTCAACATCCGTAAGACAAAGATCCTCTACCAACCTGCCCCCACCACACAGTACTGCCCCCCGATTATCAAAATCCACAAGCCCTTGGACAACGTGGACCACTTTCCATACCTTGGGAGCCTACTGTCAACAAGGGCAGACGTCAATGACGAAGTCCAACACCACCTTCAGTGTGCCAGTGCAGCCTTCGGTCGCCTGAGGAAGAGAGTGTTTGAAGACCAGGACCTCAAACCCGGCACTAAGCTCATGGTCTACAGAGCAGCAGTGATACCCACCCTGATGTATGCCTCAGAGACCTGGACCATGTACAGCAGGCACCTCAAAGCACTGGAGAGGTACCACCAATGCTGCTTCCACAAGATCCTGCAAATCCATTGGCAGGATAGGCGCACCAACATCAGTGTTCTTGCTCAGGCCAATATCCCCAGCATCGAAGCTTTGACCACGCTCGATCAGCTCCGATGGACGGGTCACATTGTCCGCATGCCCAATACGAGACTCCCAAAACAAGCGCTCTACTCGGAGCTCCGGCACGGCAAGAGAGCCCCAGGTGGGCAGAGGAAACACTTCAAGGACACCCTCAAAGCCTCCTTGAAAAAGTGTAACATCCCTACCAACACTTGGGAATCCCTGGCCCAAGATCGCACATAGTGGAGAAGAAGCATCCGGGAAGGCGCTGAACACCTCGAGTCTCTTCGCCAGGAGCAAGCGGAAGCCAAGCGCAGGCAGCGCACGTCAACCCAAGCACCCCACCCACCCGCCCCTTCAACCACCGTCTGCCCCACCTGTGACAGAGACTGTAGGTCCCGCATTGGACTCATCAGTCACCTGAGAACTTACTTATAATGTGGAAGCAAGTCATCCTCGGTTCCGAGGGACTGCCTAAGAAGAAGGATATAAATACAAGTCTTTCTTTTTCTTTTAATCGCCAGCCCCCGCACCCACCCCTCCCCCCTCAGCCCCCGTCCACTCGTTCTTCCTTTAATCTACAGAGTTTCAAAAATGTAAACTCGGCTAGAACTTCTGGTCTGATCTTCCCTCCCACTCTTTGCAACCTTCCTGCTGTTCTGTATTATGGTCCCTTTGCATACGTTTTCTGAATTTTAAAGTCTGCAATATTTTAGACTGATATTGAATGCCATTGCAGGCTATCGTGCAGAACTACTGACATCAGCAGCGGTCATTAAGGGTGCGTTGTAATACTGTGAAGGATGAAGGAATTACCTCATATTCAAAGTCACTTTTGTAACCCAAGGGTAAATCTTACATCTGCAGCTTGGAAAAACTCCTTTTAATATTGACTTCATTTTAATTAGGGACCTTGGCCATTTGAAATAATATGTTGGAACAAAGAACAGAGACTAAATAGAGATCAATACTGTACAGCCTGACTCCCCAGCAATATCGACTGCAGTGGGTGGTGCTGGGATTGAGAGGGTGGGGAGTGGTAAAAATAGCATTTTTCTTGGCCCACATTCTGCCATCTCAAGGAATTATCTATTACCTCAGAGGCTGTGGTATATAAAGAAAAAGATAGAAAGACTTGCATTCATATAGCACCTTTCATTACCTCAGAATGTCCCAAAGCGCTTTACAGCCAATGAAGTACTTTTGAAGTGTGGTCACACCTATAATGTTGGAAATGTGGCAGCCAATTTGAGCACAGCAAGATCCCACAAACAGCAACATGATAACGGCCAGATAATCTGTTTTAGTGCTATTGATTGAGGGACAAATATTGGCCAGGACACCGGGGAGAACTCCCCCTGCTCTTCTTCCAAATAGTGTTGCGGGGTCTTTTACACCTGAGAGAGCAGAAGGAGCTTTGGTTTAACGTCTCATCTGGAAGGGGTTTTCTTATGAAGAAAGGTTGAGCAGGTTGGGCCTATACTCATTGGAGTTTAGAAGAATGAGAGGGGATCTTATTGAAACATATAAAATTCTGAGGGGGCTTGACAGGGTGGATGCAGGGAGGATGTTTCCCCTCGTGGGGGAATCTAGAACTAGGGGGCATAATTTCAGAATAAGGGGGCACCCATTTAAAACATAAATGAGGAGGAATTTCTTCTCTCAGAGGGTCGTGAATCTTTGGAATTCTCTTCCCCAGAGAGCTGTGGAGGCCGAGTCATTGAATATATTCAAGGCGGAGATAGACATATATTTGAGGTACAGGGGAGTCAAGGGTTATGGGGAGCGGGCGGGAAAGTCATAGAGTCATAGGCCTAGAAATTGGGTTGGGGCGCCAAAGTGGAGCAAAAGTCGCCTGAGCGCAGGATTTAGCGCAGCGATCGGAGTGATACCGATCGCCAGAAATTCAGTTTCAGTGCCCCTCGAGGGAGACGGGGCGAGGCTCGAGGCGCTCCGCGTCCCTGTTAGGGCGCTGAAACTGAATATCGCAACGCAACGTGCCGCAGTGCCACATGCTGCGGAATGGCACGCTGCGGTACTGCAGGCCTTCCTCCCACTGTTAAGCGGGAGGTGCCTGCAACAGCGCGATCCCCACTCGTGAGTGCCGGCAAATGAGCCCGGCACCAAAGAGAAGTGCCGGGCTCTCGGGAAACAGCCGGCAATGCCGCGGGGGGGGGGGGGGGGGGGGGGTTAGGAGGCCGGGGACGGAGGTGCTGGCAGGCGGCCGCCGAAAAAGCGGCCGCCCCGCACCTCCACCTTAACTTGCGCCGCTGCCGGCACAGTAAGGCCCCGTGAACCGGGCGCGTGTAGCGAGCGGCGCAACTGCGGCATTCGCTACCAAATATCGCAAACGGGGCTCGGATGGGGCGCTGCGCACACCGATGACGTCATCGGTGGCGGCGCAGCGCAAATGCCTAACGCCACCATTAGCGCCTCTACTGAATATCGCCGGAGACGCAGCCAGTGGCGCTACAGCCACTGACTGCCTCTTTAGGCGCTAACAGGTGGCGCTACTCACCCAATTTCTCCCCCATAGAGTTATACAGCACAGAAAGAGGCCCTTCGGCCCATCCTGTCTGCGCCGGCCATCAAGCCCTGTCTATTCTAATCCCATTTTCCAGCACTTGGTCCATAGCCTTGTATGCTATGGCGTTTCAAGTGCTCATCTAAATGCTTCTTGAATGTTGTGAGGGTTCCTGCCTCTACCACCCTTTCAGGCAGTGAGTGCCAGATTCCAACCACCCTCTGGGTGAAAAAGTTTTTCCTCAAATCCCCTCTAAACCTCCTGCCCCTTACCTTGAAACTATGCCCCCTGGTTATTGACCCCTCTACTAAGGGGAAAAGTTCCTTTCTATCTACCCTATCTATGCCCCTCATAATTTTGTACACCTCAATCAGGTCCCCCCTCAGCCTTCTCTGCTCCAAGGAAAACAACCCCAGCCTGTCCAGAAAGTGGAGTTGAGGCCAAGATCAGAACAGCCATGATCTTATTGAATGGCGGGGCAGGCTAGAGGGGCCAAATGGCCGCCTCCTGCTTCTATTTCTTATGTTCTTATAAAGGTGGCACCTCCGACAGTGCAGCGCTCCCTCAGTACTGCACGGGGAGTGCCAGCCTGGATTATGAGCTCAAGTCTCCAGAGTGGGCAGTTGAACCCACACTCTTCTGCCTCAGAGGCAAGAGTGCTTCCCACTGGGTCACGGCTGACATCTATCAGTGATATTAATCAGCAGCGGTATTATTCCAACTCCATGTGAATCAATGGCAACAAAAATTGCAGTTTAAAAAATGATATGAAACCAAAATGAAATTGATGGGGTGATTCGTGCAGCAGATAAAATCTGAAAGCTGGCGAGAGCTGACTTGCACCTCCTTCACGGTAGCCAGCTGCTGCTGGGCAAGGAAGGGTTAACTGTGGCCGAGGCTTCTTTCCTGTCAGGCTTTTATGGTCGATCCTGAATGAATGACAACGCCAATAAAACCTCAGGGCCCTTCGATTGCAAAATGGTTGCCACGGTGACGCGAGGAAGGTCGGGTCAAGCAGTGATCTGAGTGGGCGGGGGATGCCCTCCCTCTCCTGCCACTTGAGAAAAAAGTTTTTAAAAAAACAAAACGCTCGGAAAATGCATCTTAACAGAAGTAGAGGTTCTTTTTTCCGAATCCTCTTCTGCGGCGCCGCAATCATTTCTGAGGACCTCAAAACCTTGGAATCTAGGAACAGGAGTAGGTCATTCAGCCCTCGAGCCTGTTCTACCTCCATTCAATTGGATCATGGTCGATCGGTATCTTAACTTCAGCGACCTGCCTTGGTTCTGTACCCCTTAATACCCTTTGCCTAACAAAAAAATCTATCAATCTCAGTTTTAACATTTTCAATTGACCTTAATGTGGAATGAATGTTCCCCTCAGGTGCCTATAAGATTCTGAGGGGGATTGACAGGATAGATGCTGAGAGATTGTTTCCCCCTGGCTGGAGAGTCTAGAACTAGGGGGTCACAGTCTCAAGATAAGGGTGATGTAAGAAAACTACTAGGCACTTGGTCTAAGCGTTAAACAAAGCTTTAATCAACTGTTTTACAACATGGAGGTCTAGTTGTGTCCTTCACTAGTTCCTGTTAAGAATGCCCTGCACAAGCTGGGCCCGTGCCCGAGTATTTATACTTTCCCTGGACAGCGCCACCCGCAGGCCGCTCAGTATTATTTCATAAGTCTATCTTTCATGAATGACTGATTCATGTCAAAGGGGTCGGCCTTTTAAGACTGAGATGAGGAGGAATTTCTTCACTCAGAGGGTTGTGAAACTTTGGAATTCTCTACCCCAAAGAGCTGTGGATGGTCAGTCATTGAGTATATTTAAGGCAAAGATAGATAGATTGTTGGATTGTAGGGGAATCAAGGGATATGGGGATCGGGCAGGAAAGTGGAGTTGAGGTTGATGATCAGCCATGATCTTATTGAATGGCGGAGCAGGCTCGAGGGGCCGTATGGCCGACTCCTGCTCCTAGTTCCTATGTTCTTATTTTCTCAGTTTTCCCTCCCTCCCTGCCTTTCTAAAACTCAAGCATTGTGTCACCTAAGGGGAGCTCTGCTGCGATGAGTCGAAGGTTATTGGATGGCAGGTGGGGTAAGTTTTCCTCATATGCTTTCCCAGCATGCACCAGGAGCAAAGAAAACCAGTTAATCGCCTCTTGACTTCCTGATGTCCCTCACTTTTCCTGTTCCTCTTCCCACAAGGCCTACACTGTGGTCCTTGACACTTCACCTAGATTTTTCAGCGTATATAAAAAAAAATCCCTGGTAACAACACTCATTCATGTACTACAGGTATATCGAGGCACCTTACATTGTTTAGCCTCATAAAGTGGTTGCCATGGTAAGAAAGAATGATCAGCGGTGCCCTATTAGAATGCTTTTCAGGACATTGCAAAGCCTATGAAGTACTTTTGAAGTGGAATCATTGTTGTAGTGTCAGGAAACGCATTGAAGCTCGATCAGCGCCGATGGACGGGTCACAATGTCCGCATGCTCAATACGAGACTCCCAAAACAAGCACTCTACTTGGAGCTCGGACACAGCACGAGAGCCCCAGGTGGGCAGAGGAAACGCTTCAAGGACACCCTCAAAGCCTCCTTGAAAAAGTGCAACATCCCCACCGACACCTGGGAATCCCTGGTCCAAGACTGCACAAAGTGGAGGAGAAGCATCCGGGAAGGTGCCGAACACCTCCGGTCTCTTCGCCGGGAGCAAGCGGAAGCCAAGCGCAAACAGCGGAAGGAGCGCACGTCGTCCCAAGCACCCCACCCACCCTCCCCTTCAACCACCGTCTGCCCCACCTGTGACAGAGACTGTAGGTCCCGCAGTGGACTCATCAGTCACCTGAGAACTAATTTTTAATGTGGAAGCAAGTCATCTTCGGTTCCGAGGGACTGCCTAAGAAGAAGAAGAAGTCAGGAAACACAACAGCCGATTTGCGCTCAGCGAGGTCCCACAGACAGTAGTGTAATCTGTTTTTATTTAATAATGTTGGTTGAGGGATAAATATTGGTCGAAGCACTGGGAGAATTCCCCTACTGTACTTTGAACAATGCCATGGAACCTTTTACACTCACCTGAGAGGGCTACTCCATTACAAAGATGTTCTACTTCTACCTCTGTAACATTGCCTGCCTTCACACCTACCTTAGCCCATCCACACTCCATAAACATCAGCTCATCCAAAACTCTGCTGCCTCTCGTGAAACAAGTCCTGTTCACCCATCACCCCTGTCCTCATTGACTTACGTTGGCTCCCAGTCCTCTACTGCCTCAAGTTTAATGCTTAAACCCATCCCTAACCTCCTACAACCCCTACCCTGAACTCTCAGTTCCCCTGACTTCTTATGCATCTTCTTCCCACCATTGGCGGCCGTGCCTTCAGCCACTTCGACCGCATGTCCCGGAACTCTCTGTCTAAACCCCTCCGCCTCTCCACCTCCCACTCCTCCTTCGCGGCACTCCTTAAAAACCCGTCTCCTCGCCCAAGCCTTTGGTCACATAGAAACATAGAAGATAGGAGCAGGAGTAGGCCATTCGGCCCCTCAAGCCTGCTCCGCCATTCAATGCGATCATGGCTGATCATCCAAATTCAGTACCCTGTCCCTGCCTTCTCCCCATATCCCTTGATCCCTTTAACCTCAAGAAATATATCCAACTCCTTCTTGAATATATTTAATTAATTGGCCTCTACTGCCTTCTGTGGTAGAGAATTCCACAGGTTCGCCACTCTCTGGGTGAAGAAATTCCTCCTCATCTCTGTCCTAAATAGCTTACCCCTTATCCTTAGACTGTGACCCCTGGTTCTGGACTCCCCGACCATCGGGAACAGCCTTCCTGCATCTAGTCTGTCTAGTCCCGCTAATGTCTCCTTCATTGGTTCGGCGTCTCTTGTGTCCCTCAAGCCTCTGCAAAGTGCTTTGGGGAAATGTTCCGCCTTTAAAGGCACAGTATAAATGCCATTTGTGATCCGCATGAAAAAAAGTAAAGTGGCCCCTCAGACATCAGATGTAAGCTCCTCATGAGCATGTCTGAGCCTCTTCAAAATTTCTCACTAACTGAACCTTAGTAAAGGGAACGCTGTCACCAAGATCAAAACCCCTTAATGATTCCTCCTTCCTTGCACCTCGGGAGGGCATAAAGAGATCCAAATATGGATCTGAGTCAGGATAGCCGGAGGCATAGCTGGGATTTGAAAGGATTTAGCATCTTTATGATGGAACCGGGCAGCAGGTGTGCTTGCTGTGTGAAAGAGCACTAATAAAGAAGGCCGGGGATGAATTCCTTCCTGTTGATAAGGTTGGCGAAAGAAAGCCAGCGTGACTACAAAATGGCATTGTCCATTTCTGTCTCCCACTGTGTTTTCTGACAGGAGGAATTTCCCCCACCCCTGTGCGTTGGTATTTTCCAATTCTTTATTTCTCCATTTTGCCGTGATTATAAATTTCAGGTAAAAGGTTAGGTCAGGTGCGAGGAAGCATTTCTTTGTATAGTTATCACGCTGTGGAACAGAGTCCAAAAGGGGTATGGGTCCCCTTTTAGGGATGAACAGTGTCAGCTGTGGCTCAGTGGGTAGCACCCTCGCCTCTGAGTCAGAAGGTTACGGGTTCACACCTCACTCCAGAGACTTGAGCACAAAAATCTAGGCGGACACTCCAGTGCAGTGCCGAGGGAGTGCTGCACTGTCAGAGGTGCTGTCTTTTGGGTGAGACATTAACCCGAGGCCCCGACTGCTCTCTCAGGTGTTTGTAAATGATTCTGTGGCACTATATCGAAGAAGAGCAGGGGGAGTTATCCCCGCTGTCCTGGCCAATTTTTATCCCTCATTCAATATCTCTCAAACAGATTATCTGGTCATTATCACATTGCTGTTTGTGGGAGCTTGCTGTGCGCAAATTGGCTGTCGCGTTTCCCACATTACAACACTTCAAAAATACTTCATTGGCTGTAAAGTGATTTGGGACGTCCGGTGGTCGTGAAAGGCGCTATATAAATGCAAGTCTTTCTTTCTTTCTTTTGGGCTGTAGGATGGAACTGGGCCTACCTTAAATAGACCTGTTGGTCTAGCACTGTGAGCCCCAGTGTCACCAAACAGAAGTGAGTACGACGGGTTACCCCTCTAGTAGGGCACCACAAATAAAACAATCTAACCCCAGGTTCAAGCAAACTGAAAGAAGCGTAAACATAAACAAAATCAGTATTTTGTTATTGAGGTCAATTATATTATTAACGTCCTATGGTGCCCACCGGTCACAGAAGGCCTCGCGTACACTAGTGGACACCGCATGGTCTCTCTGCAGGGTCACCCGAGCGGAGGCAAGACCAAGGCGGGCAGTCAGAGCGATTCTCCCCACGGGTCCCACCCATCCAGAATCTATGCCTGGCTGTTTTGGCCGGGCCCAAGAGTAGGCGCATGCCCGCCCTTCCCCCCAAAACTGAATTCAAATTCTCAAAACGGCCATGGTGGGATTGGAACTAACGTTCTACCAAGATCAGTCCAGGCCTCTGGATTATTAGTCCAGTAACACAACCACTACATCATGGCAGGCTGGAACTGGGATGCAGCACAGAGCTGGGACATAGTATGGAATGGAATACAGCGTGGAACTGAAACACAGCGAATACATAGTGAAATCATCCTAAATTCCCAGTCGCCATTTTTGTTCTACGCAATTCCCAGCACCAGTGGACAGTCTTTCAGCACACAACAACAAGAAAACAACTTGCTATATAAATGCGCCTTTAACATAGTAAAATGTTCCAAGGCGTTTCACAGGAGCGTTATCAAACAAACTTTGAGACCGAGCCACATAACGAGACATTAGGACATATGCTTAGTCAAAGAGGTAGGTTTTAAGGAATGTCTTAAAGGAGGAAATAGAGGTAGGGAGGTGGAGAGGTTTAGGGAGGGAATTCCAGAGGTTAGGGCCCAGGCAGCTGAAGGCACGGCCACCAATGGTTGAGCGATTAAAATCGAGGATGAGCAAGAGGCCAGAATTGGAAGAGCGCAGATAATTCGGAGGGTTGTAGGAGGTTACAGAGATGGGGAGGGACAAGGCCATGGAGGGATGAGAGTTTTAAAATCGAGGCTTTGCCGGTCCAGGAGCCAATGTAGGTCAGCGAGCACAGGGGCGATGGGCGAATGGGACACTTGGTGCGAGTTAGGACACGGGCAGCAGAGCTTTTGGAGGAGCTGAGATTTACGAAGGGTGAAAGGTGGGAGGCCAGCAGAGAAGCCCATCACACTGGTTGAATCCTAAGACCTGGGCGACGAGCAGCATGCAGTTTGGCACTGATCGAGTTAATTCCTGATTGCTCATGCGTGAGTGAGCCTGCACCAGAACAGAGAGCTAAACAAGCCAGCGGAGCAAAGGCACAGAACGCAACAATCAAATCAGAGGAGGGAGATGAGATAAGCAATTCATTTGTAGAATTCTAGATTGCCGCAACAGAGTCTGACTGTGACTGAGCGCGGTCCCAACGTCGCTTTCAATTATTCCCAAGCAATAACTGGGAAAGCCTTAAGTTTGCTTCCACCTAACCTTTCTTTCCCCACTAGACCATGTGAGCTGTTCCTGAACTGCAGATGGAGCTCGGTGTAGAGTAAGACCTCACAGTCAAAGAATCCCAGACATCGGGGGGGTTTAAACTAAATGGCAGGGGGTGGGGAACCTGAGCAGGGAGACAGAGGAAAGGGAAACAGGGATAAAAGCAAAAGATAGGAAGGAGAAAAACAAAAGTGGCAGTCAGAGAAATCAACGGTTTAAATCAAACATGGCCACAGTAAATAATAATTCTAATAGGTCTAAGAGCGTTAAAAAAACAAGCCTGAAGGCTTTGTGTCTTAATGCGAGGAGCATTTGTAATAAGGTGGATGAATTGGCTGCACAAATAGAGGTAAACGAATATGATTTGGTTGGGATTATGGAAACGTGGCTCAAGGATGGCCAAGACTGGGAACTCAACATCCAGGGGTATTCGATATTCAGGAAAGATAGGCAAAAAGGAAAGGGAGGTGGGGTAGCATTACTGGTTAAAGAAGGGATTAATACAATTGTAATGAAGGATATTAGCTCTGATGATGTGGAATCTGTATTGGTAGAATTGAGAAATACTAAGGGGAAAAAAACATTAGTGGGAGTGGTATATAGACCTCCCAACAGTAAGGTGGAGGTTGGGGATGGCATTAAAAGGGAAATTAAAGAAGCGTACAATAAGGGCACAGCAGTCATCATGGGTGACTTTAATCTACATATAGATTGGGGCAACCAAATTAGTAACAATACTGTGGAGGAGGAATTCCTGGAGTGTTTACGGGATGGTTTCCTGGACCAATATGTCGAGGAACCAACCAGAGATCAGGCCATCTTAGGCTGGTTATTATGTAACGACAAAGGATTATTTAGCAATCTTGTTGTACAAGGCCCCTTGGGTCTGAGCGATCATAATATGATCGAATTCTTCATTAAGATGGAGAATGAAGGAGTTGACTCAGAGACTAGGGTCCTCAATTTAAATAAAGGAAACTACGATGGTCTGAGGAGTGAGTTGGGTAGGATTGATTGGGGAATGGCACTCAAAGGGTTGACGGTGGATAGGCAATGGCAAACATTCAAATACCGAATGGATGAGCTACAGAATTTGTTCATCCCAGTTTGGCATAAAAATAAAACAAAAAAGGTGACTCAACCGTGGCTAACAAGGGAAATTAGGGATAGCATAAGATCCAAGGAGACGACATATAAATTGGCCAGAAAAAGCAATAATCCTGAGGATTGGGAGCAGTTTAGGATTCAACAAAGGAGGACAAAGGGATTAATTAAGAAAGGGAAAATAGAATATGAGAGTAAGCTTGCAGGGAACATAAAAACTGACTGTAAAAGCTTTTATATATATGTGAAGAGAAAAAGATTGGTGAAGTCAAGCGTAGGTCCCTTACAGTCAGAATCAGGGGAATGTATAATGGGAAACAAAGAAATGGCAGACCAACTAAATTCATACTTTGGTTCTGTCTTCACAAAGGAGGACACAAATAACCTCCCAGAGATGCCGGGGAGCATAGGGCCTGATGAAAGGGTGGAACTGAAAGAAATCAGTATTTGTAGGGAAATGGTGTTAGGAAAATTGATGGGACTAAAGGCCGATAAATCCCCAGGGCCTGATAATCTACATCCCAGGGTACTTAAGGAAGTGGCCCTGGAAATAGTAGATGCATTGCTGGTCATCTTCCAGAACTCGATAGACTCTGGAACAGTACCCATGGATTGGAGGGTAGCTAATGTTACCCCACTATTCAAAAAAGTTGGTCGAGAAAAAGCGGGGAATTATAGACCGGTAAGCCTGACATCGGTAGTGGGGAAAATGCTAGAATCTATTATAAAAGATGTAATAGCAGAACACTTGGTAAGCAGTGACAGGATCGGACAAAGTCAACATGGATTTACAAAAGGTAAATCATGCTTGACTAATCCACTGGAATTTTTTGAGGATGTAACCGGTAAAATAGATAAGGGAGAACCAGTGGATGTGGTGTATTTGGACTTTCAGAAGGCTTTCGATAAGGTCCCGCATAAGAGATTAGCGTGCAAAATTAAGGCACATGGGATTGGGGGCAAGGTATTGACTTGGATAGAGAACTGGTTGGCGGACAGAAAGCAAAGAGTTGGAATAAACGGGTCGTTTTCCGAGTGGCAGGCAGTGACTAGTGGGGTACCGCAAGGATCGGTCCTAGGACCCCAGCTGTTCACAATATATATTAATGATCTGGACGAGGGAATTGGATGTAATATCTCCAAATTTGCAGACAGCACAAAGCTGGGTGGGAGGGTAAGCTGTGAGGAGGATGTCGTGAAACTCCAGTACGATTTGGACAGATTGGGTGATTGGGCAAAAACATGGCAAATGCACTATAATGTGGATAAATGTGAGGTTATCCACTTTGGTGGCAAAAACAGGAAGGCAGATTATTATTTGAATGGCAATAGATTGGGAGAAGGGGAAGTGCAAAGAGACCTGGGTGTTCTTGTGCACCAGTCGCTGAAGGTAAGCATGCAGGTGCAGCAGGCGGTTAAGAAGGCAAATGGTATGTTGGCCTTCGTAGCAAGAGGGTTCGAGTACAGGAGCAAGGATGTCTTGCTACAGTTGTACAGGGCCTTGGTGAGACCGCACCTTGAGTACTGTGTGCAGTTTTGGTCGCCTTACCTGAGGAAGGACGTTCTTGCCATGGAAGGAGTGCAGCGAAGATTCACCAGGCTGATACCTGGGATGGTAGGAATGACGTATGAGGAGAGATTGTGTCGATTGGGCTTATACTCACTGGAGTTTAGAAGATTGAGAGGGGATCTCATCGAAACTTATAAAATTCTGTCATGCCTGGACAGACTAGATGCTGGAAGGATGTTTATGATAGCCGGGGAGTCCAGAACCAGGGGTCATAGTCTAAGGATAAGGGGTAAGCCATTTAGGACTGAAATGAGGAGGAATTTCTTCACCCAGAGAGTGGTGAACCTGTGGAATCCTCTGCCACAGAGGGCGGTGGAGGCCAGTTCATTAAATATATTCAAAAAAGAGTTGGATATATTTCTTAAGGCTAAAGGGATCAAGGGATATGGGGAGAAGGCAGGGACAGGGTACTGAATTTGGATGATCAGCCATGATCTCATTGAATGGCGGAGCAGGCTTGAAGGGCCGAATGGCCTACTCCTGCTCCTATCTTCTATGTTTCTATGTTTCTATCCACCTGCCAATGTTTCATCGATGTTTCAAAATTCAATATCCTCGGATCTCTGTCAATGTCAAACCTACCTCAACTCTTATCGCCACAGGCAATACTCATTAAAGGTGAAGTTCTGAAGAAAAACCCTGCCGCAGAAACGCTAAGCTGTCCTTTCTCTTTTCAGGTGCTGCTGTGTATTTCCAGCATTATCCGTTTCAGATTTTTAAATATACTATTGATGCGGCGCTTACCAGTTTCTCAATCACGCTGCAATGTCCATCAAACAACGCGTTGACACTGCCCAAGGGAGCAGTCCCAAGAGAAAATGTCTAATAAAATGTAACGTAGCTGCACCTGTTGTTGCTGACTGGATAAATGCACCTCCTGGTGTGACACCGAGAGCACGAAAGAAAGAAAGACTTGCTTTTATATAGCGCCTTTCATGGCCTCAGGATGTCCCAAAGCGCTCATGGAATTGAAGGCAAATTTTTGACCTGGTTCAGAAATTGGCTGAGCGGCAGGAGTAGGGATAATGGGCAGGAACTCTAATTGGCAGGACTAGTGACGAGTGGGACTGGATTTTAACAGCCCCCAGGAGGCGGGTTTGGAGGCGGGACTGCTGGGAAAATGGAACAAATTGGGAGCGGGTCCCAACCCCGCTCCCAACCCGCCTCCGAACCATCTTCCCGGGAGGCGTGTCCCCGACTCGCACAGGGACCCCTTGTGAAGGAATTCTACCTTTTAACCTCTTTAGAAAAATACACCATATTGCCTTTTTAGAAAAATACACTACCTTATGAAAGAATTCTGGCCTTGTTGAGATAAGACGGTGGTTGACCCTGAAGAGTGCCTTATAAGGAACTCTACCTTATAAATTCTTTAAAACATGACAAACTGGGTTTGGAAATTTAGAAAGCTAACTATGAAATAGCTATGAAAGAATTCTGGCTATTGAAACAGAACAAGTTGTTCTGAATAAGTAACCGTATTAAAACAGAAGAATGGGTGGGCCTGAATAGGTAATCTTATTAAAACAGAACAATGGTCAACCCTAGATAAATGATCTTGATTAAACGTCTTCCATTCTTTGTACTTTGGGGGTTGAAGGTAATTTCTACTTTGATAATTGATGGATATCATGTATAAAAAAATTTAAGAACTGTAATACTGTAGAAGATTTAAAAGTAAGATTCTCTGTTAAAAATAAGATCGTTTTTTTTCTCTTTTTAGAACTGTTAACGTTGCGATTGACTGATTCACCAACTGTAAATTGCATGTCCGTTCTTTTAATATATCTCTATATATTTTTAGTACTGTCTCACATAAGTCTTCTGTATCAATAACTCGTGAACCCAATCTCTGTACACTCTTTGGTGAAGAGGTACATTTCTGAGGGGAGATCTCTGGACCCTTATAATGTCCGGGACGTTACAGTCTGGCTAAACTTATTAAAAGTGCTATCTGGAGGACGGTAACATTCTCGGGTTGTTCCTTTCCTTTAGGGAGTGATAGACTGGACCTTTAGACCCAGTTAAGCGTCTTTAGGGTTCGGCTACCTCAACCTTCAGTTGAAAGTGAGCATCTGAGAAATACGCCTGATCCGGGATAGCCCCAAAAGGACTAGGACAAGTAACTATCCTTTCGCCATCTCCTAGTGGTAGGAAGGGGATTAGAGCCTAGAGGCTTTTCACCATTTTCCACCTGCTGATGCGGCCTTCCCGACGGTGGGAAACCCCGCTAGGTCAGCGAGGTGAGCTGTGGGTCTGCTGCAATGTAAGTGTGCAAATGACAGCTGCAGAGGTAGTGTGATGGGTGCAATGGTGCACAGGTAAGTATGACAGGTGAGAGAATGTAGTGAGAAATATTTTTATTCTGTTTATCTGTATCTGCAGGTGACAAGATTTGATGTCTCTGTGAAGCCTCATCTGATCGGGAGAATTGACAGGTGGCTTCTGCAATCTCACATGCAGCTGCCATCTGTTTTCTCCCAAGGGGAGGGTCATTGGTGGGCCTGGGTGCAAGGGCTCACCTTTGGACAGTGATTGTCAGTGTTTGACAGCACCTCCGTGCTGTCAAACACTGACAATACATCTGTCAAAAAATTATGCGGCTCGTCCCTTTAAGAAAACCGACAGATGAAGCGTCATGCACTGGCGTCATCTGACGCTGGCTTTCCCTTAATTGGCCGGCAAGCCCGCAGGGCGGGCTTAACAAGGCCAATCAAGGGAAAATAGCGTCTGTTCATCAGACGTCGCTGGGGGCGGGACTAGAACCCGGAAACCAGCAGTCCCGCCCCCAGCGCACCTCGTCAGGTACGATCGCGGCTGTTGTGCCGCAAAGATCTGTGTTGGGGCCTCAACTATTCCCGGTATTTATTAATGACTTAAATGACAGGATAGAGAGCCACATATTCAATTTGCCGATGAGACAAAGATAGGCGGCATTGTAAGCAGCGTAGAGGGAAGCATAAAATTACAAACAGGTATTAATAGATTAAACGAATGGGCAAAACTGTGGCAAATGGGTTTCAATGTAAGCAAATGTGAGGTCATCCGCCTTGGACCTAAAAAGGATAGAACAGGGCACTTTCTAAATGGTGAAAAGCTAAAAACAGTGGAGGTCCAAAGAGACTTGGGGGTCCAGGTACATAGATCATTAAAATGTCATGAACAGGTACAGACAATAATCAAAAAGGCTAATGGGACGCTGGCCTTTGATGTGCCTCAATAAATCCGAGACTCGATGTTAGCGAAACAAAACAAGGCTTTTATTGACTTAGAAGGTAACACACAGGAGAGAGGTATCTTCCATCCAGAGCTCTGCCGTACTGGATGTGCTGCAGGCTGGGCCAGCTTACATAGGGGCCAGGTATGGGCGGAGCCCTACACATAGTACAATACAATGGGCCAGGTATGGGCGGAGCCCTACACATAGTACAATACAATGGTGAGGGAAATGAAACTGAAACCAACCACAGTCACAGGCAGTGATGAATGGAATATTTCACCACAGCCTTTATATCTAGAGGACTAGAATACAAGGGGGTAGAAGTTATGCTGCAGCTGTACAAAACCCTGGTTAGACCACACCTGGAGTACTGTGAGTAGTTCTGGGCACTGCACCTTAGGAAGGATATGGAGGGAGTGCAGCGTAGGTTTACCAGAATGATACCTTCAAGGGTTAAGTTACGAGGTGAGATTACACAAACTAAGGTTGTATTCCCTGGAATTTAAAAGGTTATGGGGTGATCTGATCGAGGTTTTCAGGATATTGGGCCTGAATTTGTGGTCGGAGGCCTCCCGCTGGGGAAATGACTCAGATCCGCAAATAAAGTCCGCGCCTCCCTTCAGCCTCGGGATCCACGGAGACATGCACTCCTGGGCCTCTACGGGAATGCCCGGGTAAAAGCTCTCGTATCCCAGGGGTGCACGTGGTTTGCCAGCGCCCCTGGGATCACGCGGGCCCAGACCAACCAATAAAAGGGGATCCGCATTCATGCGTATGGGAGTTCAATTTTCGCATGGAATCGCCATAAGCATGAATAGGAATCACACAACCTAAACTTATTTTACAGGTTTTTTTACTGTAAAAATTATGTTTATGTTCATTTAAACTCTGACGCTGGTAGCGCATAAACCCGGAAGTTGCGGGGCCCTTATGGGCGCGTATGCACTGCATACGCAACCATAGGCCCCGGAAAATCCAGGCCATTATGGGCGACTGATAGAGTAGATAAAAAGAAAATATTTCTGCTTTTTAGGGAGTCTAGGACTAGGGGGCATTAGAGCCAGGCTTTTCAGGGGTGAAGTTAGGAAACACTTCTAAAAGAAAGAAAATCTTGCATTTCAATAGCGCCTTTCATGACCACCGGGACGTCTCAAAACGCTTTGCAGCCAATGAAGTACTTTCGAAGTGGAGTCACTGTTGTAATGTGGGAAATGCGGCAGCCAGTTTGTGCACAGCAAGCTCCCACAAACAGCAATGTGATATGACCAGATAATCTGTTTTTCTTATGTTGATTGAGGGATATATTTGGCCAGGACACTGGGGAGAACTCCCCTGTTCTTCTTCGAAAAAGTGCCATGGGATCTTTTTTACGTCCACCTGAGAGGGCAGACAGGAACTCGGTTTAACGTCTCATGCGGAAGATGGAAAGGGTGGTAAATGTTTGGAACTCTGTTCTGCAAATGACAATTGATGCTAGATCAATTGTTAATTTGAAATCTGAGTTGATAGGTTTTTGTTAACCAAAGGTATTAAGGCGGGTATACGGAGTTAGGTCACAGATCAGCCATGATCTCATTGACTGGCGGAACAGGCTCAAGGGGACCAATGGCCTCCTCCTGTTCCTATGTTTACCAGTGAAATACTTTTGATGTGTAGTCACTATTGTAATGTGGGAAATGCGGTCGCCATTTTGTGCATAGCCAGGTCCCACAAACAGCAACGATATAATGACAAGATAAACTGTTTTAGTGATGTTGCTTTGAGGGATAAATGTTGCCCAGGTCACCGGGGAGAACTCCCCTGCTTTTCTTCAAAATATTGCCATGGGATCTTTTACATCCACCTGAGAGAGCAGATGGGGCCTCGGTTTAACGCCTCATCTGAAAGACGGCACCTCTGACAGTGGCAGCACTCCCTCAGCACTGCGCTGGAGTGTCAGCTTAGATTTTTTGCTCAAGTCCTTGGACCCACAACCTTCTTCGAGAGTGCAACCCACTGAAGCACGGCTGACACTATTAAAAGGATTGATTCCTCATCCGTGTTGTGTTACCCACTGTCAGTCGGGGCAGTAACTGGAAGGGGCATCTGTCCGCAGGGACCAAGGGCAGGGAAAAGAATCAGCCAGGGTTTGTTCTCCTGATTGTTGTCCAGTGACTCCTGTTGGCAACTGTGAGCGTCAGGTGAAGAGGACAAGACCAGGCATTTAGCTGGGATGGCCCTCCGTGTTTCAGTAGCCTACCCAGCAACTACAGGGGCACAACACTGATGAGCAACTGATGCCCAAGAACCTGTTACCCAATCTCCGCCCTCCCCCTGCTGCCACCCCCCTCCCCCCCACCCCCGGCTTGAGTTAGTGATTTCAGAAGAGAAGGGCAGAAAGCTGGAAGAGAGAAAGAAAAACATTCAGCTGGCATTTTCACTCAGAACTGCTCCCCTGGGTGTTAACTTTACAAAGATTGTTTTCTGTACTAGCATTTAATTGCAATGTTACCAGTCAGCTACCTGGGTCTGGAACACCGCAGCTCACAGCATAAGGCATCAGGAGACAAAATCCCTTTTTGCCACAGGTACACCTCCAGGGCTCTTAATTTCTAATTGCCTTTTGTCACATTTTGACATGTGTTTCCACGCAACATTTTTTCGTGGAGCAGATTGAACTTACCGATCCTTAGGCTGAAAGATGTCATTGCTCGGAAAGAAACACTCTCCTGCTGTGTACAACTGCACTCAGGAACTAGTACACAAGTAGCATGGGGACCTTTCGGAGTCAGAAGGTTGTAGATTCAAGTCCCACTCCAGAGACTTGAGCACAAAAATCTAGGCTGACACTCCCAGTGCAGTACTAAGGGAGTGCTACACTGTCGGTGGTGCCGTCTTTCGGATGAGACGTTAAACCGAGGCCCCGTCTGCTCTCTCAGGTGGACGTAAAAGATCCCATGGCCACTATTTCGAAGAAGAGCAGGGGAGCTATCCCCCGGTGTCCTGGCCAATTGTTATCCCTCAGCCAACATAACAAAAGCAGATTATCTGGTCATTATCACAGTGCTGTTTTTGGGACCTTGCTGTGCGCAAATTGTCTGCCGCATTTCCCACATTACAACAGTGCCTCCACTTTAAAAGTACTTCATTGGCTGTAAAGCGCTTTCAGACACCCAGTGGTCATGAAAGGCGCTATATAAAGGCAAGTCTTTCTTTCAAATTCTTGCCTCAAGCCCAATCTCAGATGAGCACCTCCTGTTGCACAAGATTAGTATTTCTAACATTTCTAACATTTTCCTTAATTTCCACCCTTCTTGTTTCAGATCCATCCATGATTGGGTTACGCACTTTACAGCCTTCTGGACTCAACACGGAGTTCAACAATTTCAGACCATAACCACTGCTCCCATTTTTTTGGACAGCAGGTGCTGGTAATGGTTCTGCTGTTTCCATTTACACCTCTTTTGTTTCTTTGCTTGTCCCATTACCGCCCCCCCTTTGCCTCGCACCATCATCCCTCAGATAATCATTTCTGCCTTCCCTTTATCATTAAATAAATTTAAAACAGAAATAGATAGTTTCCTAGAAGTAAAGGGAATTAAGGGTTACGGGGAGCGGGCAGGAAATTGGACATGAGTCTGGGTTCGGAATGGTCATGGCCCTGTGGGTAGTGGAGCGGGCCCAGGGGCCGTGTAGCCTTGTTCTGCTCCTACTGTGTTCTAATTCTGTTAGATTTCAGGAGATGGTTTTATTCCTGTTCCTGGCTGGGGTGGAGATCGCCTTTACAGAAGGTAAGTATTGTAGAAAATATAGGGACAGAGTGATCTCCTGGAAGAATTTCGATCACCTAGATGGGTCGGAGAGGAATTTCCCAGATTTTTTTCTCCCAAATTGGCCATTGGGTCTTTATCTGGTTTTTCGCCTCTCCCGGGAGATCACATGGGTTCGGGTGGATGCAGAGTGATAGAAGATTTGAGGTTAGGATCAGATCAGCCATGATCTTATTGAATGGTGGAGCAGGCTCGAGGGGCCGATTGGCCTACTCCTGCTCCTATTTCTTATGTTCTTATGTTCTTATGTTCTTTCGTTCTTCCCTCCCCGCCTCCCCTTTCCCTGCCTCTGTAATTGCTTGAAACCTGTTACATCTTTTGCCAGTTCTGACGTAAATTCATTGACCTGAAACATTAACTCTGTTTCTCTCTCCACAGCTGCTGACTGGCATGCTGAGTGTTTCCAGCATTCTCTGTTTTTATTTCAGATTTCCAGTATTTTTGCCTTTTTGAATCAGTATTTCTAATTTGCACATCAGGTATTCTTGTGGCCTCTCCGTGTGAGACTGCCAATTTAGTGCTATTTGGCACCAAAATATTGGCATTTGTTTCCTGCACACGAAAGCCAGCAGGATTTTTTAAAAGTCATTCTTGGGATGTGGGCGTCGCTGGCTAGGCCAGCATTTATTACCCATCCATAGTTTCCCTCGAGGAGGTGGTGGCGAGCCGCCTTCTTGAACCGCTGCAGTCCGTGCGGTGCAGGAACTGCCACAGTGCTGTTTGGGAGGGAGCTCCAGGTTTTTGACCCAGCGATCCAGGTTGGGATGGTGTGTGACTTGGAGGGGATCTTGGAGGAGGTGGTGTTCCCAAGCGCCTGCTGCCCTTGTCCTTCTAATGTAAGAAGTCACACAACACCAGGTTATAGTCCAACAGCTTTATTTGAAATCACAAGCTTTCGGAGCGCTGCTCCTTCTTCAGGTGAAGTGGAGAAATGCATAAAGACACAGCTTATATAGTCAGAGAATCATGTCAGATGTTTACAGGTAACCTTTCCAACTGCCATTTATCACACCTCGGCAGAGAGATAATCACAGCAGTCAAAGGTGTGAATGGTGTCCAAACAGGTCAGTCACTTCTCCAGCTTCCACCCTAACCACGTTAAAGAAGCCATCCCCTATGGACAAGCCCTGCGAATACACAGGATCTGCTCAGACGAGGAGGAACGCGATGGACACCTACAGACACTGAAAGACGCCCTTGTAAGAACGGGATATGACGCTCGACTCGTCGATCGACAGTTCCGACGGGCCACAGCGAAAAATCGCATAGACCTCCTCAGAAGACAAACACGGGACACAACCAACAGAGTACCCTTCGTCGTCCAGTACTTCCCCGGAGCGGAGAAACTACGCCATGTTCTTCGCAGCCTTCAACATGTCATCGATGACGACGAACACCTCGCTAAGGCCATCCCCACGCCTCCACTACTCGCTTTCAAACAGCCGCCTAACCTCAAACAGACCATCGTTCGCAGCAAATTACCCAGCTTTCAGGAGAACAGCGACCACGACACCACACAACCCTGCCACAGCAACCTCTGCAAGACATGCCAGATCATCAACACAGATACCATCATCACACGTGAGGACACCACCCACCAGGTACATGGTACATACTCATGTGACTCGGCCAACGTTGTCTACCTCATACGTTGCAGGAAAGGATGCCCCGGAGCATGGTACATTGGCGAGACCAGGCAGACACTGCGGCAACGGATGAATGGACACCGCGCAACAATCACCAGGCAGGAGTGTTCCCTCCCAGTCGGGGAACACTTCAGCAGTCAAGGACATTCAGCCTCCGATCTTCGGGTAAGCATTCTCCAAGGTGGCCTTCGAGACACACAACGCAAAATCGTCGAGCAGAAACTGATAGCCAAGTTCCGCACCCATGAGGACGGCCTCAACCGAGATCTTGGGTTCATGTCACGCTACATGTAACCCCACCTGATGCAGGGTCATCCAGACTCGAGTCGACATTGGCTTGTTCTCTCTACACAGATGCGGCCGGACCTGCTGTGATTTCCAGCCAAAAAAAATGTTTTTTGTCTGTTTTTTTGTTTTTCATACAGACCCCAGCATCTGCAATATTTGACCCCTTGTGACCCCCACCTCATTGTTCTTTGATGTAATGTTTCCCTGACTGACCTGTTTGGACACCATTCACACCTTTGACTGCTGTGATTATCTCTCTGCCGAGGTGTGATAAATGGCAGTTGGAAAGGTTACCTGTAAACATCTGACATGATTCTCTGACTATATAAGCTGTGTCTTTATGCATTTCTCCACTTCACCTAAAGAAGGAGCAGCGCTCCGAAAGCTTGTGATTTCAAATAAAGCTGTTGGACTATAACCTGGTGTTGTGTGACTTCTTACATTTGTCCACCCCAGTCCAACTCCGGCATCTCCACACCTTGTCCTTCTAGACAGTGGAGGTAATGGGTTGGGGAAGTAGGCTGGGACTAAATATAATTAAACCTAGGGATTCCGCCTATAGAAGCTCATCCCTCTAGTTCATTATCGTAACACCTCATCCAAAACTGTAGATTTAAGGAAGGCCTTGTAGCCTCAGTGACTGAACCTCCAGCAGGCAATGCTCGGTTTTATAATTTCTGCAGTATTTGTCACACTAGGAATGGTACTGGGCGGGACTGCTTCATAGGTACAGTAGTGCAGTGGTTGGGGTACTGGACTAGCAACTTAGAGTTTATGAATGTAAATCCTGCCATGTTATGAAATTAGATGCGGTAAATCTGCACATTTGTAGGATAATACCAGGACTAAATGGCCATTAAAGGCATCAGATTGTGATACAAAATCCCAAATGGTTCACTCATGTTTTGCGGAGAAGGGAACCTGCCACCCCTACTCAGTCTGGCCTAGTGTATACCATGTGGTTGACAATTATTAATGTCCATTAAAGTGGCTTAGTGAGTCAGTCAGTTGTGACTTGCCACTAACAAGGCGAGTAGGGATGGGCACTCAATGTGGTACTGCCCACATCCAGAGACCAAATATAAATCAATGTGCCTGACAGCACTGTCCTCACTGTTGCTTCATTGGTTGGGCCTCTCCAACTCCTGGAAGAGTTCTTTTGCCTCTCGTGTCTCCTTTATCCTGTTTCAGCAAATTCTTCTACTCCATCTAGAATTCTCTCCCTTGATTTTCATTCAGTTTTAATATTTTCTTTCTTTGTTTATTTCTTTCTTTCCTTGTCTTTCTTTCTGACTTTCTTTCTATCCTTCTTTCTTTCTCTCCTTTCGATCCTTCTTTCTTTCTCTCCTTCTTTCTATTTCTCCTTCTTTCTTTCTTTCGTTCTTTCTTCATTGTCTTTCTTTATCTCCTTTCATTCTATCTCTCCTTTCTTTCTTTCTGTCTTTCTTTCTCTTTCTTTCTGTTTTTCTTTCTCTCCTTTCTCTCCTTTCTTTCTTTCTATCTCTCCTTCTTTCTCTCTTTTTTTTTCTGTCTTTCTTTCTTCATAGCAAATGTCCACGAGCAGCAATGAGCTGAACGACAAGTTATTTTGTGTTTGGTAGTGTGGGTTGAGGGGAAAGAATCTCGACCCTGACACTGGGAGAGCTTCCTGCACTTGTTTGCAAATAACGCCAGGGGATCTCAAACATCCGCCTGAACTCGTACAACAGGCCGGTTGAGTTGTCAAGTTAACAATTTGCCCAAAGGGCGACAATGCAGCATTCCCTCAAGTGTAAGGACTGCAAACATTAGTTATTTGCAAACAAAAAACTAACAACTTGACATAGAATGGATTGAAAAATTAATCTGAATTAATGGTTGGACTATTTCCCCAACACAGTGGCAGGTCTGAGAATCGGATACATGTAATTTTAAAAAGCCCTCATTTATATTCGTTACATAAATTTATGGCAGCGTGTATGGACTAATACGGGAAGGCTTATTCAAGTAGGATTCTAATAAAAGTGAAATTAGAAACACCAACATTTGCCTTTGTCCAAATGTCTTGATTAACTCACTGCAATAATAATCTTTATGTAAGAGGTGTATTAATGATTAGCGCATCACAGAACGATTAAGAGACGTCTGTAACTTGCTACAAAGATAGGAATTTTTGGGGCCAGGAAAAGGTCATTAGGAGCAATAAGCCTGCGCCTTGTTCACAGATCAATTGCCCCACTTGCTTTCACGCTAAATCCCTCCATCCCATCTCCAGAAACGTACCTAATTGCCTTTGGAACCCCATCTCCACTGTCCACTTCAGTGGCCAACCCTGGTAACAGTAATGTGGCAGCAAGATTCACATGCTTCTGCAACACGACTGCACAGGACTATTTTAAAGACAAAAAATTTGTCACTGATCCACATAGGATAAATTAGTGCATGTGATCAAAAGTTTGGTCACAGAGGTAGGTTTTAAGGAGCGCCTTAAAGAAGGAAAGAGAGGTAGCGCAGCGGAGAGGTTTAGGGAGGGAATTCCAGAGCTTAGGACCTTAGCAATAGAAAGCATGGCCGCCAATGGTTGAGTGATTATAATCAGGGATGCTCAAGAGGGCAGAATTAGAGGAGCGCAGATATCTCGGGGGGTGGAGGGGTTGTGGGGACTGAAAGAGATTACAGAGATAGGGAGGGGTGAGGCCATGGAGGGATTTGAAAACAAGGATGAGATATTTAAAATCGAGGCGCTGCTTAACCGGGAGCCAATGTAGGTCAGCGAGCACAGGGGAGATGGTGAATGGGACTTGGTGCAAGTTAGGACACGGGCAGCCGAGTTTTGGATCACCTCAAGTTTACGTAGGGTGGAATGTGGGAGGCCAGCCAGGAGTGCGTTGCAATAGTCAAGTCTGGAGTTAACAAAGGCATGGATGAGGGTTTCAGCAGCAGGTGAGCTGAGGCAAGGGCAGAGACGGGCGATGTTATGGAGGTGGAAGTAGGCGGTCTTTGTTATGCTGCAGATATGTGGTTGGAAGCTCAGTTCAGGGTCAACTATGACACCAAGGTTGTGAACAGTGAGGTTCAGCCTCAGACAGATGTTAGGGAGAGGGATGGAGCCAATGGCTAGGGAACGGAGTCTGTGGCGGGGACTGAAAACAATGGCTTTGGTCTTCCCAATATTTAATTGGAGAAAATTTTTGCTTATCCAGAACTGGATGTCGGACAAGCAATTTAGACACCGTGGAGGGGTCGAGAGAAGAAGTAGTGAGGTAGAGCTGGTTGTCATTGCAATACCAGGCACGTTACACTAGTTCTGAAGGATAAGGCAAATAGAACAACTGAGCTGAAAACAGGAAATGCTGGAACTAATCAGCAGGTCAGGCAGCATCTGTGGAGAGAGAAAGAGAGTTAACGTTTCAGGTCGATGACCTTTCGTCAGAACTGGAGAAGGTTGGAGATGTAACCGGTTAAGCAGGTGCAGCGGCAGGGAAAGGGGGGGGGAGGAGAGGAAAGAACAAAACAGAAGGTCTGTGATAGGCTGGAAGGCAGGAGAGATTAAATGACACTGGAAAGCTCCATCTTGACGGTGGGAATCCTGTCTGGACCTGGGACATAGAAACATAGAAACTAGGAGCAGGAGTAGGCCATTCGGCCCTTCGAGCCTGCTCCGCCATTCAATGAGATCATGGCTGATCATCCAAACCCTAGCACCCGGTCCCTACACCGACAGCCATCCCACCCAAGCCCTATCCCCGTAACCCCACATATTTAATCCCCCCTAACACTAAGGGCCAATTTTTTATCATGGCCAATCAACCTAACCCGCACATCTTTGGACTGTGGGAGGAAACCGGAGCACCCGGAGAAAACCCACGCAAACACGGGGAGAATGTGCAAACTCCACACAGACAGTCACCCGAGGGCCGGATTTGAACTCGGGTCCCTGGCCCTGTGAGGCAACAGTGCTAACCACTATACCACTTGGAGCTTTCAAGATAGAGATCGACAGGTTTTTGTCAGGTAAGGGTATCAAGGGATATCAAGCTAAGGCGGGTAAATGGAGTTAAGGCACAGATCAGCCATGGTCTAATTGGTTGGCAGAGCAGGCCGGAGGGGCTACCATGCATGTCTAATGAGCCCTGGTCCAGGAAAATGGGTCAAGGCCGGGGATGGACACAGAGGGGTGGGTGGAAGTACCGCCCCAGCAAACTCAGGCCCGAAGAGTAAAGTCCAGGCCAATATCTGCAGTGAATCATGTAGTACTAATCTAGTGTGAGTCACGTACACTAACCCTGCAAGTGGTGTACATCCTTTGCATTATTTGAAGATTAACCCTGCAGTTTGATTCACACTGTCCAAAATCCCTGCAATTTGCGTCATCCAGTTAGATCCCGGGAATGTTGCTGTCCATTTCTCCATCCCAGCTACTTACAGGTTTATATATCTTGGGTGAATGGGTATGAAGTGATTCTTTGCACCATGTGCAGGTTCTGTAACACAGCCAGGTCTCGGAGTCAAGGACAGTAGCACATCTCTGATGAAGGCGATGGGCCAACTGAGCTTGGTTTTTGCAGTTGGCCACGTGCAAATCCCGAGATGTGTCACTGTCTCGTAAAGCACCGGTTAGACAGTGCTGAGTTAAAGAGCTGCAAGCAAGAACTCAGAGGGTATGGGGTGGGGGGGGGGTGGTGGGGGGCAGTGAGGCGCGATGAGATAAAGGGGAAGTGACCCGAAATGGACGTTGCGATTAAAACCTGCTCCCAAAGACATCTGCCCAAAGACGAATCGCAATTGGGCCTCCAGCCTCGTATGCATAAGACTTGGGAGTCAATCGGGCCAGAACACAACTGCCTTGGATGCCCTTAGCAAAGCTGTATGCCAAAGGGGTGCAGGAGTTCCTTGCCCCTGGTGTTGTTAAGGGAGGGGGCGGGGGGGGGGGAGAGGTTCATGTGCTTGAACCAAAATGGGCTGGCTATTTCGCCAGGCATAAATGAAGGGGCGGAGGGTGGGGGGTGGTGGGGTTGTGGGGGGGAGGTGGTAGCAGGGATCCAGATTCCCCTCCCATTCGTCACGTGTCTGGCATTATGGATATCAGCTGTGGCTCAGTTGGCAGCAGGTTGTAGGTTCTGTGATGAAATATGCCATTCATCAGGCACTGTATTCCCTGTGTTTAGTTTAGTTTCAGTTTCATTTCCTTACCTGTATTGTATTGTGTGTAGGGCTCCGCCCATACCTGGCCCCTACTTAAGCAAGCCCCAGCGTGTCTCACAGCAGTACAGCAGATCTCTGGATGAGAGACACTTCTCCAATGTGTATCACTTTCTGAGTTAATAAAAGCCTTGCTTTGCTCCGTTAACGTCGAGTCTCGGATTCATTGAGGCACATCAGGTTCATAGCCCCACGACAGAGACCTGAGTACAATATCCAGCCTGACACTACGGTGCTGCTCTATCGGAGGTGCCGTCTTTCAGATGAGACGTTAAACCGAGGCCCCATCTGCTCTCTCAGATGGATGTAAAAGATTCCGTGGCACTATTTTGAAGAAGAGCAGGGGAGATCTCCCCGGTGTCCTGGGCCAAAATTTACCCCTCAACTAATATCACTAAAACAGATGATCTGGTCATTATCACAATGCTGTTTGTGGGAGCTTGCTGTGCGCAAATTGGCTGCCACGTTTTCTACGTTACAACAGTGACTACACTTCAAAAAGTACTTAATTGTGTGTAAAATGCTTTGAGTCATCCTGAGGTTGTGAAAGGCACTATAGAAATCCAAGTCTCTCTCTCTTTTGCAAAGCCAAATGAGATGAGGGTGTTCGGCCTCTGTGAACCCTACCTCACCGGTAGTGCATGTACCCACCGAGTCATTGCCGTGGGGGTGAGTGCTGTGGGCGGAATACTGAACAAAGTTGCCCTTCACAAAATCGCAGTGTTCCCCATATTGTTCACAGTGTTCACACCTCCCAAACAAGCGACTTCCACAAACTAGAATCCCAAGGGCAGCAGGTGCATGGCAATACCATCATCTCCAAGTTCCCCTCCAAATCACTCACCGTCCCGATTTGGAGGTATATCGCCGTTCCTTCATTGTTGCTGGAGTCAAAATCGTGGAACTCCCCACCTAACAGCTCCTTCACCACACGGACGGCAAGCGGGTCAAAAAGAAGGCGGCCACCACCACCTTCTCAAGGGCAACTAGGAATGGACAATAAATGCTGGCCTTGCCAGCGATGAGCAAATCCCGAGAATGAATAATAAAAATAATATATGCGGATACAATTTCATTTGAACTTGGCTCCGTGCACCAGAGAGCTTGGCTGCTTTCAAAGGCACATTTCTACTTGAAGGTGAATAGCTGGTAAGTGAATTTTCTTGATAAGCGTAAAAAAAAGCCTTATGCAAATAGACTGTATGCTTAAGAGGATTGTGCTGAGGTCTTCCTATTACATTCAAAGCACACTTTAAGACAAGATCCTGTTTAGCATTCAAATCTTCATGGTTTAAAAACCACAGGTAATTGACTGTGTCCCTGGATATAAGATACATGCTCATCTCAATGAAAGTGGAATATGTGTTGGAGCAGAGGACATTTTTGCTCCAGTGCATGCGCGTTATTGAGCGAGGAGGATCCAAGCCCAAAATTGAGCTGATCATGAGCAGAGCCTGAACAAGTCAAGAGAAATTGTTTTTAAAACAAATTACACTTGGGATTTGAGTGTCGTTGACAAGGCCGGCATTTATTGCCCATCCCTAGTTGCCCTGAGAAGGTGGAGGTGGGCCGCCTTCTTGAACCCACTGTGCAGCAGTCTTGACACAACTGAGTGCCCAATTCAGAGGGCAGTTAAGGGTCAGCCACGTTGGTGTGGGGCTGGAGTCATCTATAAGCCAAACCAGGCAAGGACAGCAGGCTTCCTTCCAGAAAGGACTTTAGTGAGCCGGTTGGGTTTATCGACAATATGACAGCTTCATACTGCTACCAGCATATTGGACAAGCCCTGCGAATACACAGGATCTGCTCAGACGAGGAGGAACGCGATGGACACCTACAGACGCTGAAAGGCGCCCTCGTAAGAACGGGATATGACGCTCGACTCGTCGATCGACAGTTCCGACGGGCCACAGCGAAAAATCGCATAGACCTCCTCAGAAGACAAACACGGGACACAACCAACAGAGTACCCTTCGTCGTCCAGTACTTCCCCGGAGCGGAGAAACTATGCCATGTTCTTCGCAGCCTTCAACATGTCATCGATGATGACGAACACCTCGCTAAGGCCATCCCCACGCCCCCACTACTCGTCTTCAAACAGCCGCCTAACCTCAAACAGACCATCGTTCGCAGCAAATTACCCAGCTTTCAGGAGAACAGCGACCACGACACCACACAACCCTGCCACAGCAACCTCTGCAAGACATGCCAGATCATCAACACAGATATCATCATCACACATGAGGACACCAACCACCAGGTACATGGTACATACTCATGTGACTCGGCCAACGTTGTCTACCTCATACATTGCAGGAAAGGATGTTCTGGAGCATGGTACATCGGCGAGGCCATGCAGACACTGCGACAACGGATGAACGGACACCGCGCAACAATCGCCAGGCAGGAGTGTTCTCTCCCAGTCGGGGAACACTTCAGCAGTCAAGGACATTCAGCCTCCGATCTTTGGGTAAGCATTCTCCAAGGCAGCCTTCGAAACACACGACAACGCAAAATCGTCGAGCAGAAACTGATAGCCAAGTTCCGCACCCATGAGGACGGCCTGAACCAGGATCTTGGATTCATGTCACGCTACATGTAACCCCACCTGACGTAGGGTCATCCAGACTCGAGTTGTCGTTGGCTTGTTCTCTCTACACAGATGCGGCCGGACCTGCTGTGATTTCCAGCAAAAAAAATGTTTTTTGTCTTTTTTTGTTTTTTATACAGACCCCAGCATCTGCAACATTTGACCCCTTGTGACCCCACCTCATTGTTCTTTGATGTAATGTTTTCCTGACTGACCTGTTTGGACACCATTCATACCTTTGATTGCTGTGATTATCTCTCTGCCGAGGTGTGATAAATGGCAGTTGGAAAGGTTACCTGTAAACATCTGACATTGTTCTCTGACTATATAAGCTGTGTCTTTATGCATTTCTCCACTTCACCTGACGAAGGAGCAGCGCTCTGAAAGCTTGTGACTTCAAATAAAGCTGTTGGACTATAACGTGGTGTTGTGTGACTTCTAGCATATTGTCAGAATATTCTCAAACTGCATTGTGAGATTTGGACTCACGTTCAACAGGATTATTCGTCTAGGCCAGTGGATTACTAATCTAATAATATAACTGTTATACTAACGTACCCTGTAGCACCTTACCACGTGATTGAAACACCTCAAACCATTGTGCACAGTGGACTGCGTTTGGAGTGCAGTGACTGTTCCGATGTCGGCCTGACTCCATGTGAAGACTGTCACATTGATTGAAGTGAGGATCCGTCCACGTACAGATACATTGATTGGACCATGACGTCCTACAATGACATCTGTATCGATCCAACGAAGAGCGTGTCCAAGCAGAGCCGCGTTAATAGAGCCAATAGCTTCTCCAAATACAACTATATTAATCGAGACAGGAGCCTGTCCAAATACAGCCGTGTTAAATTGAACCAAGAACCTGTCCAAATATAGCTGCATTGGACAAATTCAGAGCCAATGCAAACATGGCTGTGTTGATGTGAAGGAATTCTACCTTATAACCTTTTTAGATAAAATACACTATATTGCCTTTTTAGAAAAATACAATATATAACGGGCTAGATTTTCAGTATAGACAGTTTTGGGGCGCTAACCTTAGCGCCCGCCCGAAGTTAGCGCCCGCCCCAAAGTAGCGCCCCGTTGCCGGAAATTCAGTGGCTTCGCCCTAAGAGAGTGGTGGAGCGCTAAAAGAGGCGTTGCACTCCTACCTTTAGGCGCTAAGCCGGCGGTCCAGAGGGATAGCGCCCAGGCGGGGCGCAGCACGGGTGCGGTCATTTTTGCACTGACAGCAGACCCCGTGGTGCCGACCAGCTCTTAAAGGGGGAAGGGACGAATTGGTCTGCTGCCACGCCCTGCACACTGCAGCCTTGCAAAGAGGCCTCAACACTGCTGCTCAGCCCCAGGGAGTCATGGCAACGCCAGAGAAGGCCCGTCAGCGTGCCCTGCGCTTCTCAGAGGGTGATCTGGACATAATGGTCACAGCTCTGGAGGTGAGGCGCAAGATCTTGTTTCCAGAGAGTGGGAGGAATCCAACCCACCATGACTACACCAAAGCCTGGAAGCAGATCGCCCAGAGGGTGACGTTCACCGGCGAGGCCCCCAGGACCCACAAACAATGCCGTAAGAAATACAACGATCTGACCAGGATTGTGAAGGTGAGTAGCCTTTCCAGTCTCCTCCTCATTCTTGCATGTACACCTGACATGATGGGCAAAGGGACCTGAAAGTCCTATTGGCCAGCCCTCAGCCAGCAGCATTGGGACAGTCATGAGCATCAAATGGCCATTCGGCACTCTACACTTTGGCCAAGCTATTCCACCATGGGAGGCAGTGCACAGTACATCAGGGCTTCACTCTGTCCAAGCTATTCCACCATGGGAAGCAGTGCACACTACATCAGGGCTTCACTCTGTCCAAGCTATTCCACCATGGGAGGCAGTGCACACTACATCAGGGCTTCACTCTGGCCAAGCTATTCCACCATGGGAGGCAGTGCACACTACATCAGGGCTTCACTGCGCACTTACAGCCTGTCCTTTCTCTTGCAGGCTAAAGTAGCGTTTAATCGCCAGGCCCGTGCCAGGGGTGGCCGCGCCAAGCTGCAGAAGCTCACTCGGCTGGAGGAGCGCGTGTGTGTGCTCATGGGAGCCCGTGTGATTGTCCCCACAGCGTGCGGTGTATCCGACCCTCCACTGCCCGGCAATGGTAAGGACCTCGCCTTTTGGCCCTCTCGCGTCGCACTGGCCCATCCGAGCTACCTCCTTTGCCACTGTCCCACCAATGCGCTGAATCCCACCAGTCCTAACTCCCTCGCTGACGCCGTCTCCTCACTCTGAAGCTACTCTTGTGCATTCCTGCTTTCAGCTGGTGACGACCAGGACCCTGAGGCTGCCAGTGACAGCACCTCCGACCAGGAGGAGGAGGAGGAGCAAGCCGGACCTTCGGGGGAACAGTCACGTCCCGCAGGAGAGGAGGAAATGCTTGACACCTCCTCACTGGACGAGTGCCTGGAGGAACTGTCGCAGGGCAATGCAGCTTCTGGGACCAGTGGCGTCCAGCCACCCAGCAGCCGTGCGCGTGGCCCGCGGCCTTCCCCCCAAAGGGGGGAAGGATCAGAGGGGAGTGCTGCTGCTCGGCACACTCGCCGTCACCAACGCGGCAAGGGTCCCCTAGTTCGGCCCCCTCCTCCCCAGCGGGAGAGTCGCGACTCCAGTCCGGACACCTTCACTTCGGAGGAGGTGCGGAAGCTGGATAAGATGGCCGACGACTCGGACCGGCGCCACACGGAGCTCATGAGCGTGGTGGGGCGCATGCCTGAGGCCATCGAGTCGCTGGCGACCAGTGTGCGCGAGTTCGGGGCAGCAACTGCCGCGACTGGCCGCATGCTGACTGATGCCGTCAAGACCCTGGCGGATGTGATGCGCGCGCACACCAGGACCACAGGGCCACTCACTGCTGCCACACGCGCTGTCTCAGGCAGGCATCGCCAGGGCAGGCGCCGCGCTGGACCATCCCAGCAAGCCGCCCGTCGGCTGATTGCTGCGGATCCTGCAGTGCGGGCCCGGCCGAGTGCCACCGCGCCACAGCACCAGCCAGCGCATCCCAGACGCCAGCTGGCCCACATTGCGCCATCCGTCGCCGCCATTCCCCCTCTGGGGCGTCAACGGCAAGCGGCTGCAGCTGATGGTGGCCAGGCTCAGGTGCGCCACTCAGCAGACGGCCCCTCGAGGCCCAAACGCCGTGTAGGCCGCCCCCCAGCGGCATCTGGCGGAAGGGCATCTGAGCCTCAGGCGCCTTCCCCCAGCCTCGCAGCAGCCACTGGGCAGAGCTTGCGAAGGAGCAGCAGGCAGGGCAGGGGAGGCAAAATGCTGGCCAAGGTCTCGCCCTCGCGGGCCACTCAGTAGAGGGTCTGGGCAGCTTTCCTTTAATATGGCGGTGGCCATCTTTATTTTGCCCATGGTTGTGCTTTTGGAGGGCTTATTTTTTGCGTTAGGCCGACGTTGAGGCCCGGTTTCAATAAAGGTGGAGTGGCTCCTCCCCAGTTTGTGCGAGTGAGTCGTTTGTTGCGCTTTTTGTGGGGCCCGTTTATTGTTTTTGGGGATTCATGTGGGAAGGGCTTTTCATTTTTGTGCAATAAAAAATTATCTTTATTCATGCAGTCTCCATGGTTGTTCTTCTTAGTGTTTGTTGGCTTCGCCGGCTGAGGGCTTGCGGAGCGGCTGCATTCATCTTCCCTCATGGCCCCTGGCCATTCCCTGACAGGGGGCTTAGAAGTACCGTGTAATAAGGTGGCGTCGTGCGGCCCTTGGCCCTGGTCGCTCCCTCCTGGGAACGTACTCCTGCTCCTCCTCCTCCTCCTCATGCTCCTCCTGCTCCTCCTCCTGAGGTGCTGGTCCAACGTCAGGTGGCAGTGCCTGAGTCCTGCGGATAGCCAGGTTGTGTAGCATGCAGCAAACCACCACAAATTGGGAGACCCGGTCCGGCGAATATTGGAGAGCTCCTCCGGAGCGATCAAGGCAGCGGAACCGCTGCTTGAGGACCCCAATAGTTAGCTCGATGATGTTGCGGGTGGTTTGATGGCTCTTGTTGTAGGCCTCTTCAGCAGCGGTCCTGGGCGCGCGAAGCGGGGTCATGAGCCAGGTGCACAAAGGATAGCCTTTGTCCCCGATGAGCCATCCTCTTGGGGAAGGCTGTGCCTGGAACATGTCATGCACAGTACTCTGCCGCAGGATAAAGGCATCGTGGCTGCTGCCTGGGAAGCTGGCATTGACTGCCATGATGCGCTGCTTGTGGTCACAGACCAGCTGCACATTCAGAGAATGGTAGCCCTTCCTGTTGCGATACTGCTCGCCATGCTCCAGAGGGGCCCGCAAAGCCACATGCGTACAGTCAATGGCGCCCTGCACCAAGGGGAATTCCCCGAGTCTGGCAAATCCCAATGCGCGCTGATGCTGGCTCTCGAGGGCCATGGGGAAGGAGATGAATTGGCTTCTCCTTCTGAACAGTGCTTCGGTCACGTGGCGGATGCAGCGATGCGCGCCATACTGGGAGATGTTTGCTATGTCCCCAGCAGCGTATTGGAAGGAGCCGGTGGCATAGAAGTTCAATGCCACCGTCACCTTCACTTCCACCGACAGAGACGTCCTGCACCTGAGCTTTGGCCGCAGATCTCGGCGAAGCAGGTGGCAGATCTCTGCAATCACCTCCTTTCGGAATCGGAGCCTTCTAACACATCGCGCGGCACTCATGTTTAGGTAGGAGCGCTGCTGGCGGTATAGCCTGACTGGGTAAGGCCTACGTGGCCGACGCCTGTAGCCCCCTCTGCCTCTAGCCAGGGCTGCCCCTCTCACAATGCGTCTGCGAGCCCTACGGATATGGCGCTGCAGCTGCGCGTTGGCACCCCATGCAGCCCCCATCAAATCCTGGCAAACAGTCTAATTTCCAAATGGCCACTTGCAGCGCTATTGCCTGAGTCCAAAAATACCTGGCTCTTGCTGCTTGAAACCAGTTAGCTATCCTCCTTGTTGTGTCTCCAGAAATGCGTTGCACAAGACTGTTTTCTGAAAAAAGGATGGCCTTTATACTGGAGAGGACGTTCCCTTTAATTAGCGCCCCCCGGGGCCCGCGCTGGTTGTGTTGCGTTCCTTTTTCCAAACGCTCCGGCCGCCCGCCGCACAATGGGGCGGTCCGACTGAAGTTTGCAATCGGGGCGGCCAAAGGGCGTTGCACGAGGATGTGACGTCATTTTCTGCGCGCGCATCCGGGCGGGCGCTAAACTTTGCGCCGGCGCTAACGGGCAACTTAATTTGGGGCGGAGCGCAAACTGCGCTGCGCCCGGGCGCTACACGCATAGCGCCCGGAAATCACTTCTCTTAAGGCGCTAACTGCTGGCGCAAGCTACTGAAAATCTAGCCCAGACTTTTTAGAAAAATGCACTATATAGCCTTTTCAGAAAAATACACTACCTTATGAAAAAATTCTTGCCTTGTTGAGATAAGACGATGGTTGACTCTGAAGAGTACCTTATAAGGAACTCTACCTTATAAATTGTTTAAAACACGACAAACTGGGTCTGGAAATTTAGAAAGCTAACTATGAAATAGCTGTGAAAGAATTCTGGCTATTGAAACAGGACAAGTTGCTGACCCTGAATAGGTAACCGTATTAAAACAGGACAATGGTCAACCCTGGATAAATGATCTTGATTAAACCTCTTAAGGATGACACATGAGGTAAGGGACATCTGCCCTTCACACATATATGGTAAACTCTCAATAATTATTGCTGATGTGGCAGTAAGAATGCAGAGGTCAACTAAAAGATGATTAGTGATAATTAACTTGGATCAACAGATACCTTATGAAATACAACTGAAAAAGGGTATAAATTTTGGAGTCTAGAATGAGATATCAGCCTCACTTTAATCGGGCAAGGCGATTCTCAACTACAGGGGCAGCTCTGTAGTCTTCCACTCTTTGTACCTCGGGGGTCGAAGGTATTTGTTAATTGATGGATATCCTGTATAGAAAATTTTAAGAACTGTAATACTGTAGCAAAGTTGAGTTAAAAGTAAGAGTCTCTGTTAAAAATAAGAATGTATTTTTTCTCTTTTTAGAACTGTTAACGTTGCGATTGATTGATTCACCAACTGTAAATTGCATGTCCGTTCTTTTAATAAATCTCTATATATTTTTTAGAATTGTCTCACATAAGACTTCTGTATCAATAACTCACGAACCCAATCTCTGTACACTCTTTAGTGAAGAGATAAATTTCTGAGGGTAGATCTCTGGACCCTTATAATATCTGGGACATTACAGTCTGGCTAAACTTAATAAAAGTGTTATCTGGAGGACAGTAACATTCTCGAGTTGCTCCTTTCCTTTAGGGAGAGATAGACTGGACCTTTAGACCCAGTTAAGCGTCTTTAGGATTCAGCTACCTCAACCTTTAGTTGAAAGTGAGTCCCAAAGGGGCCAGGACAAGTAACTATACTTTCATTGATTGAACCAAGTGTTCATCTGCACATGGCTGTTTTAATCCAACGTAGTGTGCTTGTTACATGGAGTCCGGGAAGAGCCACTGAGTCAGGCAGGACTCCGTGAAATCTATCGATGTCTCTTAAAATCTATACATACCATAGAAAATTCCCTGACTAAAGAACTCTGTGAATCAAATGCTGTCCATGAAAAATTAGCAACCTAAGCATGGACTGCTCAGTGGGCAGCACTCTTGCCTCTGAGTCAGAAGGTTGTGGGTTCAAGTCCCACTCCAGAGACTTGAGCACAAAAATCTAGGCTGACACTCCAGTGCAGTGCTGAGGGAGGTGCTGCACTGTGGGAGGTGCTGTTGTTCAGATGAGACCTGCTCTCTCAGGTGGACGTAAAAGATCCCATGGCACTATTCGAAGAAGAGCAGGGGAGTTCTCCCCAGTGCCCTGGCCAATATTTATCCCTCAATCAGCATCACTAAAACATTATCTGGTCACTATCACATTGCTGTTTGGGGGAGCTTGCTGTGCACAAATTGGCTGCCGCGTTTCCTACATTACAACAGTGACTACACTTCAAAAATACTTCCTTGGTTGTAAAGCGCTTTGGGATGTCCTGAGGTTGTGAAAGGCGCTATATAAATATAGAAACATAGACAAATAGGAGAAGGAGTAGGCCATTCGGCCCTTCGAGCCTGCTCCGCCATTCAATATGATCATGGCTGATCCTCCATCTCAATACCATATTCCTGCTTTCTCCCCATACCCCTTGATGCCTATTGTGTCTAGAAATCTATCTATCTCCTTCTTAAATATATTCAGTGACTTGGCCCCCACAGCCTTCTGTGGTAAAGAATTCCACAGGTTCACCACCCTCTGACTGAAGAAATTTCTCCTCATCTCAGTCCTAAATGTCCTACCCCGTATCCTGAGATTATGACCTCTCGTGCTAGACCCCCCAGCCAGGGGAAACATCCTCCCTGCATCCAGTCTGTTCGACCCTGTCAGAATTTTATACGTTTCAATGAGATCCCCTCTCATTCTTCTAAACTCTAGTGAATACAGGCCTAGTTGACCCAATCTCTCCGCATACGACAAATGCAAGCCCTTCTTTCTCTAAAAGAAATCGCACCAATGCTCTTCTCGATCTTCCTTGCTGCAATGCGCCATCTGACCCTCAGTAAGCTCCCCGCTGGAGTGGAGCTAATTTACAGAACAAACGGGAAACTGTTCAACCTCCGTCGCCTCCAGTCCAGATCCAAGGTCGTCCCATCCTCTGTCATCGAATTACAGTAGACAGGCGCTCACTCGGAGGTCAAACTCCAAACCATTGTCATCAGCTTCACCGAAGTGTACGAGACCATGGGCCTTACACTAAACATCCGTAAGACAAAGATCCTCTACCAACCTGCCCCCGTCACACAGTACTGCCCTCTGATTATCAAATTCCACGACAAGGCCTTGGACAACGTGGACCACTTTCCATACCTCGGGAGCTTACTGTCAACAAGGTCAGACGTCGATGACGAAGTCCAACACCGCCTTCAGTGTGCCAGTACAGCCTTCGGTCGCCTGAGGAAGAGAGTGTTTGAAGACCAGGACCTCAAACCCAACACTAAGCTCATGGTCTACAGAGCAGCAGTGATACCCGCCCTCCTGTATGCCTCAGAGACATGGGCCATGTACAGCAGGCACCTCAAAGCACTGGAGAGGTACCACCAACGCTGCCTCCGCAAGATCCTGCAAATTAATTGGCAGGATAGGCGCACCAACGTCAGTGTTCTCACTCCGGCCAACATCCCCAGCATCGAAGCTTTGACCGTGCTCAATCAGCTCCGATGGACAGGTCACATCGTCCGTCTGCCCGATACGAGGCTCCCAAAACAAGCGCTCTACTCGGAGCTCCGACACAGCAGGAGTGCCCCAGGTGGGCAGAGGAAATGCTTCAAGGACACCCTCAAAGCCTCCTTGAAAAAGTGCAACGTCCCCACTGACACCTGGGAATCCCTGGCCCAAGACCGCACAAAGTGGAGGAGAAGCATCCGGGAAGGTGCCGAACACCTCGAGCCTCTTCGCTGGGAGCAAGCGGAAGCCAAGCGCAGGCAGCGCAAGGAGCGCACGTCAACCCAAGCACCCCACCCACCCGCCCCTTCAACCACCATCTGCCCCACCTGTGACAGAGACTGTAGGTCCCACATTGGACTCATCAGTCACCTGAGAACTCATTTTTAATGTGGAAGCAAGTCATCCTCGGTTCCGAGGGACTGCCTAAGAAGAAGAAGGAAGGGTCGACCCAATCTCTCTGCATACGACAAAGGAAGTCTTTCTTTCTCTAAACTTTCCTTCATGCTCCTTCAAACCTTCAAATTCATCATCAGACTCATCCTCCCTGCTTTCTCACTGTGCTGAAATGAAGACTCGTGACAACATATCCGACTCTCACTCATTACTGACCATGACCTCAGGAACTTCAAGCTCTGAGCAGTTCTTCTTTTCCTCTTACAACCTACAGTTTTATAAACCCCAAAATGGTACCACTTAACCAGGGAACTTCTTGATTTATTTTCTCTTTTCTCTCATTCTTCTTGACTTTAGTGATGTTCTGCACCATCCATCTTGGTTCTTCAGCTGGGTTTCAGAGATTCGCCGGTAAAAAAACCTGGCCAACGTTAACTGAAGTGTAAGCATGTCCGTCCATAAACTTGATCAAACTAAGAACTCGTCCAACTTGACTATGTTGGTTGAATTGGATTCCGAGGAAGGATGGCCAGACTGATCAGACCAAGACCCTTCAGAATAAAGGGTCACCCCTTTTAGAACTGAGATGAGGAGGAATTTCTTCTCTCAGAGGGTCGTAAATCTGTGGAATTTTCTGCCCCAGAGAGCTGTGGAGGCTGGGTCATTAAATACATTTAAGGTGGAGATAGATTTTTGCAAGATAAGGGAGTGAAGGGTTATGGGGAGCGGGCGGGGAAGTGGCTTTGAGCCCAAGATCAGCCATGATCTTATTGAATGGCGGAGCAGGCTCGAGGGGCCAAATGACCTACTCCTGCTCCTATTTCTTATGTTCTTATGAATCCAACTGTACACCTCCAGACCGACCAAGATTGTATCTATCACACTGTAAGGCTAGCTTAATATGACAAAACTGAGTCAAGAGACTGAGTACAAATTTTTAACATAACCGTCTCTGGATCTGGGCAGTGCTGGCAATTTATTGCCCGTCCCTAGTTGCCCTGAGTTTGATACAACTGAATGGCTTGGAAGTGCACTTCAGAGGGCAGTTAAGAGCCAGCCACATTGGTGTGGGCCTGGAGTCACATATAGGCCTGAATGGGTAAGAACGGCAGATTTAAGAACATAAGAACATAAGAAATAGAAGCAGGAGTAGGCCATTTGAGTCTTCTACCTCAAATCCACTTTTCTGCACTATTCCCACATTTTTTTTTTCGTTCCTGGGATGTGGGCATCGCTGGCAAGGCCAGCATTTATTGCCCATCCCTTATTGCCTTTGAGAAGGTGGTGGTGAGCTGCCTTCTTGAACCGCTGCAGTCCGTGTGGTGAAGGTACTCCCACAGTGCTGTTAGGGAGGGAGTTCCAGGATTTTGACCCAGCGACGATGAAGGATCGGCGATATACTTCCAGGTCACGATGGTGTGTAACTTGGAGGGGAACTTGGAGGTGGTGGTGTTCCCATGTGCCTGCTGCCCTTGTCCTTCTAGGTGGAAGAGGTCGCGGGTTTGGGAAATGCTGCCGAAGAAGCCTCGGTACACATTTCAGTGCAGTACTGAGGGAATGCGGCACTGTTAGAGGTGCCGACTGCACTGTTAGAGTTGCCCGTTTAAGACAGAGATGAGGAGGAATTTCTTCTCTCAGAGGGTCGTGAATCTTTGGAATTCTCTACCCCAGAGAGCTGTGGACGCTGGATCAGTGAATATATTCAAGGCTGAGATAGACAGATTTTTGAGCAACAGGGGAGTCAAGGGTTAGCGGGCAGGAAAGTGAAATTGAGGTGAAAATCAGATCAGCCATGATCTCATTAAATGGCAGCGCAGGCTCGAGGGGCCGAATGACCTGCTCCTGCTCCTATTACTTATGTTATGTTCTTTTGACTTTTGGATGAGACGTTAAACCGAGGTCCTGCCTGCTCTCGCAGGTGGATGTGAAAGATTCCCCTGGCACTATTTGAAGAAGAGCAGGGGAGTTGTACTGGCCAAAATTTATCCCTTAGTCAACACTATTAAATATAGATTAACTGGTCATTATCTCGATGCTGTTTATGGGAGCTTGCTGAGCACAACTTGGCTGCCGTGTTTCCCTACAAAAACAACAGTGCCTACACTTGGAAGGTAATTCATTGGCTGTAAAGTGCTTTGGGATGTCCTGAGGATGCGAAAGGCGATCTATAAATGGGAATTCTTTCTTCCCAGTGTGAACAAGCAAAAGAGATAGCGCAAATCAAGATGATGCATTGGGTGACACGTTTAATTATTGAGCTGGCTGTTGCCGCACCATTTCAGCTCGTGCTGGATATCCTGGTTAAAGACTGAAACAGTAACTTAAAGCCCGGAGTCAGCAGTTGCAGCAAACACCACCGTTAACATCCTGCGGGCTTAATTGCATCGCTAAAGCAGTTTGACATCAAACAGGGATAACATATTGCAGGTGAAAGATAAGAAGCTGATAGATCCTCGGCTGAGACAGCAGGACACCATTTCCTTCTTTGCTGATGTGTTTTTCTTCACTTAGAGACTCTCCCACAGTTTCCCCCAGCCTTTATGGAGTTTTTTTTCTTTGGCTTTTCCCTGAAGCGCTCTTGTCTCTTGCGTGTCACTCTGAGGTTTCAATCAGTTGGGCAGCAACCCTGCTTTGTGCTCGTGTAACAGGAGGTCTACAGGCTTCAGGGCCGCACAAATTCGGTGTGCCTTTACTCATCCTCTCCCTCAAGTTCAAGGGGAAATTCATTCTGCAGGCAAAGGACCTCCGTGAAAATGCCTGCCCACACATTTCCTACCTGTTCCATCACTGATGGTACTGGGTTGCTCCTGTCCCATTCCTGACACATAGCGTTCTCCCTGTCCCATCACTGGTACTGACCCATAGAGCATCTCCTGTCCCATCACTGGGTACTGACCCATAGCGCTCTCCCTGTCCCATCACTGGGTACTGACCCATAGAGTTCTCCCTGTCCCATCACTGGGTACTGACCCATAGAATTCCTCCTGTCTCATCACTGGATACAGACCCATAGAGTTCTCCCTGTCCCATCACTGGTACTGACCCATAGAGCACCTCCTGTCCCATCACTGGGTACTGACCCATAGAGCACCTCCTGTCCCATCACTGGTACTGACCCATAAAGCACCTCCTGTCCCATCACTGGGTACTGACCCATAGAGTTCTCCCTGTCCCATCACTGGTACTGACCCATAGAGCACC